>NW_025113086.1:135903-1335903 GCF_010416935.1 Polistes fuscatus | reverse complement strand
GAATGTTAGAAATATCATACAGAATGTCTTTTAAAATCTTATCGTAAAATACTAAGGCAGTTAAGATACAGCTATCCGTGACATTGTCACCCTGCCAAACCACCATAGAAAAGAAACCTCCTCTCTCCCCATACCCTCTCATTCTACCATCGATCCTTTTCTTACTTAAAAATCCATATCTTGCATTCAATGTTTATCAAACGATTCTTTCAATGTATAACACAACACACAGACACACACATACACACACACATCAAGCGTGAAAATATAAACTTCCTTTTCGTTTCGATTATCCGTTTATGTTAATATCATCCTACCCACTCTAACAGAAAAAGAAAAAAACAACCGAATAAGAAAAGAAAACAAAAAAGAAAGAAAGAAAGAAAGAGCGGAAGAATAAACTCTGAAGATAGTGTGATGATGGCGCTAGTAGTGGTGATGGTGGTGGGAGGTGGGAAGGAAGGGGGGGAAAAGTAGCCGGTCGCTAATGAATAGAATCACAAATTTTCGACGTAATCTTTCTTTTTAAAATAAGAGGATTTTAAAAGAAATAAAAAAAAAACAGGCTTTCGTCGCGTTTGGTGGACGAAAAATATACGTTCGTTGGTGAGACGAGGTAAGCATTGTCCCCCCCACTTCCCCTCTACCCCTATACCCCCCTTCACACACCCCGTCAGCCCGTTTTCCTTTTCGTGTATAATCTTTAAACGGGAATTAAGAGAATGAAGAAAAAAAAAAAGGTGGGGAAAAAGATAAATGAAGGAAGAAAAAGAGAAAAGGAATGGAAGCAAAAGAGAAAGGGGGAAAAAAAGAGGCAAGGGGGGGGCAAAGAAATGTTCGGCGTGAGGTCCAGGGCATAACTTTTGGTGGAATTGGTGCGTTGGACGATTGCTCGTGTAATTTAATTTAAGTTACGAGCCACGATAGCGGGCAAGCCACAAATCAATTAGAGTGGTCCGTTCTTTCAAAGGGTGATAGTGATAGCGGCGGTGCAGAGCCCGCTGTAAACATCTTTACTGCCAGATAAGTGTGTGAGAGAGGAGAGGAGAACGTTAGGAGAGAGACAGAGTTAAAAGAGAAACAGAAAGAGACAAAAACAAGGATAGGAGTAGAGATGGAAAGACCAGTAAAAGAGAAAGAAAGAGAAAGATAGTTGGTTGGTTGGTTGCTTGGTTGATGGTGTTGTGTGGTATGGTGTATGGTGGTGAACTGAGCAACGTGCGTTCCGCTTTCCTTATAGTTACAAGACCCTATCGTCTTTCTCGTCCTTCTATGTATATCCCTTTTATTCTCTGTCTTTCTTTAATCCTATGGTCTGTTTGCTTATTTTTCATTCATTCTCTTCCTTCCTTACTTCTTTTCCGTTTATTTTTCTGTTCTTTTTTTTCTTCTTTCTTCTTTTTTCTTTTCCCTTATCGCATCACCATTTTGTGCTCTCGATTATTTCGCTTATTGGCTGGCTATCTTACTTCTTGAAACGTTAGACTTCTGTTCGGTGGATAATTCTCAAGACTGGTTGTTTGAATCCTTCCTAAAGGTATTATTGGGTATGCTGAGGTATTGTGAATCTTTTTTAGTTATTTGTTTGTTTTTTTTTTTTATTCTTTTGGATGAGTTGGGTTTAATGTTTGTTTATTTGTATGCAAGATTTTTAATGTCTCATTGGGGTATGCATGATTTTTTAAAGTAGTTCAAATTAGTTGAGTTTATGTTAGTTTTCAATTTTTATATTTGTAATATTATTATTCATTATTTCATTGATTTTTGTAAAAGTTTTCTAATTTCTTATTGGGTATGCTGATTTTCTTAAAAAGTATTTAGTTTCAAATATTTATTTGTTATAAGCATTATATTATTAATTATTTAATTGATTTCTATAGAAGTTTTTTCTAATCTTTTATTGGATATGAAAATGATAAAGAAAATTTAATCTTGTATACTAATTTATAAATTAATATTAAAAGTATAGTGATATTGTTATCTTGAATGAAAACTTCTTAACATTTTACACGATAAATTTTGTTACATTAGTATTAACGAATAATTTATAATTAATATGAATAATAGTTGATTTTGTTGAAACGTTTTATAAAACATTATAAAAGTATTAATTTTTAAAGAGAATCTTATATAAAAAATTGATTAATAATTATCATAAAAACCACTTTGATCTTATCAGGTATAAGTCATATTTTTAATATTTGGAGGTTAGAAAACGTAATACAGTAGGAACCTTTTTTTTTGTCGACACTAATACACCCAATAAACCTTTACAAAAAAAGAAAGTTCATTTCAATCATACTCTTGAGAAAAAATAACATAGCACAATACTGTTATGTTTGTCATTTAAGTATTACGAGGTATAATGGTGTCGCTTAACAGGAATTTTGACCGAAATGGACCTCAGCATTCCTGAACAGCAGGAGGTGGTGGACGTTGGTAATCCTGTTTTAACTCGTGGCAACTGTTGAGCACGTTCCTCATCTTCTGTGGAAGCAAGAAGAACTCATAGACAACGTCTTCACTGTTGGGGGGTTGTCCTAAAGTCCAAGTTGATTTTCTTTCACCTAAATGACTCTATTCGAATTTACATGATTTTCGTTGACCACTTTCTAACATTATTAAACGTCATATTTTATTCGATTTTTCATTCAATAATCTTCATAAATTATTCGACAAATTGTTCTTGTTATTTTTATCGATCGAATTGAAATGCAATTAAACCTTTAAATGATAAATACTATTGATCGTATGAATTAGTTTGATTAAGAACAATAAATAAATAAATAACAAAAAGAAAAAAGAAAGATTTATGAGAAACTTGCAACTATTATAGCACAAACCTTTCTTAGATTATTATTGCGTTGCAACATTTGAATAAATAGGAAAAATTATGTAATTAATTCGAGTTATTTGTTTTGTTTATATTGTAATAACTATTGAATAATATTTTCTCTCGGATAGTATTTCGTAGCTATTGCAAATAAATAGAATAAATACAAATTCAAGAATATCATGAGTAAAAATTATTATAATATCAATTTATTTATTATTTTTAATTGAAAGTTATTATATAAATATCACGATTATAAATTTATTTTCCCCTATGAGATATTTTATCAAATTTACATGAATCGTTATTGTAATTTATTAAAAAAAAAAAAGAAAAATATACGTAAGCATCGATCGCAAGAAATGAATTAGTTTAGATTTTGCATTTCGAAACTATTACAACATTCATTTGAACTATACGAATAAATATTAATTCCAACTATTAGAATACAATAATTAATCAAATGATACAACGAATAATTAGTAGAAATAAAATGTTATTTTTACGTTTCAACACACACACACACACATATATTTATAGAAAAGTATAACGACCGGTAAAATGAAATTCTTTTCGATAAATCTATATAAATAATTTATAGAATATATTGATAAAAAGAACGAAATAGTAGTATCGTTTAGTAAATGGAATGATATGAATAATTCAAAAGCTTATTCACATCTATTAACGCTAATCGTGCCATTTGCGAAAATGTAAATTATGAACAGCGTGTTAAATTATTGACAGTTCGCTACTGTGTTCGTTGGTGAAGCGTGAAGTTACGCGTGTCATGCC
Organism: Polistes fuscatus; assembly: GCF_010416935.1. Classification (NCBI taxonomy): domain Eukaryota; kingdom Metazoa; phylum Arthropoda; class Insecta; order Hymenoptera; family Vespidae; genus Polistes; species Polistes fuscatus. Next base: position 1,332,275 of record NW_025113086.1, on the reverse strand, counting down.
AATTATATATATATATATAGTGTACACTTTTTTTAAAAATAAAGAAAAAATAAACACACGCTCGCTTTTACGTATCGTTGATTTTTAACCGATAACTATAATACTGAGCAATATGATCCCAATCGATCTTGAAACAATGCTTCTAGCGTGACACCAACCAACCAGAAGTTTGCACGAATTTATCAGATATGACAGATGTGGTCCCTATCGTTGATATAAAGAAAAAAAAAAGAAAAAAGAAATATTATCTTCCTTCACAGCCTCGTTTCTCAGATGAAAATCAAATGTGAATTATTCTATAGGAGTGAAAAAGAAAGAAAAGTATAAGAGAGAGGAAAAAAAGATAAGAGAAAGAGAAAGTAGATTTTTAAATCAGCTAGAACACTCATAAGAAATTCATACTACAAAGAAATTCGCTTTGGCTAACATAATTTATTTACTATTCTAATAAGAATATTCTCTATGGTAATATCGATCCTAATAAAATCGAATGAAATCTTACTAACGATTGTTATATTATAATAATCTTTTATTTCAAATATTAACAATGTAATACTGCATTTTTTTCATATTTATTCGGTTTTTAATGTATAATTGTAATAAGTTAAAATATGAATTTAAAAACAAAATGATCTTGGCAGATTATTTTTATCCTAAAAGTAACATTCAAACAAACAAAAAACACAATTATTAATTAATATATTATTTAATTACGCTATTATTAATTATTATAATAAATAATAGAGTAAGTGTGGTTATTACTGTGGTTAAAATTTAATAAAAAATAATGACTTTCTGCTGGAAACAAAATTTAAAATATTTAATTTTAATAAAAATTTAAAATTTAAAATATTAATAAAATATTTAATAAATATTAAATAAATATTTAAAATCATAAAAAAAAAACATTTAAATATGATTACAAAACTTGTACTTTACATTTGATTTATTTTTCCATCCGTAATATTTTCCACGCAGTAATTGAAAATTTGCACTAATAGAAATGCACAGTATATACAGTATTATTTATTAATTTCCATTTATTTTATTTTAAAAGCTTATTTTCGTTTGATTAAAGTAATATTAATTATATATCGTTAAAAAAGAAAACAAATATGAATATCGATTAATTAAAATACGTTTTTTAAAATATCAAAATTTTTAACCGCAGTAATACCTCGCACTTACCCAATAAACAAAACAAAAGAAGAAGATGGACAAAAATTGATAAGCGCATATATGCGTCCTCAGTCAACGCGAATCTCTTTCGTTGGACGCATATATGCGCTCATAAGCGTTCAAAGTGTCAAACGATTAAATCGAATTAAAATAAAAACTGGTTTGTGTACTTATGTACGCACGTAAGAAGTTATACTTCTTTGTCGTACCAAAACGAATATAACCTCAATAACCTCAAAAATAACTTCAAAAAAAACTTCAAAGAAAAAAAAATAACTTAAAAAATAAATAATTATTATTATATATATATAAGAAAGAATAAAAAAAACTGGTGTGTGTACTTACGTACGCACGTAAGAAATTATACTTCTTTGCCGTACCAAAACGAATATAACCTCAATAACCTCAAAAATAACTTCAAAAAAAAACTTCAAAGAAAAAAAATAACTTAAAAAAAAACTGGTGTGTGTACTTATGTACGCACGTAAGAAGTTATACTTCATTGCCGTACCAAAACGAATATAACCTCAATAACCTCAAAAATAACTTCAAAATAAACTTCAAAGAAAAAAAAATAACTTCAAAAAATAAATAACAATTATTATATATATAAGAAAGAATAAAAAAAGAAAAAAAAAATATCAAAATCTAGATATCAGTCCATACTAAATATAAGAGAGATATATCGAATCACTTCACGCGTCAACAGCCATGGCACGGTTGCAGCATTAGTTCCCGCTCGATCATTTAAGTAAAGCAGCGCTGAGTACGATTAGTACTTGGATGGGTGACCCGCTTGAGAAAAAAACAAAAGAGGAAGAAGAAGAGAAAGAAGACAACTTCATGCCGTAAATTTGAAATCACTTTGCCGCGCATCGTAAATACCGAAAAACTTCGTGGTGTCGTTCGGAAAAAAATCACTCGAATCACATTTCCCAAAAGAAGTATAACTTCAAAGAAAGAATAAAAACAAAATAAATAGCATTAACAAAGTTGAGTTGAAGAAAAATATGCACATGGAAGAAGAAGAAGAAGTTAGTGGTTTGTGCGCGCGCGCGCGCGCAAACATTCAGAGAATATGTGGTGCATCGTGAACTATGCATCACGGGCTGCACCCCACGCGGTGCACCTTGGTATATTAGTCACTGCGTACGGGCACCAACTGCCGGGACCAAATTGAGTCTTTGCCATAAACTAAGCCGTAAAAGGGGTTGCAGTCTCTGGGAAATGCTCGTTCGAAAAGAGAGTACTCGATAAATATAAAATAAAAATAAAAATAAAAATAAAAATAAAACATACACTAAAAAAAAAGAAAAAAAAGAATCCCCAGAGTGGGAATAAATACTTTTTATTTCTTTTTCTCTTTTTTTATCTTGCTTGGTTGGAAGAAGAAGAGATGGAAGATTACAAGAGAAAGTGAAATTGAGAGATGAGACATTCTAATTTATGATAATGTTCGAACGTTTCCTAAAAAGATTATCCTTGTATCCTCATTCTACATTTTCGCGCAGATAGATTGCTGTTTTTTGTTATTAAAACTTTTTTATGATTTTTATTTTACGTTTGTTGTTTCGTCTTTATCTTTTTGTTTTTCTTTTTTTTCATCTTACGTTTATTTTCTCTTCCCCTGCCCTCTCTACTGTAAAATCGCGTATTACACAATTGTTTATCGCGTTGCTCGAATTTATTTTTTCGTTTTCTTGACTGCTTTTTGATTCAATTTGTTTTTTTTTTCGATTATTTCGTGTTTGGTTTCATCTTATTTTTTCTCTTTTCTTCTTCTTCTTCTTCTTCTTTTTTACTTCGATGCTTGAAGATATCGATTTATATACATTTTTTGTTTTTTATGAATTCTTATTGTGTAATTTCGTTTGCAAAAAATAAATTTATTGATCAACAAATTTAGTTAGTAAAACGTTCGAGATCTTTTTTTATGTTTGTATTCTCGATTGATTTATTTACTTTTACAAACATATTCAAGGACGAAAAATAAATGAATTATCGAAGCGCTCGGAATCGATGTTCCTTTTTTTACTTTCTATCCTGTTTATCGTTTTTATTTGGAATGATTAAAAAAATGAATCAATTAGGTATGACACTTGGATATTTTTTTTATATCAGAATTTCCATCGAGCGAAGGATTATTTTTTATTGAAATATGAAATAAGAAAGTTGAATTAGATTTGAAGTTTATTTTTTTTTTTATTACTTTCAAGGATAAAAAATAAATAAATCATTGAACTTCTCGATTTCTTTTTTTTTATTTTTTTTTTTAATTTCAAATCTCTTCTATTCGCTTTCGAAGATGAAAGATAAATTAATCATGTAAACATTTAAATCTCTGTTCTAGGATTAACGCGAAATCTTCGTCTTTTTTTTTGCCTAATATAAAAGAAAACAAGTTTGCCAGTGAAGTATTGGATTCTTGTTTTTGGCCATCATTACATAATTTAATAAATTTTATGTTAATGAGAGAATGTAATTTAGTCATAATAGTATCTAAAAATAGCTGATCATCTGTTCTTGGGTTAACCATGTAACATTGTTGAATCCTATTTTTAAACTATGCGAAATACAATGTAGAAAAAACTAAACACAAAAATATAAATATACCAATAACTATCTACTCAATTACACGGAAGTACAAAAAATATGAAAATCCTTGATAAAAAAAAGTAGAAAAAAAACATAAAAGTCAAAGATATTTTAAGCAAATTTATGAACCTTTTAAAACTGTACTTTTATTATCATAAAATAACGTTATGTGTACAATCCTATTAATGTTTTTAATTTTAAAATATTATTATATGAAATATCTACAAATTTATGATGTTACTTGATTAATAAAACAATTTATCTGAATGCATGAATCATTGAACATAGATCAAAATTAAATTACTTCAATAATTAATTATATTTTTATTTATAAAAATCTGTTCTGTCTAAAGCCCTGCTGTTCTTTTCTTATTCCTGTCTGTCCTATTTCCTTCGTTAGGATTTTCGTCATCAACTTCTGTACTGCACTGGTGTCTGTCTTTGTCCCTTTTTTGAATATGGGTATTGTTATGCTCTCTTTCCATTGCACTGGCACTTTTTTTTCGTTTAATATTTTATTAAAGAGAGTACTTAATTCCTCTGTTAGTGCGTTTCCTCCATATTTGATTAGTTCATTTGAAATCTCGTATGTTCCTGGAGTCTTACGGTTTTTTAGTTTGTCTTTTGTTTTTTGGATTTCTTCAGTGATGATGGCGTAGTCATATGATGTTTCTTCTTCCACTTTCTCGCGTGTGTTGTTAGTTTCCTTCGTCCTATTTTTGTACAGTTTTGTGAAATATTTGTCCCATTCATCTGTTTTGATTCTGGCGGTCTGTATGTATTCGTTTACTTGTTTTTTTTCGGTTTCTTAGCATGTTCCATACTTTTTTATGCTCATTGTAGGTCGTGTTTCATGTCAGCCGAGAATTTTTCCCAATAATCCCGTTTGATTTGTATAATTGCTTCGTTCACCTTGTTTCTAGTTCATCAGTAATCGTCGTATGTTTTTGTTTTAATTCAGTACTGTTGGTAGGCCAACCTTTTTTCTTCTGCTAGGGTCCTTACATCTACTTTGAACCAGGGAATATTATTTAGTTTTGCGTTGATGTTGCATTTCCTTTTTCCTAGAGCTTCTTCAGCAGCTCCCATGATGTTTGTTTGTATCTTTTGCCATGGCGTCTCTACGTTGTCTATTTCTACAATTTTGTGTCCTACTATTTTTTACTCTAATCGTTTCTAGTTGTTTCATCTGTTATCAATTCTATATTTAGTCTTTCATTTGTTCTTTGTTTTCTATTTTTAATTCCGTTTTTTTGCGATAAGCGTGTTTTTCCTTATTTTTACCAGTACCAGATTATGATTACTGCCTGTGTTTGCTGAACTTAGCACTCTGACGTCCAGTATTTTTGTGGGATGTATATTCTTATTTCTTATTACGTAATCTGTTATCGATTTCTGTCCTCTGGTGTTTTCAAAAGTGAATTTATGTTGGGGTTTATATGGGTACAATGTATTATTGATCTGTAGTTCATTCATAGCGCAGAAATTAATCAGCATGTCTCCGTTGTAGTTCAGGGTGTCCTCGTTGAAACGATTTCTAATCCCATTTATTACCTTATTACCGATCCTTGCATTGAAGTTCCCGAGTATTACAGTCTCGTTTTGCCTAGGTATGTTGTCTAGGTGAGCTTGCAGCAGTTCGTAGAATTTTTTTTTCTTTTTTTGTGGTTTGGTGACATCTGGAGTTACCTGTAGAATCCTGTCGCTGATGTATTTGGACTCTTGTACGTTATTTTCGTATCTGTGGTGTACCAGTAGGCCCACTTCTGAAGTGGCTCTTTCATTTTTATTTTTCCCGCTATAGAATAGGATATATTTTCCATATCTAAGGTTTCCTTTAGCTTTTTTTTGGTTTTGGAAAGAGCACAGATACCTAATCTGTATTTTCTCATTTCTTCTATTACTTCTTGGTCTCTGTTGTTTATGTAAGTTACATTCCAACATCCTATTCTAAGCGTTTCCATTTTATTTCGTTTTTTTGCATATTCCTTTTTTTCTTGCCGTGTCGTCATCGATATTTTCCGTCCTGTCCGAGGCTTTATTGCTATTTCTGGGAGCGCTTTATTGTTTTTACTGAGGGTAGGTTGCTAGCCTCACCCTCGAACCCTCCTCCTTTGTCTGGGCTTAGGACCAGCTAGGTATTAAACTATAACTAGGCGGAATTTATCTTCAAAGTAAACGATAAATTTATTTAAATAAATATTCCCATTATATTCATCGTTTTTATTTTTTTGTTGAATTAAGTTCATTGATTTATTTTTGCATTCCAAAAAAAAATACATAAAAGATCGTTTAAAAATTTTTTAAAGCTTGCAACTGATAAACCAGACGGAAACAAAATTCTTTTACGTTTTTGGATCACAAATTTGAACAAAGTATTCAATAATTACGGGAAAAATAAATTTTTTACGTACTTTTCCTTTAGATCTTGAAATTACGATTTTGACTTTATCACAGATGTTCTTAATTTTATTTTTTATATGATAAGAATAAAACTTGCCAGAATTCTTTCGAGAAATCTGATGTAATCGTTAATAACCTTCATTGGCTCAAACGTTTCCTTTCCTGGCATTGAAATCTCTCATTCCGTAATCCCGTTTATAAAATACTAGTTTTAAAAAACATCTCATTTTGTCAATATTCTCGTATAAAAAATTTTTTTCTTTTATAAACCTTTTCCTTGCTACGATTAAAATTAAATTTAACTTCGATACGAAATTGAAAAATAATAAAAAAAAATAAAAAATAAAAAGTCAAATCGAAGTTTGGTAATTATTATTAATTATTCAATAATTCAGTGATGGTAAAAGGGATTTAAAAAAAATAGTAAATTAAAAATAAAAATTGACGCATACAACATAATAGTCTCCTTTTTAATATAATATGAATCTATAATGTAGTAGACAATAATAATAATATAATAATAATAATAATAATAATAATAATAATAATAATAATAATAATAATAATAATCATAATCATAATTATAATAATAATAATAATAATAATAAAATAATAATATATAATGATAGTAATAATAATAGTAATAATAATAGTAATAATAATAATAATAATAATAATAATAATAATAATAATAATAATAATAATAATAACAACATAATGCGATATTGGTGACGATGATGAGATAATAATAATAATATTAATAATAGATACATCTGTCTATATTCACATTTAGAGCTATGTACAATTTTTCATTAATTAATTTACAATCGAATTCGTACGACCAACCGAATGAAACTTATTCACCTAATAATGTGTACACGTTTACCTAAATACCTGTACTGTATGTATGTATAATATTTATATATATACTTATATATTTATTTATTTATTTATATATATAATAATTTTTTATTTAATATATTCACAACAAATAGGTTCAATGACGTAGGTGCAACAGTTGTATACAAGTTAGTTTTATTTATATTTTTCATTTAATTTTATTTTTAATTATTTCTTTTTTCTTCTTTTATTTTTCCGTTGACCTTGCACCTAAAAGATCGAAACACAATGATATCGATTTAAACGTCATAAATCGAACCTCTCGTTCATCGAATTCTATACTCTGCTTATGTACAAAAAGAACATTGTTCATCAATAATTATACCTACTATGATATATTACGCGTGTGTCAGTGAATTCACGAGCACCGAAAACGTTCTCGTCAGATTATACCGACATAATTTATGTGTGAAAGTGTGTTTATATGTGAGAATTCGTATGTATGTATATTGGTGTGTCTGTGTGTGTGTGTTGTGTGTGTGTGTATACGTACAACCTATTTTTATTTATAATATATATCGCAACACTTTGTGATCTTTCTATTCTTTTTTATTTATTTATTCATTTATTATTTTATTTAATTAGTTCTTTTTCATTTTTTTACCTTTTACTTTTATCTCCATTCTCGTTATCACAGATATAAATAAATGTATTCTTTACAAAACAATGTACAATTTTTTTTTTTTTTCTTCATTTTACGCTATACCGCCACCATTTACAACACGCTTACGACGATTCATTCTATCACTTTCTCACTATCTTTCTCACGTACTTACATTTTTTTTTGTTCTCTTTCTCGCTCACTTTCACATACATTCGATCTTACATTCATTCTATCTTTTTCTATCTCGCATTATATCGTATATGCCAAAGTACAAAATGATAGTCGATTTTCTGTTTAGTATTTTTTTACTTGCTTTTTTTTTCTTTTTATTTATTTATTTATTTATTTATTTATTTTATACTTTATTAATATTTTCGTTTAAACAAATCTTACGACGACGATGGTTGATAAATAATCCGCGAGGATTTGTATTTTATTTTATTTTATAGTATTTTTTTTTCCTTGTTTTTATTTTATTCTTCTTCTTCTTCTTAAACGTGACGGTGCCGGAACCGTTGGTGATCGGAACTCTTTTCATTTTCTTCTTCTTTTTATTCTTATTTTTCAATTTCTTTTTCTTTTTATTTTGTTGAAAAAAAAAAAAAAAGAGAGAGAACCTTGTACCGTTATACGTATAATAAAAAAATATCAACAATTTCGTACACCGTGCACAAAATATTCAATCATCGTTGCGGATTGAACGATCTATGATCGTTTATCTTTTTACTTCTTTCCTCCCACCTCCCACCACTTCTTACTCCAGCCATCACTTCTTCATCTTCCCCCCTACTCCTCTTCCTTCTCTTACATCATCTATACGCCAATGATTTATCTTCTTATTTTATTTTTCTCTTTTTTTTTTTTTTATCTACACGAGAGACGCGTAGCGTGTACGTTCTGCGATTGCGGAATTCACGAAAGTGTTTTTTTGTGTGTGTGTATGTGTATGTTTGGTGTGAGTGTGTGTGTATGTTTGTTCATAAAGAGCTTTAATCTCGATGATAATTCGCGACATTCAGCCAGAGTAGCATTTTTGTAGGTACAGCCTTATCTATAAATATATTCTACGGTATAGTAATCGACGCTCGTGTGTGTCGCGTTCGTATACTTCACCATTCTTATACTCCACTTCTGTTTTTATTTATATATGTGTGTGGTATACATTGTTTCGTGTGTATACACGTGTGCAACGTGTGTAGTACGCGTTTTAATGAGATGATTTCGTTATTTAATATTTATATTTACATTTATTATTGTAATCGTTCTCTAAAATGAAACACACACATGCGTGAGTTTAATCATTTTTTAAATAAATTCGATCTAAGGTATAATTAAATTGATTAATTTTTTTAGGTTATAATTGAATTTTTTTTATTTAAATTTTAAGTGTTTTTAAAAGAATGTAAAAATATTGTTATATAAATTTCGAATGTTTATAACCTCAAATTACAAATATTTTACAAATGAATAAAACCCGATTTATTTGTAGAGGCTTTTGCAAACAGTTAATACTAACCATAAGTGAGGTTATGGTTTGTACTTGAGTCTTGAGTTTCATAAAAAAGAACCTATATAATCGCGAATAAGATTGTTTGCTTTAAAAAATGAAATATTTGTCACGATAAACCTATAATTTAAATTAAAAAGAGAAAAAAGAAATTATACAAAATGGCGAATGAGTTGCTGAAACTAACCTAAATTTGGATGAATTTAAATTAATTTGACAGACTCTCAAACAATGTCATTCCAAATTCCGCGAAATTAAAGATCCGCTCCTGGATGTTGCAGTGTTTCATATCAGAGACACAATTACTTTATATAATTCATTAAATATAATTATATGTACACAGTAATCTCTCTATTTACGCGGTTAACTGGTTCAAAAAAAGAAACAGTGGGTAAATAAAATCATAAAAAGTCGTTTAAAATAAGGACCCGTTGCACATTCTCAAATTTATATTTATATTCCAACTAAAATATAAAAGTAAATGAACACAATTCCGAATAAAATTAAACTGTCATAAAAAATCCTAAAATTAGTGTTTTCACGTAATCGTGGTGGACACATCGGGGACTGTGAATCCGTGTAAATGGAGGGATTACTGTACACGCATACATATATATAATTCATTTGAATCGTGTTGGAAAAAGAGTTGATGTGATAGTCGAATGAGATATAATTACACTTTATTAGAAAAGTTCATTATTTCGTGCTCTAAAGTCCAGTAACAGGTATCTAGGCATGTAAGTAGTAGGTAGGTAGGTAGGTAATAGTAGTAGTGTAATAGTGTAGTAGTAGTAATAGTAATAGTAGTAGTAGTAGTAGCAGTAGTAGTAGTAGTATTTTTTTAGTTAGCAGTTGAAGTAGTAGTATTTGTTGTAGCCAGTAGTCCAGGTATCTCCGTTCTTCGAAAGCTGATGGCCCACGAGAGGCTTGGTCGACCAAAACCACCAATAAAATAATAATCGTAACAATGATTGAGACGAAGTTCGAGAAAATTGTTTTTTTTTTTAACTCTCATCTCGTATTATTCGACAAAACAAAACAAAAAATGTACAATCCCGTGATAATGACGCGTGAAATACGATTATTAATATTATACTCTCATCCCACAGATTTATTCTTCCTTTTCTAATCTCTATCTCTTTTTTTTACTCTTATGGTAATACACACACACACTCGTCGAGTATCAACGAAGAAGATCTTTGGCCCGTTCGGACTTACATAGGCGCATTTCGATAATAATAATAATATCCGGAAGTTGTTATTTCTATATACTTTGCACGTTGCCCGTAGATTTCATTTAAAAGTATACCTCTCGCTATGGCCGATTAGGGTTTACGATTTGCACGACAAATAGAGCGAATTTCCTTAAACACCCCTCAACCACTCCTCCCTCTTTCCTTCCTCTTCTTTCCCATTTTTAATTACTTTTTTTTCCTTTTTCTTTTTTTTTTTTATCTATATTTACAACTATGTCGACAAGAGTATACGTGAACTTAATCAATCGTTCGATATGCGACGAACAAGAACGGTTATCTCTGACCTTGATACTTTGCTCAATATCATCTTCATAATTTTCAATCCCGAATACTAGTCTTTTTTATTTTATCTTCTTTTTATGTTTGACCTAACTTTCATTGTTCTTTCTCGCTTACTCGTGCACGTGCAGGCACTTCAACGTAATTCCTCTAATTCCTAAATCTTCTCTAAGCCATTACCACTCCCTCTTCTTAGTAACCCATTTCTCACCCTACTTTACCCCCTCTAACCCCCTCCCCAATAGTCCAATCCTTACACCTTGCGGAGATCAAGGGTTAGATTTATGGATACCGAAATTCGAGCTTTCTGATTTCTTTTCTTTTCTTTTCTTTTCTTTTCTTTTCTTTTTCCACTTATTCGTGCCAAGATAACGACAATAAATTTCAGGATATCGTAGGAGGATTGCAAGTACTTGCAATCCAAAGATTGTTGACTTCTTTTAACTTGTTTTCCGTCCTTGTAGCGTCCATTTTCCCTCGCGGCACTGTTTTCTAAACCTGAAATAAAAAAAAAATGAAGATCGTTTAATCTACTCGATGCTATTCGTAGTTCATTCGTAGTCTCAAGAACATAATAATGTATAGCCTAAATTATGTTATACTATTCGCGAAAAAGGGGTGGGGAAGGTAGAAGGTTGGGTTAGTTGCTTGCGCAAGTGGGTGGTTTAAACAAATTTACGGAATACGAGTTGTGCGCATGCGTACTTTATTAAAAGTATTTCTATGGAGGTTTCTAACCTTTAAGATAGTAAGTTATCCTTATTCCTTTATGGGTCATTTATTGTAGTGAGTACAATACGTCACTGTGAGGGTTAAGGATTTTTACAATATGATTGTAAATGTTTTTAATAAAATTATTAATTTTTATTGTTAATAATGATTAGAAATGTAAAATGACAAATGTTTTTACGTTTTATTGAATAGATTTTCATTGTTATTTTGACATAAGAATTTTAGATATTAAGTGAAATCTTAATGTCAAAGTGTTTATTATTATAAATGGTGTTTTATTGAAAATAAATATTGAAAAAATATTAGTATAAATATATATCATGTTAATTTTGATTTTCTAATACTTTTTAATTAAAACATATAGAAGAGTTGATTAATATATTTTTAATATTAAATTACATGGTATCTCAATTAAAATTCCATTCAATTTTATCAGCATATTCTATAAGTAAAATTAAAAAGATGTTTTATAAACATACGATCTTAAATGATTAATTAGAAAGTTATAACAGAAATATGGTCTAATGATGAACTGGTGTTTGATTTGACCGAGATCTATCTGAATATATGAACAAAACATATTCTAACCTCACTTTTAACCTGAAAGATTAACTGTCGAATTTCTTTAACAAATTTAAATAACGAACAAAATTTTGAAATTAAACTATAATTATTATCGACAATTTATTCCCATATGATATCAAACAAGAGATCATTCTATTTTTGTTTATAACTTTTTAAAAAAGTATGTAAAAGATTATGTCATATGAACGTAGTTTTCTTTTAGAAAAAAAAAATTAATTAAAATAACATTCCCATATTTATTTAAATATTATATTTAATAAAAAGCCGATGAATAATTGATCGAATTAAATGTTTAGAAAAAAAAACCAACGAATTTTGAATTCAATCCAGGATATATATATATATATATTATTTCTCGCTCCAATTACGAATCACTAAAGGAAGCCGGAACGTACGGGACAAGTTCGCAATCCTATGAAACGAATTTCCATCCATTACTAACCTATCTGCCTCTCTTTCTCTTAAATAAACACATACATTCGCATACACATTATGATACTATATAGAAACATGTAAATAATCACGTGACTATCGAGAAGGGGGTAAAATTGAAGCAAGTTCTAACGAGCATTGGCAAAGTAAAAGTTCAAAGGTCGAATTATCGATAGAATAGTGCGATTAGGACTTGAGATCCGCTTTTAAAATCATTCTCTAGTCCTAACCGATTAGGTACGTTAGATAACACTTCTCTGCACGCGTTCCTGCTATTTATATTTTTATCTTTCTCTTTTTCTATCATTTTATCTAACGTTATAGTAAGAACACAATCGTGTGACTCGCAATTACAAGAAGGCGGATCAGTAGTGATACTGTTGATACTGTTAGGCACCTAACCGGTTTAGAGAGGTGCTACTCTAAACGCACATACGTTGGAGAGGGGCTACACAAAAAGGTCGAACAGTAACACAGCATCTAACTTCTTAACAGGGTATTACTATGTTTTTTTGCATATGTATGTATATATTTATATACTTATGCACGTTTGTTGGTATAATGTGTGGTGCCACTGTGTGGTGTGGATCTAAAACTCCTGCACGCATACCTTTACATCGATACTACGATTACCGTGTCTCACGGGTGGACATGTCCGGCATACATTCCAATACGATCGACACACCCGATACATAAGTACAAGCTTTCTTAAGGTTTATTTATTTATTTATTTATTTGTTATCTTTACTTTTCTTTGTTTTTTTATTTTTTTACGAAATAGAACAATAGTCGAAAAGAGAAAGACTGAGAGGTTAACCAGATTTTTTGGATTTGTGAAATTGATATCAGAATAAGGGGGTCAAATGTGTTTTCTGAATAATTTTTCAAATTAAACGTTTTTAATTTTTAAGTTGTTAGTTCAAATAAAATTTATATATAATATTATTATTACTGTAAATAATATTCCCTCCTTCTCATCGTTTTTACAGTTTTACAGTTTTTACAGTTTTTACAGTTATACATACGATTTACAGTAATACATACGATTATTTTCGTATTTGCTTAATTTGTTTGTTATAAATAATAATTTCAAGTTAAATTCGTTAAATAGGTTTTCAAGAGACAATCTAATAAGATACTTACTGTATAAGATCATTTAACATGAATTTTAGCAATTAAACAAACACCGTGAGTTTAGTATTAAATGATAACCTCAAAATTGTAATACTATTTAAATATAATCGAACAACCAATCGCATTAACTAATTTTATTCAATTAATTAACTAATTTAATATCGAATAAAAAAGTCCAGTTAATATTATGCTTCGTGTTATAAATATAATTTTAAAAAATGAGATTTAAAAATTTCGTATCCTTTATAAATTGCAATAAAAAAACATCATCTATAATTAATACTATTTTAAAGTAAATATTATTAATATCAGTCGCGTTGACTGTTCAACGAAGATGGGATTATATATACCGCACATAGAATGTGAATAATTCAAACGAAAGATATATACACAGTGAATATTTTTGAAACGTATGAAAAGCTATCCATCCTTCGCTTGTTTCCTGTTTTGTTTTTTTGATATCCACGTCGTTATTTTGACCACTATCTCTCTCTCTCACTCTCTCATCCACTCTCTCTTTAGGTCAGGTTATTCGTCCTCGAGTGAGCTCGTCAAGTTCTCTAAGCGAAATGACACGAGTTGTATGACAAATGGCATGCGATTATGCGACAAGTCGGTTCGAGTATCCTACCGCGTGTAGTGCGGATAAACCGTAGTTGTCATTTTCATGAACAACGAATTTAATAAGCATCCGTTATTCTTCACCACGAGGTATACTTTTCAATGTCCTTCTCTGTTTCTTTCTTTCTCTATCTCTCCCAAATATTTTCTGTTTCTTTCTTTTTTTTTTTCTATCTCCGTAATTTTTGTCCTTTCTATTTATCTTCTACAATTTTTGACTTTAACATATATCAAACGATTCATTTTAGAAACTTAACACAATGTAAGAATAAATTGTATCTTATACAAATTCGAATTTGAAATGGATAGAATAATAAAAAATCAAATCGAACGATCGGTTTTAGAAATGGGAATTATATACGAAGATACGTATAAGCCCTTTTTACAGAATGAGTTTCTATAACACAGTCGGAGTCCACATACTTACTCGATCTACCAATGAAGTCAAAATAACCTTTAGAATATTCATGAACGAGGTTCCCTGTCTCCCAAGTGACAACCGGGACGAGTGTCTCGATCGAGAATGAGAGAAAAAGATAGAATGTGTGTATGTATGTGTGTGTGTATGTGTGTGTGTCGTAGAGAAACTGCAGAGAGACCCTTTTCGTCTCCATCTCACGAAAGGATAAATCTTGAACTCGTGGAGAGAACGGAATACAAGTATTGCGACACACGCTGAGCAAGAATCCTTTTGCGCGACTCGCTTTTTTCCAAAATGACTCGATGAGATATTAACTTCGATCAAGCTAATGGAGGTTAGAGAGGCGAGAAAGTTGAGTTGCTTTTAATGGATACTTTCAAATGATATGGATTAAGGAAATGGATAATCATTTGTCATTAAAGAAAGGATCTTGTTAGTTTCGGGGATAATATTTTTGATTATTTTTGATTAGGTATTTTTGAAGTAAATGTTATACGTCGATATATGAAATAAAATGTTTCAAGGTTTTCTATGATTTGTATTTATTTTTTATAATTAGTTTGTATTTTTGTAGTTTATATTTAGTTTTTAATAATTAAGGTTGTAAATAAATGGTCAATACTTATTGTTAGTGTGTGTTAGTGATTAAATAAAAAATTTATCGGTTTTAGTTAATTTATTTAATAGGTTATTAATTGTTCTAATTGAAAATTAGTTTAAATAGATGTTTACAGTATTTTAAATAAATAGTTAGTGTTTATATTAAAATATTAATAAGTTATATAAATGATCGGTAAATTATCAATAATTTTAAAATAATAATTTACGTTAATGTTTTTTAATAATAAAAGAAAATCGGCATTTAATATAGATGATCGTTGTGATTAAATATAAATGAATAGAAAATTTTTTAGTATAAATTCTAATCACGTTTAAAACATTTTTGATCAATATTGTGAACGATTAGACAACATATATAATAAACAATTGGTATGCAATATAAGTGATCGATATTAGATTGATAGATATAAGAATTGACAGTATTTGATTTAGTTTGTCAGTTTTGATAATAAAATAATATGAACTTTGTAGAAAAATGTAACTTTACACAGAACCAACCCTGACCTTATTACGAGTGATACAAGTTAATTTAAAATTCTGACAAATAATTAGATGTTTATATCGATAAATTATTTAACGATTATTCAGACAAATTATTAGATATTTAAATTGACAAATCATTAAATATCTATACTCAATAAATTATTCATTTTTTCTTATATTTACTAATTTTAATAATTTTAATAATTTTCAATTATTCTAATATCTATACTGAAATACTTTATTGTAAATTATTAAACAATTTACAATTAAACATTTGACTGTCAATTTTAATGATCAAAAATCAAATATCTTATTATAAATTTTAATAATATTTATTGACAAAATATTAGCATATATAATCCTATTACGTAACCTTGCTATTATAAATATTGATCATTCATTTAATATATACAATAATGAATTATTTATACTAAAAAAAGAAATATTCGTACATATAATTATTATTAATATATACCATTATTATTTATAATCAACATATAATATTTATAATATCCCCACGTATATATTATTCATTTATACCGATAAAATATAAATGCGGAAATAATATAAAAAAAAAAAAAATTAAAAAAAGAGAGAATTACTAGAAACTAAAAGTTAGCTCATCGATTCGAAGAAATTTAATAGGGACACGCGACACAGGGGGGATAAAAAGAAGAAATAGAAAAAGAAAAAATAAAAGAACCTGTTTTATAAATCCATTCGTTATTATCTCTAACGGATGTTTCCCAAAAATTATTGAAACGTTGCGAGACTCAATAACACACTAATACGTTAATCATCTCTCTCTCTCTCTTACAAACACTATCTTTTTAAACCAACAAATCATTTTAAAAGTAGACATTTGTTAATACCAAATCGGTTAAATTTCATGTTGCACCGATAAGACTACCAGTTTAAAACATTTTACATACTCATTAGAAGTAACCCATCTTGTTTTGAAAGATACACCGTGTCAAATAGGTTAAAAACTTAAGTATTTACACACGTAACATAAATGTACGTATCACTTTCGTTTCTTTTTTGTAGAACATTCTAATAAAAAAGAAAAAAAAAACTAATACGAATAGAACGCGAACTATACACTCACGATATTAACACCTTAAATACATTTTATGGTAAAAGATAAAGATAAATAAAAGTTTCAGATTAGTCGTCAGAAAGTGGTGGGACAATAAAATGAATTTCACCTGGACTTTTACATATACTTTAATATCCATCACGTTTGTGTGTATATTTATATCTCTATATGTGTGTGTATGTGTGTGTTAAAGCATATGCTCTTTCGAACGCAAACCAACGACGTATATCACGGATGAGAATCGTACGTGAAATTACGAGCAGTCAAATGATCGTTATCTTAATAAAAGCTTCTAAACGTCTGGATGGTTAATAACAATTATTCTCGACAAGGTACACCATGTGTTATTCTAACATCTATGCGATAATGATATCCGTTGAAAGATATGATAAATAAAAAATAAATTAAAAAAAAAGAAAGAACAAAAAAATTATAGAAGTAAAATGAGAATAGAAGAATAATAAATGAGAGAGAGAGAGAGAGAGATAGAGAGTATTATAGATTAGTTTGATTCGTTCAATCGTGATTATTCATTCATCGTATGATTATTTTAAGTATACTATGTATATTGATCGTGTAAAGCGTTGACACGAATATCTATCGATCTTTTTTTTTCTTTCTTTCTTTCATTCTTTCTTTCCTTTTTTCACTTTTTAATGCGAGTAATTTATATCTTTATTAATAAAAACAGGAAACACACGTGACGTGTGCGTCTGCGGTCTTATCTTGTTATCGGAAATTTATTATTATTGTTATTATTGAACGTGAATATTGTCACGTTTGGTGGAATTATTCAAAGTTTGTATATCAACGTGTAAGATCGATGAATTTACGTCTGATAACACGTTTGGACGATACTTTTGCTTTCGCGTTACCTTGCGTTCGTTTATTTCTTTTTTTTATTTTTTTTTTTTATACGGATTCCAGATTCCTAGATGGAATTTCTTGATTTATTTATAGAAAAAGAGTAAGATGCCATTGGATGTTATATCATTCACGTTTTATAAGATTATGCATAGTTTTTATGAGATATGATTTATTTGATACGCGTGATCTAATATGTGTGAGTTGTAAATTTATTTTTTTTTTTGGAAAGGATTAAGTTCCTGTGGATTTTATTGATCGTTGAAGATCTATGTGAGATTATAGATGAGTTATTTTGGTTTGAGTTTTTTTTTTTTTTATTTAAAATCTAGTGAATACGAATTCTTAATAAAAATTTCTAAGAAATCATTTGGTACGTTAGTTCATTTATATTTTCAACGATTACGCGTGTTTCAAAGAAAAACGATCATTTTTATCGAATTTTTGATAATGAAAATCGAAGAATAAAATTATTAATCAAAAATTGAATAATTTAAAAATAATAAATTGAATAATGTAAATAATAATAATAATATATAAATAAATTAAATATGGAAATGAATTCGGTGTCGTGATGCTAAATTCGTTGCATCATTTTCTTTCATTCATTTTTTTTTGTACAAAAATTAATAATTAAAGTCTTTAATTCTGCAACATATTGGGTTCTACAATATTAAACAAACCTACCAACATAAATTTGTTAACAAATACAAATGGTATCGAAAATTAATCGATCGGGAAAAGAAAAAATATTCAATAAAACGACAAACCACCAAAAACGTCCCGCTAAAAAGTATCCCAACGACGAAAAAAAGAACCTATCCATCACTTTTTTGGTTTTTTTTTTAAAACAAAAAGTGAATCTTAAAAACAAAAAAGAAAAGAATGCATAATATAAAACAAATAGTAAGTAATCGTTCGGACAGGCAGAGCCGGATGCAAAACGGTGGTCCCCGAGCATTGAAAGTTCTCCGGTTACGCAGGTAGCCAGAAAAGTCGTCTGCTAGCGATGCTTTGCGAAACAGAACATGAGAAACAGAAAGGAACAGATAGAAACGAAAAGAGGACGACTAAAGGAAACGGAACGCAAGGTAAATCCCCTTGGGCTACTGTTTTGGGGTAAGCAAATCTCACGATCTTCTGTTAGAACGTGTAATAAACCTAAAGAAACGGGGACTAAACAACAACAGGCGTGCAAACAAAGTTATCTTCTTTTTCGAGGCTAAACAAAAATAGGGATCTAGGACAAAGAAGGACACCGTAAACTGTTTTCGTAAAAATAATCAAGAATTCCAAAAACGCGAACGTGTCAGTCAGATCCTCTTTTTATCCGCAAAAGTATTTTCGAGTTAACCGAGGAATAAAACAAAATACAGAAATAAATGAGGATGGAAAGAAAAGGAAAGTGATGGAGAAAAGGAGAAGTGGGATAAGGGGTGGGGGGAGCTGAGCAAAGGATGGGAGGAAGAGGTTTGAGATGGGTGGGAGGGGGTGTTAGAGGGTAGGAATCGCGAGAACGGTTGGTAGGATTTATTAAGGAGACACCTGAATCCTCCTGGAATCTTAAAGCCGTTAAAAAGATCGCCTATCCTTTCTCCTTGGTCCGAAGTACTCGGGACGAGTTTCGTTCCCGAATGTTGCTTCCCGATTGGTGGTCGCGAATTTTATGCAGATAAAGTGAGATCGTGTAAATATGGTAAGAGGTAAGGTGTTGAGTTGTGCTTTGGGTCAAAAGGAAGGAAGGAAGGAAGGAAGAAAGGTAAGGTAAGGTAAGGTAAGGTAAGGTAAGGTAACTGAGGTTGAGGTTCTCCAAGCCAGCCCACCATCTACCCTAATGGCAATTAAATATCCTCACGCTAATTGCCAATTACAGGGCTGGACGTCCTAGGGACGTTTCTTCCTCTTTTCACCTTTTATTTGTGTTTCTTTTTTCTTTTTCTTTTTCGTTTCTCTCTTTTTTTTTCGATCGAAAGGAAGAAGAGACGAAAAAATAAAAAAAAAAAAGTAAGAAGAGGAGCAAAGGAAAGAAGATAGTCTCTACTTGGTAGGTGCTGCCAAAGGCACTCTACTGCAACTTGGTCCTTATGCTCTCGTATACCTGTCCGTTTGTATAGTAGGAAAACGAAGGGGCAACAGGGAAGAGGATGAAAGATCAAGATGCTTGAATGTGGAAAAGAGAGAAAGAGAGAGAAAGAGAGAGAAAAAGTGTGTTTATGTGTAAATGTGTGTATGTGGTACGTGTGTGTGTTTGTTTGTTTGAGAAGGATGAGGAGAGTAGCATTATAAGCGACCAAGGCACGAGGAACCAACAACGGTCTCTCCGCGTTGGGATACTCAATGGTGAGGGGTTTGGGGGATAAGAGAAGAGGCAAGAGGTGACGACAGCGAAAACTAGTTTATTTGGGACGCGGCTATAAATTAGGATCAGATCGCCACGAGATAAGGGAGTACCGGCTAACACCCGGCTCCCTCCGAAAGGATGCTTCTTTCTTTCATTCTTTCTTTCTTTCTTTCTTTTTTTCTTTCTTTCTTTCTTTCTTTCTTTCTTTCTTTCTTACTCTCTTGACTTTTGCCATCCTACGAAAGCAACAACGTCCATCCCAATCCACGACGAGTTTTGCGTTGCAGAAGCCGACTCTTAGGAAAAGATTCAAGCGAATCTTCGTCGTCACCTCGTTTCGCTCGAGATCTCTAATGTGAAAGGTGAGACAAGGCCGATCTTTGTCCACTTTCATCCTGTTAACGTCTACCAACTGATCTATGTTATTGTTGGAATCATTTTTTCCTTCTGGTGGAACTGAACGGGGTATATTTAAATTAAGTTGATTTGTTTTTTCTTTGAGATTTGTTTTGACAATTTTTTTTTTTTGAAATGAGTAAGGGGAAATTTTGTTCGTTAATTATTATGATTAGGTATACTTGAAATATTTATTAATTTAACTTACGTTTATATAATTCTCAAATGTAAGGATAATTATTTTAGTAATTTTTATTTGATTGAATCGAAATGTTTCTATGGTTTATACTATGAGGTTTATTGATGTGTTATGTTTTTTTTAGATTTCTAATTTCGGTAATCACCTATTAAATTTATTAGATATTTATTTAGTTGAAATTTATTTGGATTATTTAACATTACGTTGATTTGATACTCAAGTAAAAGATTTTGAGGTTATATTAAATACAGAAAATAATTTAGGTAATGTTTATTTTACTTGTTTACGTGTTTTACTTTATTAATTTTTGTAAAATATAATTAATTAATAAATATAGTCAAATATATATACTTCAACTATTTATATATCTTTGCATGTTTATATTACTAAAGTGAACATTTTGAGGTTATATTATACTTATCAAAAAATGTGAAAAATTTTTATTTAAAATTCAAATAATAAAATTTAATTAAATCATCTTCAATTAACTCGATGAAAAATCAAATTAATTCTCTCTACTAACCAATATTTCGATCAAATAAATCAACTTACTCTGATTTCTTCGTTAATTTCATGTTTTTTTTATGCATTTCGAAAGATTTCGTTTTAATTTCTAGAAGTATCTCTCTCTATCGTGGATTTTTTATTCTGGATTTTGGAATGCATCAAAAAGTAATTTATTTTCTAACTCATAGTCAATTCGAATTGAACTGAATCAGATAACCCCTTTCGGAACGATGTAGAAGACTTGACTTTATGGGGACTTCTCGAGAGGTTTGGGAAAAGACGAACGGCTAGAGTAAACCCTGGAGATGAGAATATCGTCCTATCGTTTGTAAGGAAACGAGAGAACAATTCTTACGATTCTCTTTTCCACTTCGCAATTTTTCTTTGAATTATCTTAGATTCCTCTTGATTTACATTCCATGCATTTTTACTTTCTTTGTTTTCTTTTTCTATTATTATAATTACATTTCAAATGACAGATGAATTATTCATTTGTTATAAACCTATTGATTTATTGGATTTTTCTAAAAATATTCTTTGTATTTTTGAAAAACTAAAATTTTCATGCAATGTTGGTTGTTTAAACATGAAATACTTAAACTTCTGACTTCAGTAATTGGAAAATGTAAACATTTTATTCTTTATAGTAAGGAAAAAAAAAATAAAAAAAAATTCATTGTTAATATTTTTATATTGAGAATAAAACTTTTATTTTATTAGTTTATATTGTTATAAAGATAATACAATAGTAATTTGTAGGAAATACAAGTTGTAAATAGTTGTAATATATGTTTATCGAAATTTTTAAACAAAACAGTCAAATACTAAAATATTCAAACAGTTTATATATATTAGTAGTACTGTTGTTATATATATACTATACTTTTACTTATATATATGTATATAGTACACCGTTAATTAATTGATTATTTATTTTAAAACAAAGATATTCAAAAAGAAAGCGGTAAAAAAAAGTATACACACAGTTAAAAAATTATTTTACGATTCGATACATACCAATTATTTTATCTATTTTTCTTCTTAGCTAGTAATCTCATAAGCGGTTGATACGACACTAAACAATAAAATAGGAAAAAAAAAATTATATTCTAACTATTACGCGACTAAAATAAAAAAGAAAAAGAAAATAAAAAAATAACGAATAAACATATTAACAATAATTTATTACGGAACAACCAGTATTAAAACACGTAAAATTCTCGACAAAAAATTCCCAAATAAAATCCTTCAACAAAGAGATAAAAGCGGAAAATTAAAAAAAATGTCACTTTTAAATCATAAATTGTAATAAAACTAAATGAAATAATAACTTCCGATAACATCTGTACATAATATATACGAGGATATATTTTTAAATAAGCACGTAAAATGAATTATTTATCATTTAATTGTTCATTCAATTGAAAAAAATGAATTAAGTAATCTGATACAAAAAATATCTTCTTTAACGGCTAACTTCATACTAACGAACATTCATTATCGACTAACTTCATACTAACGAACTCGCTTTAACGGCTAACTTCATGCTTCCGATGCAGGATGCGCGCGCAACTAAAATTTCACTCTCTCAATGCGCGTTAAGAAGTATAAACTTGAAAAATATTGGAATAACGGAACGTCAAGAAAGAGGAGAAACTCGGAATAAGATGGGAACCAGAAAAAGAAAGAAAGAAAGAAAAAAAGAAAGAACATAACCAAAAAATATAGAAAAAGAAAGAAAAACAGAGAAAGAGAGAGAAAGCACTGTACGTTTTCAAATCCGATCGTCTTTCGTCGCATCGAAAGGTATCTCCTTCGTGAGAGGATAGAAGAGGAGAAGAAGAAGAGAAGAAATGAGAAGAAGAAGAAGAAGAAGAAGAAGAGTGGAAAGGTGAGGTGAAGAGAGTGTTGGACCAGGCAGCCGCTGAAGTCGTTCGTTCGGTTACTAACGCGACAGGTTGAGGTGTGTCCGAGTATAGTGTTCCCAAGCGTTACACGCACGCAAGGACCTACGCGTGTATCATGCGTGTGTAAGAGAAGGACGAAGCTAGTTCAGGACGGTGATTCCATTCACTGATTGAAATCTCCGTTCATTTGTCACTGTCAAGAAGGTGGCGAGAGACTCTTTCTCTCTCTTTCTCTTTCTTCCTTCCTTTCTTGCTTGCTTGCTTTCTTTCTTCCTTTATTTCTTTTGACTTTTTTCTTTCTTTTTCTATTTCTTTTTATTTTTTTCTCGCCCTCCAGCGACTGCCCACGCGCTACTCAATACCCCACACAACACTGGCTATTATTATTTCAACGGGAGAATCTCAGGCTAACGACCAATCGACGGCTCACACACTGGGATATTAATTCTTTATCGATCGATCGTCGTCGTTCACTGTTGTTGTGTTATGTCCTTAGTATGATTTTTTTCGGAGTCCTATGAGAGGTAAAACTGACATGACCAAATGATAATATGAACCGGGTTGTTGTCAGAGTTTCTAGGTAAACAGAATCCAACTTTTCATTTTGATGTCTCTTTTTTTTTCTTTTATGTTACTTAACTCTTCGAGTGCTACGGGCGCATATATGCGTCCAACGAAAATTATTCGCCTCTTTTGTTATCTGTTTCACGTAAAATTAGCCTACATTTATACAAAATATGAATTAACCCTGCGATGAATTTGAAATCAATGAAAAATAATAAATGTTGGTCAATGATGACGATAATAAATGATTATTTATTCCTTATCGATGGTCCGCAGTTGTGATCAAGTATGATTTTAATGTTACGAGAGTAGAACGAAAAATCTTAAAACAACAAAACGAACGAGTTTCGTGATGGGTTTTAAAATAAACAGAATCCAAGTATTCGTATTAATATCTGATGATGTTCATTCGTTTTTTTCTCAACCTTGTATAATCCAATTATTTTTAAAGTTAAGAAATATTGCAGACAAACGTCAGTTATTCTTTTATTCTTGACTTAAAATAAAAGTTTGTCTGAAAATAAAGTTGAAATCTTATATCGATTAATAAGAAAAATAAATCTTGGTCAATGGTGCCAACAATAAATAAATGTTTATTCTTTATTGATTGCGAATAGTTACAATTGTTTTGTTCCTTATTTTTGTTGTTCTTTCATTTTAAGTTAAATATTTAACGAAACAAAGTAGATCTCGAAAAGATGATAAAATTTGTTATCAAATTAAACGGACAATAAATTCTTATTCCAAGAATCTTTTTTTTTTCTAAAATTTCGTGATCTCCACAATAAACATTTGCAATTTGATATTAGGAGCATCGGTTACATATTACAATATATACAATTTCATTGAACTACATTAATTATTATTTAGACTTAACAAAAATATTAAAAACTTCACGCACGAATTATCGATTAATCTTATATTAACAAATTAAAATAGAATTAAATCTAATATACACGTATTTAAAGTTTGCAACTTTGAAATAACATGATATTACGAAAGGTTAACATTGCACAGTTAATTTCACTAACGGGGATTAATCGCGAGCGATTAAACGATTACGTGGAATGTAGGAGAAAACGTATCGTATCATGGTCATAAAGCGTTAATAAATGTTCACAACGATTGGTATTCGAAATTCGTTAAATGATTGTTCAAATATAACCTACGACCTATCGATTGTACGTTTCCGTTGATAACTCACCTTGAGAGATAGCGACGATTTTCCTGAGTCACTAGGATGTTTTTTAAACCGGCGATACGAACCCACTACCCATAGATTGTGATCTGAAACATCATCAAAATAAATGTAAACTTCATTTAAAGAACAATCAGAATAGGGTAATAGTTGAGTAGAAACATATAAGACTCTTACCCTTTGTAGAAGGGTTTAAACGCTGTGGTAGCTTCTGTTGGTGGTAAACTGGCAGTGGTTTGGTGTTGATGAAGAATAGAATTTTGTCCCGCCGGTGAGAAGTCCTTGTGCGGTGAGCTTTGTAGTCTCGATGCAAAGGAGGAAGCACCACCAGCAGGTCCAGACGTAGCAGATAAATAACCCCCAGCACCAGGATGAGTGGTTGCGTAATGATTAGGATTACCGTTGCTCGTCTGATTGGTATTCCCAGTAGGGCAATAGCCTGCTGGTGGTGGTTGGATCACCCCATTCGGAGTAGCCACCTTCATATTGGGTGGTGTCTGAGGTGGGGTATCCGTACCAACTTCTGGAAACCCCGCGGCAGCGGAAGAGGATGCAGATGATGTGGTACCAGACGAGGAATTAGGATTGTAATGAAGTTGGCCACCGGATGAGGTTGAAAGGAAACCACCGTATCGCGCTGCTGCAGTGGAGTAAGGTGCCGTCGCTGCTGCCGAAGGACTCATGGAAGCTGAAGAAGGTAATGCGAAAGAGGAACCCAAATTTCCACCTCCAGCACCCCCACCACCGCCGTTGCCACCGCCACCACCACCGCCACCACCAGGTCCTAACCAAGGTTGTTGCGAGTGATGGTGGTGTACTTGATTTCCAAGGTGATGTTGTTGCTGAGCGTAATGTTGTTGATGATGTAGATGATGGTATTGTTGATGATGAGGGTGAGAAGGTGGTGGTGGTGTTTTACAAGCGGCCGTATCCGCCAGCGACCAGATTTTCGGTTTAGTCGCAGGAATTGGTACACCACCTCCACTGCAGTCCGTTTTTATACCCTCGTCCTTCATATGCTCATCCGTTCCATAACCCTGATGATGATGATGATGATGTTGCATCGTGTGATGAAAAGGAAGCTCTCGTCCTCGCGGATCCTCCTCCAAATCAAGATCGTCCTCGTCGTCGAGGTCTTTCTCGTGTTGCAGGTGTTCCGCTTTGACGTGTCTCATTGGTTCTGTCGAATAAATCAATTAACTTCGTTTCAATAAATAAATTAACACAAACAAATATCCCCTTATCATCCCTCTTTACCTTATCTTAAGTAATATTCACGTTAAATATGATGAAACAGTTAATGGGATTTAGACACGCGTATAATGCACTGAGTATCATCGTTAATGGTTTATAATCCCTGGTGTGAAAATGAGACATAAGAGAAGTAAGAGGACGAGTCATCCTGCGGGGCTTGCGTGTTTTGGAAGGGTCTCTCTCCCAACACACCCTTATATAGTAAAGCTGTAAGGGATGCTGTGAAAAAAAAAAGAAGTAAGGAGTGGAGCCTTCAACCACTTTGGGCGCGAGAGATTTCTATTTTCCCTTGAGGCACCGAAGCCGACCCAGAAAAAGACAGAATGTTAGAGAAAGAGTGTGTGTGCGTGTTAGAAAGAGAAAGAGATTGAACGAGTGAGACAAGGCATCTCTCTTTTCTCCTTCTTCGATCCCTCTCTGAACTCTCTCGGGGCACTCTAGGATCGTTCCTGCTGTCTGTGCCAGCTAACCATCCAGCCATCGAGCCAAGCCAGTCAGTCAGGGGTGAGAATTTCATTAAGAGGTTCGAATGAGTCGGCAGAGGGTTTACTTGATGGGTCGTCAAGCGATAATTCCCAAGCTGGAAAGGGGCTGCCGTTGCTACTGCTGCTGCCACTACGAAATGAGAGACAACGAGAGCAAGAGCAAGAGCAAGAGCAAGAGAGAGAGAGAGAGAAAGAGAGAAACGCAAGAGAGAAAGTGAGATCAAGCTTAGGGTGCAAGCACCCCCTTATAAAGAGAACCTTATGGGGCAACTAAATAGATACTAACGTCGAGTCCACAAGTGGCTCTTTAACTTTTGACCCTCTTTTATCAGCCGTTAATCTCATAATCTTCGCGCCAGACCGACTGATATCTCGATCGGGAGAATTTCATTCAACTTACTCGAATCGTTTGTATCGTAAACCAAACTATTATGCATACACGTGGTACGGGTGTACGTATATAATACAACTCTCACATAAGAGATTTATTTTTACGTTGGATTTCTCTTTTTAGGGGGAGGTGCGATCGTTAAATGTTTTACTGGCGAATAAAAAGATTTAATTCGTACGTAACCGGTTATCTAGATTCTTTTATATGTTCATTGATTTAATCCGAGGAATAAAGGAAGTTAATCTCGTTAATAAAATACTTAATTTAATGTGTTCGGATTGAGTTTTTCATCGTTTTTCATTCTTTTCTCTTTTTTTTTTCTTCACCGTGTTGAAGAAAAACGTAACGGTTGACTAAATTTAATGATACATAACGTTGGTTTTATACCAGCAGGGTAAACTTTAAAAAGGCAGGCCCCCTTCGTCAAATATATCCTAGTATAACTCGCGAAACTTTTCAACCCTCTGGTAGGTACCACTACTACAGGCACGTGCTTAAAGTGACCACTACTACTCTACGGGTCCGGTGGTAGTATCACAGGGCGTAGAAATTCATGAGCACAAAGATGGTCTTCTCTCCCCCTTTTGAATTTCCTACTACTCAAAAGCCACTATAAGCATGAGCGTGTAGGACAACGATCTCGAGTAGTCTGCAAATATTTGCTCGCACGTTTACCGGCTAAGGTTTCTCATTAATTATCGCCATAGCCAGACTATCTTACTTCTCAGAATTACCTACACATTATACTCATCGTTTATTCTCATTTATTTTTCTTTTTCCTCCTTTTACTTCTTTTCTTTTGCTTAATTAATAACCCCACCGCCCCCATTAACTTCATTTATTTTACTTTGGAATATTCTTATCTGTAGGATAAGTAAATGTGATGTTGAATGGGGTATCAAATATTTTTTCATTTTTGTGATAATGAGATTAAATGAACATGTGTATTTGTATTAACCCTAGTTTTTGTTAAGCTTGATTATTAGTTGTAGTGGTAAGATAAGTGTCAATGTGTAAGTGAATTACATTAAATATTAGCTGGAATATTAGTTAGGCTATATGATGTAATGGAAATCTAAAGAGTATCATAATATAAATGTATAATTTAGCAACTAATTAAAAAAACTGTTGAAATTAATTGCATTGCATTGCTCGGAAAACCACATGTTAATTAGTAAATATAAATCCGATTTATATTTTCGATATATTAAATTATCCAAAAAGATCCTGTCGAATAATATTATTTATGTAAAACAAACTACGTTTAAAATTGTCTTTAATTAACAAAAATATTAAATTGAATATCAGCATCGATCATCCGAATAATCCTAATTTTGCTTCGCATAATCCAATGCGCTTTATTGGATAACATAAAATTGAATAAAAATGTATAAATCTGCACGAACTATTTCCAACAAATCCCTCCCCCAGCCCCATAAATAAATAAACCTTAAAATCGGTAATACACAGCGTGTCCCAGTAAACCCTGGGAATTGGGTTGCTCAAAAATTTCGTGCCGATTATGATAAAAGCCTCTGAATACATTGAAAATATAAATTATTCGAAACTTTTAGGGGGGGCAATCCGAAAGCTGATTAATATCCACAAGAATAAATAACGTAAAGAAACAAGTTGACCATATTATTCCGGTATCGGTAAATCAAAGCGAATGAAGAGATTTTTCCCAAAATCACGTAACTCCTATGGAAGTGTCGTGTTAGGGGGACTCGTGACGCAGCCGGACGATACCTAGATGATCGGAACAGTAAGGGAGAACGAGAGAGAAAGAGAAAGAGAGAGAGAGAGAGAGGGAGAGAGAGAGAAATAGATAGAGATAGATAGATAGAGAGTTAGAGAGAAGGACAGCAGGAGAGCCGATATTGGCCAATGTGCGGTGGGGTAATGGTGGCCATAGGAGGGTCCGTACCATTCGTCTCGCCGCGGGCGCCGATACATCACCGTACCTCGAACCACTGCTGTCGTCCCATGTATATCCCCACACTTATAAACACATGCACATACTATACACACATATATATATTCCTGAGTACATAGAAGTTTATATATATATAAACTATATATAGACATATAACATATAGATACTGAGAGCTTGTGGCACGTAGCATACATGCTCCTATGGATGGCTACTCAGCCTGGCCGCACCCTCACCAACACAACAAAACTTCACCGATAGAGTAGACTTGACTAGTAGCTGCGTGAGTGAGTGAGTGCGTGCGCGTTAGTGCGCGCGCGCAAAGGCCTGCTCGTAGCTACGACGACACCCGGAGTACGTTACCGTACGGCCCGTTCGCTTCCACTATGGTGTAGAGGGGTATGAGGAGTGGAATGGTGGAATGGTTGGTAGGGGAATACAGAGTAAGAGGGGGGTGAGGATGGAGGACCAAACCGAAGGCCATTAATCTCTTTGCGCGGCAACCCGCAACCCGTCACTGTGTTTACCCACATGTGAACTATTATGTCCGCCCCCACGATATAGTGTGCCTCGTGTCCTGTTCACTCTTACATTGGACTCCCGCGAATCGTCTAACCCAAAAACTTCTCTCGCGGCACGCACGAGAATGAGAAAGAGTTTTCTTTCTAACAGGACTCTGCTGGGGATGAGATTTATAGGGAAAGAGATAAAAGAGAAAGAGAATGAGGAGTTGGTCGAGGAGGGTTGAAGGGGTCTTTGGAATAGGCCGTACGTGTTAGGAATTAGAGATAGAAAGGGAATAGTAAAGGTGGCATGGAATTTGTTAGATTTCGTGACTCGGATTAGTCCAATTAAAGGGATTGGACAATTCATTGCTACATATGGTATTTTCCTTTCTTATGCAATTATCTAGACATTGTAATTAGCGGGACGATTAGGATGACGAGTTTTTCACGTGTAATACTTGAAACTTTGTTGACGGAGCAACTCCATTTCGGTTCTTATTAACATTCCGTTTGAGTTCAATTGGTTGGGGGGAATGAAGGGGTTTATAAGAACGTTTGATTTTGTTGAGAATAGGTGAATCGAATACAGGACGTTCCAAGCATACTACTAGATATATCTAGGATTTAAGATAGCTCTACCATCTATGGATGAATCCCGTTTACTGGTTTAAACCTATTGCTCGAAGCTACTTCTTCAATCTCGTACTCGATCTACTTGAAAGAGAACCGTTTCTCGATTCAGTCGGTCTTTAACCATATAGGGTGAGGTCGTACGAGAATTCGTTCATTGTGGAACGGAATGGATGCTTGCGCAATATCTGAAACGGAGACCGATGGGTACTCGATATCAGGGAAACTAGTCACGCGAGGTAAACACGCTACCGACATTCCGACTCGAAGGAGATCGCGAATTCTCTTCTCTTTCTGTTTCTGTTTCTTTATTTCTTTCTTTCTTGTGTTCAACAAATGCTAATTCAAAATGATATAACGGTCGTGGTTTCGAGTCGCACGCGAAACGTCGGATCGAATGATAGTTCCTCTTCGAAGGATACGTACGCTGTTACGAGTTTGTTATAATTTACTTTCCTATGCTGATTCTTTGACTTGTATCTTTTGTATTTGATTTACTAAAGACTGGTCAAATTGGAAATTTAAGACGTATAAAACTAATTGGACGTAACATATTATAAAGTCCAGTAGTTATGTTGTTTGATTTACTCAATGGTCAGATATGTTTTCATGTTAATACCTTACTTGTTGAGTGATTATTTGATTTACATTGGATACCTTATGTTTGAAATTTAAAGATGTTGGAAACAAATCGGACTCAATATATTGCGGATCAGTAATTTTGTATTATCCAATGGACATATATACTTTGCTGATTGATTCTTTGATTTACATTGGACAGGTTATGTTTTCAATTGGAAAACTTGGAAACAAATTGGATTTAACTTATGGAAA
Source organism: Polistes fuscatus (assembly GCF_010416935.1). NCBI lineage: Eukaryota > Metazoa > Arthropoda > Insecta > Hymenoptera > Vespidae > Polistes > Polistes fuscatus. The sequence continues at coordinate 1,301,415 of NW_025113086.1, read as the reverse complement.
ACAAGATGTTTTATTGTCAGGTATTTATCCGTGTAAATAATAGTCATGTTGGGATAAACGAACACTTGTTGAAAGTGGGGGACCATCATTATTATCAACATTGAAATTTTTCCTTGCTTAATAATAACAATAAACATTCTAAAAATTTTTGAAATCTTCTCACGCAATGCGTTAAGAATCTTGAATTCTTAATTTTGTTGTAATCAATTACTCTTAAAAATGTTCATAATTAACTAATTATAGTCTTCATTAAATAGGATCCTGTAAAATGTATATTTCTTGATATCTTTTTATGTCAACATGGAATACTATTGTAACTTCTAAATCCCTGGTCAATCCTACTGATACAATCAGTCTTTCTTTTTAAACGATTCATTTGATCAATCCGATTCACTATGTAAATTGACCCGACTTCAATAACGATTAATGGATTCATCCAATTAAGCTTGACTCGTTACACAGATTAAATCCAATTTCAATATTCCAAATATAACTGAAAATTGTCCAATCATCGATATATCAATTTAAGGTTAACAAGCTTGATTTACTGTGAATGAGAATATTTCCAATTTTCAAATTATTGGGATACGAAAAAAAGTAGACTTGAGAATCTAAAATCTGAAATTTTTACTCTCTAATTTATTAAGTGTAATGAAATCTACTTATGTTTTTTGTATTGTTGAACAATCATAATTTTAAAATCTTAGGTCTATTCTAATTAATACTTTTTTTTAAATAATTAATTTAATTATTCTAAATTCCTATGCAAATTTATTTAAATTCAATAACGATTAGTGAATTTATCAAATTAAATCTGGCACATTAAACTGATTAAATCCTATTTTAATATAAAATTACGGGATCTTTTTTCAAAAGATTTCCAGATAATTTTAAACAATTATTACTCTATTATTTATAAATAAATCAAAATGATTTTTAAATATTCCAAAAATGAATTATCGGTCCTCTACAATTTTAATTTTATCTCCAATACCTTAACAACCAATTGAACTAACATTTTAGGCTACTGTCCGATCTTATATGATTCCAAATAATCCAATCATTAATGTTTTAATTCACCATTAACATTTTTAATTATCAATCACAAATAATTACAACATTAAACATTACAACACTTGCGTGTTACATACATTAAAAAACCGATTAACGTTCCAAGATTTGACCTTGATTTTATAATTTCAATTCCCACTAACATAACCTCAACATAAATAACGATAAAATCAATTCTTTTGTAATATTGTAATTACCATTTTAACAAAATAAAATATTTACAAATCTTACCGTTATCATCAAGACCTCTCCTCGCATCATCGCCAACTCTGTCCCCTCGATTATCATTCGCAAGTTCATCCTTCTCCTTGTTATCCTCCGAATCCGTGAGCACAGCATCGTCATCGTCATCTGTTTTATTTTTCGGTTCCCAGGTCATTTTATTTTCTTTCTTCAAACGTCTTCGTGCGTTAGCGAACCACGTTGATACCTGGGTCAACGTCATCTTCGTTATTATCGCTAACATGATTTTCTCGCCTTTCGTTGGGTAAGGGTTTTTCTTGTGCTCGTTCAACCATGCTTTCAAGGTCGCCGTCGATTCCCTCGTCGCATTTTTTCGTCGCGCGGCTAAATCGTAACCTGCTCCGTATCTGAAAATAAACGGTTCCCTTTTATCATCAAAAATAAAAGGTCCAAAATTAGGATTATTGATAAGAATTTGAACCCTTTAAGTGTGAAACTCGCCTAACAATTACAATTTATTGCTAATATGAAATATTTTGATAAGAATTAAAGGAAAAAAAATTGATAAGCGCAGATATGCGTCCTTAGTCTCCACGGATTGTTTTAGTTGGACGCATATATGCGCCCGTAGCATTCAAAAGGTGAATAACATTTATTAATAAGTATATATAATAAATTTTCGGGTTCTTGTGTGCTTTTTCAAGATCTGATGAAGTTTAATAAGTCTGCTGTTCATTTGTTTAGAGAATAATGTACTCTGGGAAGAGCCACGGTTTTCGAAATATTACAAAATTGTCATCATTTTATTTCTATTTTTAATTTCATGTAGTAATGTACGAAATCTAGCTAACGATTTTCAGAAACTTCGACAAATAAATTACGTGTTTCATTTATTTGTAGCTTCTAATAAAATGTAGTTTCTAATAAAACTTGTAATAACAAAAATAATTACATTAATAGTAATAATAAAGTAGCAATAAACATATGTATACATGTACAAATATTTATTCCATTAAATTGTCCAAAAGAAAAAAGAAAAATTATATAAGTTAACAAAGAGATTTAAAAATAAATCAAATACTAAAAACATAATGATATAAAAACAAACTATAATGATTGCTCAAATAAAAAACCAAAATATAAAACCAAAAACTTAGTCATACATTAATGTCCGAATATTTTAGATAGTCACTCTATATACACTTATTCTCTATAAATAAAAAGGAAAAAAAAAATAAATATCCTTGACGTATATATATATATATATACACAATATATCAAATAGAAGGAAGAGAGGAGGTTGCGGAAAAGTGGCGTAACTTTTGGAGGGGTGCGAATTCCCCGCAGATTTTGACGGTGAAATTCCGTAGGCTTTTCCTAGACGCGTTAGGCTCACCCTTCGAGGTAGGTAGCGTCGCAGGAGTCTTCCACGCACCCTCTTCCAAAGAGAAACAGTGAGAAAGAAAGAGAGAGACAGAGAGAGAGAGAGTGAGAGAGAAGGACATATTCTATCGGTGAACGAAGTAAGATATGGGGTGGGGGAGTTAGGGGTGAGCCTGGAGGAGGTCGTAGCTGATACTCTGGTAAATATATACGGAGAATAAACCCCCGAACGGTGGCGTGATTCCATCGAGCACCCTCGGTGCTCACGCGCTCAGTTCGCTCGCTCGCCATAATGGCGATTCGATCGATCTCCTCCTCCTCCTTCTCCTTTTCCCCCTAACTTCCCCCCTATCCCTTCATCTACCTTTCTCTTCCTCTTACTCTCACCCACTCACTCTGTCTCTCTTTCCCTCTCTCTCTCGTACACATTCTCTGGAGTACACCATCCCAACCCCACGAGGAAACGACGCGAATGTGTTACAGAGTGCTTGCTGTATAATACATATACAGATATAGTATCAAACCATTATATACTAAGGGCTAAAATACCTATCGACGATCTATCCTGCTCGTGAAACGAACCGGCCGTTGCATGTGTTATAGTAGCGGGATATTATAGTGAGAAACACATCGGCCAAAACCCCGAGAACGATATTTCGCCGGGGACCGTAACGAACCTTGGATCGTTCGATGGACGTCAAAAAAAAGCCACGAAATTACGACTCATCGATAAAAAAAATATACATATTGGTATAAGGTTTTTGTCAGTGATACAGTACCAGTGATCTGATGTCGACACGATACGATATTTTTACGAGTAATGCAAACTTTTCGCTTGTATTTTGTTCTCTTTTTTTTTATATCCTTTTTACTTTAACTCTTTGAATGATATGGGCGCATATATGGGTCTAATGAAAGCAATCCGCGTTGACTAAGGACGCATATGTGCGCTTATCAATTTTTTTGACTTTCCTTGGCTCGAAATATCTTCTCTCCTTTTTTTTCTTTTATTTAATTAAATAGTTACACATTAACAGAAAAATTGCAATAGGTCTTCTTCATATAACACAATTGAATAAATTTGTCTAATATACATACAGCATAAATGATATTAATACTCTGTTTTATTAAACTTTACATAGTTTTTATATAATACCGAATGAATTAATCGTGTTATAACACTGTTGTTAACATTGCTTAAACAAATGTACGTATATTACATTTACATGTGTATTATTGTCAAGAGTATAGATTTTAACGCGAATTCCCATCTTGCGTTTGTTTGGATTTTTTTCAGCTTCCTTCTTGTTCTTGTTCTTATCAACGTTCGAAATCTTTCTCCTCCGAAAATAGTTATGCTTTCCAGGAAGACACACTCAAACTGTTTTGGCAAAAGAAGAGAGGACTCTTTTATAAGAGGCACGCTTTGCTTTCTTATATTCAAATGGAGATGTTCCTCTTCCTCTTTATACTACGAACACTACCACCTCTCTCTTCCCTTCTCTTTATGATCCTTCCCTATCGGATCCGATCCAACTGGGTCGACTGTAACAAATGTCCCGATGAGATCTCTCTCCTTTTGTACCGTTCTCCTGTCTTCAAACCCAACACACTTTTACTATGCTTGATCATTGTATCATTCCCTGGTCTTTTGATATTTAACTGGTTTAAAGGTTTCGTAAATTTGTTATCAGTTAAACTAAAGAAATTGATTTATTGTTTGAGGTTAGTTTTAGCATTTCTTGTTCATGAATCATGACTAAAATTCAAACTATATATATATTTGATTATCGTATCATTTTTTAGGTATTCTTTTTTTAATCTTTTATTTAATTTGTAGGTAATTTTTGTTATTATTTATGTAATTAACAATGCAATAAAACAAAAGAACTAGTTAAGTTAAATTTCTGTATTTGTTTTTTATGATTATTTTTTTTGCAAATTAATTCTAAGAGGTAATATCAAAGCAATGAGAATGTTTTTAACATTTGTATTATCAAATTGATCATAAAATTTTAAACAAAGAATTGGATAAGTTCAGTAAAATGATATTATTTGATTTTTAGGTTATCTTTTCAATTAATTCTAAAGAAAAATAATTGAATGTTAATTAGAGTAAGTGTGTTGTTGTCAAACGAATGAAAGAATTTTATTAATTTGTGATCATTCATTTAATAAATGACAAGATCATATACTTTAACGAAAGAAATGAAGTTTAATCCAACGAACTCAGTGAAATGTTCTTTTTTCGAATTTCTTTCCAGTAGTTGATCCAAGAATGACGATTTGATTTCGATGGAAGATTGATAGGAATGAAGGTGGAAACTGTGTAGAAGAAATTGTTCGTAAGATTCGAAAGCTTGAGTGTGCGTTTCACCCTCTATTAAACTCCCCAGGACAAGGGAAAGGCGGCCACCGAGAAAGTAGCGTTCTCCTTCCAAAGCCAATAAAATCGGCCTCTTTTTTCTCCCGATTCGTTCAAAGTATTTCCTCCTTTTACTCTTCCTGATCTCGCTAGGAAACAGTGGAAGAAATGGAATCCTAGTAATCGTTTTTTCTCAATCGATTTTTCTAGTCATTCTGTCTAGGAATACGGAAATGGAACTAACGGAAAAAGGGAACGAACTGAATCACTCGTTTTCACATTTTCTTTTACTTTTTCGAAGAAGTAGAAGAAGTCAAAGAGTTTTGTTCTTTTTTTATTCTTAGAAATCGCGTCCACTGTTTGCACGAGGGGGTGATAGAGATCTTGGAATAACAGAGGGAGGATAAGATAAAGATACAAACGTTGGCTGCTAAGGATACGAAAACCTTTCGCGTAGAATAATAACCCTCATACTTTTGCCTCGATCCTTGTGTTGTTTGAACGACGAAGTACGGGTTTGACATTTTCAAAATTTAACAGACTCGGAATTTTTCCATTCTGTTCTTCCTTAGGTCATCCATGTGATCGGGTATTTGATTTTGAAGATATTATTTGAAAATATTTATGAACTTTGTCGAAACGAGATTTTCGTTTACGTGGATTCTGAATTTTCATGCAATTAATATCAGCATTAATTGGATAAATTGAGTGTCATTAACGTCATCGATTATCTGATTTACAAATTATGACAATAAGTTTTACAAATTAATTCATTGTTGAAATCAATCAGAAACTTTTGACCTAACCTAATATATCAAATTGTACACAAAATGTAGAAATTCACTGTGCTAATATGCATACAAAATAATTAAAGTAAAATAAAGTAAAATTAAAAATAATATTTGCATAATGTATAATATTAGAGAATTATTACACATTGCGATATACCAGTTTTATTTTTCCAGGTAACTTGTTTGAATATTTTCCAATATGTAGTATAATTTTTATTCGGTAAATGTAGGAACATACATTCCACTTTTTAGATGCATAAATATTGTTCTTATTGTTGTTGTCAAAAATAGGTAACAATGACATTTAACTGAACTTTATTATTCGATCCGCATCTATTTGTCTATCTATTGTCACGTCAATTAATTCGATTGTAATAGTCATGTATCATCAAAGTTTCAATTGTCTTTCGTAGAAAGTATGATCCAACAATTACTTTCATTGTTAGTTACATCGATTCATTAGACAGAAAATTTTTACTTATCTTTATTCTCGATTTAAGAGTAGAATCGACTAATGTCAGTATATCGTGTTAAAAAGTAATAAAGAATTTATCTGCTGTAAAAAAAATATTATAAGAGAGAGAATTTTAATGATACTTCGACAAATGGTATTTACCCTTTATAAGTACCTCCCTTTATTCGCTGAATTTAATTTTAAGTTTAATTAGACTTTAATAAAAAAAAAATTTTTAAAGTTTGATTTACTTTTTAAGTATTTTTAAATATTTTGGCTTTGTATTCGGTCGATAAGTGTTTCTTAAAATCATTACCCCTTTACCACCCCTACTTTTTTATATTTACTAAACTTAATTTTAAATTTAAACTTAATTTTAAACTAATTTAATTTTAAATAATGTTACTTATTTGATAAATACTTTTTAACATTTTTTGTTTAATGCATTCAACCCTATTCTAATGCGGTACACAGTTTTGATATAACACGATATAACAATTAAAACAATCTTCCTATGATATGATACTTTAATTACACGGTTTTCATATAGCATGACTTAATAAACTTAAACAACCCTCATATAACGAACTTCATTCTCTTAATAATTAGGAAATAATAAAGGCCTAGTTTGTATTTCTTTTTAGGTTATGTTTTACACGATTTCGATACAACACGAAATGAACTAGTTTTATTATATTATAGAAAGATTTAAATGTATTTTATAAAATAAATGATAAAGTCGTATGAATATTTTGTTTAGTATTAATATAATAATTTGTCACAATTATTAATTGGAATAAGATTAAATTAGGATTAAGATAAGTATTGTATCATAACTTAACAGTAATAATTAATTCAAAATACTCACAATTTAATTAAATTATTGATCAAAAATATTACAAAATACTGATCTATAACTAAATTTATTTATTCAATAATTTTAAACATTTTTGATCAACAATTTGTAAAATAATTAGTTACCATATTATACATTTATATAAATATGGTAGACATATTTTACTCATCTTGTTCTTCAATTTATTAACCATCCCGTATATTAAAATTATAACAATTAACAATTTATGATAATTTAAAACAAAGAGTAAAATAATTTGCAAAAGAATTGCATCAGATAAATGCATAATAAATACAATCCATTTAAAAAGAAAAATAAAAACGAAAAGAAACAAACAGAAAAAACATTCAATAAATAAGAAAAAAACATATAGAATAGTATTTGAAAACGTCCTACTCGATATTCGAATTACTTGTTCTATTTCTCTCATTCATTATTTCTCTCTCTCTCTCATTCTCGTTGGAAATAAGCGGCCATTTCAGGGTTCCCGAAAAAAATACGACATTGTTCGCCGTTCGTAGATGCAATCTACGAACGAGAGAGAGAGAGAGAGAAAGAGAGAGCCTTCATTGCTATGCGCAATTTCGACTGGCTGCCTCCCACGTGGCCCCTGGCGTCGTCGTCGTAGTCGTCGTAGTCGTCGTGGTGCAATTATCCACACACAGAACGACGCCCAACGTCATTTACATACTAAGTGTTACCGTTGCGTGCAGAGAGAGAGAGAATCGCTCGGATATATCGACGCGATTGCCTCGCATATGCGAGAATGAGCCAACCAACGAACGGAAACGGAAAACAGAGAGTGAAACAGAAAGAGAAAGAGAGAGAGAGAGAGAGAGAGGACCATTCGATCCAATGCAGATGCGTGAACGAACATTCAATTGGAAACTGTTATTGACGATATAAAACTCAGCAACACGTTATTGCAATCCTACTTATACACTTCATTTGAAGTATAATAAATATAATACAACAAGAAAAATATATATATATATCTTGTATGAGTTTTCGGTAACATTTCTCATAGAGTGTCCCCCCACCATAAACTAAGAGATTATTCTTCGAAGCATAAATCTTAGACCTTCGACCTTAAACCGTCGTCTCTCCCAGTTATATAAGAACCTTTTAGTTAGGGGGGTTGGTAGGAAATCCTAAAAGCCAAAAGGAAGAGTCTTCTCCGAGGTCATTCCATGTAGTATTTGTCGCGGAATTTAATTAAATCCCTAAGGCATGGAGATTCTAGTTCTCTCGAGAGTATCGAGAAAGAGAAAGAGAAAGAAAGAGAGAGAAAGAGAGAGAGAGATAGATAGAGAGATAGAAAATGTGAGAGTGAATTTCGAAGCACGCTTGGTGTTCGCGAGAACGTAGAGGACGACGATACGAGGTCCTGTAATACGACTTGTATAGAAGATAGAAGGGGGTAGGGTAGGAAATAGGGTAGAAGGAGAGTTAGGAGGGTGAGGTGGAGGAAAGGGAGAACGAGGATCGTCGAATACGTACGGTAGTAGGTAATAACGATGTGAAGCAAGGGAAGGGAGGGGGGTTGCAAGGAGGAACGCATAATACTAGACACCGGGGCCACTCGAGCGACTCATTAGGGGCTTTGCATATCGCGGCGTCAACCTCGAAAGGTTAACCAATATTGGCAGAACGCGCGTAATTACGTCCTCCGAGCTCATAGAGGCCATGTGTATAGCTCCAATAGTTACGCCCGGGCTCGGATGTGCAAACGTTTCCTACCTACCAATCTACCGACCAACCGACTACCCCGACCAACCATACTCTACAGCCTCCCATGTTACCACCAACCAATCCTCCTACTACTCCTATTTCTCCTCCTCCTACTACTACTACTACTAATACTACTTCTACTAATACTACTTCTACTTGCTCATGTCATCTTTGTCTTTTTTTGTTATTTAAAGTCATTAGTATATGATAGGGTTTTGTTTGGCTCGTTTGTATTAATTCAATAATTATTATTATTATTTTGTATTATTCTATTTCTCTAACTAATACTACTTCTACTTGCTCTTGTCATCTTTGTTTTATTTTTTATTTAGTCATTAGTATATGATAGGGTTTTGTTTGGCTCGTTTTTGTTGATTTAATAATTATTATTGTTATTTTGTATAACTGTTTTATTACAATTATTCTATTTCTCTAACTAATACTACTTCTACTTGCTCTTGTCATCTTTGTTTTATTTTTTATTTAGTCATTAGTATATGATAGGGTTTTGTTTGGCTCGTTTTTGTTGATTCAATAATTATTATTGTTATTTTGTATAATTGTTTTATTACAATTATTCTATTTCTCTAATTACTACTACTTTTATTTGTTCATATTATCTTTGTTTCTTTATTTAAAGCCATTAGTATATGATAGGGTTTTGTATGGCTCGTTTTTGTTGATTTAATAATTATTATTGTTATTTTGTATAATTGTTTTATTACAATCATTCTATTTCTCTGACTAATACTACTTCTACTTGCTCTTGTCATCTTTGTTTTTTTTTTTATTTAGTCATTAGTATATGATAAGATTTATTTGGTTAGTTATTGTTAAATCAATTATTATTATTATTATTATTATTATTATTATTGTTATTATTATTTTATATAATTGTTTCAGGATAATTATTCTATTTCTGCTACTGCTACTACTTTTATTTGTTCTTGTCATCATTGATTTCTTATTTAAGTCATTAATATATGATTAGATATTGTTTGGTCAGTCATTGTTGATTTAATTATTGTTATTTTATATAATAGTTTCAATATAATTATACAGTTTGTCCTACTGCTACTACTACTACTACTACTACTTCTACTTGTCCTTATATTTAAAATCATTAATATAGGGATAGAAATTAAATATATTTGTTACTGTTGATTTAATCTAGATGTCATAGTAATTGATTTTTTGATAATGAAATATAAATGTCTATTCTATTTGTGAAAATCAACATTAATTTACATAATGAAAAGTTCTAATGAAGTAGATCAACAAATTTAAATTATTATCCAATAAATTGAATTGGCAACTATGTCCAACCTGTTTTTCTATTTACTCAAAAAGAATCGTATGGACTTATTACACAAAATAATTATTAGGCCAATAAAGAGGACCAGTTTGCTTGATTCAATTATTTTATTAATTAGAATAATTATTTAAATAATAAAACAATTATTGGCATGAATGGATATACAATATATAAAAATTATCTCAAGTATTGTGCTAATGTGTGTACAATAAAATTATAAATGGATCTTTATCATTTCCTTTTTAGTATAATTACAAGTAATAATATGGTACATTAAAGTATTAAAATAAATCCCATTACATTTATTCCAATATAAATGTCATATTTACTTGATCCTAAAATCCAGTTATTATGTCTCAAAATTTGAAAATAACTGTCTTTATCTCCTTATCTCAAAATTATATTAAATATAATTAACAATGAGAATATATATATATAATATTGATGATAAGAAAGCTTTTTGACAATGAAAAGATGATTTATTAGTCTTTAATATTTCTGAAGAAAGTTTTGAAATTGATATCAAATGAAAGATAACATTAACCAATCATTTTCCTCTTTCTTATTATCTTTGTTTCGTATACATACAATAATATATATATAATATTAATATTATATTAATTTAAATAATTAATTAAATATGTGTGTGATGATTTTATATATTTATGTAATTATTATTATATAATATTAATATTATATTAATTTAAATTATTTGTGTGTGTGTTATCAATTATTTAAAAACAAAAGTATAATTAATACATATTGTAACTTTGAAGAACCAATGACTTAAAACGTTTATACTTGTGTATAGAAAATCTTAAGTATGGAATTCTATAACATTATTTATTTGTATTTTATTTTTTAAACCTCTTTGCATCTATTATTTTATTTATTAATTTATCATCAAATAATTTTCGAAAATAGACTATACGTGAGTAGGATTCTTTGGGATCTTTAAAACGTCATTTTTTTTTAAATGTTATAAACTATTTTTGATGTTGGATGATACGTGTGAGATTGCCAAACAATTGTTTGTTCTGAATTTTCCTTATTTGATGATGATTCTTCACTACTTATGCACCTCCAGGTAATTATTATTCGATGATCTTCATCTGATTCTCAGAATTTAATAAGAAATCCTTCAGATTAATTAATTTCAGTTAATTCTTCTTATTTTCACTACTCTTATATTTTTATTTAATTTCGTGTATCCATATTTTAGGTTTCTCATATATAAAACTAGAAAGCAAAGAAAATATAAGCGTTATCAATAATACACCTATTATAGTTCAATGTATATTATAGCCCAAAATTATGTAATATGCAAATAATAAAAAAATAATTGTTAATATATAAAAACAAATATATTATTAATAGTAAGTAGTACAAAAACTATTATGTACGCTTTTTGTTAATTCACAAACACCGATACAAGAACAAATAATGGTGATTGGATAAAGTGATTCCTTTGACTTTGATCTGCAGACAACAAGCAAAACTACTTCGAAATTTTAGGTTAAAGCTGATAACCGTTATCAAAAATGTTATTGGTCAATAAGGAGACACAAAATGTATACGTTATTTTGAAGAAGACAATGAAATTATTGAATAAAATATCGATACATTAATATGTAACTTGAAAGTTACACATAAAAGATTAACAAGAATAACTTGTAAGATAACAATTTGTGACAATAATTAATGTACAAAGTTTTGGTTAAAAGTATTTTAAAATCATTGAATAATACCTAACTAACCTAAAAACTTTTTGCCCGCCAATTTTGGAAAAAATTTCCAACACGAAATTATATTATATTAAACTTGGTTATCATTTAATAAAGATTTTCATTCTTATTACGAAGGAAAATAATTTGTTAGTCTCTGATATTATAAAATTAATAATAAAGAATATTATAAAATTATTCAATAATATCTAACTAACCTTAAAAATTTTTTGCCCGCCAATTTTGGAAAAAATTTCAAACACGAAATTATATTATATTAAACTTAGTTATCACTTAATAAAGATTTTCATTCTTATCACGAAGGAAAATAATTTGTTAGTCTCTGATATATTGTTAAGAGTATTATAAAATTATTCAATAATATCAAATTAACCATAAAACTTTCTGCCCGCCAATTCTGAAAAAAATTTCTAGCACGAAATTATATTATATTAAACTTTGTTATCACTTAATAATGATTTTCATTCTTATCACGAAGGAAAATAATTTGTTAGTCTCTGATATATTGTTAAGAGTATTATAAAATTATTCAATAATATCGAATTAACCTAAAAACTTTTTGCCCGCCAATTTTGGAAAAAATTTCTAACACGAAATTATATTATATTAAACTTTGTTATCACTTAATAAAGATTTTCATTCTTATCACTAAGGAAAATAATTTGTTAGTCTCTGATATATTGTTAAGAGTATTATAAATTTATTCAATAATATCAAATTAACCATAAAACTTTCTGCCCGCCAATTTTGAAAAAAATTTCAAGCACGAAATTATATTATATTAAATTTGGTTATCATTTAATAAAGATTTTCATTCTTATCACGAAGGAAAATAATTTGTTAGTCTCTGATATATTGTTAAGAGTATTATAAAATTATTCAATAATATCAAATTAACCATAAAACTTTCTGCCCGCCAATTTTGAAAAAAATTTCAAGCATGAAATTATATTATATTAAATTTGGTTATCATTTAATAAAGATTTTCATTCTTATCACGAAGGAAAATAATTTGTTAGTCTCTGATATATTCGAAGAATGTCTATCGTCTTTAAATCGATATGAAACGATAGGAGGACTTTCTGTGGTGATTTTTTATTCAAAGCTCCGCACGTTCCGTGAACGGTCGGTCGTTCGGAGGAGTCCAAGGAGGGTGCAAAAGAATGACGAGACGAGGGTGAAAAAAGAAAAAGAAAGGAAAAAAGGGGGTCCATCCTACGCTAACGGCTAAATCGAAAAGAGAAAAAGCGTCGAAAGAAAGACCATACTGAGGGATCCCTTATGAAGAATGGCGTTTTTATTAAATAGGCGTGTCGGATGGCAGATAGTTTCCTTATTTTTTAAGGAATTTTATTTTCATCTCACTCAAAATTGTTTTCTTTAATAAATTAAATATATCTTCTCGATTTTTATTTTCTTATTTTTAATCTTTCGAATTCAATACAACATTTTGTTTATTTATTTAAATATATAAAAAAAAAACAATCATGATTGTATATCAAGAATCAACTAAGTTTCCTCGTTCAAATTGAAATATAAAATTTCTAATCTTTAATTATTTAAATAGAATTATTAATTTCAATTTATCTTTAGTGTGAGATAAAGTTTAAACAATTTAAAATATGTAATTTTTAAAGTACTGATTATACTGTTATTCTAATTTCGATATAACAAAAAATAAACAAAAACTGGTTTTACAAATTTATTATTTCTGCACGTCAAAATTAGAACAACTTTCAATTTCTAATCTCTAAAATTCCATTACTCCTATTATAAATTTATTGTTAACACGAAAGAAAAAAATGATATAATTGTTCTTTAAAATTTAATTTTTCAATTCGTAAAAGTCAAAAGTATTTCTAATTTCTAATCAACTAGAGTACGACTCGAACTTTTATTTAATCATCAATATTAGAGAAAAAGAAAAATAATTGTCTACTAAAAATCAACTAAATTTACTCGTTAAAAATTGAAATACGATTTCTAATCAAATTCTAATCGAGTTCTTACGAATAATCCTTCTAATCTCTAATCTCTAATTGCTAAAACATAATTCGTATAACAAATAATTATTCTTGAACATGGGAAAAAAAAAGAAGAAAACACATGATCATCTTTTTCTAATCTATCAAACTTCTTTCCATCAAAATCAATGAAAACTTCCTAATATCTAATATCATTCGATACAATCATTTGTCCAATAAAACAAGAAAAATAATAAAACATAACGTTGAAGGAATCGTTTGATCAGAAAAAAAGAAATAAAAATTCCTAAAATAATTCGTAATCGAGATAAAGCCTCGTTCTCGAGAAACTTGATGATTTTCATAGAAATCCGTAAGGTTTTGAATACCGACAGTAAAACAATAGACCACATCTCGACGAGGACGTTTTAAAGTGACGAGCAGTCAGTCCGTAGACCGTATCGAGGGAGTGTAGTAACTGAGGAAATGGTATGAGAATGAGGAGTATGAGGAGAAAGGGTCGTCGTATTATTACGCAAGTAAATTAATAGAGGCTCCGGACCTCTCCAAGTAAAGAGAAAGAGAAAGGAGGGGTGGATTGTACGATAAACAATACCTACTCCAGAAGTTCCTTTTCCCTCTTACTCTCTCCCTTTTACCAATGGTATATTCTAAAGGAGAGAAAGAGAGAGAGAAAGAGAGAGAGAGAGAGAGAGAGAGAAAGGAGAGTCGTCTACCCTGTTAGACCCGTAGCAGGAGACGTTATAGATACCTGGTGAACGAGGAGGAATAGTAGTAGTAGTAGTAGTAGTGGTAGTGGTAGTGTCTCGAGTGTAGGAAAGCCGGTAGTGCGCATTTATAGACGTGTGGGTTCGTTCGTGTGGACACGAGGGTTGCTAAGCAAAGCAAGTAAAGCACCTGTGGGAGCTGCTGCTGCTGCTTGGTAGTAACAGTAGAGGGTATGAAGGTGGGTGAGCAGAGAGACAGCAAGGAGGAAGAGGTGGTGGAAGAGAAGGAAGAGGAGGAGGAGGAGGAGGAGATGGAGGTGGAAGGAGGTGGTGGAAGATGGGTGGGAGTAGTAGAAAGGGAGTATAGAACGAGAGAGTAACTGAGTGAGTGTGATGGAGAAAGAGATAGATAGATAGAGAGAGAGAGAGTGAGAGAGTGAGAGAGTCTGGTGAACGGGCGAGCCAACCCTGGGAGGAAGCCAATCAATAAACTCACTCGCTTGCTCTCCTACGGAGAGAGACCTACTGCTCTCCCTATGCTCGCGATCTGCCCGTATACCATATACCCAACCTGGAAGCCTCCATTATGTACGCCCACTCGGCTGCCTACAGCCATTTTGTAGCCGTTTCGTCGTGCACGTTTTCTCCTCTCCTTCCTTCTTTCTTTCTTTCTTTCCTTTCTTTTATTTTCTTTTATTTTCTTTTCTTTATTTCTTGCTTACTTGCTTTATCGTGTTCCTTATTCTATCCTTCTTCTCGTGAAACGCTCACATTATATTCTATTTCCCTCCCTAGATTTCGAAAGTTCCGAGGGATAAGAAGAATGCTTTAAAAAACGAACGAGGAGTGTTTTACCTTGAAAATGTCAATTCTCTCTTCTATCTTCTTCCGTCTAAGGTGTGGAATTGTGAAATACGATTGGCTTTTCCTGGAATGATTATTGAATTTTCTCCTTTTTTTTTCTTTTTTTGTTATGCTGGGGATAATAAATAATATTTTTGTCTTTCGGTGTCATTCTTTCTATGGTGTTTCTTCTTCTTCTTCTTTTTCGTGTCTTTCGAAGGTCGTAAGAACTCCTTCTTGTGGAATTCGAAAGTACGGAAGTGTGGAAACGAGGGCAGATCGTTTACACACCAAGTGTTTCCAATTAAGATCCCTCTGGATGATCTTTTAGCCCACGTCATTTTGTCAACGGCGTTAGGCACATGCGCTTCCAAAATAGTTGTCTCTCTTTCTTTATTTCTTTCTATCTTTCTTTCCTTTTTTCTTTTTTTTTTCTTTTCTTTTTCTACGCTTTACACTCGTTCACACTGTCACCATACTTTATTTCATTCGGTATGGGATCTTGTTTAGATTTTTATAGCGGAGTAGATATCTTGTTACGAAAATCTCCTTTGGGTTTCTCCTTATGCGTCAACAAATTTTTACTTCTTTATACGAACTCCTTTGGTTTTATTCATTTTATTGTCAAGTATTCGTTTCTTTTTTCTTTTAGGGAATATTTATTTATTTAATTTTTTAATTGAGATTGATTTAATTTCACTGTTAAGATGGCGGGACATTTGTTTTAATGTTCTAAAAGTGATTTGAGGTTATGGTAGTGTATGATTATTTATTAATTTTCTTATCATTTCAGTAGAATATAAAATTGTTCAGTTCGTATTATTATGTTGTATTTTAGTTTATGAAATTATTTATGTAAATATATGTAGTATTAAACAATTTTTTTTATAAAAATCTATGTATTACTTTGAGATTTATCAAATTTTATTCGAGATTGATTGAAAAATTGTTTATAATATTCTTAAAGTTATATTAAAACATTATTTATGAAGTTTTCGAAGAAAAACCAGTTTTATTGAAGAATTTGATAAATTTATATAAAAAAAAAAATTTGTTGGAAAAATGATAACACGTAAAATATGAAGAACCTTGTTAATATTCTAAAAAGTGATAAGGGTTAGGATATTATGGAAGTTAAGTTTGACATATTATTGAGGTATTTTGAAGGATTATGACGTGTGAAATTGGAGCGAGCCTCTGGTAAACATCGAAATTAGTTAATCGTAGGAATCGTTTGTCGAAGAAAAAGAAGAAGAGGAAAATAAGGCAAGGTAGAAAAAAAAGAAAGAAAAAAGAAGAAGAAAAAAAAGAAAAAGAAGAAGCTTTCAGGAGCTTTGGGTATCGCACTAACAAGCGACGCCCTCTTCTCGCCATCGATAATCCCACTTTCTTGCAAGATGAAGTGCGAGGGTTCTAGAATTGACAGCACCCTCGTAACTCTCCTCCGTGAGAAGAAGGAACAGGCTTTCTTCAGCGCATCACATTTTTCTCCACGGATTAACTCTACGGAATCTCGACGACGTGTCTCACGTGTGTGGTGCAGAGAATATCTCTGACTCCTCTAAAAATCCTATCTTTCTTTTACACGAACCTTAAACTACACGGAATTAACTACTTTTTACGATTTTTATCTCATTCGTATAATTATTTATTCTAATTTGTATTTTTTTGTCTCATTTCAATAACACGTTTGTAAAAAATATTTCGTTATTCATTAATAGTATGAGAGTAAAATTTAATATAAAAAATATAGAACAATTGTAATTCACGAATTAATTTGAACATAACCTAAAAACGAAACAACGCATGAGACCTGACTTTTTTTTTCTTTTCTAATATAATTGTACCATCTTCTAATCGAGTTATAAGATTATTCATTTATTTAATTAATAAGAGTAATGTATAATTTGTGTAAAATTTATGACAATAAATTCTTTTGTATTATTTTATCTACAAAAGAAATTATGAAACATGTTAGATAAGTATTTATTATATAAGGTGTTTCATTCAACGCGTTGATAATAGTTTTAGTTTCATATGATTTCAGTCTAGATAGAATAGATCTAATCATAACTAAATCTAAAAGAAATAAAAGTTGATAACATAAAACAATCCCGAGGTATAACCTAAACAAAACTTAGCGAACAATAGAAATTTTTCAATCAGATCATATAACTTGTTATTTCTCATTAATGATTTCACAAATTAAAACGGATGAGATTATACTAATGCAGAAGATATAAAACACTATGAATGCAATAATAAATTTGTCATCAACATGTATAATTACATTATTTCATCTAGAAAGAATCGAAACCAAAAGAAAACGCAAAAATAACCTAAAAAACTTTAGCAAATATTTTCTAATGCGACTATAAAACCTTCTATATTCCCCATTACTAATTCAACAAATGTCAAAGACATATTA
Organism: Polistes fuscatus; assembly: GCF_010416935.1. Taxonomy (NCBI): domain Eukaryota; kingdom Metazoa; phylum Arthropoda; class Insecta; order Hymenoptera; family Vespidae; genus Polistes; species Polistes fuscatus. The sequence continues at coordinate 1,283,558 of NW_025113086.1, read as the reverse complement.
AAACGAATTAAAAAATACAAAAATGAGACTAATATCGAATACGTAAGAAGTTGCGTTATAAACGAAAAGTAATAAAAATTTCATTGAACCCACAAATGACGATGGAAACAAAACAACGTTACAAATAAATACAAATGCCAAAAGAGATATATATCAAATACAAATAATCATGAAAAGAAAATTATACAAATGTTAAGGAAATAAAACCGCGGTAGGAATTAATTTGAAGAATAATATACCGTGGAAAGGCATATTGTTCGAAAGGATATTACGGATTCACGATAACGATAAGCGTTCACAAGACCAAAGTAGGTATAGTAGGTACAGTATGAGAGATCGTGACTCTTGTTTTAATGGCGGCAAGCGAATGGTATCGAAAGGGGAATGGAAAGAGAAAGACATAGACTAAAAGAGAAAGAGAAAGAGAGAGAGAGAAACAAGAGGAGAGTAGATTCGAAGTGGTGGTTTAATCTAATGGAGCCGAGAGACCATGAAACTTGGTGATAAACTTACCCGTAGGCAGCCAGGGTCGGATCGTAAGGGTAGTAACCCGTGGCAGTAGGTTGAAGAGCAGCCGTACCCCATGCAGCACCCATATCCGCCGTCATTCCCATCCCCGTAGCGTCCTTCAGACCGTATGGATTTCCCTGCAAGAAAAAAGGATAAAAACAAAATGATAAAAAAGAAAGAAAGAAGAAGAAGAAGAAGAAGAAAGAAGAGAATCGTTTCAATTGATTCCTTTTTTTCTTTTTAGATTCTCTCTTTTAACTCGGTTTATTTTGTTTCTTTAATTTTTTTTCCTTCGTCGTCGCGTACACTTTCATACTCGAGGAGCTGAATTTTTCAGACTCTTATCTTGATTATTCTACAAAAAAAAAGAAAAAATGAGAGAATGAAGGAAAAAAATTCGCTGGGAATAAAAAGGAAAAGTGTTATTTTCGACAACGTATCCTTCGACGTTTATATTTACTTCTCATCGTTCGTTGTTTAATAATTTCTATGATTAACTTGAAATAATCCCGTTCATTTGTTCGTTCTCTAATATTCTATCGATGTTGGTAACATTGTTCCATATTTGTTTAAGCTTAAAAAAAAATATTTAACCTTTTGACGATCTTTATTTCTATCATAAATTGTAGGTTAGGTTATATTAGGTGTATCCGAATTGTTATTGCTGTTGTATATAATTTTGTTATATTTGCGAATAGCCAAAAATTGTATAGAACAATTTTGTTTTGTTAAAACGTTCCTCTTATCGTCAAATATTACAAATTTAATTCACAAGTGTATCGACTTAGCTGTAAAATAGCAAAATTTAAATCATCGAATCGTTTTTTTGTAAAAACTCTTGGTGGTTTCTCAAACAAAGATAGAATTTTTTCCGTATAATATCGTTTCCAATTGCAAAAGAAAAAAAAGGAATAAAATCATACAGTTCGCGGTTATATTTTCCACACAGACACCCGGTATATATTTGATAGTAAATGCATAAGTGGGAGAGAATACGTGGAACAGATTCACGAAGCATTCGAATGAAATATTACTTACGAATCCACGAGGATATGACGTTCTCGGAATTGAAGAATGATCGATGTATCGTCTTAAATGTCGAGTTCACGCGAGCCATGATATTACGTAGTCGGTTAAATGCAGATCGGTCGATCGATCAATCGGTTCGAGCCATCAATCAATGGGATATGAATGTACGCGTGCTACCCGCTCGGAAGTAACGCCTGTGGAATTTGAATTCGCGTATGATATGGGAGAAAAAGAAAAAAGTGAATAAAAAATGAAAAAAAGAAAAGAAAAAAAACAGAAAAAATTTTATACGCGCGTATATGAAAGAAATGAAAAAAATGATGGAACAAAAAGGAAAAAAAAAAATAAAAAAAGAGAGAAAATAAAAAATTCTCTAACAGGAGCCAGGAACAAAAGTGGCTTTGCCATTGTGTGCGAAATGTGAACAATATAGGGACAAAAAAAATGAAGAAGAATCGTCTGATGTTCTTTCTCATGGCGTTTCCTATTTTTTCATTTTTTTCTTTTTTCTGTTCATTTTTCAAATTCGGTATAACGAATTAACGAGCTCGTTGGAAAATAATCGAGAAAACGATTACAAGTTGATAAGGCGGAGACAGAATATGAGTACGCGATGAAAGTAAATTTTCGAATGGATAATCGTTCTCAATGTTTAAATTTTATCTTGTGTCATCAATTCTAGTTTTCAAGAAATTTTTTATCAATATTTGTTAATAAATTGTAAAATTTGGCTGTTTCTAGCTAAATAATGTTGTTGTGTTTAAAAATATGATTTGACATACTATATTAACTAATTCAAAACACACTGATTCAGTATACCAATGAATATAGTTTATACTAATCTAGCATATTCTATTAACTAATTGAACAAACGAATTTATTTCGTATAAACTAACTCGCTATATCAATAAATTTAGTATATACTAATTCTGTATGTTATACTAATTAATTAGTACACACTACTTGATGGTTATTTAATATAATATAATTAATTTACAATTCGTATAATAAGTTACTATAATATATATATATATTAACTTCAAAAGAAAACAATTCTAAGTTTCACAGATATGAAATGAATTCTATATAAAAATTAGCAAAACAAAAAAATTAGTAAAAAAATTTCAGGGTTTTTTGTATGTAAATATTTACATACGTCTATTACTGATTTAAGATTAATAAGAGGATTAATATAAAAAAAACGTGAGATATCCTGTCCTCCTTCTATAATGTGTTTAGTAACATGCTTGGGTGTTAGGTAGCTAATGGTAGCACAATAGGATATTATTAGAACGGTGGCTTAGAGAGTTCTGGCGCCAGGGGGTTTCGTGTTACACCATCTCACTCAAATTCTTAATTCCTTTACTAGACCTACAACACCCACATCCATCTTCGACCTATTTCAATTTTTGAACGATCAAAAAATATCTTTCATTCTGCACTTGCAATTTAACAACAATGTTCGGGTAATCCTGCATTAACTCCTTAGATTGTTATTAATCGTATTATTTGACTTAATAAAAATATTCGTAATATTATTTAATTGCTTGTAATATAATATAATTTAATAAAAAATATTTTTTTTTCGAGAAATTAATTTAGAATTGAGTTACGATAAATAAAAATTAAACCAAAAAATAGAGAAATATATTTAACGCAAATTATTATTCATTCCTTTTCGAATTATGTAATCCCAAAAACGAAATATCAAGTCTAGTGATAATTATAGTCGATTTTTTTAAGGTTATGTTGCTAAGATTAACTCGAACAAGACATGCACAAGTGTATAAAACAAAAATGACATTAAAAATGTTTACATATAAAAATCTAACATGATTAAGATGATAATGAGAGCATTGACGTTTTAACAATGTTAAAACGTGTTTAAACAAAAAGCTTATGAAACCTTAAACGGAGGAAGCTAAATTCCAAATATTTCCAAGTTTCTTTCAAACTCCCGATCCCTTTTCCCGTTGGATGCGGCATTAAACCAGTGGTACCACTTTAAACTCCTCGGAATGTGCAGCAGCACCTCGACGATCCTGGTGTTCTTCTGTTTTTACAATCGATCGATCCACCATCCAATATTCGTCCACCTTTGCTTTTTCTTTCACCTTTCGAAAAGAGAAGAAACCCTCTCACCTTCCGCCAATTGAATTTTGTATTTATTTTTCTTCTTTTTTTTTCTCTCTCTCTGTTTCTCTCTCTCTCTCATTTTCAAACGTCCTCCACGAATGTTCCCAGTTTTAGTATACGGTAAGATATATAAACTTCTGTAAATGGTTATTGCCTTGGAAATATCACTAAATCCTTCTTCTCATCCACAATCCTTTTATACTTCTTTTATCATCGGGTTTTTGCCTTTCTCGTTTTTTTTTTCCCAACTCTTTTCTTTTTACCGAAGACGAATCCAATCAATTTCAAAGTGGCATAAAGCAACCCAAACTTACATTCAAACTCGTAGAAACAATACCGAGTGAAGTGCGGAAATTGTTCCTTTTTCCTACACATCGATTCTCAAATGCGATCGTTACGACCCTTTTGTTGCTACGTAAATACCCACACATACACGTATGCATGTATGTACATGTAGGGTGAGGAACGATCGTCTTGAAATAACGAAGGGAGAATACACTGGGACGTCATTACCCTCAACGATAACGAGAATCGATGTTTTTCTCTTCTTTCTATCATTTTCCTCTTTTTTGAAGTTCGTTATGAAAAGTGGAACAATTGTTCGTTCGATGTATCTTGATGTAATCGATAAGCATTGTCTTATTAATTATTTTGCTAATCAGATAAATAAATTCACTCGAGGAAAAAGTTTTTTCTTATTTTAATGAAAAAATTTAACAATTTCTTTTTTTCATATAGTGTACTTTTGTATCTTTATAATTGTTTTGTGGTCAACATTTTTTTTTTCATCTTTCGGTCTTGTTCAATTTTTTTCATGATTTATACATATTTGATATTAAAATTTTCAGATTGAACCTGTCTTATGTCACATGTAACTATAATGCATCATGTCCGCAAATTTTATTAATTTTTTTACCAGTCTGAGTTGCATTCTTCCTTTTTTTTATGATAAATTTCGAAACGTATTTAATTTCTTCTTTTCACTCATTTTCAAAATTTTAGCTTTTAATACAGATAAGTATTGTCAGATCTGATTAATATTAGCAGAGTTATACGATTCTAAAGCCATCTATCAGGAAAATATGAAGCAACTTTCTACCTAACCTAATATTTGTATGTGTTATTTGGTATAGTTGTATAGTAATGGTATTTATTGTATTAAATAAAGTTATAATAGTATAATTTTATTTATAAAATGGTTATTTGTAATATTAGAAAGCTGTTTAATAGTATTTCTAGTAGTATTTATAGTAAAGAATAGCATTTATACTATTTATACTACTAAATATTAGTAATAATATTCATAGCATATAATAGTAATTTAATAGTATTTAATACAGTAAAATTTATTATAGTAGTATTTATTATAGTAGTATTTAATAGCAATGTAGTAGAGTAGTATGTAAGGTATTAGTATGTATAATAATAAATATCAATGTAGTAGTACTTGTTGCATTAAATAGCAATACAGTATTATATTATTATAGTGATTTTATGGTAATATAGTAGATAGTAGTAGATAATAGTAGATAGTAGTCTATAGTGACATACAGTAGTATAGTATTATAAATATCAAATTCAGAATAAAAAAATCAAATAAAATTAGATTTGCAATAATCAAGACAAAATGTTACACAATTATAACAAAAATGAATAATAATAAATCTAAAATAAAATAAAATTTGTTACGCTTAACAAAATGATTTTCAAAATAATAATTTATCGTGATTTAATTTAAATACAGTTATTATTTATTATAAATCAATCAATCAATCCATTTGGTGAAGAAAAAAGGATTATTAAATGGAAAGATAAATAAATAAGAAAATCTCGTAGAGAAAGTGATGAACGTCATAGGAGAGACCTTTTAGTTTAGGCTTCTGTGAACCACCGTCCCGATAGATAATCAAATTAACGACGACAAAGAGTACGGGAAGAAGTATCGACGAAACGAAGCCATAGGGAGCGCACGGGGTATTTTCAAAGCAAGCTAGGGACAGATAGATAAACAGAGAGGGCAACTCTATCGCAAAGAAATACACAGGGTCGACCAAAACTTTCTAAGTGGACCAATACCCTCTTTTTTTTTACCTAATTTTCTAACAATTATTCTTTTCCAAAACATTTCTATCTTACAATTAAATGTGTCAATTTTTACGAACCAAACAATATTGATTTTTACGATCTTAAATATCTCAAAAATTTCTTTTATTTTTGTTTCAATGACCTTGATAATTTTGGCAAACTTAATTCAACCCAATCAAAAAATTAATAGAAATGATATTTATAAATTTTTCATTTTCTTTTTTATAATCAGCAAAGTATCTTCTCGCACAGTATAAGAAAATAAAATAAAATAAATGTTTTGAATGTTTGTTATGAAATTAAAAAGGCATCTTATTTCTGTGAAATAAAATAATTTTTAATATCTTTTTTGTTTTGAATTAAGGGTTGATAAATAAGGATTGAATCTATTCTTTCTTTCAATCCTTCTTATATACATTTCTTTGACTTTTGATATAAGGTTTGTTTAAACAAGGACCACCATGAACGTATTCGTAAAGGGTCTGGGGTTTCCTGGCGAGACTTTCACCGTCGCCACTCTCGCGTGCCATTCCTTTCATTCAATGCTAATCCGAATCTTATTATATTATAATGCCCTTTCAAACGAATCGTCGGAAGTAGTAGTTTCCTGCTTAACGATTTTCAGACGAGGGCTAAAAGTGGAGAGAGGGAATGGTAGTGTAGAAATTGAAGGGATTTAAGTGAGAGAAAGAAATGAAATGAAATTAAATAAAAAAAAAAAAAAAAAAAAAAATGAGGAATGACGAAATTCGAAGTGACGAATCAGCGAATAAATACGATATCGCAAGGTCTTTTACTTCGAATTGATCCGATAAGAAATATTTCATTAAGACGGAATTAAATAAGTAAAAACGATAAACGTGTATTAAACGTATCTTTCCGTGTAATCGATATTTCTGTATAATATATATTTATATCATGTATAAGCTTTTTTTTTATCGAGTTAGGTTATCTATGTTTAATTATATTTATTATATGCAACACAAAAGGGTTATGATGAGTCAATAATTCGATATCAGTAATATAATTTTATTATTTTCTTTTTTATTCGGATATTAATAATTATTATTCTGATTTGGGTTTAAATCGAAGTAGTCAATTGTGTTAATATTTTTTACGGATTTTAGGTTATGATACATATCTTAATAATAAGAAATGGATAAGTCATTGTTCTTTTTTTTGTTTTAATATAAATTAGAGTTGAATAATTATTGTTGATAGTATGATAAATTAAATATTAGATAATTAAGATTTTCACATTTGTGCAACAAATTTTATAATAGAAAGAGAACCACAAATATTTATGTGTGCACAAATAAAACTTAAGATTAAAACATAAGAAAAGGCTATTTATTGGATTAGTATTTTAAAGAAATTGTCAATACTTTGAATATGTATGCAATATAAATTGTAAACTGGGCCTTAAGACAATTGTTGTAAGTATCAGACTGATTAATACAAAGATAGTATTTTAAGTAAATAATGGCTGATTTTTATTTCATATAAATCTAAAGTGTAAACAAAACGTCATAAAAACAACCAATGTTAATTTTTAAGCAATTGATAGAATAATTTATATAGAACAAAAATCATTTATTTATTGAATTAATATTTTCAAACATTTTCATCTAATATTTTCAAGAAATGTAAACGTAATTGAAAAATATACAATTAATACTAATAATATATTCAATTATTCTTTGATAGTAATCCTACTTTTTTCTGAATTTTCATGTGATCCACTACAAAATAGGGTAAAGTACGTTAAGTCTAGTAGAATCGATCGGCTTTAACCATCGTATGTTAAAGTCACTTCTTCATAGTGACAGAGACAGAAAAAAAAAGAACAAAAATAAATGAAAAGAGAGATAAAGAAGGAAATAAGAAAGAAAGAGAGAGAAAGAGAGGACTGAAAATACTCAAAATTCCCAAGATGGACGCTTATGACATTCCGAAGAACCTCGTTGATCAACCCCTTACCCTCCACCTTTGGCGACAAGTCCCCCACTCTCTCTCCCAACCCATTTGGATGACGAAGCCACAGGGTAAATCGTCGCGTGCACGAAATTGCACGACCAAGTTGAAATTCCACGAAATGGAATTGACCGAGGAGCCCAGTTAGTTGTGTAAATGAAGTAAAGTCGTCACGATAAGAGTGACAAAAACAATAAAATTCGTGGTTTATTCTATGATATTAACGAAATTCTTAACGTTTTTCTAATAGGAATGGTTAAAGAAATAATTAAGGGTTAGATGTTTTTAATTGAACCACGAAAAAATTGTTGCTGCGAGGTGTTTGAGTGAGAGTTACTGTTTCGCGTGTTCTGTTCTTACTTCCTTTTTATTTCTTTTCTTTTGATTGTTTTTTTTTTCGGGTTTCCTTTTCTTTCTTTCCGACAAGATGCTAGCACGATAACCGTATGCGGTATGATAACACGGTTTGATTATTAACCTACCACGACTCCGTTTTAACTGATTATCTTTGATTTATTAGATTTAAGTTTTGAAGCAGTTATTTTATAATATTTTTCGATAATTAATATTTCTTTTTTTTTCTGAGATTAACAAAGAGATATAATATTTTAATTGATATTTAAATTGTGATTTGATTTATAGGTTAGAATATAAATCGATGATATTAGAAACCAATCAGAGTTATTTCTTTCCTAAAAAAATAAATGCAAACCTTAACATAACCTCTAAACTTATCACTGAAAGTTCTTCATTCATTGATCATATTTTAAACTTCATATAATAAGAATTACTTACTACAAGAGGATCACTTTGCCGCGAATCACAACAAATTCTATTCTAAACTTATATGTATTTAGCGAAATTGCTGAAGTTAACCTAACATTTATAATGTAATAAAAAATAATATATTAAAAATAAAATATTAATAATAATAAATCCTAAAGAAAAAAAATAAAAAGAACAAGTTTAAGACTAAAATAATAAAGTTCGAGGCTAATAAATTTTATTATTTTGTTTAAATATTAAATTAAAATATAAATATATATTAATTTTATCATTGAAGTTTGATAGTTCATTAATCGTGACTAGGTCTCATAGATTCACACGAGAGGAACTACTACTTATTACAAGAGGATCGCTTTGTCGTGAAGCACGATAAATTCAAACTTAATCTTGTCTATGTATGTAGATATATACACTTAGCGAAGTTTCAACAATTCACAAGAACGTTACTCCTAGAAAGCTTCAGTATAGGTTAGCGAGAGAGTAAGAGACTTCAATTTCCATTCTGGCACTTTCATTCCATGAATTCGTATCTGACTTGTCCGTAACGAGACTTCTGTCTGCCATGAAACAGAACATCGATCGTTCCGTTCTACTTCAACTTCGAATTTAATTACTAACAAATTCCTCAAACCTCTACTCCTCGCCCACTCCTTCTCACTCGAATGATTGTATACTTAATTTTATTAATTATAGAGTTTAACACTCGTTATCTTATTATTTTGTTAAAGAAATATCACCTAATAAAATATTTGCAAATTGAAATATTATAGATTTGTACTTATCGTTAATATATTTGAGTTAGTTTTAATGATAGATAAAACTTGTTATTAAAAATATACTTAATTGTGTTTAAATGTATAAAAAGTATTCTTTCGAAAAAGAGCTTCCCAAATTTTCAAACAAACTTAATGTAACAATAATATATACGTTTTATTTAATGTTCCTAAATTTTTATATGTTTTATTAAATGAATTATTATGCAATTTAGAAATATCTTGTAAAATTGGAAGTATCGTTCAATTTCTTATTGGTTTATTCAATAGTATTAAAATTATATGCTTGCATTTGCTTGAGCGTATACAGTAAAAGGGTTCACCCTATTACTAGATTCCAAGATTATAGTGAAACGTTTCTGAGCAGGCGCGTCACACACCAAATTGCACATTCCTGATCCTGTTCCTCCTCCAATTCTCCCTCTACTCTTCACTCCTCCCTTATTTATATTGAACATGCGCTGTTCGTACCATCGCATTTAGTACCAATTATATTAACCTAATGGTTTTACATTTAATACAGTTTTAATCATTTTTTTTTCACATACGCAGCATCCAATTTTTAAAATTAAAAATTAAAACCAATTGCAAAATATAATTATATTATATTTTTTTCTATTCTTTAACAATTAATAAATCATTATTGTTGTTACGTGCATCATTGTTGTATAAATAAAATAAAAATTAAATTTAAACTTTCTATTTTACTGTAAATTATTATTAACGTTTGATGAGTATAGTTTTTAAATTACAACAAAATTGTATTTTTTCCTGTTTAATTTTATTTCTCTTTCAAAACGACTATATATATGTAATATATAAATAAATTATAACGAAACATATAATATTGATATTTAAATAACGAATCAGAGTATAAAATTCATTCACGCGGAAAGTCCGCATTCCCCAAAGTCAACAACCGGTTTTCAGATCATTAATTGTTTTGATACTAGCGAATAAATTAATTTGTTGGGGGGAAAGGAGAGAGAGAGGGTTGTAGGCGTGTGTAGTGATCGATAATACGAAGCTGAGTTTGAAAAGTTTCAGCAGAGGTGATCACAAAATGTGATACTAGCATCCCGTCGGATTAAAACGTTTAATGAATCATTCTCCTTGAAGCTTAGCAGATTGAAAAAAAAAAGGTTATCCGTTTAAGCCCGTTTTACGAATGATTGACTTAATCTAACATAACTGATATCAATGTATTATTTTATATACGTAAAACTTGAATTTTCTTTAAAATTGCATATTTATAAAATAAATTTGTACGAAATAATAGTAATAGTAATTGGATAGTAATTTATTTTTCTTTTTTTCTTTACGTTTATTACTTGAATTTTATTGAATGAGGAAATATTAAAAAATATTCGTTGAATTTGTAAATATTTAATACCTAACCTAAAAACGATCTACGTATACTAATTTTTTATCATAATCAGTTAAATGATCAATAGTTAACAAATTTTATATCTTTCACAATGAGGTACTTAAATAATTCGAGAAAATAAACAATTTTTAAATAATAATAAAGTATTTATTTGCATGATTATAATTATTGCAAAATTAAATCAAGAATAATAATGAAACTGAATAACAAAATTTATATTTAAAATTAGAAACGGGTCATTTGATTAGTCTAGAAAGGTTTAAGTATTAAAATAAATTAAAGATAATAATCTATCTTAATTTTGTAAATGAGTGAGAGAGAATGAGGGAACGTTGCACACGCCCATGAAGATAAAGCTTTTGCCTATATCAGTTTGTTATCAGTGAGAAACTAACATAGATTGTGCGGTAACATCAAAAAGCTGTCAGTTTTTTGTTGGTAAAGCAAACAAACAATACGATCGATGAAAACACGAACATATAATAGTTTTCATTATTATGTCCTGGAAACTTTCCTACTCGAGTTATCATATTGGATTATTTTTATAAAGATTTCTTATGAACATCATTTATCAATCCAATAATATAATTATTCCTTAAATGATTCGAAACAATCAATATTGTTTTCTTTTTTTACAAAAATTTCATTTGTCGCCATTACTGATACCTAACCTCACTTTTAATTTCAAAATCATTTAATTAATATTATTTTTACTTATTAGTTTATAAATATTAGGTAAAATTTTGTTATAAACACATTAATTATATTCGTGAGATGTTATTTTTCAACAGCAAACTTAATAATTATTAATAATTTTGTATATTCAATTATATTTTGATCGAGCCTAAAAAAGTTCTTAAATAGATCGAAAGTTCTTAGATGGTTTCAAAAATTAATTACATTGTTTGAAACTATTTTAGGGTAATTTTGTTTTTAAATTCTAAAATTATGTAACTAGTGGAATCTTTTGTGTTATTCATCTGAAAAGTTTTTGGGCTATTTTGTATTAATATCAAAAGCTCGAAAAGTATGATAATATTGCAATGAGTGAGAAAGATGCTCGCGTGCATTATTCTACGTTGATGGGAATTCGTAATGCCTTTCCGGGACGAAAGGAAGCCGTGCCAATTAAATTTGAATTTATCGAGCGTGATTATACTAATTGGTTGCTTTTAGGCGCCGTTGTCGATTAATTTATCTCGATCACGAGCACCCATTCGAGAAACGCTAGAGAACAAAATCGAAATAGGGGAAGAAAATTGTCTTGTGAAAATGATTGGTGGAAAGTCATGAAAATGAATAGAAATTAGAAAAAAAGGAGAGAGGGATTATGAATTAAAATATATCGACGAATAAATCACGAGCATCAACACGTCGACATATGCAAATGTTATAATTTGTATGCAAATATTGTGATTTAATTATTAACGAGTATTTAAAATAAAAATTAAAAAATTATTTAATGAAAAATTTAATTAATTTAATTAATAATAAAATTCAAATGAGATACTTGGTGACCAATAAATAGATATATTTAAAATATTCCAAGTATTGCAATTAATTTATTTAAGAATTTTATTCGAAAATTTATAATTTATATTATATAACAATTTAATTAAAAATATTCACCATTATTAATAACAATGAATAATTAAAATTATGATTAATATTTAAATAATAATACTTTTCACATAAAATCTAATCCTACTCTATGTTTTCAATAAACAAGATAAAATAAATGTGCCTATTAAGTGTGGTTATAAATGTATAAAGAAAATTTATTCGTATAAATATTATCAGGTGTAATTTACGTTTCTTAAAATACCTCATAATCCGTAAATAGACGTAAATTGTAAGAACAGCCTCTTTATTAACTGGCCGTGTACAGCGGCGCTATCTCGCGAAGCGAACGTGCGTGTAAAATCATCGAAGGAACGATAAACTTGGCCGTTTCTATGTCAACTATGCTTGTCGTTATATCGTCGACATATTCGCGATTAGATATTTAAAACTAGCATGGCGGAACTCTTCGATCTCACCTACGAGTAAAACCAGCTTCTTCAACCACAAGTCTAACGTTTTTCATCCATTCGTTTTCCCGATTTTGAATTTTATTTTTTTTAAATAATTATCATCAATATCCGATATAATCATCATTTCTATCCAATTATTTATACTTTCAATTTGATTTTTCCAAAGTTTATTACTATTATTAATAATATTTTTTTTGTTTTTTACCATTGTTTGTATAAAATATTGCATACGTCAAATTTGATTTGTGTCAACAGTCCAAAGTTATCAAAAGTTTTTCACAGATTATGATTATGATTTTTCTTTTGCAATTTATATTTCATCTTTCTAAGAAATAATTAGGATTGTATATGAATTTAATTGATAATATTAGAATACAGAAATATGTAATTTTGATTTCAATCAAAATTGAAATTCAGTTGATATTTTTCATAAAGTACTCGAGACAGTTTGATTAACGTTCTTAAAGAAACTAACCAATAGGAAGTAAGTAAGAGTTAAATATTTCCCTAGAAATTTCATCCGAGCCGCCTAGTAATTTCTTCCGATGAGTGCACGCGATCGTTCGATATATTGTAATAGCACTGTCCGCACTAACTTAATTACTAGCGTTGGTTTGCAAGCACCAACAGCCACAAGGATGGGTGCTACACATTTTCGTTTGGGTTCTTGCACGCGAAGTAAATCTCCAAGGAATGCTTCTCGTATCTCCGTCGATGCGAACCGACTTTAATTCTAATTAACGAATAACGATATGCAATCAAGCACGAACGTGTATATAGAAATGTGTATTATAATTTTTTTTTTAAATATATAAAATACCATATATAAATAAATTATATTAGATTTAATTAAATAGATGTATTTCATTTACATATAAGGGATAATATAAATTAATTACATATTAAAATATATTTTTTATTTATATTTTTAATAATATATATATTAATCATTTTATTATTAATTTAATTTATTATTAATATAATTTATTTTTTTTATTTATAATATAATTTATTAATAAAATAAATTCAAAAATTAATATTATAAAATAATATTATTAATAATCATTTATTTCAGTGTTCTACTTTATTGTATTTTACATATTATAAATAAAATCAAGAAAAATAGGTATAAAATATTAGATAGATTGGAAAAAAAACAACGTGTTACCCAACAAACGATTATTTCTATTATTTTATTTAAACAACGAGCTACAAGCTCGTATAACATTCGTCCTCCTAACGTACGGGATCGTTTGTATAAATAAACCTCGGATTTTGTAAGAAGAAAAACTTATTATCGCGTAAAATAAGTATAGTCAAATAAAACTGCCAAAACATTTTCGAACGGGATCAAAAATACAAACGATTTATATTAGGAAATTTATGTTATACGAAACGTACGTGCGTTACATTCGAGGCGTGGAAAATATCGAGAAATAAATTTTTAAAAAATAAAGACGAAAAACTCTCTTTTCCCCTTTCCTTCCCCCCTCTTCCCTCCATTAAAAAAATAGAGAGAAGAAAATAATGTGGAGAAAAAAGCAAAGGCAAAGAAGTAAAAAGACAAGAAAAAAATAAAATGAAAAAAACATATTGGTCAAAGAGCGAATTATCGTACACTCCCTGTAAAATCGTGCTCGAGAAAAGACACAAGGGGAGTGGAAAAAGAAATATTCGTCCGTTTGACTGTAAAACTTTCTCACCCACGCGATCCAGTTTATTTCAAGAAATTATTATTAGACTCGTATATTAAGGAGAAACAGAGAAAAAGACATAAGAGAGAGAGAGAGAGAGAAATGAAGTAATGATCTCTCTCTCTCACACACACTCTCCCTCTCTCTCTCTATCTTTATGTATTTATCTATTTCTACATTTTTTTATTCTCTCTCTCTCTCTCTCTCTCTTACTTCTTTCTATTTATATTAAAATTTTTCTCCTATAGTTTTCTCTATTTAATTATCCTTTCATATTACTTTCTTTCTCTCTTTTTTCTTTCTTTAATTGTTTAAAACATATATATATATATATATAATATATTATAATATTATATTTTATTATCATATTATATAACATATTATTATATTTTATTATCATATTATATATAATATAATAATTATATTTGAAGCCAAACCCCTCCCCCGGCAATGCTAACAATGCCTAACAAGGCAATGTGAACAATGCCTGACCCGTCAACTTTTCTCTGCCATTTTATGAACCTTTGCAAATCGAGTTATAACTCGATAAGGTATTCTACACGTAGGAAATAGAGTGTATTTTAATTTAATATAAGAATCATTTAAATCCGTTCACTCTTAGTATAAAAAATATTTACCCAAACTTTTTAAAGAAATGGTAAAGTAGCACAATTTACAGTATTGCATTATCTGACATTTTATGAGCCTTTGCAAATAGATTTATAACTCGACAAAGTATTCTACGCGTAGAAAAAAGAGTGTACTTTAATTTAGTATAAAAATCATTAAAATCCGCTTGCTATAAGTATAAAAAATATTTACCCGAACTTTTCAAAGAAATTTCAAAGATGTACAATTTACAGCATTGCATTATCTGACATTTTATGAATCTTTACAGATCGATTTATAACTCGACAAAGTATTCTACGCGTAGAAAAAAGAATGTACTTTAATTTAATATAAAAATCATTAAAATCCGCTTGCTATAAGTATAAAAAATATTACAAGTATATTCACGGGAACAAATCGCAGTTTAATGTTAAAATGTTGTAGAAAATGTAAACTAACAGTAAAAAGGTTGATATGTTGCTAATATTTGTTGCTATAATGTAAAAGGAATGCCTTAAAAACATTAAAAAAAAATTTCTTTCGAACTTCTTTTTATATATAATATTTTAAATAATATATAATATAATATAATATTTTTATAAATAATAAATAATTTAATTAATACATAAATTATATTATATATATATATATATATATATATAATAAATAATAAATAATAAATTAATAATAAATAAATATAATATAATATTTTAAATAAAAATTGATCTGTTTTTGATTGACTATACATTGCAATTAAAAAGAAGTTCGAAAGAAATTTTGTTTTTAAAGTATTTTTTATTTTCAGGTTATCGCAAGTACCTGAAAAATCATGACTAGAGTTAAATGGGACACCCTGTATATATCGTCTACTCTTATACTTCATTATTATTATCTCATACTCTTGTTAGTCCCTATTTTTCTTTATTTTTATTTTATTCTTTTTCTCTGTGTCCCTTTTCCTTTGACTATATCATACATTTCTGTCATTCACAATCTACATTTTCTTTTTTTATTCTCTCCCTTTTCCTTTACTTTGTCTCTCCTAATTTTCTTCTTTTCTTATTCTCTCTTTTTTTTTCCTTGTCTTATAACGAAGAAGAAGGAGGAATAAGCAAAGACACACCCCTCTAAAATATGTTCGTGAATTCGTCATGAGCAAAAGGGTGGGTGGGGGGCTGGGTAGGGGGGTGCTCGTTAAACTTACCAACTGACGCGTCTTCCGCGAACGGAGGACTCAAACGAGATTATCGCTTCTCGTTCTTCGACGAGTTTTAGTACTATAACTATGCTTGAATAATCTTTACCAGCCGGTGCAACCCTGAACGTCAGCGCGCGCGCGCGCACAAGTACCCAGAAAGTGAGACGTATGATTTATCCAACAAGAGAGAGAGAGAGAGAGAGAGGGAGACTTTCCGTGGCCGAAAGGGGGGTTCAAGGACCGTCCGTGTCCGATCTGCCGTGAACATTTCCATCACTGGGATTCCGAGCTAATTCGTACCGAGACCACGTGCTAATCCGTCTTAAGTTGAAGGTTAGAGAGAGGAGTATAATAATCGAGTGGTACACCTACCTCGACCAAACCATCCATTTAAACTTCACGCCCAACCAAATTCAATGAAACTTATATTATACGAGTATTTGTGATCGTATTTAATATATTATCGAGAAATATGTTAAATCGTATGAAAATAGTTAACACGTTTATTTAGAAATTGATTTATATTTTTTATCATATTTAAATACCACTTTCTTCGAAATATTCGCGTAACCCAATAATATGAACAAAATTTGCTTATATTAATATCTTATAGAGAAAGATTCTAGATCGTTATTGAAATAGTTAACGTTAATTTAAGAATTGATTTATATTTTTTTTATCATATTTAAATATCACTTTCTTCGAAATATTCGCGTAATCCAATAATATGAACGAAATTTGCATACATCAAATTACGCATTCCGAATTATATTTTAATTTTGTCGATCAACATTTACCAACATTTTTATTTGAAATATACTTGAACTAAAAATGAAGATAATTTGATATAAATTTGATAAGAATAAGATTGTTTTGAGATAAAACAAACTGACAGCGAGTAACATTCGACGTAAAAGCGGCAAATTAATATTTAATCGAATGAAAACAATCGTAAATGAAATAAAACAAATAATTAAACTTACCAAAGGTGAATAGAAGGCAGAACTGTCCATACCGATACTAGGATAAGGGGCCTGATCGGTAGTAGAAGGTGTTGGTGTAGGGTAAGAGGAATATGAGGTAGCAGTTGGTGCCAATCTTGGATATGCTCCTAATGCCAATCTCGCAGCACTATCGTATTGACAACTGCAAACTGTTTGGCCGGTAACTGGGTCCGTCATCATCGGCCTACCATTTTCACAACATCCAGGTCCTGTAGTCGCAGCTACGGGAGTAGTGGCACCACCAGATGCTCCAGTTCCTCCAGCACCTCCTGGTGTTGTTGTTGCCGTTGACGAAGGTGAAAGGGCACCAGGGCTTAGGGCTCCTCCTGACGACATAGCAGGTGAGGTTGCTGTCGTCGGCTGCCCGCCACTCACCAGCAGCTGTAACCATTTATTTTCTTATTTAGTTTAAATTGTATATTGTTTAAATAATTACAAATAAAATAATTTTTCTTTACATAAAAATTAGTCGTCATCGAGTACGAATTGTTGTAGAAAGTTATTGGAATAATGTGACGTTTTGTATTTAATGGATAAATTATATTTATTCGTCAAAAATTGAGGAAATATTTTATTAATGTAGGATTGGTGAAAAATATTAGACCATTAGACTAACTAAACCAGGAATTCGAGTCCGAAGTTTACCATTTTCCGGTCAACTTTCCTCACTTTAATATAAATATTTGTAACTTAAGATTAATATAATACTTCGAAAGAAAATATAATGACAAGATAAACTAACGAATATATATATATAAGAGACTTAATAAGTCTGATTATTTATAGTCCCACAAACTGGATCATAGTGATCTAATTCCTGATGATTTAACGATCTATTAAATAAAACCTTTAAACCGTTTCTCTCAATCTTTCACGATATCAATACATGATCTCTCGATGATGTAATAACCATAAATCTGTATGACATTAGCACAACGATTAAACGATAATTATATTATCTATTAGATATCTTCTCTAATCAAACAACCAATAAACTACAAATATAAATCCAATAATATGTATACTTTTCAGATCAAAAGCTCATCGTGCCGACATATTCTGTATATTGTACACTGTATACTGTATATTGTACACTGTATACTGTATATATATACTTGCTAATTCAACTACAAAACAAACACACACACACAGATTACCAATTTCAACAATGCAAATAATAAATTCCATACTTGATAAACAATGGGTTGTTCATTTTGTACAAAGTATAGTACTAAAACGTGCTGAACACGTTGAGCTTCTTAACCGGTATTAGTCGCGATCTCACGAATCAGGTGAACTTTCTTGACCCTTTGGAAGCTCGATACGGAATACTAGCATCGAGATAGTTAAAGATCGACATGCCTTTTAACGGATACGATCTTAGGATAGATTACAAAGTAAGGCGGTACTATTCGAAGGCGTGGCGTTAGTTCCATTGAAAACAATGGATCGATTTTTGCATCGTAAAAATAAACCACGTTCAACAACAACTACCCCCGTCAATTCATCCTCAATCAAAGATAAGAGTAAAAAGATATATTCAATTAAATTAAATGAATTTCGTATTGGTAACCAGGACTCTGAGATGAAAAATAAATCGAGACTAGTTGGAATAAATCTCGTGTACCAGGTAATAGATACACACGTGTATCTATTATTACAAGTATGACATGCGTTATTAAATAATTTTAATGTTATTACGTTCGCATAATCATTATCTAGTACGGAATAATGTATATTTCAAATGATTTTGCAACGTTTTATTATATTCAGTGGAGAACATCAAGTTTCTTCTTATTTTTTTTTTCTTTCTTTTTTTTGTATACGATGTTATTAAATAGTTAAATGTAATTGACGAGTATACACGTCATCGAGAAATTTGCAATATTATTTTTTACTACACACAATTTATAAGTAAAACACTTTTCAAAGGGGTCACAATAATTAACTGATTAAATACCTAATGATAACTATTTATTTTTTCATTACGAGTATACACATAAATCATAATTTAAAATATTAAACAAAAGTTGTATGATATTTGTATCAAAATACGAAAAAAATTGTTCCCTAATTTAATATTTTTTGTTTATATCAAATGAAACTTCGTTTAATATGTTCACATATGTTTATTTATTTGTATTGACAACCAAGTCACGATTCGTGATAAAAAAAAAAAGGAAAAAAAAAGTGTTTAGTTGCATAAGTTTCATTAAAAGTGATCCTTCGACTAAATCAAACATTTTCTTTCTCACCTAATAGAAAACTAATCAATGATTGGTCGTTTCGATAAACTTCATTAGGATCGATGTTTGATATACCAAATGAAAGGAATCGGAGTGCGTTGTTTCATTAGTATCATCGCACACCTGTTGGTTTTACCACGATACTGTATATCTCTTTCAGTCTAACTAATAAAAAAGGTAATTAGTATTACCATAAGCGTTAACTATCGATAAATGGCAGGTTAAGAAAATGGAGCAGTTTGTATTATATAATGACGTGATAAAGTATACCATGACCGATAAAGTTAAACACGTGTAATAATTAAAAATGAAAAATAAAACAAAAGAAGGAGGGAAAAAGAAAAAAGAAAAGGAAATAATAAATTACCCGATAATTATCAACGTATATTGTTAGACTGAAACGTGTACTGATATTGTTGTTATTTGACTTTTAAAAATAATATTTATGATCGTATTTAACAAGTTTAACTTAAAATATAAATATTTGCAGAAAAATTATCGTTAAATTTTATGCGTTTATTTTAATACTAAAACGCATGCGAGGACACACATTTTTTCTACATACATTTAAATAAAATATAAATTTTGTATATAATTTATATTAAAACAATATTGGAAAATATTTCTGTACAATATAATAAAATCACATTAATTATTCGTACGTAAAAACATGAGTATACTAATGACCGATCAATTACACGTAAAGATAAGGAGATCAAATTTGAACTTAATTTTTAATTTATTTATTTCGAGTTCGATTAAGGAGAGCACTAATCAGATGCAAAAAAAAAAAAGAAAAAGAATTATCCTAATTTATTTCAAATATAAATACATACGTTAAAGAATATAATATGATAAATAATCAAATTCAATTACGATATTATTTACGAATATTTAATAAATAAATTAATTAATAAATAATATATTAAATAATATATAATAATAATAATAATATATAAATAATTAATTAATAAATTAATTAATAAATTAATTAATAAATAAATTTTAAATTTTAATATTACATATTAATTAACATGTACACACACACAAGGTATATAACCTTGCATAAATATTTAAATAAAATAAAACTTTTCTCTATAGAAAACATGAATTAAAAATATTTCTGTATCATACAAAAAATCTCACGAATTACTTGCAACAGCCATTAATATAATAATGATCAAAAAAAATTCAAATTTGAATCTCATTTCAAATTAATTTATTTTCGATTGAATCTAAGGATGCATTTCTAAAATAAAACAAAACAATAATGACAAATATATATATTACATACGTAAAGATATATGATAACAATTCTCAGGATGAATTAAAATCATAGTTGAAATCATAGATGCGTATGGTATCCTATAATAATGAAAATACGTTAGGTATATTCCACGGTAAATTAGCTCGTTGTAAATGAGGACGGAACGAATCCCGGTAATTAATACGGCAAGGGCGTGGAGTTATTTCGAGAGAAGAGGTAGCTCCCTATCTCTCACTCCTCATTCTCTCTCACTCTCTCTCTCATTCTCTCTCTCATTCTTTCTTTCTATCTTTCTCACTCCAGTAGGATGCTAGAACTCGTATCCACCTTGATAAACCCTTTCCACTAACTTCCCGCATTCCGTCGGCAAACGGTTCGCGAGTGAGAGACGAGAGAAGTGAGAACGAAGCTTGAAACTGCAAACATATGAACGGATTTGTTCTCTCTCTTTCTCTTTCCCTCTCATACAAACACATACATGCATACACATATACACTTTCAGTTTCTCCGTTTAATGTAAACCTTTCTATCAAGGAAATGTAGAGAGTTGGACAAGCGTAATATCGCGAGAATGTGTAGATTCGTGACTTGGTAGGTAAAACGCGAATATAACAACATACAACGTACTTGAAAATTTGATGGGAAACATATCGGACACATATAGCGTGCTATTGGTGTATCATGTACGATAAATTGTATATGAGTGTTCGTGATATTTCGAGATGAAGAAAGAATAAGGAAAAAGAGAGAGAGGGAGAGAGAGAGAGAGTACCTTTCTATTCGTAGGCCATGTTGAAATCACCGGAGAGTTGGAACAAGAAAAAGAAAGATAACGCCTACGAGTTTAAATGATAAATAGGATCGACGAAAATTTGATTTCTTAGTTGCTTCCGTCTGACATTAATCCGTTTTGAATTATTAAAGGTGTGGATTTAATCCAGTTTATGTTTTATTAGACACGCATATACGTACACGGTGTCCCTCCAATAAGTATACAATAATTCAGGATCTAATTGTGGTATGGATTTTTTCTTCAATCTTATTTGTTAAGAAATTCATTTCACCGTAAATGTATACCTCGTGGTTTATTGAATAAAAAAGTATTAAGTTATTTTGTTTAAAGGTGATTAGTTTTTTAGATATTTAGAAATAATGTCAAATGCAATACGCTACTTTTAGACGTGTTGGATATATTTCGTTAGGTTAGGTTTAGAAAAATTAGTTAAATTGATTCGAAATGTGGATTATATGTTTAAGATTTGCTTTGATTTTGTTGTTAAGTAAATATTGAAATAGAATTAAATTGTGGAATGACAATGTTGTAATAGTTATTAAATTGTTCACTGTGTATATTTAAAGTATTATAATCGACTTAAGCCAGACGAACTCGCGTTTCCCTTTTTCGGTAGGTCATTTAGTTTTCGAGGCTTGCGATGGAATCGTTTCTCGTGATCGTTCAACCCAACAGAGCCATTTATTCTCGCGAGTCGTGAAATCGTGCCACCGTCGTCGTGGTGGAACGTTTCGCCTGGGCAAACGGAGATCGCCAATAAATCGCGTCGCGTGCTGTGCCATTGCCGTGCGACGATTAATAATCGTGAAGCCCCGAGAGCTATTCGATTAAAACGCGCAAAATACCGCGTGGTATCGAACGATTTTCTCTTTCTCTCTGGTTACCAGAGATATTACCTTTCCTGTTTCACCAATGCTAAACTGGGAGAAACCTTCACTAATAAATTATGTGTGGTAAGCGTTAATGCGTTAAAACGTTACGATTGGTTCTAACGATTCACTGAGTTACATTTGTCAATTATAATTTCATTTCTCAGATTTCCATTTGGATTTTCTCTAATCATTTTTATTCTACGATTGAATATTTCGTAATTTTTATTTGTAGACGTTGGTTGTGTTTTTTAGGTTAGTTGAACAATTTCTAACAGATGGTATCGAATTATTCGCAAATTTATTCAATTATTAGGCTATAAATATATCTTCGTTTAAATTATATAGTTTTTATTTCTCTGGTTTTGGTTTTCACTTGTTATTTTTGTTCTAAGATAGGCACGATTGAATCTCTTGTAATTTTTCTTTGTAAACGTTGTTGTGTTTTTTAGGTTAGTTTGAAAATTTCTAACAGATGATATGGAATTGTTTGCCAATTTATTAAATTATAGGCTACAAATAAGTATATTAGTGTAATATACAGCGTTTTAGTTTTAGATTTGTTAAGCATCCTTATCTTTAAATTTATTACAACTACATAACCCAGTGGTTCTCAAAATGTCCATAAGGTTCCCAAAGTTTTCTCGCTAGAACTATGAGAAATATTACATTATTTATATTTTAATTTCATTTGCGATTTCTCATTTATGCTAAGATGAGTTTTGGCATTTGGTATGATAAAATTTAATTATCGTGTGAAATTCAATCTGAAAAAAGAAATGAAGAGAAATGATCTAGTTTAACCTAAAAAACACAACTATTTGAAAACATTTATGACTACCAATAGATTCATCTATCCTATCATATTAAATTTGTTCAATTATATTTTTTGTGTGACCTAAAACATATTGTATTTATTTTTACGTAACAATTGCCAAAAATTAATGACTCGAATAGAAATACTTAACTTTCCGTTTCATGTATCGAATATTTCGACCCACTAATATAACAACCCACTTTATTATAATTATTTATTATACTTACCAATATATCTATCTCTCTTTCTCATTTTCTTCTTAACTTTCTCTGAATCAACCGAAACTTGTCTTCAGTATAAACGAAAGAAAAAGAAATTCGACGGTAAAAAATAGAAGAAAACGAAAAACTGATGACACGAGAAGAATAAGAAGAAGAATAAGAAGAATATAGAAGACAAGAATGAGGATGAAGAGAAGAAGAAGAAGAAGAAGAAGAAGAAGAAGAAGAAGAAGAAGAAGAAGAAGAATAAAAAAGAAATAAGAAAAAAAGAGAAAAGGTAGAGTAGCCTGGTCTCTCTCGTTGAGAGAAAACGGGAACGAGGTAAACCGAACTTTCGTGAACAAAAACCGAAGGTGCCAAGGTACCTCCAGGCCCTCCTCTTCCTCCCTCACCCTCCTCATCCACCATTTACTCCTTTTCCCAACTACCAACACACACACACACATACAAATAAAAAAATATATGAACGTGTCCTCTGAGTGTAAATGTGTAAAAGAACCACGCGCAAACGTCTCTCCCTACCCCTCTCATTCGTTCTCTCTCTCTTTCACACTCCTTTTTCTCGCGTCCTTCGGATCTTCCTCCTCTTCCTCCTCCCCCTTTCCCCCTTCCCCATTCCTCTTTCCTCTCTTTTCTGGCGAAACGCAGCGCGGCACCTCCAGCACGTCTGGAGCCATTCACGCCCTGCTGAGTTTCCCATCGGAACCTTTTAAGAGGCCGCTTTCACCCCCTCACCCCCGCACCCCACAAACCCTTCGCGTATACCCGCCGTCGACGCCGCGAAAACCCTTCGAATCGAACCTCAACCCTATTTCCTCCTTCTTTCCCCCTCCACCTTCCTCCGCCCCCTCCTTCTCATCCTCATCCTATTCCTTCTTTTTCCATCTTCTTTTTTTCTTTTTTTTCTATACTATACGATTCTTTTGCCTCGTTGGAATAAAAAGAGGACGTTTTATGTTTCTTTTCTCGAACAAAATGTTGAAAGAAACTTTTTCACGGTTGTTATACGTCCTTACGATTCGTTCCTTTTCTTTTTTACGTTTACATTTGCATACGCAGTAGTTTTTTTTTTTTTTTGGTTTTTCTTTTTGATTTTTTCGTTGCCATTTTGTTTTTAAAAATATTAGAGATATCAAGGATAAAAGCGGTTAACAACGATACCTCTAGTTGCATAAAATCATGTTATATGATATTGTCAAGTGTGAGCAATTGTTGTTCATGTAATATGAATATTATAAACTAACTTATATCAACTGATTAGTGTCGTGCTCAATGTTGGTTTTTTCTATGGTTTTTTCTATGGTTTAATTACTGAAGTGGTAAAGTGTTCTTGTGAATAGCATTTATCTACAGTCAGTTGAAACTGGATCAAGGTTATTCCGTTAAGATTAAATCAGGGTTGCGTTAGTTACTTACTTTAGAAGATTTTTTTCCCTATTAGAATTACGTTAGGGTTAATTTGAATCTGAGATGATATTTCAATTCTTTTTACGTGTTTTTACGAATTATTTTTATGCGTAAGAGGTTGCTTTTATAGGTCGCCATTTTGGTATAACCTAAAATATGTATTGAAAATATTTAATCATATTGAAATAAAAATACAAAATATATACATACATATAATACATATATACATATATATATATATTTGTTAGTTATTGTTTAAAAATTGATACAACTACAATTAGCAAAGAAAATATTTTTTTTTTATTTCATATAAAATCCGGAAAGAAAAAAAAACAGAAAAATCCCACATGTTTTTGCTACACGTTATACGATGATCATGTTGCATGCAATAAAAACTCGTTGCAATATCTTTCACAAGTAATATGAATTCACGTAACAGGAATGTGCATTATACGCGAGTTACCAATATTTTAATTAACCTCGTTACTTGATTTTATTTCAAAACAGATTAACCCTATCATCATGACAAATTTCAAATCTCATTATATATGTTACGATCAATGTAAACAATTCCCAATCTAGTAGAATATTCTGTAGATTACCCGAAGGGTTTAAATATGTCCTTCAATTGGCTGTGTTTAAAGCAGGAGGAAGGGGGGGGAAGCAAAAGGAAACGTTTTTAAGCTCGTATAAGTAAAACAAACCATTTAAATGTAAGAATGTGCACATAATATCTTAAACATTTTTCGGTTCATCTTTAAAATATGTTTCAGTGAGAGGTGTTTAAAATACAGAGAGGGGGGAGGGTGAGGTGATCTCGAGCATTTGCAAATGAAACAAATCACGACGAGGTTATGTTTGTAGGTTATGAAATCATCAATTTTCGTACTGTACACATACACGTGTACAAGTTTTCTCAAAAAGAATTAAATCCACCAATCATGAACGATATAATGGTAGAAAAAAAGTTTGTATGCTCTGGAACAAACAAAGATGTTGTACCCCCATCCATCACCCCATACATCTGCTAATATATTACGTATATAATAGTAAAATGATAATTATCTTTGTTTTTTTTTCTATAATAATTCGTTTAAAGGGATACAATTCATATTTTCTAATTCATTATTGTTACACTGATCAATTTAAAATTGAATAAATTTGTTTTATAGTTCTAACAGAAAAAAAGATGTACGGTACTTAAAATAATTTATTTGCTAATTTTTATTTATAACTTCGTAGTAGTAGTAATGTTGTTTTTTTTTTTTTTAAATTGTCTTGGTAAAAACAAATCGTTACGAGATATAATGAGATTCAATATCTATATTATATCACGTAATTATAATAAATATGTTCAAACGTAAGAAAAACTTGATTATACGTTGCACGCAAATGTGACGAGTTTTTATTAAAAAAAAATAAAAAAAAAAAAGTAGAAAAATTGTCAATAAATAATCATCACTTCTTCGTGTAAATTTACGTAAGTATTGTAAATATCATTTGAATTTGTTCGTTTCTGCCTTGAGACGATTTTTTTTTCTATTTTTTATATTATTTTCATTTACTTATTAATTAACACGTATTATTCCGTCACAAATAAAAATGCAATCTTAAGAATGATGAGAAGATAAATCATTCGATCATGTTTCTTCGACATACGTTTATAATTAAGTAGTCATAGAAAAATAATCATTGAAATATTTAATGTATCGTCTATCACGCATGCGTATTTCTTTTTTTTCTATTAGAAGAAAAAAAAATAAATGTGCGAATGCTTGTTAAATTTCTTACATATGTTATTATGCTAATTTAAATGTTATTGAAATAATTTAAATATTAAATATTCTATCTTAATAAATGGCTTATATATAAAAACTGAATTATTTTCTATACCTAATAATTACGTTTAGATCAAAATGTTTTCAATAAAAATTGTAATTGATTATTAATTTGGTAAATGGTAAAACTTGATTTTACACGAATAAATTTTAATATTACAAATTTGTGAATATGTGTTATTGTTAGAAAAATATTAAACATTTGATTACGTTCATTTAAATAACAAATTCTTGTTAAGACAGAGAAATACATTCGTCATGGTGACCTGCAATAAGGTAAATGAGTTGCACGTGATTATACTCATGAATTTATATTTTGTAAATAATATTTCAACGTGTCAATTTTTTGAAATATTTTGTTACTATTCATTCAATACTATTATAAATTATCTTTAAGAAAAATTCTACGCTCGTGTATATGATTTAATTATAAACTCATTACACTTATTTCGTTTAAAATATTCTTTTTTTATTGTGTATTTTTTACATTTACTTCAAAATAATGCGCACAAAACAAAAGAAAATCAAGATATCTTAATTACAAACGATTCATTTCAAACATGACCTCGTAAAAATGAATTTTCTTTGTTTTTCGTATAAACTAAATTTACTGATCCATGTTACGGCAACAATAAAAAATCTTGAACATAAGTTAAAAAATTAATATTTTAAATAATACTTGTTTCGAATACTATTTCTCGTTAGATTTACATAATAAATGCATAATATAAAAAAATAAAAATAAAACGAAAGATATATCCTGTTTTTATGTAAAATATACGAGCAGATTTTTCTTGCTACACGTTCATTTCAATTTTCAATGGTAACAAATCGAATAACCTTCACGAAAGTTCAAACGTAATATCCGAATAGGTTTTAAGTACCTGTTTACGTTCTCTTATCTCTGACATTTTCTAACTCTAATATTTTTTCTCTTTCTCTTTTTCTTTCTCGTTTGATCTTTTAATAAATTTCATATAGATATATAGGAAGTTTCAAAATATGTGTGCACATTTTTTTCAAGAATAGTTTCAATACGCTAAAATAATACAAATAAAAGTTATAATAATATAATATTATTTTCAAATTACACCTGTTTTTGTCTTCCAATAATTAGTTAATTTTACCGACTAAATGATTGTTTCAATTATTTACAACTAATTATTTTATCTCACATTGTAAGCAAATTTAATATGTTTGATATTTTTAAACAAATTTTTTGAACAGTTCGAACAGTGTCTATGAAAATCATGTAACACGTATGATACTAAAATTTATCATAATTTGGAAACTAGATTTGTATTGGGCATACGACTGTATATATATTTTGTTTTATTTTTATTTTAACGTGCAGAAACTATTTTTGAGGTTATGTCAACACATTTTGAAACATTGTGTAAATATTAACTGTGTTATAAGTTTTGCAAGACTAGTTCAAATCATAAGTAACGATATTAATACTTAAGATTGTATCATTTAAACGGTTTATTGGAAGTTCCGGTGATATAAAGTAAACACGTGGCTTTTTTTCTCTCCTTTTTTTTCCATTCGTGTATAACAAGTCTTGCAAATTATCACATATACAATGTTGCAAGTATTATCTCTCGAGTTTTTACATTTGAAGACTAGCCTACAGATCTGAATAATAAATGTGCTTTGAAAAACGTATTTATACGTAGATATACGTATATGTATCCATATATATCGGGTAGAATAATAATAAGAATTAAAATAAAACGTTTCATTTTTTCCTAAGTATCAGCATAATTACAAAGAATTATGCTAGAAGTAGCTGAATTTATGGTTTCTTCATTGTTTTACTTATTTTATTGAACTAATTATAAAATAAGAATTTTTTACGTGTTGAAAAATAAATTAAAAAATTAAGTTAATTTTTTTGCGAAATTCAACAAAATCGTTTTTCACTTTTGACGAAAAACACTTGGACGACGGAGAATCAGAAAAAAAAAACATTTTTATTTTACCAAATAAATTTTAAAGCAAAATAAAATTAAATTAAATTAAATTAAATAAAAAAAGGAATGAAGATGGTAAAAGTAATGAATGATCTTTCCTCCCACCCCTTGTTTTATTTTGTAGTATACTTTCTATTATTTTATTTCTTTTTTTCAAGACTCTTAACGTTGATTAAATGGCAGATAATAAAAACGATCGTTCCCCTCTTAGCGAGCCGATCTAACGATAACGTACTATCTCTCTCTCTCTCTTTCTCTTTCTTTCTTTCTCCTAGCGTATTTTTTATTCTATTACTCTTTTCTTTAGTTTCATTTTATTCGATCGATATCTGAACGACCTAAGCGAAAACGTCAGCGCGATTTATGCTTGATACTCATTCCGCCGCGAGCCTTCTTCTCTTCGGTAAAGATAACAGGACTTATCCGATATCGATCGATAAATCGAACAAAACATTGCCAAGTTAAGTTAACCAATAGTAAAACGTTCCTGCTTGCTTATGATTTCGAGGTCGTAGTAAGTTCGAGATCGTTCGTTATGACGATGATCGAATAAAAGAAGTCCGATGAAAAGTTTTAATATCGTTTACGATTGTTATATTTTTTCAAATTATTTTTAATGATTTATATTTTTTTTTCTATATATATCTGTCCTCCTACTCCTATTATTTCATAATTTCGTTAACTAGATTTTATATGAAATGATTAGATTAATACTAAATCTACTTAATGTATACTTATTCCTTTACCGTGAGCAGTCAAATAAAATAAATAAATAAAAGAAACATTTATTTTTTAATATAAATGAAGAATTTACTCCAACTAGATAATGAAGAATATATTTTATTTTATTTAGAACTAAATAATATGTAGTTTATGTGTTTTCATGGGTTTCATTTTTTACGAATTAACGGTCGTTTGATCGGGCGTGGTAAATTAAAGAAAATTAATCCTTAAATATTTTTATCATATTTTTTTGTTTTTTGGTAATCATAATTATAAATAACGTAGGATTATTATTTTGTTATTACCATTTGCCAATTTTATATTAATATATTTTGATAAAAAAAAAAACAACTGTACATCTATATTATCATTAATTAATGATACATAAATTCACGACAATTTATTAATAAATTTAACGATAGAATATTAACAACAGCAAAAATAAATAATATTATGTTTAGTTGTTATTTGTAGATCAATCTATCTCTTTCTTACATTTTTTCTTTAAATGTAAAATAAATAAAACAATTTTACGTTAAGCCATCATTTATCAGCTTCTTTAATCCCCCTCCGGCCCCCAATCACGTTGTTTAATTATAATCCTACTCTATTCAAGCTGTATAAGACTTAGAATAGAACTGTTAAATTTGGCGCTAATCAATATGTCGATGTAATGTAGATGGCGTGTCTTATCTAGGGATATTTAGTAATTTTAATGAGATTTTCCGATGAAGTACGAAAAGAAAAACTCCCTTTTGAGATACGACAACATATTACATCCAAAAGAATCGTTTGTAAAAAGTTTCCTAAATTCCAACAACCATCGTATTTTATCCAAGATCCACGAAAATCTTCTAAGAAGAACCTTCGTTCGTTCATCCTATTAATTTTTATTTAAATAATATTATTCAATGTTAAATAAATTCCCAATAATGTTCATTAAAATGATACGAAACGTCGATCAACAAATATCAATTTAAATATACGTCAATAAAATTAAAATCATTTTAATAATTAACGATCTCACGATTAATAATAATAATAATAATAATAATAATAATAATAATAATAATAATAATAATATGTAATTACGATAAAAGATAGAAAACTATAGACAACAATAAGAAGAAGAAGAAGAAGAAGAAGAAGAAGAAGAAAGGAGAAGAAAATAAAAAAAATAAGAAACGGATACATGTATGCGGTTGAAAGAGGATAGTATGATATTATCTTAGAAAATCCACGTTCGTTATCCTTAATCGTTTAACACGATCGGCAAATGGGTTCTAATATCGGAGAAAACCGGTGATGGAGAGAGGAATAAGAGAGGTGGTGGTTGAGAGGGGTTAAGATTGTGAGGTGGCTCAAGAAGAAATAGCAGGAGGGGGTAGGAGGAGGAGAGGGTATGCGCACGCAACACGCGGGCGCAATTCTCAGTGAAAAGATGGCGGCCGTGGTGAGATCGAGTGGACAGTCTTTTTCTCTTCTTCTTCTTCTTCTTCTTCTTCTTCTTCGTTTGCCTTCTGTTCTCTCTTTCTCTCTCTTTCTTTCTTTCTTCTTCTTCCTCTCCTCCTCCTTCTCATTCTGTTCCTTCTTCTCATCCTCAAAGTTCCTCCCGATGTCTCGTGGGCTTCCCTTTTCGTCTGTTTTACTGCACAGTGCACAACTACCGTGCATTTTTGTTCTTTCTTTTAATTGAAATCCCAACCACCTTAAGAGAAAGTGTGCGTGAGAGAGAAAGAGAGAGAGATAATGCATCTATCTTTTTCTTTCTAACTCAGTTTTTCGTATCTTTTACTACTTTCTTCTGTTTAACGTTTTTAATCTCTTCCTTCCTTCGTTTCTTCCCTTTTTTCTATTTAGACGAACTCTTGTATTTTAAATTTTTATTTACATTTTTAAATGGTTTTATATGTGTTTTTTTTCTTTAGCGTGATAGTTGGTTATGAACGGTGTACAACGATGTATGACTCAAGGTCATACGATATATGATTTTTTGAAGATCATTTGTCATTTGATTCGATATGATATAAAAAGCATTGGTACGTTTAGTTTTAAACCTATGAAGAATTTGCTATTTAAAGAATTATATTGTGAGCTACAAATAGTAGAATCCTAAAGTGGTAGAATAATACGACAAGCCAGACATCGTACTACAATTTAGGTGAATCAAGAAGTATGCAAAAGAGTAAATACTATAATAAAGGTTAGAATGTTTAACGCAGTATCAACAAAAGGAAAATAATATGTTTTGAAAAAATAGCCTAATACAAGGTGGGTTGAAAAGTTTTGATCCTACCATGGGGTAGTTTAAAAAGTTTTGAATTTGATATGATGTGAGAAACCATAAAGTATGTATCATTGTTGCATTCAAATACGAAGAAACTTTCCCCCCCCCCCTGATATATTAAATATACATTTTATATATTCCAAATTATTTAAATGTTAATCATACAAATAATTCAATTAATAAAAGAGACAAATTAATGATCTAAAAAACTTAATTAAATTTATATCATATTATTCCCCTTTATTAATAAAAAATAAACCAACTTGGTGGAATTTAAAATTGAAATACAAATTTCAGTCAAACTTGGGTCATTTTATTTTCTCAAATTTCATGCCACGAAGGATTAAACAATAACGAAACAACAAATAACACGGGTTTAAAGAATTTAAAATTTTTCATCGTACGTTTAAAATCCTTTTGTAATACTTTTTACTTTCGACAAACGTTTTTCAACTGTTCGCGAACCGAGAAAAGGAGCATAAAAATACCTTTTTTACGTTTCGCTTGTAGAAGTCTCGCGACTTTTTAACGTCGAGGAGTTACTGCCACTTTAACGGAGTCTTTAACGCTTCAAATAGATCTTCGAGACCCTTTTTCGAATCAGCCCTCTCGGGGTAACAACCCCCCCCGTCTCTAACGTTATTCCCTAACCTCTTTTTCCGCAGGCCGTTTTTAAACGAAACTTTTATTCCCTTTTTTTCACTCTTTCATTTTTTTTTCCCTTCTTCTTCTTCTTCTTCTTCTTCTCCTTTTTCTTTCCTTTTTCATTTCACCAATCGTACTAACTCTAACTCTCTTCCCTTCGTCACGTTTCTACACTTTGATGGTAATTAATGTCTCGGTATCTTTCACGTAGTTGTCATTGTCATTTACCATCCCGCATCTTCGTTATCTTTGAGATAACATCGATCTTCGTACAACGATGTTGATATCGTAACACCTGACATTGTAACATGTTAGAGGAAGTTCGTAAGTTTGTGTGTGTAGGTAGATATGTATGTATGTTTGTATGTATGAATGATGAACGCATAGAAATGCATTCGTGTGTAAAAATGTATGCATTTAAGCAAGTTGGTTTTTAAGTAATAACGTACGTATGTATGTATACACATATAGAAATGTGTTTGTATGTAAGTATGTAAGTATATATGTAAGCAAGTTTGTTTTAATGTAAATACGTATGTTCATATATGTTTTATTGTATTAATATGTATTTAAGAATATATGTATGTATGTGTATGTGTTGAAATTCTTACAGAAAATAATATATTGCGATATATGTAAACTTTTACAGGATGTCAGGATGTACACACATACAGCTTGTAATATTTTTTTCTATCTATCTTATACGCTTTCGCGATCTCACTTTGATATTTATTAATGATTACTACGTGCTACGTGGTTTTAAGTATTTTTCTCTTGTTTTTTTTTTTGCTGAGCAATGTTGAAGAGGAAGGATGTGAAGGGTAAGGGATTGGTGTAAGGAAGGTTTTTAAAGAAAGTGAGACAGAGAGAGAGATAGTGGAAGATTTTGATCGTGGGTATTGAATGTAACGGTGTTACTTTTAACTGCTGTAATTCGTCTCGATCATCGCTGGCTACTTTTATCTGGGTTTGTATTAATTATTTTAATGTTTTATTTTTTTGTTTTATTATATAAAACGGATATTATATGTATGAAATTATTATCGGATATGTACATATTACTTTGATAATGTGTACATACAAATTATTGCTAATTAATTTTGTATTTGCGAATGTTGGTTTTAGTGTGTGTGTGTGTGTGTGTGTTTAATGTAGAATTACAGGCCGTAAAACTTGTATTGGGTTGGGTTGATAAATGATTTGTCGGAATTTGTTGTAAAATATTTTACGATGAAACTCTCGTATTTCTTTTTTTTTTTTAATGGTTTATTTATTGATCTTATGAATTATATACTAGTATTAAATAGAAATTAATAAAAATTTCTAACTTTATGTATTACTTCATTCAATAGTATCGTAATTATTAACCAATAGCAATTTCTGATAAACAATTATATTAGATTGTTCAATAGTGTCAGAATTGTTAACAAAAAATACAAAATATTTGGTTAGGAAAAATGTTTCTTCGTATTTTAATGTAAAAAATTAAATAAGTTTCGTTTATGTTTTGTATGTAATTTTTCTATAAACGGTTTCAAATTGTTTTATAGTCGATTTATGGTTTTCTATCGATACCATGACTAATAATGTTCTGATGTTGCTTAATTTTGTCCATAATTTCATTAACCTTTAACGTAATTGGTCGATCAAAAATTGGTTCATGTTCATAAAAATCACAAATTTATAAACCTTTCTAACTCGCAGTCTTCATATTTTTGTAATAAAATTTTAAAACGTATTAAATTTGTTCCTTATTTTATTTCATATACAAGAAAGCAAAAACTTCTAATTGAACGAGCAAACAATGCATATTGTTTTTTAATTACTCCACGACATATTAACTTTCAAACGCTGACAAGTATGGTCAGATGCGATTAATATTATCTGAATTATACGATTACAAAATTATCAATCGAGAAAATATTACGAAGAAACATTATTCCAATAACCTTACCCAATAACTTTATAGGTTAAGTGAGGTTAAGTATTGCAATGATTCGCATTAGTAAACTTTTTTTACTGCAATACTACGTTGAGTAATAAAACATATAAAATAAATCAGAATTTCTAAGATGTTATTTAATAAAATTCTAAAAGGTTAACCTCTCCGTGAGATGTATTATATTAGCTGGATAATTAATTTAAATTCGAATGAAACGTAAACGCGTATTCATATTAATTTCCAATATTTGAAAAGAAAAAAAAAAAGAAAAAGAAAAAGAAGAATCTGATAACCCTATTTCAAGCTTCCATAAAAAGATATGGAAGAAAAAAGAAGAACGAAAAGAAATGAAAAAAAAAAGAATAAGTAATTTAATTAAATTTCATTGTTTGACATAAGACGACAGGTGGGCCGTCGGCGAGTCATCGTTCGGTGATCTGTTAAAATTTTTATTGAAGATATAGTCTCGCACGAAATAAGACTGGTTGTTTTTCGTACTCGTCTTATAAAAGTCATCGTGACGGCTAATTTGTCCAAACGAAAGACGGAGACAGAATCAGGGACAGATACAGGTACAAAAAAAAACAAAACAAGAGGAAGAGAAAGAGAAAGAGAAAGACTGACTGACAACGAGACTTAAACTGATTGTGAACGAGATAGAAACATAAAGAAAATGAGAAAGAGAGAAGGAAAGTAAAAGAAAGAAAATGATGAGACTGATATATAAGACTGAAACAAAAACAAAAATTAAAGATTCAAACAGAAACAGAAGGAGACTGAAATTGAGACTTAAGCTGCGTGAGACGGAAACAGAATTAAATTGAAATCGAATGAGATCGAAAATGAAACTAAAACTAATTGTGCGATTGATACAAAATTTTAAAAAAATAGAATTAATGAGATAGAGAGAGAGAGAGAGTGATTGAGACTAATTGTATGACTGAGAAAGAAACAGAATGAGACTGAAACTGAAACTGTGAGACAGAAATAGAATTAAGGAAAAATAGATTAAAAGAATGAGAAAGAAAATGAAAGTAAAAAATAGTAGGAAAGAGAGAAGAGAGTTTGGATTGTAAGGTCGAATTCGCGCGTAAATCGGCGCCTCAGTTTGTGTCGAGAAACTGCGGTAGTCACGTGCACTGTCAAACAGCAACCGGTTTTCCGCGTGCGTGTTAAACTGCTTCGATATCGCGTCCGCAACTACGCTGAAATCGTACCAAGTTCGACGTGCATTTATATATATATTTATATATATATATAAATAACTATATTTACTTTCACGTAATTTACCGATTGTGTCAATCATTGCAGTAATTTTCTCAGCCAATTGGCTAATAAAGTTTGATTTAAGTATGGTTAACGAGAAACGATACCTTTTACTTTGATATTTGATATTAATTAATAAGATTTGTATATCCGAAAAGAAAATTTTTCATTTATTTTTAAACATTCGATTGGCTTCGAATAATTTTCGAATTTTTTAGTATTCAAAATTATTAAAGTTGTTTATTTAGATTTATAACAGTATGAAGTATTTTTATAGAAAGTATTCTGCAGTAAATGAAATGTTTATTGATTAATCAAATGAAATATCTTTTCTATATAAATATCTATTAATTGATAATTAAATATTATGGTATTTTGTAATAATTTATTTCTAAACTTTTGATCTTGTGAGAAAAAAATATCTTAAATTCAAAAGAAATTTATTAAACAATATAATATAGTAATATTAATAATAATAATATAAATAAATACTAAAATTCAATAAAGTAAAAAAGAATTACAAATTTGAACTCTTCAAATATGAAATAAAATCATCCTCTACATTCTAACAAAATATTATTCAATTATCTAAACAATAATCTTATAAATTTCAGTTACAAATAATCCAAATCGTTTAAGTCTCTTAATTCTTAAAAGAAATAACCAAAGCAACGAACATAACCTCTAAACCCTAACCTGAAATAAACTCACTCTGTCC
The DNA here is from genome assembly GCF_010416935.1 of Polistes fuscatus. Taxonomy (NCBI): domain Eukaryota; kingdom Metazoa; phylum Arthropoda; class Insecta; order Hymenoptera; family Vespidae; genus Polistes; species Polistes fuscatus. Next base: position 1,247,325 of record NW_025113086.1, on the reverse strand, counting down.
TAATTATAATTAAACTGTCAAATAATTTAAATAATAATTTGAAAAAAAAAAATTACAGTTACAAATAATATCAAAATGAATTCAAATCATGTATACATTCGACGGTTCGTTTAATTGCCGGTAAAAATTATAAAAAATAAAAGAAATAAATCTACATAAAAAGAAAAAGATAAACAAAGACAGAAGTAAATTAGTATAATAATAGTGGTTCGTAATTAGCAAGGTTCGTCGCTTTTTCAACGTTTGTTCAGACTGATCAGTATATGATAACTATACCCGTGAACGTCGCGAGAAAAAGGGGAGAAAAAAAAACAGTAAAAAAGAGGTAACGTATACATATACTCATAAAGAAGTGGAAAAGATAGAAGGGGGGGAGGGAGACGGGGTAAGGGGAGGGGGAAGGGGTTTCAAAGGGTGCGTAAAGAGATAGAAAGAGAGAAAAGGATAGAGAATGTAAGGCACGATTCCGAAAAGTGATATATACGGAGATATACTGAGGTGCTTCCGTGTCCAGGGCCGTAATTATGTGGCGCAGCACGACATATCCGTTGCACGATTCGCGTTATATCGGTATTACTAGCAGAGTGCTCGTGAACAGATGCTTCAATCATGATATCTCAAAGAGTAGGTTTGATGAAGAACGATGGAGGAATCATTTAGTCGATGATACAACGTTCGTAGTCATTTTTTTCGTATTAAAATTACGAACATTTGTTGGGAGATATTATTGCTGTAGTTTGTAAATAAAAATGAATAATTTATAGTAATAGCTTTAGATTGATAGATATTAATGTATATTGTCTGCACGGGGGATTATTTTGTTAATGTCTGATGAGAATTAAAAATAAATTATTTTTTTTTTAGACATATGCTTGATTTTATCAGTTAATATAAAATTCTTGATATTTAGAAGAAGAAAAAAAAAGTATTTGTATCGAAAAACAATTTAAATGGAAGATCTTCAATTTCTATGACGTACGATAATGATGATTAAAAAATAATATAATTACATTTAATTAATTAAATAGGTAATAATAATTAGGGTAATATTTAAAAATAAAATATATTTACCGAACGTTTTCTTACGGAACACAACTAAGATACTTCATTAATAAACTAAAATTTTCTTCGTCTATACAGATCAGAATGTATAAAGCAAGAACTAATACCATAGTTCCTAGACATGAATATTTTATAGCATCAGCACAATGTAACATAACTACAGTCAAAAAATCCATACTTAAATAAAACAATTTTTAATATAAATAAGTTGAATGAAAAAATATTGAACAAAAAATAATAGATATAAAATTGTTTAAAATTCAACAAATAGAATTAATCATTTAGATCTATGAACGATTTCTATTTTAAATCTAATTGTAAAATAAATAATGACACTAAATTTAAACTTAAACTTTAATTGAACGTTACTAGCACTGACGATCTATTATATATACATGAGCTACATTAGAATCGTTAACTATTTTGGAATATTCATTTTGTGTACATTTTAACGTTTGAAATACAGGTATAAATATAAATAACGTATTATAAATGATATTAAATATACATGTAATAATTTGACCTAGAATTATTAGAAATATTATATTCTTATATATAAATAAAATACGTTAGAATTCGCGATAAAGTAAAACGAAAGCAAGTAGTGTGTGTATCAATATATGTATATATTTATTTAAATATATTATAAATATTATATATCTCAATATGTCTCTTCATTTGTCTCGTACGTGTGTATAAATGTATGCGTTTACGTTTGTATGTGTGAGTATTTATGTTTACATACGGTTGGTTTTTTATGTATAACTTGATGTTCATATTTTTGTATTCGTGTTGGCGAATTTCTGTACTTTTATTTTTGTTTTTGTGTTTTTTTTGAATTGCATACGTATTTATGTATTTATATATTTGTAATAAAAATATGTTTTATAAATAGGACGTTAACAGAACTAGCAAAGAGGAAGAGTCAAAGTAATTAGTATTAATTTGTTACTTATCCCTTATCTTTCGTACGAATCGAATAAACGAGCAACGACTTAAAAGACGATTCTTTCCTTTTAAATGACACGGCTACTTGTTATCCTTATCTCTCCCCTATTCGCAATATAAATAGCTTCGCATAAAAACATTATATTTAACTCCCGTTATTTTTATTCTATCTCTTCATTTTTATTTTTATTTAGTTATTTTGTTTTTCACGATAGTTTAACGTTCGAACATCAATGCAAATTGTACGTAAACAAGAAATTTACGAACTATCTATGCCAGGATCGTGTACTTTGGTCAATGGTTTTACGATTATATACCAAGTTAAGTATATACTAATGCGAAATAAGTAGTCATGCAAATTTACAGTAAGTATATTGTAAACTTTTATTATAGTTATTCTGATTTATCGAATATATTATTGCACGGAAAATTATTTTTATGATTTATTTGATCGTTTAATAAATTTTATTTAACTTTCACTTTATATTTTGTATATTTTGAACTTTTTTTCTTTCTTATATTTCAATCGAATAAAATGTTTCTTTGTACTTTTTAATATTTTCATATAAGTTATTAGTTAGAAATTTATTTTTTTACTATGAATATATTCTTTTTTTTTTTTGTAATTTATTGTCCTCATTTGAAAATATTTAAAACATTTGGAGAAACATTTTAGTATTAACTGAAATTATAATACAATTTAATTAACAATTGGTAACAATTTTTTTCCGCATGATGAATTTACTTGTAAATTATAGCTAATTGGTTAATATTATATTACAAAAATTATACGATCTTAGCACTACTGCCATCTATCTACTTGATTGAGAAGAAAAAATATGAAGAAACTTATTCCCCTAACCAATATTTACAAAATAATAATTTCTAATTTTTTGACCAACAATCAGTTATATTATTTCTGGGACACCTTATATGTCGGATTGTTCAGAAAGTATGTGCCAATTTAAAAATCTGAAGATTGGATAAATTTTTTGTATATATTAATTATATTTTTTATAAGATCGGCAAAACCTAACCTTACTAACCTTACCTATATTTTAAGAAATTTTTGCTTCAAATATGAAATTTGTCAAAAGAATGTTTAATATTTTATAATAAAAATTAAAAATTGTTTTAAACAGAGTATAGAGTATTTTGGAAAAGTATTAATACATTTTTTTAAATTATTTACGAAATTTTGGCACAAACTTTGTAGTAGTTTCGAAACACGTTGCTAATTTTCGATCATTTCTTATTTAAACATGTTTTTTTTTGTTAAATGATTCACACTTAGTTTAAAAAAATACCTTTAGACTGTGCATATATTTTATATTTTGTTTTAAATTTAAATAAATGATATTAAAATAATATCATTAAAAGATACTTTAAATATATTTTAACTGTCAGTTTGACATATTTTGTCCTATTATTTGTAGTTAATTATACTTATTATTTCACGTTAGATATTTTTATCTATTAGCTATTAGTAATGACAAATGATTACCAGTATGTTTTAATAAAAATGTTTTTTATAATAATAGCTATTTTTTTTCTAGCAAGTTAATGATAAGTATTTTGCAGAATGATTAAAAATATCCTCATTTCAATAATTGTCATTAATTATATTTAATCTATGGGAACGAAAAAAAAAATAAAAAAAAATGATTCTATTAAACAAATATAAATAGTTTCAATAATAATCAAATGAATACAAAATAATTATCTTTTAAAATAATATGTTTTTCTTTAAATTGTGTGTGCAACACGATACGAAAAATAAAATTCAAACAAATATTGTAAATTGATAAACAAATGAAAAAGTATTCATAATATTTTTGCATATATATTATTAATACTATTTTTAAAATAATATATAATAAAAATATTATAATATAATAATATATATTATATATATAATAAATATAAATATTCATTATTATTTTTTTTTTATGTATAAAAATATTGTTGACACGTGTATAATAAATCTATTAATCACATTACAGTATTTATATACATATTTAGATATTAATCAGGATTAAGTATTACGATTAAATGAACATGACGTTTTTACGAGCAAAGCATGTCATAAAAAATCATAATGCAGCATCAGTGCTCTAAAATAGAATATACCTGCAACGTAATCTTCCTTATTTATTTATGTGAGTAATCTAGACAAGTAAGTAAGAAACTTTACGAGAACTGTAAATATCAATTAAATGAAATGATTAATGAACTCAATATGATAACAGTGATAACTATTTGTGTGCTCTAAGTTATTTCTATTTTACTAATTAAATTATCATTCGATATGCTCGACATTACGTAAATGAATGCTATCATTTCAATTCAATACTATCAAATAAAATAAATTAAATAAACGTACTTATATATGCGTTTGATATATTTCAATTTTTTAATTCAAAATTTAAATATTATAATTAAAATAGGTTTTTTAGAGAACTTATAAAAAAGAAAGAGTAAAATACTTATTCATAGTGTAGAAAAAAATATTTAAGTATGTAAAGAATTATTATATTATATGAATTTTATATTTATAATATTTTATATTATATAATAATAACAATAATTTATTTTCCTCGTAAAATTTATGTTGTATAAAATCGTTCGTATAATTTTTGAATCGTACATAAAATATTATTTTAATGTAATATTATTATACAACATTGTATAAACATTGTAATAGAAAAAAAAAGAAGAAATTGTAAAAATTAGACGCCATATTTGTTTTGGCTGTTTCTTTAGAATTTTACTTTGTGTAATAAATATTTGATCGTATAATTATTATGCAGCGAAATATTGTGAGTAATTGTAAATTTGTTGTTCCGTTCGAAACGGATCTTCCTCGTAGAAAGATGCGGGCAGAACTACCCGTATTATTGTTCGTTTTAACCTGCAGTTGCACCTGCGCGACCCCTGGGAACAGTTCTGCGCGCGTCGGCCTTTATCGGACATTATTTATTTGCACGTCCTGTTTTTTTTTCTTCTTTTTTTTTTTTATTATTTTCTACCTCTTCTCTTCTCTCTTTCTCTTTGTCTTTTTTTTCTTTCCGTCTCTTTATTTTTTTTCTTATTTTCTTTTATTTTATTTTCGGACAACTCTTCAGTTGGCGCATGCGCGTTATGCTTTTTCGATTTTATTACTTCTTCTCTCGCTTCTTCTTATTATTATTTCTTCTTTTTTTTATTCTTTTTTCGTATATTCTTTTTTATTTTTTTTTCTTTTCTTTTCTTTTCTAATCTTAGAATAAATTTGCAGTCACAATGGTGAATAAGATCGTACGTCAAGAAGGGTTTTTTATTTGTCAACGCGTCTACGCCCAACGTAATCTTTTGATAGATAAAGATAACGTTGAAACGAAACGAGAAATGATATTTTATAGGTGGTTTTAAATGCATTTATTTGCCAAGAAATTTTTGTTTAATACTTTTCCGATCGATATTAGTAATAAAATTAATATAACCTCAAATATAAATAATAATCAATATATTATAAGAATTTTTAGATAAAGGTAACGTTAGAATGAAAAACAAAAGGATATTTTAATGAAATTTCAAAGATTTTCCTTTGAAAAAAGTGTTTTTCTTTTATTTTAATTTATTTATTTTTAATTTATTAAATATTATCCAGATAATTGGATACAAATAACGTCGAAACGGAAAACTTCCATTATTTTAGGAGAAATAAATTCGGATAATGTAACAATACTAAATGATTTTTTCTATTAATAATCTTTTAAAAACTTTCTATTTGTGATACTTCTGAAAATATTTCAAAATTTTTCTTAAGAAATTTCTATACAATGTCTTTTGAATAGTATTCCTAATTAGTGTATTTAATTAGTAAAACAAAATATTCTTTTATAAAAACATAAAGAAACTGATATTTTGGAAGGACACTAATTGTTTACGATATTCCAAATTATTTCTTTCAAATATTGCCAATCGTTAAGTTTATTCAATATTGTAACCGATTAAATAAATTGTTATGTTAAACATAACCTATAAATGATGTTGATACTTTTTTATATTAGATAGAAAGATAACGTCGGGAAAAGTGAATTTCCAAACTGTCATTTTAAGCAATACTTGTTTTAAACATTTCTAAGCAACATTATAATGAATCACATTAACTTTAATCATATCGAATAAAAAAAAAACTAAAACGTTATAATTAATGTAACATAAATTTGGTTAGATTTGACAAGTTACGATCTTGAAATACGGTGAAAATTATTAGAGCGGAAGGAATTATATTAAACTATGCAACAGGTATGCTCATTACCCGACATTCACTCGATTTGTCATTAATTTAAACAAATTGACAAATAAGTAGATCGTTACTTTCTTGTTTTTCTAGTTTATCTCGTGTAATTTAAACAAACTTAACGAAACATTTTAATGCATATGCGCACTTTTTCCTTTTTATAATACATTTCGCATATCCACTTAAGCATAACAAAATTATGGATATTATAGTCACAGTAAAAAGATAAAACGTCGTATAGCGCAAAGAAAATGTAATTCGATCAATTTACCAGTCGTCTATTTTTTATTTTTAATGCACATATTCTTAGAAGTGATATTATTATTATATTAATTACACAATTTATATGAATATTTATTTATTTATTTAAATCAAAATTTTTCAAAATGCGACTCGCGACCACATAATGAGGGGGTGGGGAGGAAGGCTAGTTGCATAAAATTTCAGCAAAAAAAAAAAACAAAACTATCTGGGACATAATTCAAAATCAGTTCGGCATAGATTGTAGTACGTCTGTGAAATTATGATAGTGATAGAGAAGATAACATAGAATTTATATCCATGGTCGTGAAAATATTTGTTCGAATAAAAAGGGAGTCGCCCAATGAAAAAAATTTGAGAAAACCCTAAATGAAATATAATATAAAAACAAGAAGATATTAACTTTAAATATATTATCAATATTTATTTAATACTATTTTTTATAATATATATATTATTTTATATAAATTATATTAAAACAAATTAATAATTGTGTAACTTATTATTTATATCTTAAATAATAAATAAATATATATATTATAATATGGTATATAAAAATATATTTTATATTAAATATTTTTCTTGTGTTTTCAATTTTATTAGAAGACTCTAATAAGTACTATTATTTATTATAATATATATATATAAATTATATCAAAACAAAACCAAAAATTAATAATTTTATAATTTATTATTAATATCTTAAATGATATATTATACATTTTGATATACAAAAATATATTATATAATAAATATTTTTCTTGTTATCATTTTTATTAGGCTAATAAGAGTATCGTGTGATATAATAAACATCGAGAAGCAAGTAGGACTGCGTTATAATTTAATAAAGCTCAGATAAATTTAGATTATAGCGAGTGAAGCGACATATATGAAAGAGAGAAAGAAAGAGAGAGAGAGAAAAAGAGAGAGAGAGAGAGAGAGAGAACGTAGATACGTCAACATACTTAAATTAGTTCGAGATTACTCTTCGACTCGGGGGGAGTAAAATTAGCACGATAAATCTATCCTATTCTCAACGAGCTCTGCACGTCTTTGCCCAACTTCAACGTCAACGGATTCGTCCTTCCCCTCTTTCCCTCCCTCGGACTAATCAATTAAACGTTATTTTTCGAATGATTAACAAAGCTTCTTCGGATTGTACATTTTATTTGTTTTGTTATATTTCGTTTTATCTGAAGCAACGTAAACACGATTATTGAAACCCTCCTTCCCCCCTCTGCTCGTTATTCTAATTGATTAACTTCTGAGAATTTGGTGTGCAATTTTTTGGAGTACTCAATTTTTCAGATTAGAATATAATTGAAATTTAATTTGTTCTTCTGTTTAGAATTAAGATTAATAATTGTTTGCAAGTGGTGTTAATTGTATGGGGAATGTTTTGTAAATTTGTGCTCAGTTTTCTGTTTATATTCGGTTAATCAATTTCGGAACTTAATAATTTCACTCTAATAACTGATTTATGCATTGATTGATATATTATTTAATGTTAAACAAATTATTTGTTATTTTATTTATAATTCGGATTAATATTAACTAGTAATTGAAAATAATTTTGTATATTTTCTAGTTTGTTAAGTTAATTAATATGATAATCTAAAAACTCGTGTATTATATACTTACGAATTTATTCTAATTAAATGAACGTCAATAAATTTATTAATAATTAACATTTGACACTACTTAATAATTGACAAGAATTTTGAATGATTTCGATAAATAAATAAAGTAAATTTTTCCCGTATATTGTTTAACGCACATAATCAATTTTATACTTGAGCGACACATACGTTCAATTATACATTAACAAATATATTTATTAATAAACAATTAATAAAAAAAAATTGCTAAATACGACAATAACGATTATTATACTTTAATCGTATTCAACAAAAATAATTATAAACAATTAACAATAAATTCCACGCAAATGTTAAAAAATTTCATAAATTTTTACATGACCGAAGTTAATTATTTTGATTATAGAAAACAGTATAATAAATAACAAATAAAATAAATAATAAATCAATGAGATCCAAAAAATCTAACCAAACCGATACGATTAATCCTAATGCAAATCTCGCTTCAACTTCTTGTTTAGAACAAAAATGAGAGAAGAAAAAAAACTATCTTCACTTAAAAGTATTGTATCGAATAACGAGTTAATATTAAATAACAATTATACCAATGTGGTATAAAAAATATTCATCTCAATTACTTATATATATCAAATCTCACGTTAATTGATTAGTATGTTAAAACGATAATCCAAATTATATTTAAAAGAAAATATAATAAAAAAAATGATGTAGACTCATACACGTATGATTTCAAACTGTAAAAAGTGCATAACGAAATTGATAGTTCAATGAAATCGATATATTTTACGAACTATGAATTAAATTATTATTATTATTATTATTATTATTATTATTAATATACGTTAGGGTATTATAAGTTATGGTCGTGAAGTTTCTCGAGATGCGAAGACAACGTTCAGTATGCGACGGCCGTCGGTTAGGTTTCTGAAGTAAAGACAGGTGCAACTAATCGATCCAACGATCGATTTCACGTTATCCGATCAATTCGATCATAAATCTCAAATCTTTCTTTATTATATCATTTTTTTTCTTTTTAATTTTATTTTTAATATTATCCACTCTCCGTGTTACGTTCGTTTTATTTTTTATTATTATCGAAATCGTTTTATTTTATTTTTATTTAAACGACATCAGTAAATATCACACTTTTCCTATAATTTATTATAGATCATTTTATTATTTTTCTATTCGATAATCACGCACGCGCTATCGTAATCGTTCATTTGAAATATTTTTCTGACGAATTTTCTTTTTTTCTTCTTTCGTCCTGTTATTATACGCCGTTTGTATATTTTACTTATTTTTTCTTTCCTTTTTTATTATTATTATTATTAGTAAAAGGTTTCTCGTGACATCGAAGGTCACATTTTTGAATACCGCATTACACAGTTAGTTTTCCGATCTTTTGACGAATAACATAGACAATTTTTCTTACGAATTTTATCGATCGTTTTTTTTACATTGCACCGATTTAATAATTTATTTGAACAATCGTATTATCTAGCAACACGTTTCGGATTATTTATATCTTTCACAATGATTAATCATAACGAATTCTAATTTTTGTCATAAATTCGATGAAATTTGTTTTAGAAATTGCACGTATTATATAAACAATTAATTTAAATTACATCGTAGATCGTATTTTTTTTTTTAGCGTAATACATATTGCAAATCAATTTCATTATTTTCGATCGATGCGATCAAATATCTAAAAGTTTTCTTACGAATTATATCGAATTCAATTTAAACAATAAATTATCAATTATTATCAATGAAATTCGGATGATCTAAATGATCAAATCTTCACGAACGATCTATAAATTATAGATCATTCTCACGATATTCTATCAATACGATCATACGTAAATCCGAATATTTGTTCTGAATCTTATTAACTTTTTTATATAACAAACTATACTTAACAACTACTATTAATAGAATTGCTTCGTATATTCGAATAGTTGTCTTAAATTTTACCAATTGCAAATTTACGCACTACACTTATTATCAATAAATACGATTGATTGGAACAACCAATCAGGATCATATTTTCTTTCATTTTCAAATTCCTCGATCATTATAATCATAAATCCTAATTCCCCCGTCAAAATGATATCAACCATATTTTACGGATTTTACCTCTCAATTATTAGAAATAATAGAATCAAATTACTGTCATATCTTCTAATAACAAACAATAGATCAATCTTAGATTATTCAATCACTGTGATCAAAATTCCTAATACGTCTCCGAAAAATCGACCTATATTTTTCACACTGTTCATAAAAATGAGAATACCATCGACACGATTAGCATAAAATACATCAAAGATAATTAATATTCTTTCAAAAAAACCACTTCGAACGGAATATCATAAATTTCGTTTTGTTAATAGAAAAAAAAAAACGAAAAAAAACAAAAAGTAAAAAAATATCAATAAAGAAAAAAACAACATACCTGGGAAGCCGACGGATAGGAATATCCGAATTGAGTGTAGGCCGACATATCTTGATCGAGTGTATCAACAAACTCGTTCCTTCCTCGTAGATCTGTTCTAACGGAACGATAAACGAGGGGGGTGAGGTGGGAGGGGGGTAAAAAAAAATTCGCAACACAATAGCACACAAATAGTGCTGATCACTCGCGCAGTGCACTAAAACACTCGATCACTAAAGGTCTCTAGGCTCGTTTTCTTCTTTTTGGTCGTTTTGGTGGTCGTCTTCTTGATTGTTGTTGTCGTTGTTGTTGTTATCGTTGTCCTCGTGACGTGACGAATGAGTAACGAGGATAATGATGGTCTAGCCATCAGGGCGTCTTGCCGTTAGGCTCTAAAGGGTCCCCAGAAGAAAGCATACTCTGTCTCTTTCTACTCTCACGTTATTTTATTGCACTAAACAATATTTATTTATTTCTTCTTTTTTCTTTTTTTTTTATTTATTTATCTCTAGGTTCGATAAGTATTTTCGGATATACAAACGTAATGTATATCAATTTCTTCTTCTTATTTTAAATATCAATCGAATTAAAACGAACAATAACTCGATCAAACGATATCTTTGAAGGTAATGATAATAACAATAATGACGATGACGAGGACGATGTTGTTGATGGCGATGACGATAACGATGACGATGACGATGACGATGACGATCTTGATGACAATAACGATGGCAATATTATTATAATGAATAATAATAAAAAGAATAAAATCAACTTGTGGCACGAACTACGTAGAGTTTCACGTGATATTAATGTAGAATGAAATAAATGTCGCGTCGCGTAGCAGCAGCAGCAGCAGCAGCAGCAGAAGGAAGACCGAAAACGCGTGTCCGATACGTGCGATACGATAATAATAAGAATAACGAGAGAAAGTACGGACGACGGGACGGACATTCGGACAGACTTAGAATGCTTTGGGCTTTGCGAGAGAACACGAGCGATTGGTTATACCAGTTGGTGTCGGTGGTCCGTCCCCTGCTCTCACAGGGCACTCCAGTCTGCGACTGACTCGCGAGCACTCACACCACTTCAGCGACCTTCTTCCGTGCCGCTCCGCACCGTCCCGGTTCCCCCTCTGGCGAGGAAAACCGAAAGCACCTTACTCCCACCACTTGCTAGGTTAACGCCTACCAAACGAGCTACAACCAATCAGGATCGCTGATAGTACGCTAAGGTATCTGATGGGCGTGTCGCATTAACTATAGTGGGAGTTCTCATTGGTTAAGGGGTTGTTCACGAGTAACGCCTATTTACAATACCAACGCCTATTTTCTTTCCTGCCCCACCTCGAAAATCCTATGAAACCTACCGTTAAACGAGCTACCACCACTAAACAACTACCACCACCACGAATATTTCCACCACCATCATCAGTATTACCACCACTATTTCTGTTTTGCTCCGACTCTGGTCTGGTCTGGTCTGGTCTTCTGCTGCTGTTACTACCGTTCCTACTGCTGCTGTTGCTGCTATTGTTGTGTCCTCTTCTTTTAATTTCCCTACTCTTTCTATTCTCTCTCTCTCTCTTTTTCTCTTGACCCCTTCTATTGGTAGTACTTATACTTCTCCTCAGCAACCCTCGAGTACTTACTCGAACGTACGCAGGACAAACAGCCACGGTTGAACAAGGAGGAACGAGTGTGTTTACGCGAGTCCTACTCTTGTCAAGCCGACGGGCCAAAGGGACTTAAATAAATCTCCAATCCCTCCCCTCCATTTACCTTCTTCCTCCCCCTCCTATGTCACTCTCTTTTTGCTCTACAACAAAGCAACCTTCTTCCGGCTTATATCCTACTACTATTGTTCAACTATGAACCTGTCACTTCCTCTATTTCTCTTTTTTTACTTCTCCTCCTATTTTCTTGCTTCGTCTATCGTGAAATCTTTAACGAGGGACATTCTATTAGCATCAAACTCATTCTCTATTCACCTCTAATTTCATTCATCAATTACTCAACCAATTACCTTAGAATATCTGTTTAATTGATTTAAACCAATCACTTGTTGCGGTTTCACATTCCGCAATATATTTCGAAAATTTTGATATTACTTAAAATTATTCGTTTGCATAGAATTGCGTAGTATTCATTAAATATCTAAGAAAATGAATTATTGATTAGAAATTAAACCGCGTGTTTCGTAATTTTAGTTTGTAATTCTTGTCGAATTTCTTTATACGATTTTATCAAAGTCATCTTATTTATTTTTACAACGATCCCAAATATTTTCACGAGTTTGATCAATTTCAATCGTATCAATGGTTGTATCACTTTCTTCTAACTTTTATCTCGTTTTATTGTTCAACAACAAACACGTGGTTTTATTTTTTTTACTTCCTTTTCTTATTTCTTCGGTCCGTTTACCGTGAAATTTTGAACCAACAATAACCAAGCTACAATATACGAAACTATTCCTCTACCTGCCCTTCTGGGTCTTTTCCTTCTTCATCTTCGGCTTCTTCTTCTTCTTCTTCTTCTTTACTTCGACCAAACGATCAAAAGTCTAAACTGAGAAATATAATAACGATCGAGATTAGAAATTTTTTTCCTTATATTTTTTTTCCTTTTGCAGATTAATTCTTTGCAAGAACATTCTCATTCGAGGTTGAACGATATTAACTTATGAATGATCGCTGTGAAACTAGGGTATAATCGGTTAGTTCGGACGAATGAACATCCTAACTGACGACTCAACCATACTTACTTCATATTAGCTAGAAGGTAATTCTTCTAGCTCGCTGATTCTTCTCGTTTTAAAAGATTAGCTCTCTCTCTTTCTCTTTCTATCCTTTCTTAACCACTTGGAATAATTTCACGGATCATTAACTCTTTACCCCCCAACCTTTTTCTTCCTCCCTTCCTTCCTTTCTTCTTTCTTTCTCTTGTTTCCCTCGCCCCTCCCTCCTATATTTTCAAACATTTTAGAAAGGATTCATTCATTCTTAAAAAAAATTAATCTTTCAGATTAGTCATCAGATTTAAAATCGTAAATTCGTTTTCGTCAAATAATTGACATAAGATTGTCCAAATTTTGTTTGATCTATTGTAAAATATAATAATACATCGATCCCAACCATCAATGGATGTTAAGTATTATTGTTAGAGAAAGTATTCGAACTGTGAGAATTTGGCTTGAAATAAAAGGAAAGAGACATAAATATTGTATATTGAATAAGACGGATGATTCATCCTAAAATTTCGTAGTTACGAAAAAACGTAACTATTTTATACGTTCAAAGCATGAAATTTCTTTGTTATCTAAAAGAATTACATGAAAGGTCTTCCAAGGTTTTTTGGAAAATGAAGATGCTTAGGAGTTCCTTCTTCCTTCCTTCATTTCACACCTTCTCCTTTCCTTTTTTCTCTGCAGAATTCTTGAAACGGGGAGGATCACTATTTCTTTCGAATCTTTTTTTTTCTTTTCTTTTTTTCTTTTGAATGATTTATTACCATAAGAAAGGGATAAGACGATGACTGAAAAGGTGACTGCATAAAGAGCATATTTTTTTATCTTCTCTTGTAGGAACATCATAATAGCATGCTTTTTCATAACATTAATTTAACCCCGCTGATCCCTGTAATCCATTGACAACATCCTTGTTAACTTTATCCATGTCTTTTAATATTTTTCTTTGAATAATTTCCATTTTCTCTTTTTTCCATCTTTTCTTTCTATTATAACAATAAATAAGGCAGCATATCGTATTCCTAAACCACACAATAACTATTTTAGTCAAGCTGTTTCTATGTTCGGGATATGTTTATTTGTGGTATCCCGTTGAGATCTAAACATTTGTCACTTTCATTCAAAATTAGGATTTCAAAGTGTTGAAGTATAAAAGCAGCGAATCAATGATGGCGTCTTCTCATTCTTTGATAAATTAAATGAAATAAAATTCCGTGCACCTGTACCTTTTCGCTACTACGGGAGATTATAGTCGCCTTACATAAAATACAGCGTAATTTACATACGACGAGCGTATGCAATTATGGCACATCAAATATCCCAACTTTGGACGTGTATTTTTTAACGTTTTGTTCGAAAACAAAAAGAAACAGCAACAAATATCAATTATCAGTAAGAAAATTGCTCAAGAATCGGTCACGTTCAGCGTGCAATTTTAATTTATTATTTTAATTATAATTTATTATTTTATTGTATGCAATATTATGGCACATGAAATATCCTACTTTGGACGTGTATTTTTTAACGTTTTGTTCGAAAAAAAAAAACAGCAACAAATATCAATTATCAGTAAGAAAATAGCTCAAGAATTGAAGAAGAAGAAAAATTTAATATTTAATTTCAATTGATGATCATTTTTAATGAATAATTATTTCGAAATTTGAAGAAACTTCATTTCTTTATTATTTTTATGACAAATATTATATTTTTATAAGGATTTTTAAAAAAAAAAAAAACATAAACATCGAGAAAATATATAAAATTTAGGAATATTTGAAAATACCGAAAATTCTGAAGGTAAACTTAAGTTGAAATCCCTGTTGTATTTTTTTAAACAGTCTCTGATTTTAACTGACAGTTAAATTTAGAAAACTTCTAAACCCTATGGAATAAAAGGTGAAGATTAATCCATATATTAGGATTAACTGAATGAATACATCTTTT
This sequence comes from Polistes fuscatus, assembly GCF_010416935.1. Lineage (NCBI taxonomy): Eukaryota > Metazoa > Arthropoda > Insecta > Hymenoptera > Vespidae > Polistes > Polistes fuscatus. The sequence continues at coordinate 1,232,018 of NW_025113086.1, read as the reverse complement.
GTTGCTTCGCTTCTGACATTTTTAGGTATGATTTTAGGTATACCCCAGTGAGTTAGTGACTCACAATACATGAAAATGAAAGAATGAGGTGAGGAATGTAGGAAATGAATTGTGTATATATTCTGTATGTGTATTATCAAGAATGTTGTGGTTAGTATTATTAATAATTGAACCACAATTATAAAAATTCATTCTTTTATCCAAATTCTTGCGAATTTTTGAACATATTGTTAAGTATAGTGTGGTAAGTTAGTCAAAAGATTTAAGAATGAAAGAATGGGATGTAAAATATAGAAAATGAATTGTGTATGTGTCTCATATATGTATTGTGAAGAACGTTGGTTGATATTGCAAATAATTGCAACCCAACTATGAAACTAATTCTCTGTCTCTCTCTCTCTCTCTTTCTCTCTCTGTCTCAGTTTTATTATTATGTGGAATGAATTACGTGTGCCGCGTTTAAAAAACTTTTATTGCACCACTATGATGCTATCATTTAATCGTTATTCCCGAGACTAAATTAAAGACATCATCTAAAGAATTTCTTCGTAATTCCTTTTTCTTTGTAAACACACCGAGCCGCCGACTGTATTTTATTGGTCGAATGTGAAATTATTGTAAAATTGTAAAATATTTCAATTAACAATCGATATAATATATTATCGTAGATCAATCGAGAGAAGAATTTGAATTGTTTTTCTTTTCTTTTCTTTTATATTATTTCTACTGGTATCTAATATTCGCACGACCTTGATCGTTTCTCGTAAGATATAAAAGAAAATGGCAGAAGAGAAAAAATAGCGGAATAATTTTAATCATTTATAGTAAGGCGTAGGTATATTCCAAGACCGTGAGATCAAGTATTATGAGTCGTCTTTTGTATGCGCATATATTCTTATGGCAATTATCTTCGCGTGCTGGATAATCGATCGTCGAAGACTCAGGAATAGTAGTATTCTGTATATATGTGTTTTATGTGTGTGTATGTGTATATGTGTGTGTCTGAACAACAACAAAAAATATTTACATACAAAGAGTCCGCATCGGAATAGTTTTTTTTCCTTTTTATTTTCTCTCAGATATATTATGAATAGAAAATTATTTCAATATTGTCTAATTTTGATTACAGTAAATAAAAAACAAATTATGTTTGATTTATTTATTGATTATTATATATAGATTAGATGGTAAAATGTTTATCATGCTTTTTTAATATACAAAATTAATAAATTGTAATTATTTGATTTAATTCATTGTCATAATTATCTGTACAATTCATTTGTTTATGTAATTTGTATATTATTAATAAAATAGGATCTTGATTAATAAATTTTGATAAATGGAGATTAATAAATTCTGGATAATGGTTTCTTCTACTTATTAAACTTTCCAAATTTACAAGTTTTAAATAAATAATAATAGTCTCGTATAATATTTGTATTATTAATTAATTAAATTGTGCAATTGTTATAATTAAATCAATCTCCATTGAATATTAACAATAGAAATTGTACAACTATCGATCGGATTTATTATTCATTGAATTTTATATGGAATATTATACATGGGTATGCGTTTGAATGAAAAATTACAAATTCTTGTGCAACACGAATGAGAATTATTATCGCATTAAATCGTTACATAATTAATGTTAAACTTCCTGCACATATATATCATCAACTTTTACTTCAGAAAAACGGAAGAGTATTATATTAATTAATTATAATAATAGCACAAATATTTTTGTCCAAACTTATGTTAATCATATAACTATTCTATTAAATAAAAACCAGAAATTTAACGAATAAATATTACAAAGAACAATAATAATTACGATAAGCTTAGAATAATTATTATCAAATTTAATTATTGTTCAATAATTAATTTAGTCGAAACGTTCAACATAAATTTTAAATATAAAAAAATGATGACAAATGTATATAATACGAGCCTAAAAATTTTCTAACTTTTCAAAATATTTTCAATAATAATCACATAATTATCTGCAATAGAAATCCATTTATGTTAACACAAGGAAAAACAAATTTTTCTCCAACTAAGCGAGAAATCGTTTGGGAAAAGTTCTTTTCATGGAAGAAAAGCACACCTTTCAAAACTGAATCCTATCTTTATCTACAGTATGTCCGTTACTTGTTTGCTGGTCGAGTAAAAGTTAAACGGCCGTGTCCGAGACAGGGGTCTTTTTTCTTCCTCTTCCTCTTCCTATATTTTTTCCTTTCCTTTTTCTTTTTCTTAAAAGCGATAAGAGTGGTTAATAAGGCGGCAAACGGACCAGTTCGCTTAGCACTCTAGTTTCTACGAAAGTTCCTTCTTTTCTTTGAGCATTCTTTCCTCGTTTCCACCTCCGACCTAGACGAAGGACACAATTCGATCCCTTTTTCCCTTATTTCTCTGTCATTTTCTTTCTTTTCTTTCTTCCCTCGGTAGTTCGGTCGTAATTCTTTCCAACGGAGGGAAAAAAAAATAAAATAAAATAAAATAAAATAAAACTTTCAAGAGAGACAAGATATTTCCTACTGGTCCTTAATTTCAAACACAAATATCAGATTATGGACTTATGGTAAATAATAATATCGAAATTCTTTTTTTATTTTCTTTTTTTTTTTTCTATTTTACTTATAAATCACGAGAATTTTATTTCATTCATTTTATTATTATACTTTTTACAATAACAACCTTAATTTAAAGATAAACGGAACAAATATTCCAATAATTCAATATTTAATTTGTTTATTCTAGTTTTTTTTCTATTTTTTTTTTTTTATTTATTTTGTATCCAGATCACTAAAAATCAATTTATATAAATATATCGTAATAAATTTTATTCTGCAGTTATTTTTCAGCATTTTTCCTCTCCTTTTCTAATCGATCGGGTAATATTTCGCATTTTTTTATTTTAAAGTATGAGTTTAAAACTCAATCGGAAAATGATTTTATTCAAACGATTTATTTGTACATAACCTCAAACACGAGCCACGTGACAAAGATTATATGAAACAAATGTTATACTAAATTTGCATAATACATTTATTCTTGCTTGTTTGTTCTTTGTTGAAAACTTTTTTTTATATACAGATCACTACAACTTCATTACAACATTTTATTACAAATTTTTGTACCTTTTGTATTCCTTTCCCATTTTTTCCTTTTCTTTCCAGGTTAGCTCGTAATTCTTTTGACAAAAAGATCTAACTTCGATGACGACAAGGTTCATCAATAGATATATATACCTGGCTAACCTCAGGCATGTGTCATATAATAGACAGAGACCTTGGAAAACGAAAACAGCTTTGAGTTACAAATTTCTTATTCTTCTCTTCAAAAATTTCACATAAATCCTTACTGTCGATACTCTTTGTTGTTTATTTCTGTAATAATCTTTTCTTCCTTTTTTTTTAGGACTATCTCTTACTTTTTTATCGCTTTTCTTTTGTATTTTTTAAAAGAACTGAACATTGAAAAGAACAATAATTGACCTTCAGGTATTTAATCCTAAGCAGCTGACCAAAACTACGAAGGACCGGAACATTTCTAATTTATTATAATTTGTATTACATGAAAATATTTACGTAAATACGAGTTTTATTTTAATAAACATTATTCTCTATACTTGTTAAGTTTTTTTTTTATCGATTAATTCATAATTTTAATCTACAAAATATCAGATTTTATCCTTAAAAAAAAAAAACGAAAATATTCAACCAATTTTGGATTATTTTCAATTAATTTATCTAATATAATAAAACACTGTTTTTATACAATACTTACAGAAGAAATATTAAATCTTAATCTTAACTGATTAGAAAAATATTTTACGTAGTTCTAAGTTCAAACACAAAACCAAAGGAAAAAGACAGCAATGAAACACTCCAAATTGTACAAAATATTCATCAAATCCATTACTTATTCTTAATCATTTATCAATAATTTATCTTTTATTACAATATTTTATTAATTCTTATGTAAGAATTATCAAACCCTAATCTAAATCGATTAGAAAAATATTAAACGTCAACCTAACCTCAAATTAGAGCAAAAAAAAAAGAAAAACGCAACGATACAAAAACTCTCAATATTTTTTCCCAATTTCCAGTATTCCCATAACCTCATCCATATATCAGGAAAATAATTTCATTAACAGCTATCGCTCAAAATTCACTCGACCTTTTATAACAATTTTTACAACCCTCTTCCCTATCCCTTACGTCGACTTTTACGACCTATCTCCCATCCCCCGAATTACTTCCCCTTTTATTTCCCGACCTAAAATCTTACCAAAGTCGAATTATAAAAACCTATATTTCTGGGATCCATGAGTATACCCAGAGAGTCTGTTAGGAGAGCGGAGACGGGGATGGGGAACGGGGGGAGGATGTATCATAAAAAAGTGCTACAAAATATTCACACCCTTTTTTCGAATAAAACAAAAGAAAGAGATTCTCAACTTATAAGAGACTCGAATAAAAGACTAACAAAGAAAACTAACGAAAAAAAGAAGAAAGAGAGGGGGGAAGACAGAGAGAGAGAGAAAAAAAAGGAAAAAAGGGGGGGGGCAGCTAATAAGGGAGGTCCAGACTGCCCTGGCGCCTTTCGGCCACCTTCGTGGGGCCACTGCACAGTTTTATTGGTCGGCGTGTCCTTGTTTCTCTCTTCTTTCACTTCCCCTCGCTTAACCATCCCTTGTACCCCCTAGCCCTTCTTCTCCATCCAACCTTTCTCTCAACTTCTTCTTCTTCTTCTTCTTGAACTTTCTATCTCTCTCTTTTTCTTTCGGTATGGCCGACCAGTATGTTGCCGTAAAAAAGCCGGTCTCCCTTCTATGGACCCCCCCCTCAAGTCCCCCTGTCCCCTTCACGTACTACTCTCCCTTCTTCTTCTTCTTCTTCTTCTCTTCTGGCACTACCTCATCCCCTTTTATATACCATGGAACGAACGAACGAACGAACGAACGAACGAACGACCAACGAAATGTCAACCGTAAACCTCGCGAGGCAACACTAATTAACTCGACCGAAATAAACTGCGGTGCTGAGCGGTACTCTCTCTCTCTCTCTCTCTCTCTCTGTCTTTCTTTCTCTCTTGCACGCTTGTCTCTTCCTTTTCTCCATCTTTCTCACTCCCGTTACTGTCTATCTATCTTTCTCGTTTGTTTTTTCTTTCTTCTTGTGGAGTTTCTTCTGAAATTTTTTTTGGCTTCCTTATTTTTTCTTTTATTTTGAAAGTTAGTACTTGTCCCTTATTTTCGTTCTCCTTCTATCCGATGGATTTGAAGGACGAATGAATGCGCTATGCTATGCCATTGGTGTATCAATTTAAAGAACGACGGAAGATCGATAAATTTAAATCGTCAGAGAATTTTGGTCGGTTTGGTGAGTTAGTTTCGATTCCGTTTTGTTGTTGAGGGATAGGGGGGAAGGGAAGGAAGGTTACGGGTGAAGATGAACGGATCGGTTTTCTTTGAAAAGGAAACGCCGACTTTTGCCTGGAATACGAATTTCTTAACTTTTATGGGGTTGAGGATTGGTATGCACTTTGATGGCTTTTTAGGTATAAGGGGATAGGGATGTTTCGTTTGGAAGAATGACGACTGGTTGCATTGAGAATCATGGTTTTAGTTGGAATTTGTATTGGTTGTGATTACAATCTGTTATTTGGGCTGATTGATTCATAAATTGATAGATTTTGTGATAATGTTTATAGCTTACTTTTATGATTTATTATTATGTTAATATAGAATATACAGGGTGTCCCACATAACTCTAGTCACGATTTTTCAATTACTTTCGATAACCTGACATAAAAAAACTTTAAACAATAGTTGATCTGTTTTTGATTGACAATAAAAAAAAGTTCGAAAGAAATTTTTTTTTGAATGTTTTTTAAGGCATTCCTTTTACATTCGCCAAATATTAGCAACATATCAACCTTTTTACTGTTACTATACATTTTCTACAAGTTAACATTAAACTGCGATTTGCTCCCGTGAATATACTTTTAATATTTTTTATACTTATAGCAAGCGGATTTTAATGATTATTATATTAAATTAAAGTACATTCTTTTTTCTACGCGTAGAATACTTTGTCGAGTTATAAATCGATCTGCAAAGGTTCATAAAATGTCAGAGAATGCAATGCTGTAAATTGTGCATCTTTGCAATTTCTTTGAAAAGTTCGGGTAAATATTTTTTATACTTATAGTAAGTGGATTTTAATGATTTTTATATTAAATTAAAGTACATTCTTTTTTCTACGCGTAGAATACTTTGTCGTGTTATAAATCGATCTGCAAAGGTTCATAAAATGTCAGATAATGCAATGCTGTAAATTGTGCATCTTTGCAATTTCTTTGAAAAGTTCGGGTAAATATTTTTTATACTTATAGTAAGTGAATTTTAATGATTTTTATATTAAATTAAAGTAAATTCTTTTCTCTACACGTAGAATACTTTGTAGAGTTATGAAATTCAAATGTAAAGTGCAGAAAATGTCGGTGAATTCAATGCTGTAAAGTGCACATCTTTGCCATTTCTTTGAAAAGTTCTGGTAAATATTTTTTATAGTAAGAATGAATAGATTTTAATGATTCTTATATTAAATTAAAGTACGCTCTTTTTTCTACGCGTAGAGTACAACAGAAAATGAAAATACAACTCAATTACGACTAGAAGAAGAATAAAATTATCTAACAAAAAGGAAACCACAATTCTAATTTCTCCCAGTCAACAATTTTATACTTTTTCAATTTCTTTTTCTATGAAGTTATAGTATAATTACTAAAAATAATATAGACAGTTTATACTCTTATGATTTTTTATTTTATTAATTCATAATAATGAAATGAATAACTAGTAGTTTATGTTTATTAGAAAATTACAATTTTTTAAAATTTCAACTATGATTTATATTTAAAATTTCCCTATATAAAGCAATTAATTAATAATTTATATAATATTGTATTTACGATTCAATAAAAATGTAATTCAATTAAAACAATAACAGAATAAAATTATCTAATAAAAAGAAAATCACAATTTCAATAACTCCAGCCCGAGTCAACGATTTCATACTTCAGTAACCTAAAATAAATTAACCGTTATAAAAAGAAACGAAGTATCTAATAATTCCAACGCAAACAGTAAACAATTTCACACCCCAACAACTGTGTGTGTGTGTGGAAACCAACCACCCTAGGACTTATCACTTACACACGATGGAAATCTGTCTTGCGACGGAAATCAAAGCTTTCTCTTTCTCTCTCTCTCTCTCTTTCTCACCCTCTCACCACCCCTAATGTTTCATTCTACCCTACCGGGTTGCGGTAATAAAAAAACAACGTTTCGTCGAGTGTAGAAGGTAAATGGAGTCCTCTCATTTTTTTTGTCCTCTTTTTTTTTTCCTTTTTTTTTTCTACTTCTTTTCGGTGGCAAGGGCGGAAAAAAGAGCTTTCAACGAAAAGCGTTGGTCCAAAAGCAGAGGGTTGAGTACGAAAGGAAGGAAGGAAGGAAGGAAGGGCCAAATACGAATGGCTCCCTCGATGTATCTTTCTCTCTCTTTCCTTCTCATTCATTCTTCCTCTCAATGCTAGCACGTTCCTCAACGAAACGGTTTCGAAACCACGGGGTTTCCCCTTCTTATACCACCCGCTGCCAACGCATTTCCATTTTACCCCGTGCAAACACTATGCAACACAGATAACGTCCCCATACTTTTATACACTTGGGAAGATCATTTTTTTTTTTCTTCATTTTTTAATATTTTGTTTATATAAAAAAGGAAAAAAAAATACAAAAGTGAAAACGGTAGTCTTGCAATGTAAATATTCCGGCTTCGGGGAAAGTTTCGTTCGTTTTTTTTTAAATGAGAGTTATGTTTGTTCAGATTCGTTATCCAATTAACTTTTCGAATGGTTTGAAAAGGTTTCATGTCTGGTGTTTAATTGATTATCGATATTATGATCGATTACGTACCGGTTTTGCTAGATTTCATTTATTTTTATTTGTAATGTAACATTAGTAATCTTGTTATGATCTTATTTTATCTAATATGAATGATTTTTTTTTAAGTTATTTTTGTTTTGTTTTTATAAGCAAAAGGAAAGATAACTAGTCCCATAAATTTAATATTAATTAAATGGTGCTTTTTCTTAACCGGTATGATGGAGATAGTCATTTCTAAAATTTACATAACTTTTTCATACTTTAATATTTCATTCGATCGAACAACAATTATTTTAGAATATTTTCTTTGAAAAGTAGTCCCTCTATTTCTCTATCTGAACATTTATCAAAATGATTTCATCGATGATCAATTTATTTATAATAAATAATATAAAAATATAATTATTTATAATAAATATATAAATAAATATATTTATTTATAATAAATAATATAAATAATATAAAATCATTAATACTGAACTAATTATTTATATTAACGAAAGAAAATTTTGTTTAAATTTTACACAGTTGTCAGAGTTTATCAGGATCATAAATTATGCAAACAGTAAAACCCAATAGTTAACCGTTTCCAAAAAAAAGGGACAAGTTTTACATGCATTTTAATACACCAGTTAGTTTCAGATAAAAAAATAAATGTTTTTAGAATTTTCTTAAAAAAAAAGAAATGTTTAAAAAAATATATATAGGAAGGTTGAGAAGATTTAAAACGAACACGAGTTGAGTCGAAAAGTTTTGAGCTTAACACGACGTGGAAAATCGTGCAGCTCAAAACTTTTCAACCCATCCTCACGTGTTAAGTTCAGGAAACTTTTGAATCCATTCTCGCGTGTTATGTTCAAAATTTGTCAGGGTTTTTCCTGGCAGGCTCAAAACTTTTCGAACCTGATTATGTTAGGCTCAAGACTTTTCCACCAATCGTCGTTTAAATCAGATTCTCCTCTTGTAAAATTTAAATAATTTTTTGTATCGTACAACTGTTCTGATTTTGAATTTTACCCGACAAGAATGATTTCTGAACACAATTTTTATAATAAAAAGAAAAAATATTTTAAACCGAACATTTAAGTGTGAATATCAAATCTTTTTCAATATAATTAATATTCAAGAATACCGATTTATTAATAGTAAATCAATAAACTATACTGAAAAAAAAAGTAGACAACTGTTACTCAATTTAATTCAATTTAAAGCAATTAATTCAGAAGATTTTCAATAAACAAATGAAAAGCAACCGAAGTGTCCCACGAACTGAAAACATTTATCAAATGCAATTAATTTCATTGAAACACTGTGAATATTTATGAACGTTGAATAGTTGATAGCGAACAAATAGACGATTCAAGATCAGCCATAATTAAAATCAACAAAATCCTAGTCTTAATAGTCAAAGATATCGTATTTCTTTGAAACGAAACGAGTGAATCGAACCGTGGCAAATCTTAGCCTAGGCTTTAGATTTATTCATGATAATTCCTCTTACCTTTGACGACGTTTCTTTGGATTCGAGAACGCTTAACAAGACGTCACAGCTGCGAACGAGTTACCTCGACGATTAACTTAGCACGTATTAATATCCTTTACTCGTTTGCGAATCGTGCATCGAGAGACAGAAATTGATCGTACTCGAGAGGTTTGCTTTTGTACCCAAACTACTAACTTCAATCCTATTTCTTCTCTTTCGATATATTTTATAATCAATTTCAAACAAAAGAGAAATATTATCGCTACTTTGTACAACTATTTTTTATTTCTTTATTCATAAGAAACGAATTGAAAAATCAAAATATTGAATTAACTTTAAAATTCAACATTACAGAATAATTATTTTTTTAGGTTAGCTTTTGTACCCAAATTATTAACTTCAATCCTATTTCTTCTCTTTCGATATATTTTATAATCAATTTAAAACAAAAAATAAACATTATCGCTACTTTGTACAAACTATTTTTTATTTCTTTATTCATAAAAAACAAATTGAAAATCAAAATATTGAATTAATCTTAAAGTTAAACATTTCAGAATAATTATTTTTTTAGGTTAGCTTTTGTACCCAAATTACTAACTTCAATCCTATTTCTTCTCTTTCGATATATTTTATAATCAATTTCAAACAAAAAAGAATCATTATCGCTATTTTGTACAACTATTTTTTATTTCTTTATTCATAAGAAACGAATTGAAAAATAAAAATATTGAATTAACCTTAAAATTCAACATTACAGAATAATTATTTTTTTAGGTTAGCTTTTGTACCCAAACTACTAACTTCAATCCTATTTCTTCTCTTTCGATATATTTTATAATCAATTTCAAACAAAAAAGAAACATTATCGCTACTTTGTACAACTATTTTTTATTTCTTTATTCATAAGAAACGAATTGAAAAATAAAAATATTGAATTAACCTTAAAGTTCAACATTTCAGAATAATTATTTTTTTAGGTTAGCTTTTGTACCCAAACTACTAACTTCAATCCTATTTCTTCTTTTTCGATATATTTTATAATCAATTTAAAATAAAAAAGAATCATTATCGCTATTTTGTACAACTATTTTTTATTTCTTTATTCATAAGAAACGAATTGAAAAATCAAAATATAGAATTAACTTTAAAGTTTTCCTAACCTAAAAAATTTCAGAATAATTATTTAATGTAGAATGATTAATAAACATTTAATCACATTAATGAAATGTAGTATATTTGTTCACTAACAGCTTACCAATAAATAATTAAACTTATTTATATTAAATTTAAATGATATAATGCAGAATAATTAATAAACATTTAATTATAAATAATACGTGTCAAATTTTTGTCACTATCAGTTTATAAATAAATAATTGTACCTATTTATATTAATGAATAAATTTGAAATAAATAAAAATATTAATCTTGAGTAAGATTCCATTAAAAAAATTTGATAAGTAACCCTTTTGACGCAATCCTATTAGATTTGATTTCGGAATAAATTTATATCACATAAATAGGGAAAACAAAATTATTCATATTATATTCTTAATTATAAATAAATTCTAAATATTACACAAGTTACGGTTATAAGGAAGCCGTTCAGATTCTATATTAAGAAAATATTTTACTCCACATACTCGAGCACAACTTAATTGTAATGACTATAATTAGCAGTACTTATTTGAACGATAAAGAAGTTAAACATCGAGGAAACTTGGAGACGAGGCTTAAGTCATGCCTGCGATTATCGTCAGGCAATGGCCGTTCTTTCTTAAAATCACGGAAAGAAAAATCACCTTGATGACTCGATGAACGAACCCATAATTCCTACTTAGACGAGTAAAAAAACTCAATTTCTAAGCATTCTAACGTTTTTAGTTCCATTTAAGCGTACACCGTGTATATTAGATAATATCGAGGAAATGTTTAATTAAATATCATTATTTATTTTATTATTGACAATAAACTTTGTTCGGTCATTTCATTTTGAACTAATAATTGTTTCATTATCTTCTTTTAATTTATTTTAGTACTAAAAATTAATTATCGTGTGAATTCAATGGTAAATTTGCATTTTTTTTTAAATAAATAAATGCAATAAAAATTGCATTTATTTTGTTCCCATGTAAATTAATAATTATATTTGAAATAACGTTAAATGAAATTAAAAAAAATTATTGAATTAAAAATGACATTTAATGTAGGTAAACTAACAAAATGTTTTTTTACATTTTTTAATCCTTTTCTAAAGGAAATTTTTTTTTTTTTGAAAAAAGATTCAATTTGCAATTTATTAAAAAAATATAGGAAGTTATTACGCTTTTTTCTTATTTTTTATATTATTATATGAACTTAAAATTATTTGTATTTAAATAAAAAATGGTAGCAAATCGAAGTTTTCAATTTTAAATATAAATTTGAAATTATTTCCTTACGAAGCTTTCGTGTGTGCATAAGGTTAAATTAAATTTAGATATAAATACAAACTAATAAATAATAAATAATAAATTATAAATTATAGCGACTGTTTAAGATAACATTCGACCAATAAGAAATAACCTAAAAATACATTAACATTAAAAAAAAAATTAATAAAAAAAATCTTCACACATAATTCTAAACTAAAATGAATTTGGGGGGTACCCCTTGTATGTAAAAAGAAAAAAAAAAACAACTATTTTGTATTCGATAAGAATTGGAAAGATAAAAATTAAATTGTACTAATCGCTCAAAATATTATTCGATAATTAATTACAATTATGCTCGAATAATAGTTAAGTATAACGATTGAATAATGATAAAACAAAAAACTTGTTTGATTCAATTGAAAACGAATGTTGGGAATAAATTCTCACCTTTCTTCTATACAAAATTCACGAAGAAATATGAGTATAATAATGCGTTGCTTACATAAAGTAGGTGTGTTAAGTTTGTAGGTATATATAAAAAAAAAAAAGGTGTACTAACAGAGGTGTATTAATCAGAGCAATTTATCGAGAAATGTATTTTTCCTTAGGTCAAGTAGAATGGGTGGTATATACAGGAACGTGTATATGCATATGCATATGCCTCGTTAATCTTAATCTTGCTTAACAAGAAGATAACCGATATATACCTAACCGTCTTGCAAACAAATATTAACACCTGGTTCTCCCTTATAGTCAAGTTAAACGAGCCAAGGGATCTATTTTTATGAATTTATAAATGTTCATTAAGAATTAGTGCCAAAGTAACACACGAAAACTTCTAGTTGGTATCATCATCATCATGATCACCATCATGATGATGATCATCATCATCATCATCATTTAAATATATTTATGCTAGTGGTGCGTGTACGATTTTAACCGTCAATAAATATTGAAACTATGCCAAGAGTCCGACTAACCTATCTATAAATATATTTTAAACGATCAAGAAGGTAACTATTAATCTTATCTAATTTTCGTGTTAGGTATTTAGAGGTATCCAAGTAATGTAAGTAAGTAGGTAGATGATATATATATATTTAAATGTGTTTGATTAAAATTGTATTCGGGAATAATTCGTAACTTCATTTATCCGACATATTATATGACATAATTTGCATATTCTTCTCACCTTCCAGGATTTGTAATTCGACCAATTCTAAGATCTATTTCGATCGTATTTCTTAACCCGTTCCGTTTCACATCGTTTTAAGAGGAATACATTTATGTGTTCTGTTTCTGTCTTATGTGGATGGATGATTGTATTCGTATGTAAGTGTACAGGTCAAAGTGCAACGATTTTCCATAAAGGAGATTAACCCAATGGGACGTTTGCGTGGCCAAGGTTCATGCGATACACGCGAGCGAGCCATCCTGCAATTGTATGCAACAAAGTTGTGGCTTTGGTTGGTGGACCTGCAGGCCGCTCGACTCTCAACGAGGATAATGATCGACGGAAGTGTTCGTGTTAAAATATGCAGATCCGAGGAAAATTACCTGGAGGAGTAGCACCTAGTCGAAACCGGCCCACCGACCGACAGAACCAAACCGATACAACCGAACCGAACACCTAAACGAACCGAACGATCGTACTATAACCACAACAAAATAATATATTTCAAGTAAAATGTAATGTGTTCTCGATGCACCCCTTGCTCGCGATCATTTTTTACATGCAACTTTGTTTATTATTTTTTTTATTTCTTTTTGGATTATTCAGGATTGCGTCAGGGTTATTTTGAAATTTGAATTTGAATTTTAATTTTAACTAAACTGTTAACTTTTATAATTGAAATTTATTTAAAATAAACTTAAAGATCGCATCATAAACAAAAATAAATAAAAAAAAATACCTGCACGATGTATAATATCTCGCTCGTGATTCTTATTTACACATGCAACTTTGTTTATTATTATTTTTATTTCTTTTTGGATTATTCAGGATTGCGTCAGGGTTATTTTTAGATTTGAATTTTGGAATTTTTAAATTTTAATTTTAATTGTAACTAAACTGTTAACTCTAACAATTGAAATTTATTTAAAATAAACCTAAAGATCGCATCATAACCAAAAAAAAATAAAATAAAATACCTGCTCAATGTATAATATCTCGCTCGTGATTCTTATTTACACATGCAACATTGTTTCTTATTATTTTTATTTCTTTTTGAATTATTCAGGATTGCGTCAGGGTTATTTTAAACTTTGAATTTTTGAATTTTAATTTTAATTTTAATTTTAACTAAACTGTTAACTCTAACAATTGAAATTTATTTAAAATAAACCTAAAGATCGCATCATAACCAAAAAAAAGTAAAATAAAATACCTGCTCAATGTATTATATCTCGTTCGTGATTTTTATTTACACATGCAACTTTGTTTTTATTATTTTTATTTCTTTTGGAATTATTCAGGATTGCATCTGGGTTATTTTAAACTTTGAATTTTTTAATTTTTTAATTTTAATTTTAATTTTAATTGTAACTAAACTGTTAACTCTAACAATTGAAATTTATTTAAAATAAACCTAAAGATCGCATCATAACCAAAAAAAAGTAAAATAAAATACCTGCACGATGTATAATATCTCGCTCGTGATTCTTATTTACATGCAACTTTGTTTCGATATTTTTTTTTATTGTTAACTCTAGTCGTAAGTAGAAATATATTTAAAATTATGGTCATGATAAATCTAACAAAAAATATAAAATAAAATAATATGAATATTTAATGCACTCCAATTCAAGAGAATATTAAAATTAAATCGAATAAAAGTTTAAATAAATAATTACAATAAAATATATACAAAAAAAAATTCGTCAGAGAACTGACTTATTAATAACAATAATATTATTATTATAAATATTTCATAAATATTCCAAATTAAATTTATAAAAAAGGAAAACCAACAATCGAAGTAAAATATTTTAAATTTGAATATAAAATAAAACAGTGAAATAAAAAGATAAATCATATTTCTAATAATCATTAATATAATCAAAATATTATTCATTTTCGAATACTTAACACAAATTCTCAAAAATAAAACATAATTAAATTATTCGAAATATTGTAATTTCATTAAAAATATTAACAAATATCATAAATGAAATTTAAAGATAAATTCCAAATCGAAATTCATTTAAAAAAAAAATCCAATAATTAAAATACAATATTCCCAATTCTCGATTTAATATTAAAACAGTTTAATCGACGAAGAAATAATAACAAAAAGAAAGAAGAAGAAAAACAATCCTCAATAATCAGTCACAGGATGAAGATTATCTTCCTGAAAACGCTTTGAACAATTTAACTTCAAAAAAAAAATAAAAAAAAACACGAAAAAACATAATCAAAACCTTTTGGAAGTATTCCACCTTTAAAATAATCCTAATATTCTTCCACGGATCTTAGGAAGCGGTAGAAGTTAATCATATCGAGGATAATAAAATGGTGTTTTGGATCGAAGGGAAGGAAGCAGGTGAATCGTTTACCCTGTGCCCTCTAATTACGTTCTCTATCCTCTAACTACGAAACGCGCTTTGATGCAAAGATGACCGAGGGTGAGGATAGCCCAAGAAGAAGAGTGGAATAGGGGTAACCTGGTGGGTTGGGATGGGGTGGGGTAGGGTGGGGTGGGTTGATAAGTGATGAGCGAGGTGTGGTGAGTTGTGGTAAGTGTGGTGAGCTGAGCTGAAGTGAGGTGAGGTGAGGTGAGGTCTGGTGAGATGAGGTGAAGTGAAGTGAAGTGAGGAATCCATCTCTGAGCATAAACGACGCCGACGCAGGATGATCGTTGGTTATGTGTAGTCTGTACCTAGGTTACGTACCTACCAAGGGTACCCCACTAACTATATACCTGTACCTAGGTACACACGTATGTACGCGAGATGGCTTGTCACAGGAACCAATTAACTTCTTTACAAGGAACGGCCATTACCTGAGAATGCGTTAAAATGAGCGGTAAGTGGGAGGAAATCGGGATGTCAACGGTACAAGCGGTTCCACCACTTTAACAACCGAGTCTAAAGGAATCTAAGTAGTGTGTGTTTATGTATTAGCTACTATTGCTAAGCTTAGTTAGTATCTTTCCAAATGGTTTCTAACGAGGCCGTTAGATCAAAGTTACTTAGCCCGGAAAACGATAGTACCTATTGGTTGCTTCAAAATATGGGATTCAATGAATCGTCATAACCCTTCAAATATTATAGTTTGTAGTATACGAGAGAACATTTCTGTTTCTTTCTTACTCACGTCAATTTATTTTACTGTTTCTGCATTTGTTTATGTTCATGTTGTGGTTTCTTGATCCTCCATTTTCTTGCCTCGAGGCAACTACGATAAACTATTTCATTCCTATCTGTTATAGAAACCTGTAATTATTAACGTTAGAACGCATTAATAATAACCACCTGGACGATAATTTAACTTAAGTAGCAAGATATAATGGCTCATACTAGAAACGATCTTATATGTTAGTACATCCGCTAATATCTTAATACGCAACGACATAATTCAAACGTTCATCGCATTCCTTTAAGTAATAAAATACTAGAACCACTATCTTTTCACTGATACAACTACTTTTTCAATAGATATCTACACATACACATACACATGTATATACTTATTACACATTTAGACACGAGCGCGCGCATATTATAGGTTATGTTTTGTATATTGTTTTTATTTTTCATTTACAATTAGATTGATTAAATTGAATAAATAAGTTGTTGACTGATTAAATTGAATAAATAAGTTGTTGACTGATTAAATATATCAAAAGTTGTTCCCATACCCCATTGAGAAATTATTCTTGAATATTATCTTATAATATTTTAGTTGTTAACATGGGTTATCGTTTTGGCGGAACTATTAACATTGCAAATGAATAGTGAAACAACTCGTAAAGTCGTGTTAATGGGAACGTTGACGATAGGAAAATTTATCGGCACGGTATTCTCACTCTTCCTATTGCCAGATTATCGCCAATTCCACTGTTAATGAAAATGGACGTGCCATTACAGTATGCATTTGGCACGATTTATGCTTTCGATATTGGTACAACGTTACCAATCTTTCTGTTTTTTTGTTTTATTTTTGTTATTTTTATGGGAATTTTCTTTGTTATACCGTATTTAGTTTCGTTGTAATTCGACGATGGTGGTTGTTAGAATTTATGAACATTGAACATGAATTTTGTTTTATGCGGAACAAGCTTATCTTCCTTTTTATTTTTCTCTTTAAGTTTTTTGTTTGGAAATTGTTTAGAATTTTTATTTTATTATAGTTACGTGTATTATCTAGTTTGTATAGTTTTATTAATTGTAAGAATAAAAAGAAAATGCAAAGTTTTTTCAAAAAAGTTTGTTTAAATGTTAGGAAAATTGTACGATCAAATGAATCAAAAATTTGTTTTTAAATGGAATTCTGGCCAAACGATAATTCATTAAAAATCTATTATTAATAAATATTATATTAAAAAATAAATTTACACAATCTAAAAGTATGTTAAACAATTTTATTAATGACAATTCAATACCGAATAAAAATTTATTATGGTAAATGAAAAAAATAAATTCTACGATTCTCAAAGTTATGAAATTAAATTAATAAATAAAATAGAATAGTAATAAAAAAAGGGGTTGTTTACCCCTGAAGTATTTCCGATTAAATAGTCTCATCAATTAAAAAGATTTGTTAATTAAAAATAAAAAAAAAATTTCAATTCAAGTCAATTATTACATAATAATAATAGTATACTTTTAAGAAATAAATTTACACATTATATAAAATACATATATTTAAACAAATTTGTTAATGAAAATAAAAAACTGAATAAAAATTTATCATGGTAATGAAAACAACAAATTCAACGATTCTCAAAGTTATGAAATTAAATTAAAAAAAAAATAGAATGGTAATAAAAGAAAAGGGGTTGTTTACCCTTTAAGTATTTCCGATTAAATAATCTCATCAATTGAAAAGATTTGTTAATTAAAAAATACAAAATAATTTCAATTCAATTCAATTATTAAATAATATAAATAATATACTTTAACAAAATAAATTATATTTATATTTATAATTATAATTATATTATATAAAATACATATATATATATAAACAAATTTGTTAATGAAAATAAAAAACTGAATAAAAATTTATCACAGTAAATGAAAACAACAAATTCAACGATTCTCAAAGTTATTAAATTAAATAATAAAAAAATAGAATGGTAATAAAAGAAAAGGGGTTGTTTACCCTTTAAGTATTTCCGATTAAATAGTCTCATCAATGGAAAAGATTTGTTAATTAAAAAATACAAAATAATTTCAATTCAATTCAATTATTAAATAATATAAATAATATACTTTAACAAAATAAATTATATTTATATTTAAAATTATAATTATATTATATAAAATACATATATCTAAACAAATTTGTTAGTGAAAATAAAAAACTAAATAAAAATTTATCACAATAATTGAAAACAACAAAGTATACGATTGGAAAAGTTATCAAATTAAATTAATAAAAAAATAGAATGGTGTAATAAAAGAAAAGGGGTTGTTTACCCTTTAAGTATTCCGATTAAATAGTCTCATCAATGGAAAAGATTTGTTAATTAAAAAATTCAAAATAATTTCAATTCAATTCAATTATTAAATAATATAAATAATATACTTTTACAAAATAAATTTACATATTATATACATATATTTAAACAAATTTGTTAATGAAAATAAAAAACTAAATAAAAATTTATCACAACAAATTCAACGATTCTCAAAGTTATTAAATTAAATAATAAAAAAAATAGAATGGTAATAAAAGAAAAGGGGTTGTTTACCCTTTAAGTATTTCCGATTAAATAGTCTCATCGATATCGGCGTCGCGAATGTAAACGTGTACCGCTTCGAGTCGAACATAATGCGCGCTCGTGGTACGCCGCCGCGATAAATTATCGTAAACGTGTGTTAACTGCCCGCCTTGGATATTTGTTAACAGGTTGGAGTAGGCGTAGTGGTTCTCTCTCACCCGCCCCCTCTTGTTACATATATATACATATATACATATATATTGTATGTTTATATATGAAACGATTCGGCCTCTTTCTCTTCTGACCTCTTATTTCCTCCTCCTCCTCCTCCTCCTCCTCCTTCTCCTGTTCCTCCTCCACCTTTACTACCACCTTCTGCTTGTCGTATTGCGTGTGATCGATATGCTCTCTTTAAATGCATAAGTGCCTGTATATTTGTATTATTTATGTCAGTAATTCGTGCTTTTAAGCATGCAATAAATCCTTAGACTTTCTTCATCGTCCAAAACTTTGGCTCTCGTTGCTCTTACATTTATTAAACCTTGCTACTGAGAACGAGTTTTAATCAAATTTGATTATTGTATGAAAAATATGATTGCATTTGTCGTTAATATTGGCTTTTGAAAAAGATTAATAATAGATTTTCGGTTTGTTAATTGTAAGAATTAGATTTTTGTAACTATTTGTGAGTTATTTTTTCTTGATTACACAATCAAAATTTATGTAACGTTAAATCAATTGATATGATTAGGATTAACAATGAATTTTGTGGATAAAAGATATTAAAAAAATTACGTTGGTCTGTAAAGGATTAAATAAATGAAATAATTAAATAAATGATATGGAAAATATTTGAGTTCTTTGTAATAAAATGTATTATAATTGTTAATGTAAATTTAGATCAAATTTGATTACAGTACGTAAAGGATGATGCTAAGATTAGAACAGTTTGCTTTTATTGATTACAGGAGAATTGTTTATTTATTTTTATTATGTCGATAAAAAATAATTTTCCTAAATTTTGACTTTTATTATCAATTTTGTTACACTGTATAAAAAATAATAGTTCTCTTGTTTAGAAGATTGGAACAATTTTTGTTTTTTGTTGATCGTAAGAATATGTTTCATTGTTTGTTTTGTTTTATCAAAGAAAATGAAAAAGAATTTTGCATCCAGAAAAGAAATGAAGTATTTTCCGAGAGTATGAATATGGAAAGGTAATAAATGGATATTTACATTTCTACTGTACGAATGCTTAAATAACTCACTTTATGTGTCATTCATGGCAGTGATTTATGATCTTGAGTATGTGATAAATACTTGGATTTTCTTGATAGTTTTGAAAATGTTCGCTCATTGTTCTTCTATTCATTAAACGTTCTGCTATTTAAGCGTCTGATTAGTGTATAATTACGACAACTATGCGAAGTTAAGCATTTAAAAGAAAATCATTGTTTGTGAGATTTTTAATGATAAGCTTTACGAATTCATTAAAAATGCTACATAAACATCCAAGTATTATTAATATGTAAAACTTTGAAACAAGAAAACCAATATTAAAAGGTGCCAATTTAATAGACAAATTTATATCATATTCAATTTTATTTTATAACAATTAAGAAAACTCGTATTATTAAATTTATCCAAAATTTACGTTTGTTTCATATGTCCTATAACTGATGATGAAAATGTTGAATAAAATTTGTTTATACGAAATTATATTTTCGAGAACAATAAATTTGCCTCCACAACTTCGTGAATTCAGACGTTAAGAAAAATAAAAAGATTTTTTAAAATAAAATCAAAACAAAATACTATTAAGTTCATTCAATTTCGAGCAAATGATTTATCCGTTTAACTCAACATCAAATAACATATTTAAAACAAATTCATAAAACCAAATCATGCAAGTATCACAATTTTATGAATTTAAACCTAACCTAAAAAAATAACAATTAAATAAACTTCAGACAATATTGTACAAAATAACTTAACCAAAATAACTCGAATATATATATATATATAAAAAAGAGAAAAACCAAATGATATATTAAAAACAAATTTATAAAACCAAATACAAAAGTGTCACAATTTCGTGCATTCAAACCTAACCTCAAAAAAAAAGAAATAACAATCCAAAGTACTTCAAAAAAGACTGTAAAAAATAATTCAACAAAAGTAACTCGAATAGACATTTCAAAAAATGGGAAAAAAAAACAAAACAACAACCGAAACAAAACATAAAAAAAGAAACATATACTTAGACACCCAAACATTTTCTTAAAGTCTTTACGAATCTCTCGAAGGATCGTTGTAGAGTCTTACCAAGATCGCAATTCGTTTTGAAGGAACATTCAGGAAGGGAGTACATTTCGTTCGATCGTTATCGCGTTACGAACTTGCTCGCAGCGTTACCAACGGTGTTGTTAGTAATTTATCGTCAAGAATAATTACTTCAAACATCTCCCCTTTACTCACAACTCTAAATCCCCTTTTTTCCCTCCCACCCTCCGTTCCTTCCGCTCCTCCACCACCTCCAACACCCAAACCCAACCTACTGTTTCTTTCTTATTCACCATCTCTCTCTCTCTTTCTCAGTGTTCGACCTTAAAGTAGCGAGACAGTCATTTTGGTAGGAGCGCCCATATCCTCGAGAAATATAAATTACCTGCGAGAGAGACCGGGTGTCGTCGTGAATTTGTCGATGCTATCCCTCTTTTTTATCTCTTTCCCTTTCTCTCCCTTTCTCTATCTTTTATTCCTTAACTCTCTTCTCTTCTCAGAGCCGGTCGATCTTGAACGAACTGAACCACCATGATGGATCACTGCAGTCACTTTTATCAATCGTTTAAGCACGATCGTGCCTCGATCGTTGAAGAACTGACACACACACGCACACACACACACACAAAGTATACACGTATACGCACATACAGAACGGACACACATAAGTGCACAGTTGCAGTAGACACACACATACATAGACAGAACAGATACACGAATACACAGAGGACAAAGAAGATACACACATACACAAACACATAGGCAGATACACATAGAGACAAACAGAGCAAATACATATACACACGCACAAACAGACACTGTTTGACACACACACACAAACAAACACATGTGAACATAGATAGTATACTGTTTTCGCAATATGTGTTGTCCGTGTGGATATTGTTTGTCAATGGAGACTTAAGTCTCGAAAAGGAGACGAAGAGAAGAGATTTCATGTTTCATTTTGTCTTTTTTCATCGAAGTATTTTATCCTTTTTCTTCTGAAAAGAGCAACTTTGCCAGAAGGATCATCGATCACCCAGACCTCGGACTCTCTCGTCTTGTGCGTGATCGAAATCGCTACGACGCGCTTATAAGCGGCCAAGGACTCGCGAGCATAAACGAGTATACTCTTTCGAGAACCGGACGATCAACCATAAGAGAGAGAGAGAGAGAGAGAGAAGTTTGGGGTGGGGGAGGCAGAGGGGAAGGGACAGATTTGATGTTTTTCTTTCTTTTTCTTTCGCACCTTTATTTTATCGTTGGATCTTACGTCACGACTATATGGAAAAAACTTGTCAATTATTTGGGAGGTGTCCTTATTTGGGGGTGGGGTTTAGCATGGTTATTTGTATGCTTGTATACGTGTCGAAGTATGTTACTCGTATAGTGGTGTTGATGGTGGTTATTAATGGAATATATTTATATGTATATATGGGGGAAAAGTTTGTTTCTTATTTTGGGTTTTTACGTCGTGCTCGTTATATACGTGTATGTGTGTATGTGTGTGTGTGTGGAATATTATTCAAATATTTTCTTTATGATGGATTATAAATTTTAATTGGCATAATTATTTGGAATAATAAGTACATTGATTAAATATTCTATGAAAAATTGTTCATATTGGTTTTCTTCTAAGATTTTCAAATGATTTCAGTCGAGTATGTTACTGTGATTAGAAAATTAATTGCAGGTTGCACCTAATAGGCTTCGAGGAATAGATTCGTTGCAGTTATATACTATAATTAAGCTCACACGCAAATAGTGTGCACTATTTTAGTATCATAACTACGTACAAATATATTCTTATTTAACAAATATATAGAAAAAGATGAATATAATTTATAATAATTAAATTGTCGTTGTACAAAATTTTCTTACAATAATTTTTTACAATTTTTATTAATATATCATTATATTTGTATACTTTTCTTTATTAAAATAAAAAATATTTAAATATTTAATAAATTGAATATATGGCTTTTTATTGATCGCATATCAAATATATTATTTGAATATAAATTTTGAAATCATTCATAAACTTCTGACTATTTTTTATATAACATAAAGAAAATAATATATGAATTTATTATAAATTTAACATACCGTTTATATGATTATCTTGCAGCGCATATAAAAATATCTCTCATAATAGAACCCAACATAAACTTCAAATAAATAATCATGAAAAATCTTCTAATCAATAAATATCGACGAGCAAAATATTTTTTCAACTTCTTTATCAATATCTTTAATACCCGTTTTAAAAGTACCCTTATTGATCGTATCAGAAAATCACATTAAAATACTGAGACACATATCGTGGATATAAAAAATGACTAACATACAGGATCCAACCCAAGAATAATAATTTCGAGATGGATACCAACAAGCGGTAAGAAAGAAAAAAGAAAATAAGAGAGAGAGAGAGAGATAGAGAGAGAAACGGAAAAAGAAATAAAGAAAGTAAACGGGGATAGGGATGGTGGTGGTGGTGGTGGTGGTGGTTGGTTGTGTCGGGTGAAGGGAAAACGAGGCAAAGGAAGAAAAAGGTAGAAGGGGGAGGAAAGATATACGTTACAGGTGAGAGCGTGAGTATCGCGTGCTGCAAACGAGCCGGCAGCTGGTCGCTCTTGGCTACACGGTTCCTAAGATATTAATATGCGACTGACCGAGTGGGACCGATGCTTTAGCTGTTAAAGTCAAACCGCCATATTACGTCACGCTAAGAAACGTATACAGTATAATACCATAGTTGTAACTCAATACACTAGGAACCTAAAGTATCCAAATGAACAGGGAACTATAACTATTTCCATGAAGAAGTTTTGTTTTATAGTAGAAATACTATACAATTTATATTTGTTATACTTTTTTTTAATTTAGAAATCTACTATAGTTGTAACTCAATACACTAGGAACCTAAATTATCCAAATGAACAGGGAACTATAACTATTTCCATGAAGAAGTTTTGTTTTATAGTAGAATATACTATACAATTTATATTTGTTATACTTTTTGTTAATTTAGAAATCGCCATAGTACGTCACGTTAAAAAATGTATACAGTATGATACTATAGTTGTAACTCAATACACTAGGAACCTAAATTATCCAAATGAACAGGGAACCATAACTATTTCTATGAAGAAGTTTTGTTTTATAGTAGAATACTATACAATTTACATTTGTTATACTTTTTATTAACATTTCATTCCAATTTTCATATTTGTAAACAATTTATTTCTTAACCCTTTCATGTGAACATTTACGTAACGAATTTATAAATGTACACTGGGTCAATTCGATCCTTGATAATATTTGGTTTTGAATATTTTGACAACTGTGCACTTTTGAAAATAGATAAAAATACTTTTTTTAATTAATTAATTAAACTTAATCAAGCAGATTTGGAAAAAGAAAGAATTAAAATAGTTGATAAACGTGCTTGAAGTTGAAGAACGTTGGTCCCGTTTGTACAAGAAAAAAATTTTAGGTTATATTCCTCATACACACTAGGTTTGAAGAACTAATACTGGAAATCATACGAATTAATATTAACAAAATAAAATGGTAATAACAAAACCAAATTATAATAAGTGCAATAATCTTATAGCTGAGGTTAGCATGAACAAAGCATTAAAAAAAATAAAACCCTAAGTTTACGGGATTCGTAAATTCGACAGGTTTGGATTTCATGTGCAAAATTATGAAAATAATTAATATTTTGTTAACACTAAACATACTTTATATTTTATATTTTTTTTTTTATTTTATGTATATACTTTATATTTTAACCACTAAACAAACGTTTTTTATTTGTTTTTACAATAACATAATAATATTTAATCTTACTCATTTGAATCTAGTATATTTCTTCTTATACAATTTATTTTTTCATTCATTTATTATATTCAAGCTTTTGTTTTACACGAGGCTTCTTAAATTCGTACTATAATTAATTAATGTTTTATAATTCAAGTCTCTGCATAATCCAATTGTTCGTCAATTATTAATTATTTCTTCAACGAATTGAACTTTCTTTTAATTAAGCACGTGTGTATGCGTGCGTGTGTGTAAATTTCAATACTTTCATATTAAAACATTTAACAGGATCTACAATTTGAAAATCATAATAACAGAATGAACGATCATTCGAAGAATTTCATAACTCGTTGAAAAAAGAAGAAAAAAGAAAAAGAAAAAAGAACCAAAAAAAAACACAGGAAAAATATAACACCATTTACGGAGAATAAGAAGTAGCGTATTGGTAGATGCCGTTATTAAGTAATTATCCGTAAGTAACTCGCTTCTCGTACTCGCGGTACCATAAACGTTAACTAACGCAACCATCGTGAAAGAAAAAGAAAGAAAAAGAAATAAGAGGGGAAATAAAAACAAAAAAAAAGAAACGTTTACTGAGCAAGCTAGCACGAAAATACCGGAAAAGTAGCGGGTAAGTCGAATTAAATGAACTACTTGTAACAGAAACCCCTCTTACCCCCACCCCTCCTACCCAACACCAATTCTCTTACTCTTTTTTCATTCTTCTCATAACTCTCATTCTTTCTCACTCTAAAATTCTTATTCTTTATACATCGTAATACTTTCTTTATGATTTTTTCTAAACTCTGCTCGGTTGCATTGTAATTTTGTTACTTTCGCGAATTAAAACGTTCGAACGTAACCAACAAATCCGAAAAGATCTTGAGATAAAATCCATCGAAAAGAAAATATTTAATCTGTGTAATAGAAACTAAGTCAGATTAACAATAAAACATCAGCTAAGTAATCTAGTAACGAACTTATACTTTGAAAATATCATATATCTTAAAGATTAAACAGGAAACACCCAAAAGATTTTCTTACAACATAACCTAAAACAATTATTTCTAACCTATATTAAAAATGTTATCTACTGAGATAACTACACCCATTGCTAAACGAATCTACCGAATGTTCACTTTGGACAAATTACTTTGGAATAAATTAAAGATTAAACAACAACAATAATCTATTATATTTCTGATCTTTCTTTCCCTAATTCTAATTCTTATCATTTGTATCTTTCTATCTTTGTCTAATAGACTTAAAAAAAAAATCAATCATATCAGAAAAAGATAAAAATGTTAAAATCCTTGGCAATCTGTTTTCAACACGGGATAACTCGATCACCCTTCTTCCCTTTTCCTGACTCCAGTCTCGTCGAATCCCCCTTTCTTCCCTTTTCCTGACTCCAGTCTCGTCGAATCACCCTTTTCATACTCTCCTTCATTCTTCCTCGCTCTCTCTTTCTCTCTCTCTCTCTCTCATTCTCTCTTTCTTCATAGCATACTGCTTTCGTTCTTCCCGCTTCCCGTAACACCTCCGCCCCTTTCGGTTAGCCTAACCGCTGGAGTACGGCTCGGTAACTCCCACCGACGCTATCGTAGCTGCTACCGGGCGTAAAAAGCACATCCGAATTGAATCATTGCTGAATAAGCGGGAAAGTGCTTGCCTCGAGGAAGGAAACCGAGCAAACCATCTACCATCTACTTCTACTATTACTACTACCTTTTTCCTTCTTTCTTTTCTCGAGAATTTCTCACTACTATTTCTTTCTTTCTTTCTTTCTTTCTTGCTTTCTTTCTTTTTCTTTTTCATTTTCTTTTTTTCTTTTCTTTTCTTTCTTTTTTTTACCGTTACGTTCGCGTGCTTTGCTCCGAGCGAGGTCTTCTCGTTTGACGTTCGACGTCAACGAACTCCTATGTACCTACTTGCAAAAACCAAGTTTCATATATCTATGTAAATTGTTCATCTTTACTTTGAAAAATTTGCACAAAAAGAAAAGAAAGAAAATTGAATAGTGTTATAGTTTTGTTAAAAAGATTCCAATTGATGATCAATTTTTTAACTTCTTTTTCATATTTATTGATCAATATTTGTTCGTACAGAGTTATAGTGCAATCATAGGATCTATCGTTTTGATTAAATTTGAATAATTTAATTTTCAACTAATTTTCTAAGTAATTGCTTCTTTTCTTTCGTTTATATGACATTTAATATGTTTTCAATATTATTATTATAATTTCAATTAAATATCATAATAATTACACGTACTTTGTATTTGACGAGTATACTCGTCACCGGTTCATTTCAGTTGCACACAATTTATTTGCACACGTTAAATTTTGAGACACACTTTACTCAATATCATTCAACAACAGATTAAATTTCTGCAAATTCTAATGATAAATTTTAATAATTACTTTGTTATTTTTATTCATATGCATGATTTTAATATTATTAATAAAAATTTCAATTCATCGGTACATTTTGCTGACACAATTTTAGGTATACATTTTTTAACAAATTTTATTACAAGTAACTGTTTAAATATACACTAGTAGTTTTTATTAATACGTTCATTTTATTCGACAGGAAATAGTAGAAAATAGAATTAGAGATAAGATGAGAAAGAATAAGAGAAATCGGTATATTCTTACCATCGTTAAATCCTTAATGTCTATGTTACGTCAACATTTGAGATGCACGCTGCGAACATGCGTCTTCGCCTTAGCGAAATAATTTATATCTTGACGGGTACGATCTCACGCTACTCGCCGCTTTATCGAACCTCGTTCGTCGCACCGCCCACGCGTGGTGGTTACCTCGATCCTTAAAGCGCGATGGCTACGAAAAGACCGCCATGAAAATTAGCGGAACGATTCTACCATCACTGTCTTTCAAACAGAAACTAAGATAAAATACAACATTTCTACCATTTTGTTTATATATACTTTTATCTTTAACGTAAATAGAATTAAATTCATATTCAGCAATAAACAAAATTGTTCATTTTTATTTATTTCGTCAAACCTAACCTCTCTATCGGTACCGTGGAGGTTATGTCATGTTTTAAATAATTATTTTTAAAATAAAGTTATAAATAATAAAATAAACTATTAAATAATATATTATAGAAATCTTAAAGAGTATTATTAGATATTTTTATAGATTTATAAAATAATAATTTTTTGAAAAAACCCGCTTCCGTTGTATTAGTACATTCATCATGCCGACGGAGTGTTAAGGATTAAATCAACATTATATCAAACATTAGTTTATTATCGTAACTGAACCATCGATATTTAAATAAATTTAAATCAAAATATTAAAACGTTCCTCGTGTAGAAATAAATATATAAAAAATGTATATAATAAGATTAAATTATATTTATATATTACATTGATATATAATTAATCGTCATTCTTATATCGAAGATAATATAAAATTGTAATATTTTCACAATATATTTTCAATATATAATTTATACATTTTCAAATACATAATTAATATATTTTAATATTTTATTACAATATACAATATTTCTACGCGAACGTAAAATTTACTTTTCGAATCAATATGCAAACACATGTCAATATTAAAAACAAAAAGAAGTAACATCTTTCCCACACTCGAACAAAACAATAATCCGAACACCACATCAGCAAAGAAGTTTGCAAAAACAGAAAAAAACAAAAATAATAATAATAACAATAATAATAAAAAGAAAAAAACAATTGAAGAAAAGAAAAGAGAAAATAATTCCAGTCTCACATTTGAAAATCATAGGATACCACCAATCGATTCCCATTTAAGTTATCGAGCACACGATTACAGTTGTCAGCGTACCGTTACGAAGCGGAAGTGATTGAACGTTATTCTTCGATAGCTTTAGAAAAAACAAGTCTCGATCGAGTTCTTTCGACAAATCCCATTTTCCTCTAGCCAACGTTCATCTCTTCATAGCAACAAGTGGTTTGTAGTCCTCCTGTGTTTATCTTTATACCGTACATTGACCGAATCCCATTAATTTCTTCATCTCTTTCAACCCCAATTGCAATTCGTTATTGTACAATAAAACCCTAACGTTTATACCGTAGGTGTCGAAAAGTGGAAACGTGCTAGTTATTATTATTATTATTATTATTATTATTATTATTGCTGAAGAATGACTTTCCCATAAGAAAAAAAGAAGAGAAAGGAAGAATGAAAAGAAAAAGAATCATCTGATGAAGGAATAGTTTTCAGTGCACGTGTGCATGAACAGAGTGACACGACATGCACGTGTCCTAACGTTTGCATCGAGGGTGAGAAAAAGAATGCGTGAGAGAGAGAAAGAAAGAGAGAAACAGAGTTAGGTGGTTTTAGTGAGTGTGTTGAAAGTAAGGGATCGTTGCAGGGACGTTTGAGTCCTAAAAGGGACAAGTGCGTAACGCGACAAGTGCGTATTCTAGCCTAACGACGAAAGTGCAGGACATGATGCTCCCTCTTCAATCGTGTGAACCTTGCAATCCGTCTCTCCTCTCTCCTCTCACACACACACATACATACACGTACACGTACACACCTATACACTTTCTCACACCGTCTTTCTCTTTCTAACTTTCATCTCTTTTGAAAAAGACGATATCATCGAACACTTGAAAGAAAAGGACGGTGTGTCCCTGTTCGTACTCTTTCTTTTTTTTTCTCTGTTTTTCTATGTTTCTCTCTCTCTCCCTCTCTCTCTTTCTTTCTTTTACATTATGGGAGCCTACTCTGCGTGGGATGTTAGATTGTGGGAAGATAGTATCAAGCGATACGAAATTTTAACGTCGAGAAGAAACGATACGTCCTATCGTTGAATACGTTCCAAATGATCGTAGATTATGTGGAATGATTCTGAAGGGGGAGAAAAATTATTTCTTTTAATTTTGATTGATTATTATTTATTATTGGTCTCTTTTGAATCATTTGAAACATTGATTGGTAGATGTATGTACAGTGAGTCATCAAAGTATTCTTCTACTGTATTCTACTGTATTCTAACTACTGTAAATTTGAAACTATTGATATTCGCAATGCAATGTTTCCAAAATTCTTATACGAAGAAACATACTTTTGAATAAATAATCTTGTAAATTGATATCTAATACGATTATTTTTTAAATACATTTTTAATTTATATATATTTTTTTTATTAGAAATAGTATATTTCTAAAAAAAATAAGTATTTACTCGTTTATAAATCAGTAAGAATTTTCCTAATAATTCAATTATAATAAATAGTTAAAAATAAATGAATACGAAATTGTAAAGGAATTTCTCAAATAAATAACAATACGTAAATTTTAAAGTTCAAATAAATTTTACCTTTCGAAACATAATTTAATTCGTTTAAATTTTAAAATATTATTTTGTTTTTTTTAGAAAGATGTATTGTCGTTAGGAAATACACGCGTGTGTACCTAACATGGCAATCATTTACAAGAATTACAAACATCATAAATATTTATACGTAGAAAAACGAAATAGTTTTAAAAAGTATAAAAAAAAAAAACTTGCAAATTGGCAAATTAGTTAAAGCAAATGAGGCTTAAATGTTAAAACATTTTTTGTACTTTTTTTCATTCAAAAGATCTTATTTGCAAAAAAAAGATATATTCACATGAATATTATTTCAATCATGATGTTCGAACTTTGAGCCATATATCATTTGTCATACTTAATCATAATCGGTCTCCACCAATCCATTCAATTCTTAAAATCCTCATCCTTTATCCTTTCATCGATAAATTTCATAACAATTACAACAGAAGAATTTCTATTGAGTGTCGTCGAACGATTACATACATTCACATTAATTCTGTATTTATGTATTTAATTAACCTAAAAATGGTAATCTCCTGATCGAATGCATACCTTTCAGTTATTGCACGATCAGTTTGCTAAGGAATTAATAACAACTTACAAATTGGTTATTAATATTTATACGCATACAGGGTGTTTCAATAATAACTTATACAGTTTTTTTAACACAAGAAATCAATATTTTCTTAATTAATAAAATTACAATAATTCAATTCATTTTATATTTATGCTCAGTTACAATGTTGTCAGAAAATTATACAGTTATTCGTAATATTGAGACTGGAGAAAAAGTTTCTTCGTATTTTAATACTAATTTTTTGTATATTCTTTACTCAACCTTTTTAAATTAGTTTAAAAATCTTTTGTGATCGATATTTAGTTCTATACCGATATCATAACTGTTAATGTGACGACCTTACTTAATTTTTTTTAAAGTTATGCGATTCTTAAGTCATCTATCGATCAAAAATACGAAGAAATTTATTCACTAACCTAATTTTGTATTTTTTTATTCAGATAAATAACTTTTGGGACACTCTATATAATAAATTTCTTGGAATACTTGTGCAGATTTAGAAATTTAAAGATTCGATTAATATTTTGTATGTATTATATAGATTTTATAGAAAATCGGTAACCTAACCTATAATTCAATAATTTCCTGAAAAGTTTTTGCCGATTTAGACAAAAATTGTATGTTTTAACTTATCAGTTAATTCAATATGTATTTCTCGTTATTAATAAGCAACGTTAAATTTTCTTATATTTGTAAGTCTGATGAATTTGTAAAATTGTACCCAACAAGGGCTTCAATTTATATATCATGCAGAGTACACCGTGGATGGAATTGAGACATAAAATTCTGTCATTACGAAGATTGCCATCGCTTATTAAAGTTTTCTTTCAAACCGTTAGCAAGAGACGTGGAAAGGATCAAGAACTGTGGTACGTGTATACCACATGAGCATCTGCTATAGCAATCGTAAACAGTATTTTTCATCTATCGTCCACTTACTGAGTTTAACAAGCCGCACCGTTCGGAAAGATATTATAATTTAATGAATCAAGCTTAACTCAATCTTACGAACAACATTTTAACATTTTAAACGCGTTTTGTAATAAACGAGAGAGATTTTATTTCAGATTGATTTCTGTTTTGCTTCATTGAGTTTTTATCAGTTTTTACTATAAATGAAATTAATACATTTTGTATATGGTTACAAAAAATATAATTAAACTAAATTACAAAAATATTTAAGAATTATCATCCGTGCTTAAATCCTTGAGCTAAATTTTAGGTTAGGTAGACGGTTTTAATTTGTAGAAAAATGAAAGTAGCATTGAAAATAATAAAACTGTTTGATTGTAGAAAATAATTGTTGTTAAGATTATATGATCTGAATTATTTGTTTTTTAATAAATCAAAATTCTTTAAGGTTCCTTAGGATCGAGAAAAGGGTTAGTAAATTAAAAAAAATATTTTGAAACTGGTAGCAATGAGCTTATAAATATTTGCAATTGGATTAATATAAAAGTGCAATTTTTTACATTTTCTTTGTATGTTGTAATAAATAATATTGAAAAGTATGTAAAATTTCAAGCTTATATTAATGCATTTATACTTAAAAATAAATTTACTTTACAGTCAATGCTTTGACTGAATGCTGAGCTAAATTGGTAATATGAAACTTGAGCGAGTGCATCAGTAAATATTTCTTAATGAACTGTACCATAAATGGTATGGCAGGTTTAAATGTGTTAACGTAAAAAAGTATTTGCACCTGGGTACGATTTAATATTATATTAAGGTGAGAGGCTGAAATTAAAGGATAATTTATTTTTATTCATATCGGGCTTAACTAAAAACTCATCAGATTCATAAAAACGATATTCGTAATAATTATAAGAACTTATTGTAATTAATTGCTTATAAAAACTTCAGACTTTTTTTCGTGTAAATGAAAATTTTTTATGATCCAATCAAAATAATTAATAAATCGAGAAACATTTTTAAAATCTTTTGCTAAAGTTTTATTGGCTATTAAATTAAGTGTAAAATTGTTAACATTTTCTTTGATTTTTGTAATAAATAATATCTAGAAATATCTAAAATTTAAATACTATTTAAATATGCAAAGAATATGTGTCTTTGAGATAGGCTTAATTTTAAAATAAAGAGGTGAAATTTGAAAATAATTTATTTCTACCTTCTTCTCTGAATTAGAAAGCTTACTAATTAAATATACAATAATTATTACTATAGTAATTATAGAAAATAATGATTGTAGCGCTTAATAATAGCTAATTAATTTTTCCGAAAAAATTCAAATCCTCCATTATAACCTAAAAATATAATTGACGAATCTAAAATACTTTTTGATTCTCAACAAATAGTTTCTCAAACTATAGTATATAGTTTCTCAAACTAGAATAAATTCTCAACAACAATCACAGAATGTAATATTAACTACTAATAAAAAATACATAAATAATTATTCCAGAACGAATAACAAATCATAAAACAAATCAAAAAAATGGTTGTCGAGTCGACGAATATTTGAGGTTATGTATTTAAAAATCCTACAAAACAATAATAGTAATTTCTATCAAAATATTTTCTTTCCGAATGAATGAACGAATGAATGAAAAACCCTTTCGAAGTAGGAGACCTTTGTAACGAGAAGGAAAAAAAAGAAAAAGAAAAAAAAAAGAAAGTTTAGGTAAATCGAAAAAAACATTTTGGGGATCGGTGGCAGCAGCCTTTTTGGCCAATTAATACGGCGTGATGAGATCGCGCGGCACCAAGCGATAAAGGAATTATAAACCGACGATGTGCCTGCAGCTGGTAGATCGAAAGCTTAAAAGAAAAAGAGAGAAAGACAGAGAGTATAAAAAGAAAAGGAAAAGAAAGAAAAAGAAAGAGAGAGAGAGAGAGAGAAAGAGAGATAGAATAAAAAAGGTGCGACGCTACTCATGGGACACTTTGGAACGTCGAGATTAGTATCCGGATAAGGAGGTGCTGCTTCTTCGAATGAGCTCAGGATTCCAAGAGTAGTCTTAGCGCAACCGATACCAAAGAACAGAAACGTACGAGAGGGTTTGTAACAGATAGAAAAAGAACAAAAATATATAAAAGAGAGAGAGTAAGAGAGAGAGAGGGAGAAAGTTAGAGACCGGAAGTGGAAGATACGAGCGAGAGAACTTGTAGAGGGACGACCCGAAATGAGGCTTCGAGACAAGTCGAGGAGCGAACGGGCACAGGTGTACCGCCCTTTAATTATCGCTGCCTAATAAATTCCTCGAGAAAGCTCGTTTAACGGACAAGACTCTCGAATCTGAACTCGAATCGAGACCCGGTTGTATATCATACGTTATATTCGATCTAACCAAAGACAGAATAAAAGGAACGAAGTAAGAAGAAAATATATGTAAGTAGAATTAGGTTCATGGGTGGAGAATTATTGTTTCATAATTTGCTAATATTTCAGGTGGATTTGTTGCTGGAATAATAATTCTGTTTTTTCAAGACACGTTTAACGTATTTTTATGATCGTTATCTTATAAATGTTTCGAGATTGAACTCGAATTGAAAACTGGCTGGATACTATACGTTATATTCGATCACATGAAAGGAAAAAAAGAAAAGATACAATTTATTCAAAGAATTAATTTCATGGATGTAAAATTACACGACTCATAATTTGTTAAAGAACTAGGTGGAATTGTTGATACAATACGAATTCAGTAGTATAGAAACATCGTAATTTTATATTACAACTTGCATTTTTTAATTATCGCGCTTATATATACATTTTAGCGAGTAAAATTTTAAGATTTCAATTGGATTCGAAAAGTAATTTGGTTCATAGATGTAGGAAATTGTTCGATAGTTTGCAAATAAATGAATTGAAGTTATTAGAAGAATACAAATTTTGGATACTGTGTAATTTTATGACGTATTAAGTATCCTTTAATTATTGCAGCCGAATAAATTCTAAACGAAATAAATTTTAGTATCATTTAATAATAGACAAATAAATGACGAGAAAATAATAGAAAATCGATTTCACAAGCTCACAAATTCTATACCTAACGATTTCATTATCACTGAACAATAAATTTAAATATAATAAGACTCCATTATAATTATACAACAGAAAACATTACTTAAATATATACCTTTACTTACTATTTTCAACATAAAATTCATTTCACAACATAAAATCAATTTTAAGAATAAACAAATTTTATATAATGCTTATCTATATTCTCTATTTCGATAAATAAAAAATTCAAACTTAATAAAACATGTGGACAATTATCTAACGAAAGACATAACCTAAAAAAATACCTGTTACTACCATTTTATAAATACCAAATATAATAAGTGTTACTAAAAATTAAACAAATCATTTAAATAAGATTTAATATAATTGAGTAATGTTGTGTGTGTGTGTGTGTATGTTTAAACAATAATAAATATATTAAAATATTACATATCTATTAATATACTTCGAATATTAAACGATTTCTAACTGATATTTATTAGACGAAAAATTTTTCAACTCAAAATAATCACTGGGCAAAAACGTTAAAACAAATGTGTATTTTAGTTTAAACAATTCTAAATATTAATAAAATGTTCGATATACCTTAAATGATTGTTAATTGATTGAAAGAAATATATATTGTAGTGTAAAAGCACGGAGTATAAGTTCAACGTACCATCCTCTTCGAAATCAAACAATAAACTGACTAGTTTGTCCTCTATGAAAGTACTTTTATTGAATGTTGTTTAAATGACTTTCCGTAACAGGAAATTCTATTTATTGCGCATATTATGATCGTTATACATATGTAGCCTTCGAAATGTCATATAAGCAACAATCAATAATAAAATTTGTAACTGACTTTCATTGAGGACAATAAGCTAGTTTAACGTTGGATTTCGAAGAGAACGGAACATCGGATTAATACTTCGTGCTTTTAGATTGCAATAAACATTTCGTTCGATTAATTAACAACTATTTAAGGTATTATTTTTACTCTAATACACTGTTCTTATTTTTTTGGATTGTTTAAATTAAAATACATTTATTTTAACGTTCTTGTCTAGCGATGATTATGAATTGCAAAATTTTCATGTTAATAAAATATCAGATTGAAATTGTTTAATATTCGAAGTATATTAATATTGATATGTAATATTTAAATAAATGTATTATTATTTAAACATTAATTAATTTTATCCATGTGTATATCATATTCTTTTTAAGTCGTGGGAAAATAATTATTTAAAATTGACTCGTACAAAAGAAATTATTTCGATGTTTTACTCTTGTAAGAACATTACAAATTCCATAGAATATGTCTATTTTATTTATCTCATTATTTAATGAATTCCAACATGATAAGACATCATGATTATTATATATTATAAAACATAGTCTAATTATACCAATACTAATACTATTTCTTTATTAATTTACAAATAAACGATTTGATAAATAATGTAAAATCAGCAATCCCACGATTCTGCAAAATTTAAATTAAATCAATATATTAATTATTACTATTTAATAAATTCCAACGCATTAGCCATCATATAATTATTATTCTGCATATGATAAAAACTTCAATGAACCGATACCAATACCAATTGTTTCATAATTTAAATACAAATAAACGACTTTACAAATAATTTAAAATCAGCAATCCTACGACTTTGCAAAATCTAAACTTTATCAATATTTTATTTATCAATATCTAACAAATTCCAACACATAAAACATCATTTAATTATTATCCAACATAAGACAAAATTTCAATGAACCTATACCAATACCAATTGTTTCATAATTTACAAATAAACGACGTTATAAATAATAAAAAATCATTAATCCCACGACTTTGTAAGAAACTAAATCATTATTAATCACAATGAAATAAATTCCAACACAAAAGTCATCATTTCATAATTTGCAAAATCTACACTAAACTAACATTTGAATTACCCTTATTTAATAAATTCCAACTCACAAACCACCAATTATAATCCTGCACAATAAAAAAAAAACCTATCAATGAACCTAAACCAATACCAATTGTTTCATAATTTACAAATAAACGACGTTATAAATAATAAAAAAATCATTAATCCCAGGACTTTGTAAAAAACTAAATCATTATTAATCACAATGAAATAAATTCCAACACAAAAGTCATCATTTCATAATTTGCAAAATCAAAACAAAATCATTATTAATCACAATGAAATAAATTCCAACACAAAAGTCATCATTTCATAATTTGCAAAATCTAAACTAAACTAACATTTGAATTACCCTTATTTAATAAATTCCAACCCACAAACCACCAATTATAATCCTGCACAATAAAAAAAAACCTATCAATGAACCTATACCAATACCAATTGTTTCATAATTTACAAATAAACGACTTGATAAATAATAGAAAATCAGTAGTCTCTCTCGATCTATCTCGCAAATTCAATTCAAGTAACGATGACGCGTCGCGCGTTCTCGATTAGAATCCAATAGGAAAAGTATCAGTAAGATAAGCAATTCGGAAGCAGAGCGTATACCGTCGTTATCCTGCAAATCGGTCGAGTTCTCTCACGGTTCTTCTACGTGCCTGGAGCAACGTTTAAACCACAGTGCAGTGTGCAGTGTGCAGAAACAACAACAACGAACCACCAATATACGAACATACGAAACAACGACAAAACCTTAACATATTTTCTCTTTCCTTTTTTCATCCTTGCATTCGTCCTTTTCGGCCCTGCGAACTGGGGCCTCACTGTGCACGAAGGAATGTCGCGCGTGCACGACTCACAAGTGGTGGGGGGGGAAGAGTGGGGGGGAGTAAGAGGCCCTCCTACGAGGAAGCTGTGACCCAAAGAATATAAGAATGAAAAAACAAAAAAAAGATAATGTAAAGAAAACAAGGGAATCTCCCATACGAGAGAGGAATACAAAAATCTAAGAAAACTTTAACTTCGATCGGCCATCGAACGTGTTACCTATGCATCCGAGTAATAAGCACGATATTCCCACACAACACGAACTGGCCCGAGACTGGCCCGCCGTGGGAAACTTATACGTGAGTAGACCTAACTCATACTATCTCTCTCTCTCTCTTTCTCTCTTCTCCTCTCTTTTACTTTCTTTTTCTTTCATTTTCTCTTTCCATCCTTACCAATGTTTTTCTGTCTTTTTGTTACTGTGTACAACAAAAATTTCTGGCTGACACAAAATATTACCGTACCTGTTTATTTTAATGTATACCATTTCAACGGTTATAATTTGACACAGGATATATATCGAATAAGACGGTTTGATTTTAATTTTGATTTTGATTTTGATTTTGATTTTTCATACGCAGTAGATTAAGTAAGATTAATGTTTTTTTTCGATTTACCGAGAAAAAACAACAACGTATTATTCGTATCTTCTTGTTATTCTTCGTTTTTCTTCGTTTTTCTTCGTTTTTCTTCGTCTTCTTTTTCTTGTTCTTCTTCTCGCTATTGGTAATTCGTTCCTCGTACCGTTGACAGATTTATAAGTCGACTACCGAGTTACGAGACGTTGACACTTCGAAGGGATAACTCTGAGAAAGAAATTCCTTTTCTTTCTTTAGAGAGTAAACTGAATCGTTTTGCGTTATACATAATCAATGGTGTTGTTTGTTACTCAAGTTAGAATTGCACATGAAATTTTATTTTTATTAATTTAATTATGGATTTTTAATTTGTCATTCTTTTTCTTCATAGTACTTTGATAAAACAAATGAATTTTTTTTTTAATTTAATCAGATTTTTTTTTAAGTTTAATATTGTATGAATATGTTTTTAAAGTTATTTTTATGGGAAACGTTTAATATTAGATTTTAATAATTTTAATACACAGGATATAAAGTTTATGTAAATTAATCAAATATATATTATTAATGCATCAAATATTTATGTTTGTAATGTTTAATGTAAGATTTAATTTTTTTATCGCGTATATAAGACGTACAATTTATTTTATTAAAATAAATATATTTTTTCTTGTTTTTGGTTTTGTTAGAAAATATTTAAAATTACAAAATTTCAATTAGTTCAGTCGTTTTTGTGGAATATAATTTAAACAATAGAATAAATAATAAAATTCATAAAATATAATATATATATTTTTATAATTTACCAACTATGATTCTTAATGTTTCTTTGTAACAACTCTTAAAATAATATTAAATTTGATTACAATATTTCTTAAATGTTTATATTAATAATAGAGTATTAAATATTTAAATCTATTATTTAAATTATTTTTTCAAAACCAGCATAACTTATTTGCCCAAATTAATTGAGCAATAAAATCAGTTGTTATATTTGACTCTTAATATCCAAAAATTTACCCACCTAGTGGTTTGATATCTACCAATATTACAATATTTTAAATATAAACAATTCCTAAACATGATCTTGACAAAAAATCTTGTTAAAACTATCCATTAAATTAATCCTAATCCCCCTACTTTAATTTCTGAAGCTTCTTTTTAGCATAAAAAAACTTACTTAACTTTTCAGCATACAACCATATCCAAAATTAGTTCAAAAAATATATTTTCGATGAATCCATCAACGTAACAAAAACTTCAATGAAATATTACTCCAATAATCAAATATAATATTACTCTAATAATTAAATAATATTTTTCTAACAATAAAGCCACCCTTTAAATCTGTCTTCGAAAAACAGTTTCGAATTAATATAAGAAATATTTGTATGCGTACAATTCGCAATACACTTATTAGATAAGATTTAACATGAAATAAATAAAAAAAAAAAAAAAAAAAGAAAAATGATTGGTGTCTATAAGCGCAGCTGATCGCGGAGCGGCAACACGTTGTTGCTGCCATTATCGTCGTACGAAGGAATTAACGTCGATGATATTGGGGTGTCTCGAAAAAAGATATATACCTATATAAGTATAGAAAGAAGAAATAAAAGAGATAAAGAGAAATTTTGGCGAGAGAGGGTTTTAAAATATCGAGAACGAATCTGAGCTAAAGCAGGTGCAACTCAGGTATATAAACGCATACATATAATACACATATAAAAACCCATACCTAGAAGTGGTGACCCTACGAAATCATGATCGAAAGTTTGTTGTGGTGGGGAGACAGAAAAAAAGGTTTCAAAGGCTGCACGCGCCTGATGCCATCGATATCTTCTTCCTTAAACTTTCTTATCCCACTCATTCATGCCCAGCTAAATACCTATAATTTCCGATGTGATTACAGGGCACCGTAACTAACGCCCTACCTTTTTCGATACCTTCCATACACTTCAGCTATCTCACTCTCTCTCTCTTTCTCTCTCTTTCTTATTTTCTATCAGTCGTCTCTAACTCGTTATATGGGACCAACCAAATTGAAATGGAACGAACCAGTTCTCTTATTGTATTTTTTTGTTCTTGTTTATATCTTTCTTTGTTTTTGTTTTCTTTTTTTTTCTTTCTTTTTATATTATAATCATCCGTTTGCGTTTTTATCTATACATCTATTTATCTCTTTCTTATATCAACAAAATAACAGCAGGTATATAACGACATCTAAATCTTACACCCCTTGCCATGATTAGGTCAATGATAGTGTTTAACTGGTAGGATTATTACCGGTTCACGAGCTTGAACAAACAATGAAATCGAACCGAGATCTTCCTTCAGCTGCGCTTGTTTAGTTCAAATTTCATATGTTTGGGTAGAGAAAGGTATACATACACGTGTATGGTTTTTATAGTTGGTACTTATTTGGGATTGAGTTAAGGGAGATTCACAAGTGAAATTTTCAAAGAGTATCGAATATCATCGGGTATTTATCTACGTAATTATGGTATTGAATTCTGATGGAAGTATTTCGGATAAGATTGTTATCGTAAGATACTTATCAATCGTTTCATCGATAATGATTATCTTAAGTATGTGTTTATGAAAAAAAAAAGGGGGTTTTATTTAAATGATGATCTGTTGAGTTACGTTATGCAGAAATTTATGGAAATCCTAAAATGACAAGCGTTTAGTTAACTACAATTCAAGTTGCATAATTTTGTGATCTTTTTTTTTTCTAAGTAAAATTAAGATGTCTAATACTGTAAAATTATTTAAACTAGCCCGTTTTAAGTTAAATTATAAAAATTGTAAACATTATTAATTATACTTCTCATATTAAATAGAAGATTGTATAACAAGTGTAATTTATTCTTAAAATTCGAATTTATAAATTAAATTAATTCAATTTTGGTGTATTGAGAATTAATTAAACTTTTAGCTAAATTTCTGATTATTGTTTAGATGTTTCAATTTGTTG
Source organism: Polistes fuscatus (assembly GCF_010416935.1). Taxonomy (NCBI): domain Eukaryota; kingdom Metazoa; phylum Arthropoda; class Insecta; order Hymenoptera; family Vespidae; genus Polistes; species Polistes fuscatus. Next base: position 1,190,937 of record NW_025113086.1, on the reverse strand, counting down.
AAAAAATGTTCGAATATAATCAAAGATTTTGACATTTACATTCGATTAACCTAATCTCAGATTACTGAGGATTATCAAAAATTAACTCAATTTGAGTTAACTTGACTTTTATTTAGCAGAATTAAGATTTAAATATTTTGAATTTGTTAAAACATGTTCAAATAAGATAAAAAATGCGAATACTTAATCGAAACGAAGTTAATTTCAAATGATCGAGGACTACAATAAACTCAACCTAACGTAGAGATTTTTTTTCTGTAAAATTAGGATAAAAATGTTACGAATTCGTTCGTAAAATAATTGCAACAAAATAACAAATTCGCTGAAAAAATAAAAGTACCAGGGGAACTAGCCACGCGCGGCAAATTCCAATACGTTCCTGAGCATATAAGAAATCCTAAGTATTATGCTAATTAGAGATGAGTCCTCGAAACGATAAGTATGATCTTCCGCGTTCGAACGTAAGTGTTTTCTCGAGTACCTACCTATCACGCAAAGGAAAAATCTTAGTCGGCAAATTTCTTTGAACGATAATTATTATACTCGTAGGTGGAAATCTTTGAAGAGTGAAGAACACACACACACATATATATATATATATATACAAATGCAATTTGCGTTGTTTCTAAGTAGCTGACGTTCGTGTAAACAACGTAAGAGCACTTACAACAAAAGATTTTCTATCGCGAAAATGTTTCTTCTTCTTTTTAAAGAATAATAAATCATGAAAATGGTTTCTTTGCATTCAATTGAAACGCATCTATGAAAAAATCATTAGTTATCATTAAAGATAGATACTTCCTATTACGTAACCATATTTCCGATAGGGAAAGAAGACAAATTTACCAAATACGAATGACTCGTCATAATTAAATGTCGCAAAAACGTTTAAACGTCACGGGATTACCTGTCTCGATTTCTTTAACGGGACAAAATAACCTCTACCGTGCCATTTTATCATGTTAATCTGATAGATCAAAGATCGGTTTAGATTTTACCAAATTAGGAATACTTTCTTTTTACTTCATCTAACGTATTTAGAGAACAAACTTTGTCAATTCATTTAGGTTGTAATTATGGTATTGAAATAATATTGGAAAAGGTTATATATTAACCTCAAATTTTTGATAAATTTGCTGAACACTTTTATGAAATTTATTGCGTTGTTTGAAAATTATTTAACTCAATATCAGTGTATGAGAAAAGAAATTTGCGAACATTTCTAAATATATTTAATACTTTTGTAACCGAGTATTATTTTATTTCCAAAAATGTAATACTTAGTATCGGTATTGTAATTTTGCGCCATTTTGAAATTTTGAACGTTTCAGTAATAATTCATGAATTCTTTGCAAAATATTTTTGTTAATATTTACTCGTATACACACAAATTTTAATAATAGCAATCTCCTCTTTTTTCAACTAATATTTATAGCAATTAATTACTTTTTAATACACTCACACACACACACACAAATACACTACTAAAAACTACAGCCTAATTATTTCTTTCAACTAAAACTTGCCGCAATTAATCTTTTTTTATTTTGATTTTAAGCAACAAGAAATTAATAAATATATTAATTATAAAAAAAATTTTGTTTAATTTACAAACAAACATACACACTAATTTAAATAATAGAACACTATAATATTTATCTTTAGCAATAAACTTTTAGAAATTGTACGCGGTATTCAGTTCAGGATCACAATCAAAATGTTAAACAATAACTAATTGTAGGAATATTAAGTGATAAATTATTCAATTATTTTTTATTCTCCCGCACAAACACCAATTTAACTAGTGAAACCCTATCGTATTAATACAAAACAATAAACTTTATAAAACATTAAACAAATACTCGATACAAAATGTAAGACAAATGATTAAAATAATCGAATAAAATCCTATAATCATAGACACATACACAAACACACATACACAGCAACCCAAATAAAATATTAGATCCGAACACTGTTCACATAGTAAACTAAAAACTTTAGGAAACAGTAAACAGTACTCAATGAAGTATTTCACTTTAGAACCGGCGGTCACAAAAGTGTTGAACTAAACTGAAGCACTTGGACCTAAATCGAGAGCCCATTCCAATTCCCGTTCGACAAAAAGGGTCTTGAAACACAATGGGACTAGAACAGAGAGAGACAAAAAAAAGGAAAGAAAGATGGACTTACCTCCTGTTGCTGAATGAGGAAGTCAGGCTGAGGTGGTGGTGGTGCTGACTCTGAGGGGGAGACTTCCTGAAGGAGACCCACGTGCTCCCAGCAATCTTCTGACATGTCCATGGTGAAGTATCACTTCTTCTTCTTCTTCCTCTTCTTTATCTTCTTCTTCTTCTTCTTCTTTTCTTTCTTTTCCCTTCTCTCTTATTTTTCCTCTTTTCGGAAGAATACGATATAAACGAAAAGAATAAGAAAACAAAACAAAAAAAAAACAGAAGTAAGAAAAATGCAAGTGTTACAAACAGTTAGCCCTGTTAATCAAATCATCCAGAGGTTCACCCTTCCAAAAAAATCTCTTCACAAGTCACTGGGTAACTTCAAAATCCACGATGATCACACACGCGACGATACAAATAATAATAATAATAAAAACAAAATAAAATACGATCGAAATTAATTTCCTTTAAAACGGGCCGCGAACGAACGAATCAACCAATCAATCAACCAACCAACGAATCGAACGAAGAAAAGAGCCGAATTTTCGAGCGAATGCGCGCTAATGTCATTCAAACACCTCGGATTCGTGGATTGGGACGAAAAATTCTCGGTAAACCGCGAACGAGGATGCGTTTAAAGACGAGAGAAAGAGAAAAAAGAACGAATGATCGCGCGAGAGCGAGAGAGAGAGAGAGAGTATGTGAAAGAGAGAAAGAGAGAGAGAGAGGAAAGGGAGAGGAAAAAAAAACAAATTCAACAGCAACAACGGACAGGTACGAATACAACGACGACAACAACGACAACAACAAAGACGACGACAACGACAACGACGACAACGACGACGGCGGCGACGACGACGACGACGACGACGACGACGACGGCGTCGAGGACGGCGACGACGGCCGTCGGTGGTGGTCAGTCGGCGTGGAATGAAGTTGGCCCGCGGGTTAGGTTGGGTAAGCCGAGCCGGAGTTGCAGCATCAGAGAGAGAGAAAGAGAGACAGAGAGAGGGAGAGAGAGAGAGAATGAGTTAGCGTGAGGGAGTGTAAGGGGGGAGGGAGAGACCGAAAGAGAGGGATTCAGTGAGGGCTGAGGTGCCACGGCGGGGAGGGGGAAGTTCCAAGAGAGAGAGAGAATGAGAGAGTGAGAGAGAGAGAGGGATGATCGTCCATGTGCAAGCAAGTGTGTGGACGAGTGCACGCGTGTTCGTGTCTTCTGTGTGCCAGAGTGTGTTACGGAGGAAGGGTTGGGGAAGGAGGGAGTGGGGGAGGAGGGGTGGGTTTGTTAGTGGAGGAAGGGATCCGGGAGGGGAGGATAAGAGAGAGAGAGAGGGAGTGAGAGAGTGAGGCGTAAGGCGTAAGTCTGCCCTAGTCGGTCGCTTAACCGTGCAGGAGGTGGCGCCAATATAACCCCGTTCCCTCCCCCCACCCCTGAAACTCTCGACAAAGAGCTTGCGTATAATACCTGTATGGGGCCTCTCTTGCTAACCTGTATAACACACACGGCAAGCCTATCGGACTACCGTCGTATTGCGGAATATCTGTACCAGCCGAAAACAGATAATCCTAAGCTAGATCTGTTTGAATTCTTGTTGAGAATTCATATTTTCTTGATTTTATTATTGTTATTTTCTTTCTGAATTTTTTGTTTTTTTTTTTCTATTCTTTTTCTTTTTTTTGTTCTTTTTTTTTGTAATTTTCGTCTTTTTCTCGAGGATGTGGGAATATTGTAATTTTGTTAAGTTAATTATGATATTAAGTAATGTTATGAGTGAATCAAAAAAGTTCGTGCTTTTGTTGAATTAATATTTTTTGAATGTTAATTTTACAAAAACACAATTCATTATGCGGTTTCGATGTAAAGTTTCAACAGAATAAACGTACGAATTTTTGGTTCATCTTTTAATAATAATTACGATAATCTTATTTGTTTATTAATAAGTAAGATTTATGGAAATCTCGTTGGAATATATTTTGTTGGATTATTCATCGAAAGTAATTGTCTGATAATTCGACGGTTCGTGAAATGTTTTGTTATTTGATTGATCGAGTCATTCGATGAATTAATGATAGAGTTTGGACGATTTGATGCATTTTTGAACTTTTGTTGATCCCAATTCGATTAATTTTATCTCGTTAGAATGATCTTTCGTTGATTATCTCGTTCATTTTCATTTTTTAGTTATTTCTGATTCTTTTGGTATAGTTTTTCTTATTTTTCTTTGTTTTTTACGCTTTATGATAATTTGTTAGTTAATGTTTCATGGTTTTGGTTTTGTCGATTATTGCGTTTTCATTAAAAGTGCTTTTATTCGTAACTCGAATATTTTCGTAATGATTTTGATACTTATTCGATCATTTTTATCTTATTAAAACCATCTTTCTTGATTATCTTTTATCTTATGTTTATGAGCTGTTTGAGATTTGTGTCAGGGTTGCGTTAAATGCGCTAATAAAATAATGCAAACTAATAAAATTATCTAAAAAGTTCATCAAAAGTTATAAATATTATATTCAATTTAAAAATAAGCAAAAACAATTAACGTAACCTAATATAACAAATAAAAAAAGAAAACACTACACATCATTTTAACAAGCATTTGAACTCAATTATTCAAACGTAAACGTGCAAAACAATCATGAATTCAGATAACCAAATGAATCTACTTGTAAAAATCATTGATATTAAATATTATTATAAAAGATAATATTTAAAATAAGATCATTTAAATACCTATTACCACTTATAATCATACATAATATTTATTTACTTGTGTGTTCAAATGATAATACATAATATATGTTTACACGTATCAATTTTGTACGTGTATAATCCTACATTTATGTTTGTATTAGTGTACGAGGTAGGGATAGTAAGTTAAAACCAAGTAGAAATGGATAAACCAATGAAAAGTTTGAGCAACGTGGGCGGCCCCCTGGTACATCCTCTTTCTTTCAGAAAATCTTGCACACACATGAAAGTAATCGGTCTCTATCGATGCTGACGTAGTCGTCGTTGTCGTCGTGGGGGGAAGATATGGTGAAGAGGGGGAGGGGGGTTATTGAGGAGAAAAGGTGGATTCAATGCAACGCCCTTTCGAAGAACGACGAACCAACCCGATAACCCGGTAACAACTTTCTTTTCCTCTTTTCGCATAGTATCGTGCGACCATACTCAATTACTATCTTTTTTTTTCCTATTGCACGAACAAATTTCACTTTATATATCTTTTTTTTTATATTTACGAACCAAAATTATTCTCAACGTGTATTTTTCTATCCCCTAAGAATAAAATTTCACTTGCAGTTTTTATATATTTATTTTTTAAATGTTTCTTTTTGATTTTTGATCCTTTTTTTATAATGATAAAAAGATTCTCTCGAACGAATATTTTCTTCATTACGATAAATTCTAACTGTTTCTTTTGATCTTTTTATCACGTGAAAAAGATTATTCTAGGTTAAAGTTATTATTACTACGTTCGTTTCGTATTTTTTGTAGAAATGAATCGTTTATTTCCTTTGATATTTTTCAATTTCTTTCTTTTTATCTTGTTTATTTTACATTCACCTGGTTCAACATGAATAAATAATATTTTAAGAAATGCATCGGGTTTATTTTACATTCAGTTTTTTATCCTTTTAAATTATTAATTAAAAAACTTTAATTAATTAATCGTTTATTATTTGAAAAATGTTTAACTTTACGTAGATAAAATGTGAAGAAAAAAAAAATAAAAATATTAAATAAATAAAATATATATAATAGATATTTTGTATATTTTAATCGATGCAAGAATATAATCAGATCCTTAAGGTACATAATTTGTAGTTCTAGTCTCGTTACATGCAAATTTTTAATTATATGTATAATATAATGCGGGTTCTCATAATTAGTATACATTAAATATAATATATTTAATGTAAGTCTACTTAATAAACATTGTTAATATTTAGACTTTATAAACAGTCAGATCCTGAGGGTAGATAAACAGTGGGGTGTTAATCTACTTATATACAAATTAGTAATTAAATATGTATAATAAACATATACTAATATATCTGTATATGTTAACATTAATTTGTGAAATAATTCTCCATTATAAGAATTAACAAAATCGTCCAGTTAAAGTATAAAAGAAAACACAATTAAATATTTCAAATAGATAACCTATAAATTCATAACAAGCGAGTAAATAAAAAGTATGAAATTGAAATGAAGTTCGCAAGATTAATAACTAAGATTAATAGTAAGTTAAATAATTAAGATTAATAATAAGTTAAATAACAAAATCGTCAAGTTAAAGTATAAAAGAAAACACAATTAAACATTTCAAATAGATAACCTATAAATTCACAATAAGCGAATAAATAAAAAGTATGAAATTGAAATGAAGTTCGCAAGATTAATAACTAAGATTAATAGTAAGTTAAATAATTAAGATTATTAATAAGTTAAATAACAAAATCGTCAAGTTAAAGTATAAAAGAAAATACAATTAAATATTTCAAATAGATAACCTATAAATTCATAACAAGCGCGAGTAAATAAAAAGTATGAAATTGAAATGAAATTCTTAAGATTAGACCAGTAACAAACGTTTTAAATGTTTAATATTAAAGATAGAAAATGAATAGAAATGTTAATCGCAATTCTAAACGAATACGCGAACAATTTTCGTTCGCATAAGTTTCTGTCGTTCGTATCGATGCACGACACGTGCATCTACACATACCAAACCTATCTCTACGCGCACACGCATATATAAATATATATATATATACACATACGTATGCATTACACATACATAGATGAGTATTGGCTGGCGCGTGTTAAGAGCACGGATCGGAAGGGTAGCTTCGGAATGCGATATGAATGCGCTAATGCGTCGTTACTGACAGCAACACGATACGTTGATAGCAAATACTTTCGTTTCTCGCGTTTGCACGCGACAATTTTCAACGTTTTACATGTACTCCTTTCCCAATACCCCCTCTAACTCCCCCGTCACCCCTATCCCCAAACCTACTTCTTCTTCCTTGTTTGTTTGTTTATATATTTTTTTTTTCATCAGTAAAACAGAAATCCCTGTGATGTATCGAACATTTCAAACTCTTCCTAGTTGTCCTATATCGGGGTTTACGTTCGTTCGTTCGTTCGTTATTTATTTATTTATTTATTTCGTGCCATTTTTTTTGTTTGTTTTTGTTTCTCATCGTTTTTTTTTTCGATCAGCACAACCCGTTCATTCGCATTTTATTTCTATCCAAATGACGATAGGATTGGATCGACGTTGTCACTCTGCTCTCGTATCTGGCTCAAAGTGCCGTTGATACTCGCCGCCACTCCGCAGTCGCTATTATCGCACTCTGGCACACTCTGAAATAGCACGGACGGATCCGTGCCGACGGCAACGACGATTGATCGAGTCACGTAACTCCTACCTCCGCCCAAATTGCCGATCCAAAACGATCTCTCTTTAACGAGAAATCATCTAACTTATCCCTGTGTACCGTTAGATCTATGCGTATCAATACTAATTTAGTTGAATCACCAATAAATGTATTTATACATGTACATGATGTATCAGAATGAGCCGGTGGTACGATTGAACCGGAAGGATAAACGTTAAAGTAAGTTGAAAAACAGGAGCAACATTTTTTGAGAATGACTAGAAAAATTTTGTCGGCTACTATTACACTGAACAATCTCGAATGGGTTTTTACAGTCCCGTTTTTTAAGAAAATAATGCCGAAAAATTCTATCCCCTACGTATTCACCTAACAATCTCTGTTGGTTGTTAAAGGTAGCAAAAATTCAGATAATTATCAATAAGTTTATGTGAGAAATCCGATAGATAGCACGAGCGTATGATATGTGTTTTGGTGTGAACATTTAAATGTAAAAACTTAAATTATTAATATTCTTATATATTTTTTAATTGCATATTAAACAATTGTTGGGATATGAATATAAAACATGAACCTTAAGAATAGATTGGATATGAATTATTCTCGCAAAGTAAGTGCGTTTTATTGAAGTTAGGTCAAATAACAAGGCGCCTGCTATGCCTTCCTTTTGGTTGAAAAGATATGACCTGAACCAAGAACGGAAAAGGACAAAGGCTCAACTCGACGCCCCATGGTCCTGTAGGTGCATCCATGATATCATCTACCCATGTTTCTCTGCGTTATGCTTATGCTTCTCGTGCATACGTAAAAGATGCTCCCCGACCGAGGCCACTGACTGTTCCTCTCTCTCTCTCTCTCTCTCTCTCTCCCTTTCCCTCTCTTTTTCTGTTCTTCCTCTCTTTTCTCTTATTGTTAGTCGCAAAGTTAAAGGTAAACTCTAACGCCTGTGATCTACCGCTCTTAAGATCTGTCCTCGCTAAATTCCAACGCGAAATCCACCTTTCTTTCATCTTTTTCATATCTTCAGATTCTAACCTTTAACCTTTTTTTACAAAATGATACATATGTTACCGCGCATAATATTTTCGTCAACCTCTTAAAGATATGATTTGTTTTTTGATCGTGATAATAATTGCTTTACGTTAAATCAACAAATGTATTATTTATTTGTTTATTTGATTAATCCTGAAGTTTCCAAGCTTTTTCTATTCTTGACTCCCTATATCTAAATTTCACAAGTTTGTTTTGCAAAAAAATAGATTTTTTTTTATTAAACGATCGGTTAAAAATTAATAAAATACGAAGAATAAAATTAATTTGTTTGTAGAAATTTCTAATTGAAAATAAAAATTATGAACATTTTGCGAATAACGGCGCATACCTTCGAAACCACTGGGTTAACCTAAAAATAAAATATAAATATTATAGATAATATTCATAAAATTATAGTGTTTATAATTATGTACTTTTTATCTGCATATAGGGGTAAATGATTTATTAATTTTTTGTAAATAATTTGTCAATCTCCAGATTATTAGAAGAAAATTAATGAAATCGGATTTGTCTGTCATTTACAATATTTTATACAATAGCTTCCAAAAATATTTGGACACTTCAGTATGTCTAACTTTTAAGCTTCATATTTCGATTGTTTATTAAACAATCATCTTTACGTTTATAAGATTTTGATTACGTGTTGTATGAATTAATCTAAAGTATCAATCCTAACCTTAAATTTTATTACTAAACATTTTATTTCTATCTTCATTCATTTTATTCTATACTTCATATCTCCAAATCAAAATTGATTCATATGAATTAAAAATCCTGAGAAATAAAAACTTTTTCTCGTTTCTTAACAAATTTCACAATAATAAATGTGATAATAAAGTCCTTTAACACGAGTTAGAGAAAGTAATCAGTTCCGTATAAAGGGAGACCCTTTTGCTAAGCATTGACATTGTTGATTGTATAGGGAAAGAAGACACTGTCAGTAAATATATATATGTATGTATGTATCTATATATATTCGTCCATAATTGGAGCGATTGTACGCACGACGATCGACGATCGTGATATAAAATACGCCGTATAAAGACGGCACTTTGGTGGGCTTCTTTAGCCGCTTTTTAGTCCGGGTACCTCTGGTGGTCTCGTTAGAACGACGCTGGGAGGTCCGGAAGAGAAACGGCAATAACGTCGGTTTTACTTCTTACCAATCGTACCTGAAAAACTCGTGTGCTTCTTCGAGAACGATTCCACGTATATAATACTTTTCTCTTATTGTTAGATTACCGACGTTGCTAACATTTTGCCAACGTCCATCATCGAATCGAATGCGCGTCTTTGTACTTAAGTATTGTATGAGTATAAATTTTATCTCATCGGGTTCATCTCTGACACATTTCTTGTCATTTAGTTTTATTTCATTTATTTTATTTTTGGGAAAATTTTTCAAAGTTAACAATTTATGTTATGTTATTTAATCGTTCGAAAAGTTTCTACTGTTTTATTAAATATTAGGGTGTTTTCTTTAACACACAGTCAACATTTCTTCTTAGCACTGTGTATTTTGTAAAAGTTGAATATATATTGGGTTACGAAATTTTCTTTCATCTGATATAATATTTGGATTTAATATTTGAGGAAAGGATTATGTTGTTTGGAAAATTCATGCCGAATTTTATAGGTTAGGAAACAAGTTTCTTCGTATTTCATCAAACTTACGAGATAGAACTTATGAACATTTTGCGAGGAACGAAGTATACTTTCGAAACTACTGGGTTAAACTAAAAATAAAATATAATATATGAAAATTTAATGTTGCTTATTAACCTAAAAAATATGTATTTGGTGATCTGTAAAGTTCATGCTAATTGATATTTTTAATTAACATACAATTTTTCTTTAATTCGACGGAAACTTTTCGGGCAGTTATACGATTATAGATTAGGTTGCGATTTTGTATAAAATATATATAATACATACAAAATATTAATAATATCTTTACAGATTTAAACCGACACGAGTTTTCCTAGCAACTCAATATATAAGGTGTTCTAAAAGTCACTTAAGTGAATTGAAAAATTATCAATTTTGTTTGCAAGTATTTTAGATCGTGGAATAAATTTCTTCGTTATTTCTCGATAAATTACTTTAAAATCGCATAACTCTGATAAAATTCATCGAGTCGGAAAACACTCACAATCGATTAAGACTTATCTTGTCTTAAAAATGAGCGAAAGCGCAAAAATAAATTTTGTAAATATAGAACCAGTATCGGAACACGTGATACAAAGCTAGTTCGAACGTTTTTAATCTGAAAATTTTCATTTCAAATAAACACCATGTTCTATTCGATAAATCACCGTAAAGGTCAACGAAATTTTAGAATAAATTGAACGAGACAAGTACAGAAGCTATCATAAAATTGTTTAAGAACTGAACATCAACAACAAAATAATTTCAGACCGCATTTAATAAGTTTGATACAAAATATAACAAAAATTCATTTTACAGTTTCATAATAATACACGAAGAAACATTTTCCCCGATATAATATTTAAAAATCGGCACAAACTTTTCGATCAACCCAATAATTTCAAGCAACATTTGTTCAAAATAAGAAGCTTCTTAGCAGTTAACTAAAAAAACAAATAGAATGATGTAGAAAAGGGAAAAGGTCTCTTGACTTGGAACGTTTCGTTCAGACAAAGTTATGGTTTCTTATGAGTTAAAAGCTAGGGGGTGGGGAAGGGAACTAAAAGTGCGAGTAAAATGCTCGTGTTTTCCATGGTGAAAGAAACGAACGAACGAACGAAGAAGAGAGGAGCCTATCGGTTCGTTTAATCTATCCAGGACTACCGTTTACCACGGCGCCCTTTAATGTCAAAGCCACAGGTGCTCTGTCCGACCCGTATAAGCTCATTTCTTTATACATTTCTGAGAAACGAAGAAGAAAAATACAAATGTAAGAGATAAAAATATTAAATAAGGAATTTGAGAATAGAAATAAAGAAAAGGTATAAAGTACTTACTTATTCTTAAAGTGTTTGGTTTTCTCACAGCTTCAAAAGTAATCTGCAGTTAATACCTAGACTGAAAAGAGACTTCAAAAGGATTCGAAAGATTATCGAGAGACGACCTAAGAAATACAATAAAAGTTGAAGAAAAGAAGAAAGGATGGAAGGAAGGAAGGAAGGAAGGAAGGAAGAATGGAAGGATAGAAAGAAGGACATAAAGGGATGTATAGGTATTACATATTATCATGCTCAGTGGTAAAAGGACTCCAGGAGTACGCGTGTCTCATGTCCAGGATCGTCACAAAGCGGCTCGTCCTAGTGCACACAAAGTCGAGGACTCGATCAACACTTCATGCCAAAGCGTTTATCTATCGTCGGTACTTCGAGATCGATGATGAAAGATAGAAAGTAGTGTATGAGTATATATAATGTGTGTGTGTGCATGTATGAGAGAGAGAAGATAACTGCGAACAACGTTTGCCCTATCGGAGAGAAAAAATTTGCTAATATTTTTCAAAGTGATATTTCCCCGAGAATAAAACTAACAAAAGAATTCAGATAGGGTACAGTAACATCTAAAATTATTTAAATGATAGAAATTTAATGGAAACAACAAAAATTATTCAAATAATTTACTATACGTTAAATCATTTGTAGCCATTTTTTTTCTTTATAAATAATAAAACAACGTGTAAGAGAAACTGGCTCACACAGGTTGAATATTAATTTTTTCATTTTAATTAAGTCTGTAAAATCTAATTAAACTCACTAAAGCGAAAGAAGATATTTCAGGATGTTCGAATAGGGAAAATTAGAAGCGCAGGTATTATCATGCAGGAATACAGGAATAGTTGCAATGATCGGTTCACCGATGCCAGTCGGTAGTCGATCATTACTCGTCGTTTCATTAGAATATCGACGATAAAGTGGCTTTAATTACAAAGGTATCGTGTTGTTTCCTGTCGACGAACGCGCACACATGTATACATCAATGTGCGTGCTGCACGCATCCACGTTCCTTCTTCTACAACCCTAACGCCTTATTTTACATGTATTTCTACACATCTGCGGTGATTAGTAAGGTCGTTTTCTTAATTACGAGCCATTGTAATAAGAATTTAAAATTATGTTTGTGAGAAGCCAACGTGATCTTACAAACCAGAATTTTTTAAGTAGACAATTTTTGTATAGAAAAATATTTTCATAAAAATATAAATCAAAATTCTTCTTATTGTAGAAAAATAATATGATAAATTGTATATCTTGCAATCTTCTACGTTTAATTACATTTCAAATGTAAAATTACATTAATACATTTGAACTATTAATATCGAAAATAAACTTTTGAGGTTATAAATTCAAAGATAACGATCTAAAGGGAATCAAATTATCGATCGTAAATAAATAATAAAGTAAATATAGCGTAAAGGTTTTCCTTTGAATAGGATTAGTGATCTCCTTGTTGCTTTTCTTGTTTCGTTCTCTCAAAGGTTCGTGTCGTGCTTCGATTCTCGATCGTAAAGCCGTCGTGAAAAGTGAACGTTAAACGGATTTTGGGGGCGTCGCGTCGTGTTTTCGAGGTTCTCGTTTTAATGCGCATACCATCGTATAAAACGTCGCGTTTAATCCGTTATGCCGACGAAACGCGGTTATTCGCATTAGCGCCACAGGCTAATATTCATCTATAGTTGATCAAAATTCGTCGGATATTATTACATCGTGAAAGGTTCGAATAGTAAAATATTTAAAAAAATTAATCTATATTACAGAATATTTCGACGATTTAAGAAAATATTTATTTATTTATTGTTCTTCTTATTTTTTCGTTGTCGTGTCTTATAAAAGTTCCTTGTAAATGTTAGTCTTTTTATCTCTTTTTTCATTTTTTATTTTATCTTTTTATGTTAATAAAATAACGATGAATATTAAACTGCAAAGTTTATTCTGGAAATTTATTTTATTATTTTTTTTCTTGTAATGCATTGTTAATTGGCTTTCGTAATATATTTAAAATTCAATTATTTAAATATTAAATTTACTTTTTTTCGTTCTCACTATAATACAAAAATATATCTTAATTTTTTATATTAAATTAAAATTTATTTTTAAAAAGTATTAACTTTTATAATAAAACATTCAACAATTTTCAGAAATTGTGCTATACGAACACTCCTAGTACTTTATTGCACCCTAAATGCATGTCATAAAAGACACACACTCACACACAATATACGTTTAAACGTATAGTATATATACATATACAATCATAAACACATGTTGAAAGTTGCTTTACCGACAGTAATAAGCTTACAAACTTACCGACAGAGGCGCTGCTATAACCAGACGGCTTGAATCAGTGGACAAGATGGCGACGCCCAGTGAACTATCTCTCGAGGAGATTCGTAAATATCTATTAGAAAACGGTGGTACGGCGCGTAATCATGATGTTGTCAAGTATTTCAAGAAATTTTTAACTGATCCTGAAACAAGAGGTGAGTTTTCCAACGGTATTACGTGCTTCCAAATTGAGTGTCGCCGTGTATCTGTCGTATCGTGCTTGACCTCGCGTGAATACGTCCATGTGATCGTACAATCCGTGTGCACGGATACGTACGTGTGTGTATACGTAACAACGTGTTCGTGCATATGGACATATGTATGTGTGATACATAACATGTGTTCATTTATTAGTGTGCGTGCATTGTTTTTGTTGGATTATTGAAGACCTTTGGATTTCAAGCAAATATTTTTTATGTGTGATATAACTGATGTTTAAATTTAAATATGTATAATATTATAGTTATATATATTTATAATATTCTAACATTTATATATATAAAATATTATAATATAAATATTTTAGGTTAACCTATAAGTCCATGCTGTTTTTTACAGTTTATTTACTTGAAAAAAACCACGTGGACTTATTAGATAACCTCAAATATAATATTGTAATAAAAATTTATATATATATATGTAATATTGTAATATAAATATATACGTAACATTGTAATATACATATCTACATCATTATTATTATTTACTATTTGCTTTCTTAGTTTTGTTCAGTGTTTTTGTTTTGATTTTCTTTTGTCAATATTTGAGAGAAAATAATGTTGAAGGTTTGAAATTTTGCAGTGGAAGCACGAAATCGATTCAAGGAGTACGTGAATACTCTGGCCACCATAAAGAACGAGGAGGTAAGGTCGCCCCCAATCGCACTTTTCCTTCCGCCTTGACAGGAGCGACTTGTTGCGCCTCGTGCGACGTTGCCGGATCTACTAACAACGTCGTTGGCGCGCGATATCGTTTAATTCGAAAGTTTCTATGGAAATGACGAATACGTGAGCGACCGTGAACGTTATCAACAAACTTGCAATTTTACGTCTTATCTTATAGTCTTACATTAGTTTCAATATATTCATTTGCTAGAAAAAAGTACGTTTAGTTCGTTCGGGTATAACGTTTGGAACGTTTCGAATTTCATTTGTTTATTTTTAAATATTCCAATAAGATCTTTTCGTTTCGGAATTTTTACGTTCGGACGAAGTAATATAATTCTGAATTTAAAAATTTATTTATTTATTATGAAACGTTAATGTAAAGTTGTGAATTTTAATAATTAATCTTGTAAAATTGTTTAGAAAACTTATTAATAATTTATTTTCAGGGTGAAAAATATTTGGTGTTGAAGAAAAAGTATCGTCAAGCATCATTGGATCTTTCCAATCCCGAGAATGTAAATTCAACTCATACATCACCTAATTCACCTCAACGAGAACCTCCCCCTTATCGAGCACCCCCACCTGCACCCTTAAGTCCCACCTCTACTAATACTCAAGAATCAAATCGTGAAAACGACGCGCATACGAATTTTGAAAGTGACATAGAAACGAGAAAACAAATTCATTCTGACGAAGCCGTTTCATCGAGTGCATCTTCACCTCCCGTACCACCTCGTCGTAAGGGTCAGGACAAAATCAGGATGGATAGTAAAGAAAATATCGAGAAGAGCAAAACTGGAACCGATGGAGTTAATAAAGTAAGTTATTTATGTTTAATTTTATTAATTAACACTTTTTTTTTCTTTTGCTGCACGCTAATTTTATGTTTTTCTAACATTTTTAACCTATTCAAATTTTTTTTTTTATAATGTAGCCGTATTTATTTATCTTATCTGTGTACATATATTTATGTATACCAAAATAACTCGAAACTTGTCGAATGCTTTAACAATTATTATCGCACAAAAAATAAATATTTTATACCGTAGTAAAACTAAATTTTATTATACAATTTTTGTACATTTTACAAATTTTATTTAATTTTATATATATATATAATTTAACGTATATTTTATATAGTGTATATCGCTTTTGTGGATTTTTATTATATAGATAATTTAGATTTAATAATATACTAGGTGCTCCAGTTTTTGCGATAAAATTTTACCGGCATATTCTATAAATGTTATTTAAACGTGGACTATTAAATGCTTTATTAAAACGTTTTAAAAAAAAATATTCTATGAATTTATACATTTTTGTAAACTTTGCATATACTCCATTTTATATATAATATATTATATTATATTTGTTATATAATAAATATATATTAAAAAGAAAATTTTATAAAAACTAACACAATTGTTTAAAAAATATTTGAACAAGGGTTAGCAGAAAACATAATTTATTATACAGATTGATAAACTTAATTATGTTTTTCATTATACGAATATATACTCACTATAGTAGTTTATACATGGTGTACGCTTAATTGTGTAGTTTAGTTTTTATCAAAACTCTTTTATTTTATTTTATTTTAATTTTTTTTTGTTATTCATGTTTGTGTTTATACATAGCATGGCACATTAATTTCAAAAGCTGTAGCGGCGTAGAACTTTGTAAACTCGCATTATTGTGACGTATTTTTTGTTCTTTTCCTTTGCAAAGGGTGAACAAAATATTCTTGAATGGGCCAAAAGTATTTAGGTGATTTGAAATATTAATTATTCTTTTTTTAAAAGTATTTATGCTAATTTTATATTTAAGATTGTAAAATGATAAGCCTAAAAGTTTCGAAAACTAGTTATTAATATTTGACTATCTTTATTATTTAATTAGATATTAAAAAAATACAAAAATAGAATAATTATTTAAAAAGAAATTATTATAAATTTTTACATTATTTATTGATTAAACAACATCTAAAAACTTTTACCCAGCATATACTTTGATACATTACAGTACGCTTGAAATGCATCAGCTAGATCGCATTGATTAGAAAAATCCAAGTTCCTACAATGATTCCTATGTTGCTCTCAAAACTACATTGTACTATATTTCATAGCAATAGATTACATGAGCTTGATTTATGAAAATCTATATCATCATCTATTTATGTGTTACGTCAATGTATGAAAGACAAGTATTATATAGAATTCCTAAGCAATATATAAAGTTCTTTGTGTTTTTAAATGAAGAGTATGAAATATCTTGATTATTTTAATATTATATATACTTTCCCTAGAATATCATTATATGGTTACCAGCAATGTATGAAAAGCAAACATTCTAAATAATACCTAGACATTGTATAGAATGATAAATGCTATTTAGGCAAAGTATTAAAAAAGGTTCATAAAAAGGTTTACATTGAAAAGGAGTATATGAAAAAGAAAGAAATATAAAATAAATTACAGGACTTATAGAAATAGAAATCTTCCATAAATAGAAAAGGACCCCCCCATAGAAATTAATCTTTTTATCTATATTACGTTGCAACTAAAACCTATTCCTTAAGACCTTAGGTTTTGAACAAATTCAAAGTAACATATTTCATCACTTCCGAACTAAAACTGAAATACGAATAGGGAATTTATCGTTTGAGTGACATTAGAAACGTTTATTAGCTAAAGTATTGTATACTTTGCCGATTTATTTTATAATATATTATTTTATTTTTGATTTAAGCATAAAATAGCTAAGAAATGTGTGTAATATTATTCGTTTCATACTTTGCCCAAAAACACGAAACATTTTATATTATGCCTAGGTACTTTATACAATACCTACTCTTGATACGTTGACGGTAACACATATATTATAATTTATTATTTTTCTTATTAGCTTTCTGTACAATTTGTTCGTAGATTCCTTGTATTTAGATCTCCCGAGTGTGTGTGTGCGTGTGTGTATTTTAATTCTTTTTTTTTGATCCAACATGTCGTCGTACTTCATCTTGGTTGATTTTTTGCGCTGTTATTGTATTATCATTATCGTTGCTGTCGTTGGTTTGTAGTTGGGTATAGTCGTGTGGGGTATTCCAATAGTATTTCCTAAAAAGGATTCGTTGCAATGGTGATTATTGACGATACAGGAAGATGAAATCATCACTGCTGCTAATCCTGGATCCGGTGAAGAATTGAGCTTCCGTGAACGGATGCAACGTTTTGATCGGATGGCTAATGAAACTGATCTACATGGCAGACCTAACGGTACTACAACGCCTACTAAAAAACGATCTGAAAAGGTAATCGATTCTTATGCATTTTTTTACATTTAATCATGGTTGAGGGTATTTTTCAATAAAAATATCATATTAATATATAAATATTATTGAAGTTATACTTCTTTTGGCGCGTTTGGGAAAATGTGATGGGAGTGATTTTATTTTCCGATTGACACCACGAAGTTTGTCGATATTTACGATGCGCTGCAAAGCAAGCGATTTCAAATTTACGGCATGAAGTTGTCTTCTTCTTTCTCTTCTTCTTCCTCTTTTTTTTTCTCAAGCGGGTCACCCATCCAAGTACTAATCGTACTCAGCGCTGCTTTACTTAAGGGGTTATACGCAGTTGCGAGGCTCGAAATAGACGTATTTTCATGAATTTTTTATAGAAACAGTTTTTATTTCTCAAACAAAAGTGATGGTAATTCAAATAGAGCCAACTTTTGAGAATACAATAGCGCGTCGATTATGTAAAAATATTAATCTGCACCGCTCCTGTAGATGATTTCCTGAACGTCCTCTAAAAAAAGACGTTTGGCGGTGATCTTCATTTTGGCGGTTTGGATTATTGAAATTAAAAAATATGGTGGATTCTTTTAAAGGATAGATTAATGCAGGTATTAAAACCAAGGAATAATAAAAATTTTGATTTTTGACAAAATGGCGTCTATTTGAAAAAAAGTTGTTGTTTTTGACTAAAATTTTCGCTCTAAATTGTTACAAAAAAATAGTAATAAATTTTTTAAAAATTATTCCTTATACTTAATACCTGAGGAATATATCTAAGAAGATTGTGTAAAAATTTGAAACCGATCGGTTAAGCCGTTTTTGAAAAATCGAGATCACCGACTTTGAAAATACCGTTTTGAGAAAAACGCGTTTAAAGTTTCAAAGAGACGTTTACACATAGTTAAAAATTTTTGTTTGCAGCTTACATGAAGTGAAGAATATTTGTCGGATCGATTTGTAATTTTCAGAGAATATACTTAAATATATGTACATTCCGAAAATGAAAAAAAAAAATCGATTTTTTTAAAATTCTAACTGCGTATAACCCCTTAAATGATCCAGCGGGAATTAGTGCTATCACAGCGCCATGACCGTTTCCGCATAAATTAATTCGATATATCTCCCTAATATTTAGTGTGGACTGATATCTATATTTTGATATTTTCTTTTTCTTTTTTTTATTCTTTCTTATATATATATAATTATTATTATTATTTTTTTTGAAGTTATTTTTTGAAGTTATTTTTGAGGTTATTGAGGTTATGTTCGTTTTGGTACGCCAAAGAAGTATAACTTCTTACAAGCGTACATAAGTACACACACCAGTTTTTTTATACTATATTATACATAATATGTATATTATAAAATACATTAAAATAACGATTGTTATCCCAATACGAATAATAAGAAATAGAGTCTCCTATAATAAATAAGAAATTCTCGAGGGATATAAATAACAGGTGCAATGGAAGATGGATCTCCATAGAACGGAAAGATATAAAGCAATTCCCTCCTTTCTCCCCCATATCTCTTTCCCCTCTCTAACCTCTTCTCCTTTACTTTAAACAGTCACGTAGTATAACCACCCAAGACGGAATGGATCGGCTGCTCGCACACAACTTCGAGATTGTAATCGTTCTTCGGAATCGTAGAAGGGTTGTTTCCTTCCGTTCTCCATTGAAGATGACTTTACGCTTGGTCGGCGCCTTTAATCGTTATCCTCGATAAACATATCAAAATTATGATGTAGGATACGAGCAAAATACAACGATGCACGAAACGAATTATATATATATATATATATATATTCCATTATATCATTTTCTTGTTGTTTCTAGTTTCCTTTTTTGCTTCATTCTTTCTTCCGATTATTTTTACTTGATTTTTGTTCTTTTCTTTTCTTTTTAATATTAGTCGTTGTGTGTCGTCGTCGTTGTGTCGTGTTGTATATCCTTTGCAATAGCTTTTAGCATTTCACTCTTTCCTTCTTTCTTCATCATCTCTATCTCTTATTCTCGTTTTCTGTATCTCTCTCTTTTCGTTGCATTCTCCTCCCTCACCTCCAACCTCCACGTCCACCTTTTCCTCCTCCACTTTTAATTTTCAGCCAGAGCTAATTATGATTTATGGCAACATCGGCGCAACATCCTGATCGGTACGCGAGATACCGCCCGCAGGATATTCAAATGCGATGAATATTGCTCGGCTGCGATAAACTACGCACGAACGACGAGAGAAACCATGAGAATAAGAAAGAAAGAAAGAGAGAGAGAGAGAGAGAGAGAGATTACGCGCGCGAAAGAAAGAAAGAAAGAAAGAAAGAAAGGATGGACGAAAGAAGTAGTAAGGGCTCGGGAAGTTGTTGGGAGGGGGTAGGGGGGATTGGGCAGAAGCGCGTGCAAAGGATACGAGGAAAGGATTCCTAGTAGTCTACTCGGTATGCAAGATGAGCAGTCAGCCTTGTACACACCGTATCCTTTCCTCTTGCTGAAAGGATGTATATCCTTGTGCGCCACGAAACCGTTCGATACAAAATCGACGATTCCACTCTGTTAAGCGTTGAAAGGTAATTTATGCGGGTATATGTTTCATAAGAGATAAAAATTGATGTTAAACTTTCTTTACTATTTCTTTTTATTTTCTTCTTTACCTTTACCTCAATCCTTAAACTCCTCTAACACTACACACCATTCCCCCCCCATAACCCCGTTGCCACTACTGCGTCAGTTTTGTTTTGTCTTTTTGTGATTTTATTTTTTGTTTTTTTAATCTCGTTTTGAGGAAAGATTAATAATCGTCACTTTCGATTGTGAGAACAGTTATCAATTGTTATTATAAGTTGATTTTTTTTTTATTTTTCTTTAGGATGTAGGTTTATTAAAAAATTTTTTTTTTTGGTTTAAAGGAATTATTAAGAATTGGTGGTGATTGGTAATAATTGTTTTTTTTTCTCTTTATTTATATAAATAATGGTTTTAATTATTACGATCGATTATTATTATGATTATTGTTTTTTTACTTTTAGTTTAGGTTTTTGAGGAATATTTTATGATGGTTTATTATTATTTATTACATTTTTTTGTACTAATAGTAGCTTCAAGTATTAAGATTGTTTGTTGAAATTCCATATATTTAAATTTATTATAATTTTTTCAAAGTTCGATTTACAAACCTTAATAACTAATATAAAACATAAAATTTCATTTAAAAATGGATATCAGTGATTTTGAAATCTCTCATCAAAAAATTAACTTTAAAGAAATATTATTTTCATATATATATTATTTATCTTTTTTTAAATGCATTTAGTGTCATTATATTAATTATGGTATCAAGTAAAAAATCCTTTTAATTATATAATAATTTTTTCGAGCTTCAATATATACAGGGTTTGTAAAAATATCTCCTATAAGATATAAATAATTTATTAAATAAAAAATACTAATGATCTGAAAATTTCGTAACAAAAAAAGAAAAAAGAAAGATTAGAATTCTTAGCATAATATGTTAATGTTATGTAACGTTCTTGCAATTAATTAAATCCTAAAGATTTGTATTTTATTTAGAAAAATAAACGCGTAAATAATATAATTTATATAATAATAATAATAATAATAATAATAATAATAATGAATTTTAATTAATAATAATAAATTAAAAAAAAATAATTTTGTCATTAAAAAATAAATAATTAAAATGATTAAATCAACTGACATATGATATAATATATCTATTATAATATATTCTTTTGACATTATTAATCTTTTTTTAAAACTCATGTCATTGACCTTACAACGGATGTCAAAAACCTCAGAGGGAGGGAGGGGAGAAGAGGGAAGTGGTATTAAACAATTTTTCATTAGATGTATTATTAAAAAGGTTATTTAATAGTGTCGAAGTTACGTGAATAAGCCAGTATATAGGATAATTATGTATTATTCACACGCCACCGTCGACGAAAAAGCGGCGGTTCGTCTTTCATCGTACGAATTCGGGCGGGCAACCTGTTAATTTTTATTGCCCGTAAGCGTTCGGAAAGGGATTTCAGGGCGCGTGGAGTGAATCCTCTTGGCTCTCGCCTCCGGACATCCTGTAATCTTTCTCTTGGAAAAGAAAGAGAGAGAAAGAAACGAAAGAAAGAAAGAAAGAAAGAAAGAATGATAGTATGTGTGCTCGTTGGTAGGGCCACCGTCGCGTTTCAACCTTTCCTTTAACGGTGTTTATCATGCACCATGGCCACAGCATATCGTTCTTTGAATTCATAATGGGGATTCTATTTTCTCGTGTCGCGTGCCGCGTTTCTTCCTTCTTCTTGACTAAATCTTTCTTTTTTTTATTTTGTTTCTTTTTTTTTAACATCTTTTTTACTTTTCTTTCCACGTTACTCTTTTTTTGATTTATATTTATATTTATATTTATTTTTTGTTTATTTAAGTTACAATTTTTCTTCTTTTTCTTGTTTTGTTTTGGTTAACAAAATATTGAACTTTATGGGGGATTTATAAGTTGTATTGTGAATTTAATTTTTTTTATTATTTATTTGAGCCGTTTATTTTGAAAGTGGCCTAACTCCATATAACCTTAAATTGAGATATTTAAAGGTTTGCGTTTCAATGCAATTTAAAATGTACGTAAAGAATAACAATGAGTTATGTTGCTTAAGTGTATCTAAAGGTTTTAAATTTACAGTTCCTATTAAAATAATGGCAATTATTAAGTGAATAATATGCGTTTTCTTACCAAGAATGGAGTTAGGCCACTTTCAAAATTTACAACCAGATTCGTTATAAAATTTGAAGGAACCGAAGTCCATTCAACATAATTTAAGATGCTTCAAATTGCGAAAAAACAATACTTATTTTATTTTACATATCTTTATAGCACTTTAAAAACATAAATTATGCGATTCAAAATATTTTTTACAAACATAAATTACAAAACAATTTTCTACTCATCTACATTTTGTGTATGTGAAAGGGATTTAAAGAAATCATGATGTTCCGGTGGTATATATCGTAATAAGTCAATTATGTTCTTGAATTTTGCGGTTGTAATTTGTCTTATATTTTTATACAGTGGTGTCAATACAATATTTTCGAACTTTCTTGGTCTACCTCGACGTGGTATTAAATTCAGGACTTTCAAATTTTCGTTCTCATTCATTGATGTCTTATAGAAAATCTTATTCATTTTTGACAAAACGCATCCAACATATTTTTAACCAGTTTATTGGTTCTCCGTTAGAATTCTTTACCCTTTTAAAAATTGCGTCTTCTAATAATTTTGTTCATACAAAATCTTCTTGTCTCATTTCATGTACAATAAAGTTATTACTTTTTCGACACTTTTTGATAATATTATAATACTCTCGGGGGACAAACAGTAAATTATTTTTTTTAATGCCATTTCTACCACACCAAAATCTCTCTACTCCTAATGGAGTTAGGCCACTTTCAAAATAAACGGTTCAGTGATTCAACTAACTCTGAAAACTTATGTGTTCAGAATTACCGTATTTACTCGGAATAAAAAATCTTAAATGCTTTATTGATAGATAATTTGAAGCTTTACATGTTACCGTGGGTAACCGGAAAAAAATGAAAAATGGAGTTAGGCCATTTTCAAAATAAACGGCTCATTTAATTATTTTCAGTGTTATATGATATCATATATTTGTTGGTGGGTTTGGAATAATTGCATTTTCGCATTCACATTTATTTAAATTTCGATTAATCTTTTTGAATATTTTTACTTTTGTTCTACTACTTTTTAATTAATCTTTGTAACATTGATACATTTCTATTAAGTTTTATTCAAAATTTGTCTTTTTGCTTATCAATATTTAGAATTCCATAAGGTTCGTTGATAATATAATTAATTTACACAGCAAATTAATGATTTAACCCTAAAATATCTCTTAAATAATTATCGTCAATCAATAATAATACTATAATAAAAATAAATAAATATATAAATTAATTACCACATGAATATTTCCGAAGTATACAATTTCCATTAGATGATATTTCACAAGAAACAGCAGCCCCTTTGTCTACTATATTCCGATGAAGATTAACTGTTAAGACAATACCTAAAAACAAAAACAAGACCAAAACAAAGAAGAAAAATAAAAGAACCTAACAAAACTATCACGAACTATAATAGAGAAAATCATCCAGGAGATAACAGAGCGTATGTTGAAGTCCTCGAGAAGTAAGCTTCACGAGGCAAGTTTGCCTTCGAGGGTGTCTTGTCGAGGTTGTCGCGCACGGGATCATGCAAGTTGTGCCCTTACCTCTCACCCCCTATGCACTTCTCTCTCTCTTTCTCAGACACACACATACACACTATCTTTCTCTCTCTCTCTCTCTATGTGTAACCCTATTTCCTTTTCACTCCAACAACCTACTCTTAGCACTCGCACCGTAGAGCCTCTTTGCATATACATTCTGTAAGATTACTTTGTGCGGTTTACACCCTCGACCCAACCCGAACCAACCCTGACGCAACTGAAACCCTCTCTCCTACCCTTTCTGCTGAGCACGTTACGCTTTGCCTCCTCTCGTCTAGCTCGTTCCTTTTGCCAGAAGGCAAACTACCCTTCCAAGTTTCAGCCAAGGTCCCTAATGTATGCGGAACTATACCGTAGAAATTCCAAGTTCGGCACGGCCGTGTTACCCGCCTTTACGATGAGTCTTTCATCCCCTTCTCTCTCTCTCTCTCTCTCTCTCTCTCTCTCTCTCACATTTACTTCCTTTATCTATATGTTTATTCTCTCTATCTCTCTTTCTCTCTCTCTCAGTTTCATCTTTAGGTTTTCATCTTTCTCTCTAGCCGCGGAAAGAGGCGTACGAGGCAAACACGCGTGATCCTAATTAGAACGCGTCCTCAAGGTGCCGAAGTAAAAGGGAGCTTCTTATTAGGCGTCTCGTGAAACGCCCTAGGCAGTTAAAAGCTTACATGCATGTTAAACCTTCTCTCGTGCTTTCTACTAGGTTTCTCAAAGACTATATCTCTTTCTTACTCTCTCTCTCTCTCTCTCTCTTTCTCTCTCTCTCTCTTTCTCTCTCTCTTTCTGTTTCTCTCTCTCTCACACTCTCTTTCTCTCTCTCTTTCTGTTTCTCTCTCTCTCTTTCTGTTTCTCTCTCTCTCTGTTTCTCTCTCTCTCTCTGTTTCTCTCTCTTTCTGTTTCTCTTTCTCTCTCTTTCTGTTTCTCTCTCTCTCTCTCTCTCTTCCTGTTTCTCTCTCTCTCTCTTTCTCTCTCTCTTTCTGTTTCTCTCTCTCTCTCTCTCTTTCTCTCTTTCTTTCTTACTATTTTTCTTTTTCTATTGTTGTACGTTCTAGAAGCTCTTGACAAGCTTGGTTAATGCGAACTGTGGTTAGGTCATTTAGTTTTTGTTTATTTTATTTTACTTTACAGTTCTTTCGTTATGTTACTATGCAGTATTGTCTTAGGAATTGTTGTATTTTTTATATTCTTACTTTTACTTTTTAATTATTATTACTTCAAAAAATAATATGTAATATTATTCTGCTAATGTCAATTTGAAATTTATTTTCGATATTGTAACGAGTCGAGGAAAGATTATTATTTGGGGGGAAAAAATATGAATTTTGGTCTGATTTAATTTATTAATTGCAATTTTGATTTTCTCTTCAATTCATTTTTGTCATAGTTTAGTTTTATACTTGGAATTATTAGAGTTTGTATTTATTTATTCATATGATTCTTTTTGAGGTTAGTATTTTTGTTAATATGAATTACGAAACAATTTCATTTTTTGTTGAGAAAATGAAAAAGCTAACATAAAATGCGGTGGAATTATTAATTGTTATTGCATTTTTATTTTATCTTTAATATCTTTATTATCGTTTTGTTTTTTTAAATATGCAGATAATCGTTTCATGAAGATAAGGAAAATGGCGTCTACATTGCTTTGGTTCGCGGTTTTTTTTTCGGTTTATAGCATTTTTTTATTTTTAATTAACTTCTTGTATTTAATAGTATGTTTCATATTAAATTTTATTTATTTCATTAAATATTGTTATCTTTTAACAAGTATCATGCTAGAAATTATTATATTTTATATTTATTTTTAATCATTTTTATTTTGAGGTTAGCTTATAACATATTTGTCGATATCAATTTTAAAGATATGTTCGAAATATTTAACGTGCTAAAAAACATTCTATATTTCAGGTTAATTTGAACTGTTGTTGAATTATTAATTGCTGGTTTTATTTTGTACACAATTTCTTCTTTATGGTTTATTTTTATTAAATATGGCGACAATCGTTGTACCAATGCAATTTAGATTGCGTCCTTATCGATTTAATTCGCAAATTTTTCAGTTTATGGTAATTATAGTTTTGAAAAAGAAATACATTCGAAGTGAACACTACAGTTCTCAGGTATTAACATAAGTATTATTCTAAATTTAATCTTTATTGAATTAAAATTAATGAAAATAAACGTATCCTAAAAGTATGTACAATAAATATAAGAAAAAAAAGCCAGCACCAGTTGTTTCAAAAATCAAGATGATCAGGATGATCCCATTTATATCATCTAATTAGCACAAGATCTTGCATACCAACTTCAGTATCACAGTGATCCAGAATACTCTTTTGTCGATATCGTTGGTTAATAGATAAAAAAAAAGAGAAAAGAAAACAGAAAAAAAAGAAAAAATAAATCGATAGCTTTCATTGGCGGTATTATATTCGTTGTTTTCTAAATGTGGTATGTCAATAAATTGTAAACCGGGTAACGAGGGTTCCCCAGGTTTCCTTCTTATCTCTTGGCTCTTCTGCCCAAGTAGATTTGCCTAATTAAAGGAACAAGATGTAAACGATTTTATTCCCGCCATGGTTCTTCGGTATCTTCTTATCTCTCTCTTAAGCACAGGGCACACGGCACCGAACGAATAAGTGGACTCTTTCGTATCTCTTGACGGGAGCCGAGCAAACGCGTACCTAAAACTACACCAAACAGGGCCAGGTGTGTTTCTTTTACCAATGCTCAACGAGCCCAACGCGCCAACTCTGATTAATGATCAGGATATTTTATCGAGTAAAACGACCATAGAAGAAGAAAGTATTTGAAAGAAAATATACTACACACATACTTATACCACGTGCATATACAGGATGTCCCAAAAGTTGGTTTATTGGGTTAGCCAGTATTTATAATGATGTACCATTTAAAAAGATTCGCCTAATAAGCCACAATAGTGGTTATAGTGACGTACCGGTTGAAAAAGTGGCATCCGTGAAAACTATTATAATGGTATGTGACGTTAACTATAATGGATTATAAATTTTCAGTTGTATAGTGTTAATAGTAATAAATATGAGTATAAAATACTGCAACTTCAAATTTATGCTACAAAATTGAAAATATTTTGATTCAGAGACTTTTAAGACACCCTGTACTTATGTTTGGCTGCGTATATATTTCTGTTCTTTGTCGTGGAACCTAAAATCCTATTGCGATCGTAGTAACAACGGTACTCTAGATTTAAATTAAAAGATAACCATAGTTTCTCCATCGGTTGTGTCTCTTTCTCTCTCTCTCTATTTTTGTCTTTCTTTTTTCCGTTTATTTCTTTCAATTTCTGTCTCTCTTTCTCTCGGTTATTCATTTGGTGAAAGTAACAACGTTCGAACATAACCTAACGCTTCTTCTTTTTCACAACGTGCGATGAGAACGCGATCATGTAATCGTGCTCGTCTACGCGCTTGAGATGTTATCGTTAAGAAGAAGAAGAAGTAAAAAAAAGGGGGAAGTTCGAATAATTAATTAACGTTTTGACTGCCAAACGTATTAACATAAAGATATAGGAACGTCCATTGGCATACTTTCTATAGTATACTTTGTTGAATATTAGAAAGTATATTTTTATCAAAAATATTGTTAATAAATAATAAAAGTTATTAAATTGTTAATGAATAATAATATTTAATTTTTTTTCAACTATAATCTGCTGATTGTTATAAAATTTGATGAGGTTATCGACATTAGCATAAACTATAGCTTATTTAATTAAAAATATGATGAAATATTTTTTATTAATCTAATTAAATAAAAATATTCTGTTATTTATATTTTTTATTTTGTTTTTGACAATAGAGTTTTCGTAATAATTTTATAAGTGGATCCAATTACGTAAAATGTTAATAATAATAAAATATTTAATGATCTGAAATTGAGTAAATTTAATTTAAAGATTTATAGTTGAATTAAAGAAAGGAAGCATTATTTTTACTTTGTTTATTTTATTTCGTGTTTTATACTATCTATTAAATATTTATTTTATAGTTAATAGTATAATTAATATTATTTAAAAATTGTAAATTATTTTAATGAGTTAACCTAAAATGGGACTATAACTAGGTTGCTTTATTAATTCTACGAGTTGTTAATGTTTCATAAAACAAAAATTAATAAATTATAAGATCTATATTATATTTAACAAACTGTTCATCATTTTTAATATTAATAGTTTTCCGCAAAAGTTATTGTTACTTAAGCCATTAATTAAATAAGCGCAATAATTTGTTGAGTACAAACCATATTTGCATCTCAACAAATTCGTTAATTTCTTTTTACGATAACAAAAATGAGCCGAAAGTGAATACAAAGTTTTTAAACAAAATTAATTAACTAAACCCAATTATAAAATCAGCCAAATAATATTTTTTCTCGTTTATTCACAATTACCATAATCTCGACAGATCCGTCAATATCATTTTATCATCATCAAAAAAAAGGTAGTAGAAGTAAATGAAAAAAAGTACAAAAAAAGAAAGAAAAGAGAAAAAGAACCCCTAGAAAAAGGTGGTAATAAAACGACATAAATAATCATGTATAACAGGAGTAGTTAGCACGCACCGTTTCCGCGGATGTGCGGAAGGAAGGATAGTCCTAGTAGTAGATAGGTTGAACTAACAAGTTAGCCGACATTTATTTCAGGCCATTACGAGTTAATCTCAAAGACATACCACACAACCGCGCATTATCATTTAAATTGGTGTCGTTATACTCGCGCATTAAATTCGTTCGTTCGTTCGTTCGTTCAGGCTTGGACTCCGCCCACGTTTCCGTTGTTGGTTTGTCGTTGCTACACTTTCCTTTCGTCTAATATTTTAACGAGATGAACGAAGATACAACACAGGTGCGATGAGAAGGGAATATATGAGAAACATTATAAGAAGTATTATTATGATGAACCAAAAGTTCCTCAGTTTTTAAATTAATATTTCACTTGAAAATAAACTAATTTTACTGACTTTCAAAAATTGCACTATTTCAAACGACACAATGAGTACACAAATTTTTTGGTTCATCCTAATATAACGTTGAGAAAAAGGGGTGATGATTGGGGGGGGGTTAAGGTATAGAGCGTTTGCGTTTGAATTTGTTTATCAAGGTTAAAATCTTTTAGTAAACTTCAGGTGTAAAAGAATTACGGTGTCGCGCGATTTATCGTCCGCATTTTTTTTCCCAACTCCCCTCTCCAGCCCCCCTCTCCCCCCCCTTTCCCACCGGTACACGAATCTTGGTAGTAAATCAAATTCGTTTATTCCGTTGCCGGCTGAGTTACCCTTTTTTTTTTTTATTTTTTTTTTTTTGTTTGTTCTTACCCATGGCGAACGGTGAATGGAGACTCGCCGGTTTGTGCCTCGCAGGAGGTGAGACTCCCGTAGTGACAGTCTATGGGTACTATTAGAACGAAAACTGACTGATCGTGACTGTCATGATTGTGTAAAGGGACTCCACCCTTCCGGGTCTAAGTTTTTCTTGGTGGTCTCTTTGATTGTCATTTTTTTCTTCATCTTCTTGGTCTATTCAGTTGTCGTTTATCCTTGATTATTTGTCCTTAGTCAAATATGATAAATATTTGTATTTCGTGATGATGTTTTATTTGGGAAAGTATTATTCTGTATTAGGATAAGGAATTTAAGGAATGGGTAGGTTTCATGGGGGTTTTGTGAAAGTTGGTTAACAAATGAAATGAAAATCTAAGTTGGATTTTAGGTTCATTTTTGAACATTTTTGTTCGTATGATAATAATTTGTAAAATTAGGCACATTAGTGTTGAATAGTTTCAATATGTTAGTTGTTGGATTATTGATAGTTGAATCATTGTTTAGAATGAAGCTACATTTTATGCAAGTTTATGGTACTTTAATTAATTAGAATAGTGTATAGGATAAATTAAATGAATTTGTAATTAGATAAAATATTGTTGTGTACACCAATAACTTTAAAAATGAAATATACGTGAGTTTATTGAATCGTGATTAATTAATTGGATTAATTAAAAAAATAAGGAACAATTGTGTGCTTATTTAAAATTTGATAAAAGTATAAGAGTTCTGGTGCACCATATTTGTCATAAAAAAAAAATTGTTAAAGAATTAATTTCACAAAGTTTTATAAAATATTAGGTTGCACGGAAAATTCACTCAGGTTTATAAATAAACACGATTAATATTTATATCGATTAATATTTTTAAATGTATTACATGTATTTATCTCAAAATCAGCAAAAACTTTGCGTATAAAATAACCTAAAATTTTTGACCTGGCAATTGTAGGTTAGGTTACCAGACAAATTTTTTCGGTCCGTTATTTTCAATATACAAGGTGTTTCGTAATACGTATGAAACACAGACAAATAGAACACACGTTTGTACGAACATTTCTCATTATTTTGATGTCCTGTATTCACATCCGATGTTGGTCCCACATATTACGAAACACCCAGTATATTAAAAACATCAATCAGCACGAACTTTTCGAGCAACCCAAATAAAACAACTACAAACTCTTACATTCAAAAGCCGAATCCCTTACAACTTTAAATCCCAATCTACCAACGATCCAAATATTTTCGTACTCCCATAAATCATAATATCAATCCTTTCTTCTCATCTTACAAAGTATCACTGCAGACACTTTAAACGTCCTAATCCCTTCAAAGTTGTACGTTAACTTTGTACTTTTGACTTCTGTGCTACAATATTTAAGATTGCGAAGAGGGGTTAACGGGGTGAGAGCATAGGATTTGAGAAGTGTATGAGGGGGTTGGGAGTTTGAGGATTGCAAGGACGGATTAAAAAGCACGCTCGTGATGTATCACCGTGCTCTCGCGAGGAGTGTCTCGACAAACTGCTGTCAGTAGATCGAAGAAGGCGTAGCTCCGGACGTTCTTACACGACATTAGCTAGAGATCAACGTAGATAGTGTCTCCGATCGTGAAACGCACGGCAGGATACGAAGTATCTAGATGGTGATCGACCGAAGAGAAAAACCTTTGGAAGGAAGAGAACAAGGGGAGGGGGGAGAGAATGATCAACCGCACGATGGGCATTCCTTTCCGCGTGGTAGAAATGGTAAAGAACGTTTGCCGTACTCCAAACGATAATGTAACCCATTTCTTCTTACTATACAAAGATACTTAATGTTGTTTTTCATAGTCGCATTATTTTTACATTTACAATTTTCATATAATTGATGATAGGAAGAAAATAATCTCATCTATTTTATTATTTTTCTATTAACAATCATCAATCCTAAATTTGTATTCATTGATAATTGATCTTATAGTCTAATTATTGCAAGAGTTATGCGATCCTAAAAAAAAAAAAATACGAAAGTATTATTCCTTTAACTTAATATATTGGTAAATCGATACAAACTTTTGAGTAACCCAATAAAATATCAGATTAGAAAATATTTAACGTCCTGTTAGATTTCAAACCTGTTACATTGACAAATTTTGCAATCGTGACAATGCATATTACTAAATTTGAAAATCATTCGAACCAACGTATAAGATTACAACTGTTTCTAATCATATTAACCTCAAAATCATATTAATTGTTCTTCATTAACCGACTTGTAAAAATCAAGTTAAATAATTTGAAACGAACAATATCTAACGAAAAATAAAATCATTGGAATCAGCCAACTAGATCTCCGATTATTATTCCCCTTAAGGCGAGAGATCTCGTTACGTTAGGAGAGAAAGGCTAGAGTATCCAATGGCGACATTCCGCAACAACGTCTTCTCTCCTCTCTCCTCTCTGTTTTCTCTTTTCCGGGGACCGATACAAGGCCGATACCTTGATCCGATCAGAATCAAGCTCCCTTTCGCGAGGATAATCCTCCGTTAAACGGTCGTACGTCGTACAACAGTGGCCAACAAACGGTTCCCCGAGTCTGTACTTTATTCTTCTACGTTATGTTATAGGTAAGAACAGAATAAAAGAAAGAGAGAAGAAGAAGAGAATATCCTTATCAGAGATCTGCGGCTTCGGCCAGTGAGCGGCTATTTGTATTCATAAGCCTGCGGGAGGCCGGCGCTCACGGGCTCCAGATATCCTGGCTCTTTGCCAGGTCTACTTCTTTTCAGTCCTGGCCAGGGACTCCTTTCCCCAGGGATCGAACCTGGGGTATCTCTAGGCACGTTAGTTCTCGGTTCACCTAGTTGAAAGAGAAATGATTGTTATACTGTTATTGTTGTTATTGTTAGTGGTGGTTTTGGTGGTTTTGGTGGTGGTTGTGGTATAGGGCTAAGTCATTTGTGCCTTAGGATAGGCGCCTTCTTCTTTCTTTCTTGATCTTTTGGTATGAACGGGTATAAGGTCTCAAGAAAAGAAAGAAAGAATGAAAGAGATTTAAAGAGAGAGAGAGAGAGAGAGAGGGAGAAAGAAAAAGCCCGCGGCCTGTGTTCGCGAGATGCGCACGCTCGAGAATGTGACCAGTCATCGAGTTATTTAATTTTTCGAGGCACCCCCGCCGCGCGTGTTTGCTCAGCCCTGCTGTGAGCACAAATTACCTCGCGACCGAATCACCTCCAGCAAAATGCTCTACG
The DNA here is from genome assembly GCF_010416935.1 of Polistes fuscatus. NCBI lineage: Eukaryota > Metazoa > Arthropoda > Insecta > Hymenoptera > Vespidae > Polistes > Polistes fuscatus. The sequence continues at coordinate 1,157,922 of NW_025113086.1, read as the reverse complement.
GTCTTCCAAAGAAAGAATGAGAAAGAGAGAGAGAGAGAGAGAGAAATAGAATGTTGTTATCCGTTTTTTTTTCTACCACTTCTCGATTCGTACAGAATCCAAATTCCTTTCGTCAAGATTTAAACAAGGACATGATTTTTTTTTTTTAACTGTACTTGACGTTTCATATTTGGAATCAGTAGTTTGACGTGTATAGTACTGAATAATTCTATATTGTTGGATTACACTTGGATTATGCTGTTGGTTATATTTTATTAAGTGTCATATGTAATATTCATTTTATTTTTTAACATTATTTCTATTGTTGTTGGGAATGAGCAGAAATATGCTGTTTTATGTTATCATTTATGTCAAATTATGGTCGGATTACGGTATTTTTCATTTTTGGATACTATACTAAATTATTAAGTTTTTTTTAAATAATCATTATTAATATGATTTGTTAATAAATTTGTTAATTAATGTAGTATTTATTTGTTTTTGAAATATGTTACTTGTTTAATTTTCTAATCATTATTTTTTACGAAATGTTGTTACATTTTTGTCGCAAACCTGATTGACACTAAAATGCATCAACTTTGCAGAGTAATTTTCGTTTAAAAGGGATAATTTTTATCAAAATTAGAAAGAAATAGATACAATATTATTTTAATTTTATTTCCGCATGAAAACTCGTTAATAGCCGTAATTTTTTTCGTCAAAATTTAATAAACAATGTGATGTGATTTTTTTTATATGCAATTAACTATTAATATTTTCTACAATGTACAACAAATATTATAACACATTTGTCTTTTTTAATATCCACAATTTAGAATTTTTTATATTCATCACATTTTTGATTAAATAATTTCTAACTTTTCTTCTTAAAATCTTATATAAATCAAAATACATTAACTTAATTGAATATTTTTCAATTTTTTCATATACCTAATTCAATCGACTATCCAAAAGAAATAATTTCTAAACAAAATATTAGAAAAACATATTATATCATCTTCGTTACATTATCCCACATCTCTACTCATTCAAAAATCCAAATACTTAATTAAAATCAAAACGAAAAGAACACAATTACACCCTTTAACTTAAAACGAACAATACTTATCCCATTCTCACCTTTCCTTATAACAATTAATCTTAATTTACAATTATATCAATCAACAATCATACTACCAATCATTAATTCGTCCAATATATATTTCTTTATTTAAATCAAACAAATAACAACAAGAAAAAAAAGAAAAAACAACGAAAACCAGCATATTCAAGAAAGATATTTAGTCAGCTATTGCACACACACCTGACCCCCTTTGCGCTCGCGTTCTCGATCGGTTGGAGACACGGACAGGAACGATGCTTCCTTCCTCCAATGTGATCTAGGCGTACGTATATATACGGTCAGCCCACCTCGCTATCTATATGCTAATCCATTGAGATGGTACCCGCAGATTACACCTCGGAATTAGCTCAGAGACTGGGGTATCAGAGCCGCACAGACAGCCATCTCTCTCTCACTCGCACAGACACAAACACAAACACTAACACACATACACACTATCTGTATCTATCTATCTCTATCTCTCTCATACACACACATACACACATTTGAACGTACCTTTATCCCACCTTATATACGTAACCCGCACGTCTCTTCACCCAGTCCCCCCCCATCTCCCCCCACGTCCCCTCCCATCACCACCCCACTTCCCTTCTTGTATTCTCTTGAAACGCATGCATACACACTACTTACACTAGCACCTTTAACACCTATATGTATATTTACATGCACATATAGTTGAACACCTCATCTGCGTTCGGTGGTTGGACCACGGCTGACTCGGCACTTCCAGTTCGTTAGCCCGTGTTAATAACGTTAAAGAGGATGCGATAAACTCGTTAGGAAAGGAAACAGACCGGCCCCGCTAAGCTCGACCTTCGCGAGATACTCGGGGAACCATCATCGTCTTCTTTAAGAAGTTTTTTAACTTCTTTTTTCGTTTTTTTTTTTTTTGGTGGGGTCGGGGAGTAGGGTTAAAGATAAGAGCGGGTTTTTCGTTAAGGTGATGTGTATTTTGATTGTTAATACTAATATAGGATTGTTATTTTAATTGTGGTTCTCTGATCGTGTGATTTTTGTTGATGAAAGAAGGAGTGTACTGATTTGTACTGTTTAGGGGGAGAGTTTAGTGGGTTGGTTATTAATATTTGGGGTTTGGGATATATGGTGGGTATTGGATAAATTTGGATGGTTATTGTTGTCATGGGGTTTATCGTTTTTGTTCAATTATTACGAAAAAATGGTATTGTTGGGGTATTAGGATTATTTTTTCTAAGGGAATAAGGGATATTCGAGGATAATTTTTATTGACGAAATTAATTAGATAAATTATTTAAAAATATGGAAAAAAATGTTTAAACATTTGTCCAGATAAATATTTAAAATTATAGTTTAAATTGTTTATATAATAACTTTTTGAAAGAACTTGGAAATAAAATTCTATTGAGATGTTTGTGAGAGATAGCATATATCAGAACAAATTGATTCAAATGAAAATTGAAAACATGAAAAAATGATTTCATGTGATAGTTTGAATATCTGTAAAAGTATTTGGTAACTATTGTCTCTGTTGGAATTAATTTATTAACTTATATAGAAATGTGATATATTAAAATAATTTTTATTAACACTAATCGTACTATGACCGGTCAATTGACCAATTGTAAAATTATTTACAGAATTTCTTACAAATTATAGTGCTATTTGTTGTGTCAAGAATTATTGTATCATACATTGTAAAATATATGATATTTCGAAGACGAGTTTTTTTATTTTTTGTGGTAATAATTATATAAAGTTCGGTATGTTTAATTTTAAATAAATAAATTTAAACCATAAATAAGAAACATAAAAATAGTATTAACTTTCTTTAATATCTTTTATTAAAAAAAAAAATTCCAATCAACAAGTTTTAATAATTGTAAAAGAATTAAATAAAACTAATAATTATATAAAATGTATGAAATATATGAACCGTTTATATTAAAAGTGGTGCAAGTCCATTTTCTATTGTCTCGAAAAAATTCAAGGTTAGCATATTTATCAATTAAAAAATATAAGTTAATTGTGTCAAGTCTGGCAAAATTTCTATTAATTTATCAATATATAATTTAATCATATAATTTTCTTTTAGATTAATTTAACTAAAATAATGTATATTTACGGTCCGTAAATGAACTTTTACATTTCATAATAAAAGTTCCATATAAAAAAAGAAGCAACAAAAACATATGTATATATATCAAATGAAAGATATCGAGTAATTGTGAAAGAAGTTGGAAACAATGACATCAGTTAACTTTCTTTAATATCTTTTATTAAAAAAAGAAAAATTCCAATCAACAAGTTTTAATAATTGTAAAAGAAATAAATAAAACTAATAATTATATAAAATATTAATTTAACTAAAATAATGTATATTTACGGTCCGTAAATGAACTTTTACATTTCATAATAAAAGTTCCATATAAAAAAATAAGCAACAAAAACATATGTATATATATATCAAATGAAAGATATCGAGTAATTGTGAAAGAAGTTGGAAACAATGACATCAGTTAACTTTCTTTAATATCTTTTATTAAAAAAAGAAAAATTCCAATGAATAAGTTTTAATAATTGTAAAAGAATTAAATAAAACTAATAATTATATAAAATATTAATTTAACTAAAATAATGTATATTTACGGTCCGTAAATGAACTTTTACATTTCATAATAAAAGTTCCATATAAAAAAAGAAGCAACAAAAACATATGTATATATATCAAATGAAAGATATCGAGTAATTGTGAAAGAAGTTGGAAACAATGACATCAGTCGTATTACAATCGGTCGACTATGGTCGGTTGGTGTGCTCGAGTAGCAGGATAAATTTATTAGCCTACGGGAATATGATCGCTCGACGCGTATTGCGGGATCCCGGGTACAGCGAGAGAAACACGATGAGCACGTACGAATATAATCCTGTCAACGTAGGGATAGCAGAATGAGAGAAGAGTGAGAGAGAGAGAGAGAGAGAGAGAGAAAAGAGAGGTGTGGGGTAAACGTGTGCACCGTCGATGCTTCCATGTTCTCCATCCGGACCAAATTCGCACTGCTGGCCGCGAAAATACGAGAACTCGGTTATGAATCAACCTGGTATTCCCTACCATCATCATCTCTCTCTCTCTCTCACTCACTCATTCACGTTCTCTGTCCGTATTTCTCATTCGTTCATTCTCTCTTTGTTAGGTTCACACAGAACGAGCCGATAATCGTCTCGCTTGCTAATTTCTCTGTCATCTCGTGTAATCGTCCAGCGTTGAACTTGTCCTACCATCTCCTACCGAAAGCTCGTTTCGATAGGATTGGGTTCGATGATGATGTGTGCTTTCGATGAATTTCATTGGAACCTATAATTCCCCGATGCCTTTATTAGAGATTCCTGGTCTGGTTAGGAATATTATCCTAGGGTCTTTTGAAGAATAATCAAATGATTAACAAATACTGGATATAGGTCGTTGATCATGTTAACTGATTTATCAGGAACATCGATAGGTTTTAGTCATTTATTATTCAATATCGGTATGGTATAATCAAAGGGAAGAACAAGTTTTCAAAGATAAGGGATCAGAAATGTGTCATTAGTCGATGACATGATATTAAGTAAGCTGTGTAACCGGTTGAAAGGTATGAATACTTTGTTCCATCTGTCTGATGTCAACTAATTCTGGACTCTAACTTTCTCATGCCGTTTCTGACTATCAGAGTACTCCTAAGATGCGGACTTTGTTGAGAACTCGATTAGGTGGGTAAGGTTGGTGTATAACTCGAGATTTCGAGTTAACCGCAATCTGGTTGATCCTATTATCTGGTTCTCATGCTTCTAATTTGATCATCTTGGTCAAACTGTTGTTTTATAATCTTCGAGAAAATCTTACGTTTCTTAAAATTCTTTCTTTTTAATGTCTGGTTGAAAGGTAGAAGTTTGGATTATGATCTTAATGTGATTTTTGATAAATCTCACGATGATGTGATTTTTTAAGGTGGAATTTTTAAGGAAGTAAAGTATCATTTAGAATATTTTCTGACAATGGGGTTTCTTTTTTAGGTTAGGAAATTTAGTAAAAGTTGTAATTGGATTTAAGAATCGTGTTGGTGATCGTTTGAAAAGTGTTTCTAAGTATTATTTATTCACATATTTAAAGTATGGTGTATAATGTTTGTTTTGGTGGTATATTGTGCCTTTTACTGTGTTTCTGTTCCTTGGAACGGTACAAAGTTAGATCATAGAATTAATTGTTTGTTATTGGAATAATATCTTTTTCATTTGGGTTCCTATTTTGCTAGTAATTTTTAGTAGCTGTTCATTGTTATTACATTATTGTGCTATCATATTCCTGTTTGTTATTACACTCTACTGGATTGATATCCAGTATTTTGTTTACTGAAAATATCATCCGAATCATTTCAAATAATTTCATTCTAAACAATCCAATAAACTATGACATTGTTAATTATAATGAACTCTCCTAATCGTTCCTGAAAACATTTCATTACTTATTTCTATAACAATAAGTATACCATACTTAATTACGCTGTGATTTAATCAGATCAACTTCCAAATAACTTAGCTAGCTATTATTACTCAGTAATAATGCAAATATGTCCTATAATGCAGATGGATCCTTTCATTAGTTCTCATAATTCCTGTTTGATCATCCTGTTTAACAGTCCTCTTGAAATCCTTGGCAAACCTTGTGTGCATTTACTAGATCTCTCTCTCTCTCTCTTTCTCTCTCTCTCTTTCTCTCTCTCTGATTCGTCTAGCCGAAAGGCAAAGCATGGATTATGATCGTGGACGATAGCAGCCAATGTGTAAATGGCGTTTAACTGAGAGAACTGTAGGATACCGAAGGTAGATTTAGGCATTATGGTTGGTGGTCGTTCAGGAGGCGTCGCCGAACCGAACGCGCTGAATCACCCAGCGAGAGTTTTCCTGTCAGTGACAGTAGGTACGGGCCACCAGGACGATGCGCCACCAAGTGGAATTGCCTCGTACGGCCTCAAAATGAATGCGCGAACGCCCATTAGGGGAATAAATCAGGCCCACGTTATCCGCAGGATATCCGCGCATAATCGATCTCGCGTTCACCGCTAATCGCGAGGCCTAATCGTTCATCCACGATTCTTTGAATCTTTTCAATACTTTTGATCTATCCGATAGCTCATGGGTCTGGGTTTGGTGGTACCATCGGTATTGCTCTGCAGTGCTGATGTTCTCCACTGTGGTACAATGTTCGGTCATATTCATTGCAGGAACTTTTTGAAGGATTTGGATTTGTTCACTATTTTTAGGTTATGTTGCTATAACATTACTATATTTTAGGAGGTTACCTTGTTTATTGGGTTGGAAAAGAATGTTGGTAGTTAGTATTTTGTATTGAAAGTGTTTAGATTATGTTTATGGGTTAATCCAATAAAATACTATTAGGTATTACACTATAGTATTGTTAAGTATGGTATAATTCTTTTTACTTTAATGAATCAATCAGCAATCAGACTACTAAGAAATTCGTACGAGACTTAGAACAAGAAACAATGAATTTGTTAAACAAAAATTATACGATTTAATATTATTTAGCTTTTACACTAAAGTTAACTTTTCTTATTTTAAATTAAACAATACAAATATTATCCAAAATATAAATAAAACAAAAAGGCGATGTACAGATTGGAAAAAATTTTGTGTTCAATTTTATTAAGTTAGTTTTTAAATAGTGTACGCCTTATGTTTCGTTGTATCATGTCAACATAGAAAAAAAGTCGAAGGAACAAGTCGTCGAATGACCCTGGCCATTTCCGCTAAGATATGCTCGCACCGTTCGGGCTTGGCCCGAGCACGGCAGGAGACCCAAGAGAAACTTCCGAGACGACCGAGACACGCACTTAAAACTTTTCTCGCACGACAACGTTGTTCCGAACTTTTCGAAGAAATGTTTCAATGTCGAAACGACGAAACATCTCCGCTTGTTTTCGCCAACAGACGTTTCCTTCCTATCTATATAAATACATATACACATACACACACATTTATATACACACATATATGCACATATATATTCACTTATGTATATGCATACGTTTACGTAAATATATGTATGTTTATATACAAACCAATGCATAGACGTATGCATGTTTTTGTTTGCATGAATGTATACGTGTATGTGTGTGTGTGTGTGTTTGTGAGTTTTAAGTAGATACCTAAGAGACACGTAGGCGCTAAAGGGAAAGAATTAAAATAAATGTCACGAGCATGCGAAAACAAAGTGAGTGTTCGATCGAGCGATAAGAGAAATTCACTAAGATTTACGATCTCACTTATTCCTTTTCTTATCTCTTTTCTCTTCTCTTTCTTATTAGTTTTATTTTCTCACTGCGTGTTTCCCTTTGATGCTCGATTAACACTAAACGTAATGTGACCGATGTGTTAAATGACTACATTGTTTAATTTAAATTCTACATTCAGTAATATTGCTTTTGTTTCTTTTAACTTCACGATTAATATATTCATAAATATTATTTTATTATTAATTGCAAATTGTTTTATATATTAATTCAGCGCCATATTGATTCTTTATTAGCTGCATTAAATTGCACAATAATGTAAGTTTTGTTAAAGGCTGATTTTATTTTTCGTTTAATTGGTTACGGTATTTAAAAATAATAATAATAGTAATAATAATAAACGTAAAATAAATATACACGTATAAAGTATCGCACTTATTTTAATATCTAAATACGCATGGTGAAATATTTTGTACATAACCTAAAAAAATTAAAATCGTTCATTCGAAACGCTGTTGTTGTCTTACAACAACTCGAAGCATTTATTTATGCATTTATCTTTAAATAAATACTAAAATAGATATAATTATTTCTTTTTTCTTTTCATAATTTAAATTACTTAATAATATAAAATAAATCTTATTAGTTAAATCTTCTAAGATAAAACACAATTTCATGCAACGTGAGCCTATTCATTGTTTACAAGATTGAGTTTTATCGAGTTTTTTCATCGAAGAAAAATAAATAAATAAAATTGTCGATAAATATATTATCGAAATAAGAATATAACGCGTGAGAAAAAAAGAAATAATAAGAGAAAGAGTGGAGAGAAAGAGAGAAAGAGAGAGAAACGTGTGCAACGTCGATATAACCATTACAACCCCCATTGTTATCGTTCCACTTGTCGTCATTGACTCGGAAACGTTTTCAGCCACGCTCAAGTACCGTTCTGCACTTTCCAACACATCTAATTTTGTAAAAGCAGTGAACACGAGGAATGGGGAGGGAGGGGTATACCGTCAGATACTCTAACTAAACGTACGCACGTGCATTTTCAAGTTCTTCTCCCATCTTTCTCCCTTTTTCTCTTTCTATTTCTCTCTTAGCAATGAAAACGAAGAAAGGAAGGAGGCAAAGGAAGGTAGGAAGATAGGAAGGAAGGAAGGAAGGTAGGGCAAAGTTGGTATAGAAAGGGACGAACGGAGAGAAAGAGATACACAGATGTGCTCGGTTTCCAGGGTGGAAACGTTTTAATAAGCGGACGTATGCTACCCTCCGAAGGGGCGTATAAATATATTCGGTCGTTCTATTCGACAGAACGATATACCCACTAGTATAGAATGAAATAGAAATTGACAAAAAGAGTAAGAGAGAGAAAGAGAGAGAGAGAGAGAAAAAAGTAGAGAATACGTGAAGTAAGAGTATGAGTGAGATAGAAATAGAATAGTATGTATATGAGATAAAAAATTACAGAATGTGTATAAGAGAAAGAGATAAAATAATAGAGTATGTTTGAAAGAAAGAGAGAGATGAAAAGAGAAATTCTATTACAATTAATAAAAATTATTACTATAAAAATTGAAGAACAAATCAATAGGATGGAACCTCGAATGGAATCTGATGAAGAGGATATTATTATTTGTGTTGATGATAGTTGAATTTCATCGAACTGATTACTAATAATAATAAATTGTAATAGTGACGAAATAATTATCAATTTTTTTCTGGAAGATTTTATACGAAGAAATTTGTATGAAAATTGAATTGGATGGTATTATTTTATTTTTCTTTTTTATTTTTACTTGCCAACACGATTAATTCCCTTAATCATAAGAAAAATTGTACCAACAATATTCGTTACTCTAAGAATATATTATTTAAAGTATTTCATATATCATTTGCTGAATAATCTGGACTTGTTTGTTATGAATTATAAATTTTACAATTGGATATAATTTGACGAAACAATTTCTACTAAATTTTGCCACATTTTACACGACTTATTTTCTTTATACCATTCAGTCGAGTTAATTGATTTGTGGCCAAACAAAACAATGAACAATCCAGAGACAATAAGTGAACAAGTAATGTGCATTTGAAAAGTAAAGAAAGAAAAGAAAAAGAGAAAGAGAAAGAGATGAGAATAATAGTCAGGAAGGAATATCGGTGAAACGGTGAAAGGAAGTGTAGGAGGAGAAGAAAAAGGGGGTGGGGATTGGGGGTGGGGGAAGGAGAATGAGAATGAGGGTTTGTTGAAAGAGGTGGAGGTAGTGTGTAGGGGAAATGCAGAACGAGAGGCAAAACATGTTGCGGCACGAGTTGCCTCGAGAGCTCCGCAGAATTAGCTTTATTATAACCTGGGGGCCATCCATACATGCCTAACAGCGCGGGAACATGCGCCGGCCAATAAGCCGGACGCCGGAGCAACATTTTCGCGACTCGGCGCACCCTAAAATTCTCCTCTTCGTTTCGTACCATTCAAACGAGAGGAGAAAAGAGAAAGAAAGAGAGAGAGAAAGAGAGAGAGAGAGAAATAAAGAGAAAAGCACTAGTAGATGAAATCGATTTCTCTAATTAACGCTCTCGACAATGGACCGTATCTATTTAATAAGCACGCTAATGGACTGCTTGTTACGGTTCGTGGCAGTTGTTGGATATCGTTCGATACACTCTAAAGATTAACGAGATTGTTTCGAATAAATATTATATTGATTTAGATTGAATGATTTTGATCGGATCTAATGGGGAAGGAAGTTTTAGGTGTCAGCGTTTTATTTGATAAAGTAGATCGTTATCTTGATATTTTGATAATTTATTATGGTACTTATTTGATATTTAGTATAGTTTATTATTATAATAGTATTGGTATAGGATTATATTTTGTTATTATAATTATTAATATTATAATATACTATAGTATAGAGTGTATTGTTTTTTTTAGGTTAGTTACTTTATAGACTTTTGTTGATTATATTCTTTTTTATAGATATTTTGGTATTTAAATGTCTGTTATCTTGATATTATTATAATTTATTATAGTATTTATTTGATATTTAGTATAGTTTATTATTATAATAGTATTGGTATAGGATTATATTTTGTTATTATAATTATTAATATTATAATATACTATAGTATAGAGTGTATTTTTTAGGTTAGTTACTTTATAGACTTTTGTAGATTATATTCTTTTTTATAGATATTTTGGTATTTAAATGTCTGTTATCTTGATATTTTTATAATTTATTATAGTATGTTTATTATTATAATAGTATTATAGTGTGATATACGATTATATTGTTATTATAATATTAGTAGAGATCATTAATACTATAATATGCTATAGTTTAGTGTATTATACTGTTTAGGTTAGTTACTTTATAGACTTTTATAAATTATATTCTGTTTCTTCTTTTTTCTTTTATAAATATTTTGTTTAGTTTTATAGTATTTTTAGATAATAGAGTGAGCAATAATGTGTTGGCAATTTTAGTAATTCATATATAAGTAAATATTTGATTAATCTTATAATGTTCAGATTTTAATATCCAATTCTGTGGTTCTTAATCGATGTCTCACAAAGTTATGAAAATTGATTTGTATGCAATATATGTAATCTAATATAATTTTTAATAAATATAATAATATAAGTATAAATTAGTTATATGTGCAAAAGTTGTGTCATATCAATTATAATCACATAATGTGCAAATAACTAACCAGTAAACTAATTACCCCACAAAATGTTAATAAACAAACTAATTTATATTAACAATATCCATTACAAAAATAAATAGAATAATTCGTTCTTAAAAAGCTTACATTGTATCAACCAAAACCAAATAGATAAAATTGATAAAATTTCTTAAGTAAATTGTTCTTATGAAACAACCAGTATCAGAACATTGGTAGGAGTCTCGTTAGGATCGATCAAACAGGTCCTGGGGAAGGATTTAATCGCACCGGTGCGTTAATTAATTCTTAGTGATCTTAATTAAAATATTAATTACGGAAAGACAATGACGTAGTGATGGGGAGTAGGCGCCAAAGAGGAATCTGTTTATTTCCTCCTCCTTCTCCTTCTCTTCCTCCTCCTGCTCCTCCTCCTCCTCCTCCTTTTTCCTCAAACCACTCCACTTCATCCGCTTCACTTTTTGTTCTACCAATTCCTCTAACTCCTACACTTCTTGCTCTACAAATTCATGCACCTCTTTCATATTCTCCATTTCTTGCTCTACAAATTCCTACATTTTTTTTTCACTGACTCAACTTCTTATTCTAACAATTCTTGCATTTCGTTGACCCTTTCTATTTTTTCTTCTACAAATTCTTATATTTCTTATACTTTTGTTCAAATGATTGTCCAAATTTTGTTCAAATGATGTTCAAATGATGTCGATTCCTCTACTTATTTTTTTATCAACTAGTTAACCTTCCCTTTTATCAACATTTCCATTTTTTTCTTTACCAACTTATTCACTTATTTCTTTACCAATTCTTCCCACTGTCCTACCTTTTCTTTTATCAACTCTTCCATTTATTTTTTTACCAACTTATTCACTTATTTCTCTACCAACTAGTTTAACCTCTTCCTTCACTAACAATTAATAATTTTACCAACTCTTCTAATTATTTCTCTACAAATTCTTCTACTTCTTATACTTTTGTTCATTTATCAATTCTTCCACTTATTTCTCTACCAATAGGATCACCTTTCCTCTTACCAACTTTTTCAACTGTCTAATCTTTTCCTTTACCAACCCATCCATTTATTTTTTAACCAACTTACTCATTTATTTTTCTACCAATTGGTTCAACTTTTTTCTTTATCACCCATTTCTCTACCAATTCTTCTCACTGTCCTACCTTTTCCTTTGCCAACTTCTTCCACTTATTTCTCTACCAATAGGTTCACCTTTCCTTTTACCAACTTTTTCAACTGTCTAATCTTTTCCTTTACCAACCCTTACATTTATTCTTTAACCAACTTATTTATTTCTCTACCAACTGGTTCAACCTCTTTCTTTATCACCCATTTCTCTACCAATTCTTCCCACTATCCTACCTTTCATTTGCCAACTTCTTTCACTTATTTCTCTACCAATAGATTCACATTTCCTTTTACCAACTTTTTCAACTGTCTAATCTTTTCCTTACCAACCCTTCCATTTATTCTTTAACCAACTTATTTATTTCTCTACCAACTGGTTCAACCTCTTTTCATTCCACTTATTTTTCAACCAATTGTTGCACTAACTTCTCCACTTTTCTTCTTCTTCTTCTTATTCCTGTTTCTTTAGTTCTTCTACTTCATTTTCTTCTTTCTCATCATTTACCGTCTTTTACTTTCTCGACTTCTCGCGAATGGAACCCGAAGGAACCACCACTGCGATGCCATTACGATTAACTCCGTCCTATAAGCTTATCTGATAACCACGCCATTATGTTCCACGGCTTCATGGCTTGAGCGTCGCTGACTGGTCCGTTTGTCTGCTCGTTCGCGAAGCCCCCGTGCCAGGATATAGAAAGAAAGAGGAAGAGAGAGAAAAGGAGAGAAAGAAAATGAGAGGAGGATACCAGAACCATTTGCATATCTCTCAGTGGAGATACGAGCAAACAAGTGTCCTCTCGGCGATCCCATCGAAGATCTTTCTGCTCGCATCTTGAAATCGTTTAAAAATCAATCAGCGACTCTTACTTACTATCTTTTATTTCACATACTCTTTTCCTTATTTTATTTCATCCAATTAATTTCTTATTGGTCTTCGTTAAAGTTATGTGCATCTGATTTGAAAGTGTCATTGACTTCTTTATTACAGTCAGTTTTTGATTTTGTACAATTTTTTCTTCACATTTTGAAAACTCTTTTTGAGTATAGTTGATCAATATTATTAATGTTAATTAAGTTGCATACAGTTAAGTAATTTAATTTGTATAAATTTGGTATATAAAGATTATTAGCTTTTTTATTTTCTGTCAGATTTTTATGAAGTTATTTGAGAAACAAGGTTTAGTATAACTTTATAGTGTTAGTGTTTAGTTTGAAAGTTACATTTGAGTATGTTTAGTTTAACTAGTTATAATAAATTTAGGTATACATAGTTAAGTGACATTACTATTTTGTATTTGAAAAATATTATTATTTCATTTAAAATTTATATTGGTACAATATAAATATGGTATTGATACAATGACTTATACTAGTATACTATACTTATAATTATATCATATTAAAAGTATTACTTATATATATATACCCTAGTAAATATAATAATACTATAATATAAATATAACATATTAGAATATATAAAGAACTATATTTTGCTAATTGTGAGTATAGCTTTTATATCAGTATACTTAGATGTGTATATTATACTAAATATAATTTATAAATTATATTGTGTATTTCCTGAGTGACACAACTATTTATTTACTATAAATACAAAATAATAAGAATAAAAAAACTATCTTATCTTATTACCAAAAAAAATACAAGATTGAATTCAACAATCAAAAACAGTATCTTTCAATTCTACAAGCACATGTATATATCATAAATACTATTTTAAAACAATATCAAATATATGATACAAATATAAAAAGAAAAAAATCAGAAGAAATAGAATAAGTTATACTAAGTCAATATTTTCAACATTGATGACTCATATTAAAAGAGAAAATTTAAATGACACAACTATTTATACATCATAGTAAACCTAAACCATCTAATCTTATAACCCAAACAAAAAAGATGACGAATTCCGACAATGAAAACAGTATCGTTACATTCTGCAAACATGCATATCATAAATACCATTTTAATTCGATATTAAATGTATATACATTCACATAAGTGAATACATACATATATCCCTACACGTATCAACGTGGGATAAGGAAAGGAGAAGTAGGAAAGAGGATGAGGAGTAGTAGGAGGAGAAGCAAGGGCACATAGCACACGAAAGCTGGGAACGCACCTCGGTGCACCACCTGACGCTACGGGGGGTCAGTGGTTCTCATAAAGAACATTAACTTACACATTAATAAATATTCGTCATAGAAAATATATATCGTTCTTGTTTTTATCTAACTAATCTGACAAACTCATCTGTAAGTATTCCCCCCTATTGGAAAGGAGGAATTCATAAAAATCAATGACCCGTTTGATTACGGTCCAATCAACTAGCAGGCTTCTCCAACCGATTGGAGATTTCACTTAAGGACACGCGTAGTGGTGTCGATCGATAGAGATATCGGGGGCTCTTCAGCTAATGATGACTTGGCCAAATTCTAACCATCTATCGTGTTTCTACCTTGGGGGATGTAATTTACGAGGAGTCACGATCGATTCTGGTCCCGAGTGTCGATATGAGCACCTCCAAAGTCCGACGTAGCCGTGACGAGTGAAAATACAAACGGTTTAACAGGGATGAGTAGTCGTTTAACGTTTCTGGGATCAGAAATCCTTCCTCTCTTCCTCCTTATTCCCCATCTTCCCTTCCTTCAACTCCTTCTTCTTCTGTTCCACCTCTTCGTATTTCTCCTTCTCCCCTTCTTCTTCTTCTTCTTACTCTGTCTCTCGTTCCTTCTTCCTCTTATTTCTTTCTTTATTTCTTTCTTTCTTACTTTACCCACGTCACAGATAAGCTATAACTGGTGGTGATGCTCTTCTCAAACGAACGACGACATTATATGAGATCAAGCTTTAGCAATGTTGCATCCGACAGATTGGAGTTGCTATAATTCAATGATTAGGGTAGATGAGGGGTTCTTTTTTTATGATGGCTTGTAAGGGAATCTGATTGATTGAAAAAGTTGTATGATTTTGAAGTATTATGTAATTAATGCTAATCTTAGTTTTTTTCTAATTTTCAAAGAAAGTAGTTATAATTTGATTTTTCAAATTACTAGCTATTTATTGAAATTCATTCAATTTTTAACTTCATAAATAAATTTGGTTAATAATATTTAAATGAATGCTAAGAAACTTGGTAAAGTAATAGTTGTGTCTGATATCAAGGTTTAACAATGTTGCATCAGACATATTGGACTTGCTGTAATTCAATGATTAGTTCAGATGAGGGTTTCTTTTTTTTATGATGGCTTGTAAGGGAATCTGATTGATTGAAAAAGTAGTATGATTTTGAAGTATTATGTAATTAATATTAGTCTTCGTTTTGTTTCTAATTTTCAAAGAAAGTAATTATAATTTGATTCTTCAAAATACTAGCTATTTATTGAAATTGACTTAATTTTTAGCTTCCTAAATAACTTAGGCTAATAATATTTAAATGAATGCTAAGAAACTTGGAAAAGTAATAGTTGTGTCTGATATCTAGGTTTAACAATGTTGCATCAGACATATTGGAGTTGCTATAATTCAATGATTAGGGCAGATGAGGGTTTCTTTTTTTTATGATGGCTTGTAAGGGAATCTGATTGATTGAAAAAGTAGTATGATTTTGAAGTATTATGTAATTAATACATACTAGTCTTTGTTTTTTTTTTAATTTTCAAAGAAAGTAGTTATAATTTGATTTTTCAAAATACTAGCTATTTATTGAAATTTACTCAATTTTTAGCTTTCTAAATAACTTAGGCTAAAAATATTTAAATGAATGCTAAGAAACTTGGAAAAGTAATAGTTGTGTCTGATATCAAAGTTTAACAATGTTGCATCAGACATATTGGACTTGTTATGATTCAATGATTAGGGTAGATGTTTTATGTGATGCTAGTAAAGCAATAAGATTGACTGAAATAATAGAATACTGATGAAATATTATCTAATTAATATTAGTCTTAGTTTTTTCTAATTTTATAAGGAAATGAATATTCTTTGAACTCATGAATGGTCATCTTAATATTACAAAATATTAGGATTTAACATTCAATTAGTAGCTTTCTGTATAATTTATCTAAATTATATTTTTTACTTAACGTGAAGAAAGTGGAAAAGAAAACTATTTGTAAAATCAAGGTTTAACAATGTTGCAATTGACTAATTGGATTTGCTGTGATTCAATAATTAAATCTGTCGAGGTTTCATGTTTTTTGGTAAAAGATTATGTTTTATTAAAATTATAATACGTTATTTAGATATTATCTAGTAAATACATTATTAACAGTCTTTTTTTTGTATAATTTTGAGGAAAAATTAATATAATTGAGTTTAGATATGCAGAAATATATTAATCTTTAAGATATCAATAATCTAATGAAACACAGTATTAACAGTAATAACTATTAAATTTTAAAATGATTAAAACTACTTCATCATCGTTTCAGTTTAACCAAATTGAAGACAATAACAATTATTCCACTGTAACAAGAAATACAATATAATCGAATACTGAATAATAATAAAGTTACTATTATTATTAAATAACAAATGATTGAATCAAATCTACATTTCTGTATAACTAACAATAAGTCTAATTATTATTAACATATTTGTTATATTCACTGAACTGTTAAATTATGATTGACTCGACAATACAATGAATTAAAAATAAAATTACTTGAAATTGATTTTTGAAAATAAATCAACAGATATGTATAATCGTTGAAAAGAAAATGATTGGTCGAGTGCATTGTCATTGACTATAGTTACGTAAACATTCGCAACAAGCATTGGGGAGCATTGTGTGATAGAATCAATTATTTGATTCGTATATCAATTTGATGGTTGAGGCACGTTCATGCTACGTGCCTTCTCACCGCTTTTACGCACGTAAATCGTTGAATTATAGGATTCTAGAAAAGAAAAGGCTGTCTGACCGGTGCATCGTCATCTACAGTGATTATGTAAGCATTCGCAACAAGTATTGAGGGTTTTGCGTCGGAGAATCAATTATTGGTTTCGTATATCAATTAAATGGCCGGATCACGTTACTGCTATTATGCGACATCTCAATGTTTTTATCATCGTTTTCTTTCTTGTCTTGTTTATCAATCATTTTCTGTAACGTTTAGCCAATACGAGAAAGAAAATGTTTAGAATTTTATTGTGAATCGAATGATACAGTACAGCATCCGAATTGAAAATGACTTATTTTTGTTTTCTTTTTGGAATCAATCAACGAACAAACCTTTAATTCTATATCTGTCTTTTTTTTTATTTGTATTTATTTTTTATGCCATCGAACCAATTCGATAAAATGTGAAAGAGAATTTGTATTCGATCAATTTTATATTTACGTTTCGAGCAAACAAAACATCGAAGTGTCCGAATAAAAATTGACTTTTTTTTATTTTTTTCAACGAACTGATTAATTTTTTGGTTTTTGTTTTTGTTTTTCCATAGGGTGCGGACGAAGAAGACAGTGCTTCCGTTGCTTGGGTAAGTTTATTATCGTAGAATAATTTGTAATACGAGTTACGCCTTCGATTTACACTCGACAACGAAAGTTTCACTTTCTCGAGATCGTCCTTTCTATTATTTTCCAAAGATTCGAGTTTGAAAGTATAAATTGTTTGGATCGAAGGCGATCTATCGATGTGCATCGTTTGAAACTTTCCTTTCTATTTCCATAGCAATTAGATGGAAAATCACGAGAATGGTTGGTGAAAGCTGCTCAAGGAGATTATCACGAAATGGCGAAATTGGCTGCTGTGGAACCACGTCTTACTGGATTAAAGGTAGGATTATCTTTATTTTATGGTGTCGACAATTTCAAGGATCGAATATCACTGGAAATTAATGTCGAAAGAAGGGTGGTTTCATATGGGCTCCTTCCCACAACCCTTCACTTTTGTATTTCACGCTAAAATCGAATTCATAATTTAAATTGGTTAACAATTTTTATTTCAAATTTAGGCAAACTAATAAAACTATTTATGATTCAAACAGGAGATAGTAAATTATAAGTAATATTTACTTGAATATATTATTTATTATGAAAATTAATTATTTTAGAATTTTTTTTATAAAAGTTAGGGTAACATGAAATCTTAACTCTAAAATCATTTAAAATTATTTCTCTTATCTATTTATATTATTTATAAACATAAGTTAGAGGTATATTCTTTTTTGCACAATGTTTAAAAAATATGTATGCTTTATCGTTTTTTTAATATATTTTTTTTATGGTAAATTTTAATGATAAAAAGTAAAAGTATAAAATTTACTTTTCATCGGTAACAAATATTTAATTGATTTTTTTTATATTCTTTTCTTTTTTTACAACTTTATATTAGCATCATATTATTCTCCATTATTGGAGGCCATTAAATCAACACACATTTCATTTTGAAAATTTTAATTTTATATTTTAAAAATATCAGCACACACACACATAAACACACACACACAATCACACACACACAATTAATTGACTACTTAAAAATATTGATTCCACGTATCTTTTATCAAATATATTCCAATACACAGCAATTAAATTCTTTTTAATTTACAAGAAATTCTTGTTTATCAGGAAATTAATAACTCGTTCTTAAGATTAAATTTTTTAAGGTTATTATTAGAGACAACTATGCGCTATCTAGCGTAAATTTTTTGAACTATTTTTAACATTGAACAGCACATAAATATTGAACATAATTATCTCAGTAAATAAATATCGTAAATTATTAAAAACCATGCGAAATATTTCGTTGTTTATTACAGAAAGTAATAATTAACATTTGAGCTTTTTTCAAAGCTTTAATTTCATAAAAAAGTATTTCTAAATGATTATTCTTCCATAATTATTATAAATGTTGTCGAAAATATCCCAGTAGAGAAAAGTTCATTTCGAGTCAATGAATACCGGGTGTTCAAACGGTATAAGAACATTATTAACATAAAAAATGCTGAAATTTCTTAAAACATCAATTAATTTGTTAATATCGAATAAAACAACAAAAAATCGTTTCAAAATTGATCGATATGTTCGATTTTTACTAAAATCGGTAAGATATTCTTAACTTTTAGGTTATAGTTTATTTCTAATGCATAAAGAAGACTGAAATTCGTTAAATAATTTTCACGAAAAGGTAGAAATTCGCGGGCAGAAAAAGGGCCATCGTAGGTCGTAGTAGACGAACGTATATCGCGGCGATGTTATCCGCAAACACGCGGGTTCGGCCAATTTATCCCAAGGGATGAGACCGACGTGGCTGGGAGAGTTTGGTATGGGGCAAGCTTGTCCGACGGAATGAATTCAACGCGCGGCCCCCATGCGGTCAAACTATCTCTCTCATACACACTCTCTCTCTCTCTTTTTCTCCTCCCTTCCCTTATTTCCTCTTCTCATCCTGTTTCTCTCGTACTGACTCACACAAACCTAACCTGCAAAGTTTCGTTCTTTCCTTTAGATTTCTAGACCTTTAACTTTCCATTCAAGATTTCGTCTAAAAATAGACTCTCAAGATTTGATTAGATTCATTAGTAAATTTTATCTTACATATTATTTTGAACTCGTAGAATAGCATAAGGAATCACTGGTGATTGGTACTAAATTTGTTCGTAGCGCCGTGGGGGTCACCGGTGATTCCATTCTTATCGCAATAAGAGAAATGCATTGCACATGATTACACGCTTTAACTTATCTATTGTAAGTAATTTGTTAAGATAATATGTAAACGTATAATAACAAATTCGTGTTGGCGACACGGGCTGTTCATCGTGTTAATATATAAATCAAATGGGTTGATTTATTCTATTTAATTTTTAGATTAATTCTACTGAATGATTTAAAATTGAGTCAATGAATGATATGTAATTGAAAAATCACAGAAATAGTTCCTTATTTAATTTTTGACATTTTATTTAGATTCAAAATATAAATACTTCGAATCTACACAAATCCTAACCTAAAATAATAAATTATTTCTTCCTGACTTTGTATTCAGGCTTACACATAATATAATTACAGCTATTTTTATCAAAAAATTATTAAACAATGAGAAAGGAAATAGAAAATATTTGGGAATTTTTCTTCCTTAAGTTGTTTAACCGATAAAGGTTAGGTAGCTTTTAGGATCCACTTTACGCATCGAGTATTGGTAACTCACGAAACACGTACAGAGTTCGAAGCCTGATTGCAAACAGGGGCTACCTCAGATTTATTGACCTGTCAATAGTGGAACGCGAAAACGGCGAATTTACAACACCGCAGGTGTTAAGTTCCACCGTGCGTGTAATAACGGTCTGATCCGAGGGGCTACGGTAAGCCACACTGTAATTATATTTCCAAAGCTTCAGGGGCTAACAGCACACACCTTTGTCATTATCAACTGAGGTGTTGTGCTCGTAACTCAATGTGATATCTGTTCTTCACGTGCACACGAAACTTGGACACCAATTTTCCAAAATCCTACTGTATACATTTTTTTATGACTAGATACTAAAGATTAGGGTTGTTATTAGTTCCTTTTAATAATTTATCACCCTTCGCGATTTTTACGATGTAGAAAGAATGTTAAACGGGTCATTGTGTCATCTGTTGCATTTACTAGCTATGGTAATTGTCACTTTGATTGGAAAATAAGTTTCTTCGTATTTTAATGCAAATATTAAACAAATTTTTTTTCATATCATGGATTCAGCCTTTTACGATCGATTTAAATGGATCAATTAATATACCAGCGACGAACAAACAAAAATTTTTGTTCAGTTTGAACAAAACCTTGCCTTAAAAATATCAACATCGCATTGCAAATAATATTTAATTCTAAAAATATTGGAAGCAAGAGGGATGGGAGGTGGACGGTGGTAGATAAGAAATAAATTAAAAGACAAAGGACGGGAAAAAGGGGTGATGAGTTTGGGGTTTTACGTCAGTAGGCATGCCAATTACTTCCTCGGTAATTAAATCAACACCAACGCTGATCAACGTTCGTTCTCCCTCAATCTTTCCTTCCTTCAGCAGTGTCCATTCTTCCTTCAGAATAAATAAATCGAACAATTACCCGGCATTCAAATCGGGAAAGAGTAAATTTAGTCGAATACGATTAAGTTAACTGGGAGATTGATTGGTCGTTTATGTGCAATTCCTCACCAATTCCAATCTTGTTTCGATCACATTGTTTAACTTCATTTTTCTTTTTTTTAGTCGTATTAAAACTTCTCGAATTAATTATTTTCTTACGTTGTTACTTTTATGAAACAGCAGAAAAAAAGAAAGTTTGTTATAATTGTTGACCAAAAATTCAAATTATTTATCAATTATTTTGTATTTTCTGGTATATGTTGCACTGCTATATATAACATTCTATTATTTTTTAATTATTATTTTTTTAAATTTTTGTTTAACAATAATTTATCGTAATTGATATGTACAATTAAGAATTGTATTTATAATATAAAAACTGTAAGAGCGCCGCAGTGGATATTTTAGGAACTACCGAGTTAACCTATAAATTTCAATAATATATAAATTATAAATTAATATTTCTTTATAAAAATAAATATTTAATAATAAATTAATCTATTAAGAATATTTTTTTTTTAATATTTACCATTTCAATAAAAAATACTACCATTGTCTTACTAATAATTTCTTTAAATTGTACTTTGACTAAAGAATACAATGACCCATCATTGTTCACATTATCGTACGAAACCTATCATTGCTTTTGAATCCTAAACAAAGTAGCCAAAAAAATTCGTACAAATTCTCGATTGTTCGATCGAATAAAAGGAAGAAGACAAATGGTCGAATTCAACTACAGTGGTAAGTATATTATTCGGCACAAAGAAATCGATTGGTTATTTGCGGCACGTTGTTACCAACCATCTTACAAAGCACCTTTTATAATAGTTTACAAACCGGTGTCAGAAGTCACAAAGCGTAGAGAAAGAGAGAGAAAAGTTCAGCTTCGTTTTTCTTCGATAGTTTACGAGCCCGTATTCGACTTTTAACCGTTCACACACGTGGACTACGTAAATAAGCATATACTTACAAACGTGATCCGTGCCTGGAACGTAGTACATGGCTATTGTATTCGGTGGGTCAGGTGTACAATTCCCTAACCCACGTTTCCCCCCTCCTCATCTCACCCCCTCTCATCCTTACCCCCCTTGCCCGTTATTTCTCTTTCAACTTTTGTACGGAGGAGCACCGTGTGCCTATTATACTTTATTAACGGACGCGTCTGGCATTGGGATGGATTCGATTGTTTGATTCGTGTGTTCCTCGGTAATGCAGGACGGGTGCATCATTTTGTGACGTGACGCATTGTCTTCCTTTTTTCTATCTCTATCTTTGTCAGCGGTATTGTTTTTTCTTGTCTGCTCTTAAAATCTTTTTCTTTTTGATCAATTCTTTTATTCCGAACTGGTCTTGATAATACGACAGGTGTAACGTTTTTTCTTTATCTTAATCGTTAGTATTGGTTTTAAATATGCGAGACAAGGTTTTTAAGTGGTATTGGGAAAAGGTTATTTATTATAGGGTGGGATGGTTTAGATGATTAAATGTATTGTAAGTTGGTATCTTTATGAGATTAGGATTCTATTGTTTTTATTTAATAGATTTTGTAATTATTTTATTCATGTGGAAAGACACATTTATTTTTTTTTCTTTCTTTTTTTTTCTAGCTAAGCAGGTGCGTACTGTCAATGATATTTCATCTTATCTTTTCTTTATTTTTAGTATACATTATTTTCAGCACTTAACTATACAAATGAATTCTGAATTCAATTGTTCAAATTTAATATATTTCAACATATTTTCAATTTTATATATGTATATAATAATATATTAAGCATTTTTCTTATTCTTAAGAATATAAAATAAGAAAACAACTTTACGAAAATTAATTACTCTCGGATATTTAATAATCATTGTTATTAATTTTCTTATTATTATCAATTACCAAACCTAAGCAATATTTTCATTTTCTTAAAATTGTATCTGTACCTATTATTCTCATATAAAAATTACACAAGATCAATATTTAATTATAAATTCTACAAAACTTTCTTAAAATAATTTAAAATTTAGAACATACACAAATATATGAATGCATTCATAAAATCACTAAATTAATATTTAAATACTTAAAACCAATTTAATTCAATAACATAGACAACACTTCTTACTCACAAATCTAGATCACTTCTACATTCACAAAATAACTTAACAATACAAAATAAATAAGAACGTCTAGAAAATTATTCATCTTACCATAATAATCAACTATTCCCCTAAATCCTTAACCAACATACTTTTTTATTATTTATTAACAAATACAATCTTACCATCGAAAGTTCTTTAATGACTTTGCTAATAGGAGGATGATTATGATTTCGAAGGAGGCCCGTTGGCACGTTGCAAGACGCGTTTGCAACTCTCTCACATACACACACACACACACACATAAATGATAAGTAAAATAAAAATTAGCCAGCAGCTATCGACGCGTTATAATATATCGACTGGTTCAGTATACGCCTTGGATTCGTTGTCCATGTATTTATCTTGTAGAATCGAACGGGTTTAATAACGGCAGGCAATCAGAAGAACGTATCTTTCTCTCTCTCTCTTTCTCAACCCCTTCCCCCTTCTCTTAACTTCCCCCCTAAGTTCTTCTTTCTTAACCCCCATCTAACCCCCTCTTCCCTTAGCCCTTTTACCCTGTTTAAAACTCTCGTCTGGAGTCTTCTTCCACATTCATGCTACGCATCGATAAATAATAACCATTTGTATCGGATTCTAATTACTCGCTCTAAGCAAACAAATAAACGGTAGGACGTACCTGTGAGAGACGTGCTGTGAGAGGTAGGCTTAATGTTATGGTGGCTGCGGGCTGATTTAAGGAGTGTGGGACCGCCCACCTTGAAGATGCATTTCGGCGAGACCGATCGGTCCACCTGTTATGAGCGTTTCAACGCCACCGTTTCATTCTCTCTTTTATATTCACGAGATTGTGTGTGTGTCTGTGTTTCATTGTGTTCGTTTGTGTCTGTGTGTTAGGAACAGAGTATGGGGAAATGAAAGAGAGATGGATTTAAGATCGACAGTGTATAACTTCGTTATATTGGGTTTCATGGTTTAATCGAGATTATGTGGTTTGGAATACTGTTACGAATGAGGATTAATTATGGTTGCATAAATGTTATTATATATATTTTTGTTTTTATCGAGACTTCGGATTTTTATTTATTTTGTATATTGGATGAATATAATAGTAGATGGACCGGTAAATGATAAGATTAGTTTTATCTTTTTTTTTGTATTTTATTTTATAGTGTTTTTTGATAAAATTGTCAATGCTCTTGTAGCGTATTATTATATGAAATATTACGTCTATATAATTGCATATGTTATCTCAATATAAATCTTATCATTTACTGTCCATCTATTTTTGGTTCACCGTGTATAATAATCATTTTCACTTGGGAAGTTGTTTGAGTACTTTATTATATTTTTAATTGAGATTTTATAAAATATATTTATCGTTAAATCTTTTTGTTAAATTGCGTACTAAAGTTTGAAATACTGTAATTAGTGTATAATAATTTATACACAATTTTCCAGCCCAAAAATTAAATAAATACTTTTAGTCAGACTGTAGAGAAAATAATTATCTAGATTTAAAAAAAAAAAGAAGTTAAAAATAATATTAAAAATTGACTGAATTATTATCGTGCTGACGCTATCTAAAAACATATGTTTCGAGAAAAGCGCGTTGAAAAATAATGTCAATATTAAAAAAGAAATTTCTCTTATTAATTTTTTTTTCTTACAGTCGAAAAAGTTAATTAAAAAATGTGATGAAATCGATAGTTAAATTTTACATAATCTTTATAATAATTCTTTAAATTTACTCGGTGAAATATGAAATAAAAAAGTATCTAAAAATCCCCACACGATACAAGAAGATAATTTGTAACTAGAAAAGTAAAATCGATACACGAGTTAATCCGTTAGCCAGTGATAATTATAATCAACATATTCTGAAAAGATTCAAAAGAAAAAATCCTAGTAAAAAACTAAATCTAGTAAGAAACCAGATCTAGTAAGAAACTAGATCTAGTAAGAAACTAAATTATGCAAAATGAATGTCAAAAATGACGCTATCTTTGTACAAATATATCAATTTCATTTACCAAATGTCTATCTGACGAATTGTAAGGTATATGAGAGATAAAAAAACCAAGTATAAACGTTTGGAAGTAGTTGGGAGCGCGTGTTTGAAAACGTGGGAAGGAATTTGGTTCCAGAGGCGATAGAAACTCGCGATCCTTTCTCGCTATGACGGGGGGATGATCGATAAGAGGCAGGCAATGCGAGGCAAACGGCGAAATGCGTTTTCGCTTAAAAGGTCCTTGGAAAAAAAGGCCGACGGTAGTTCGTTACCGATGGGCTATTAGCGGGCGTAACGCACGTCTTGGCAGCGTCGAAGGACTAAGTAAATCCTGCTTAACAAGGAGGCGTATCCATCGAAGCCAGGAATGATCTACCGATCTCTACTTGGTATTACTTCTTCCTTCTCTCTCTGTCTCTCTCTCTCTCTTTTTCTTTTTCTTCTTCTTCTCTTACTATTTTTTACTCCGTCTTCTTACTCAATCGAATTTGTTATTATTGGATTATTGGATTTTTTTTTTTTTTAATTTTATACGATCAGCAACAACCGTAATTTTCGTTTTGTTTAATTTTATAATTAATGCGAAATTACTCTTAGGTTGGTTTTTGTTTTTTTTTTTTTTTTTTTTTTTTTTTTTTTAAATAAAATTCCGGTATTAATAAGCAACGATTTTTATACGGTTAATAAGTAATTTTAGGATTTTATATATAGTTTTTAATACGATATTTTTTTTACTTAAAGTGAGAACTTTCAATTTTTTCTCAATATTTGATTAATATAGATTGTTAGTTATTTCTTTTCTCTCTCTTTCTCTTTCTTATTTTCTCTCTTTTTCTTTGTTTCACTCAATCGAATTTGTTATAATTGGATTATTGGATTTTTTTTTTATATGATTAACCGTAGAGTTTTCGTTTTGTTTAATTTTGTAGTTTAAATGAAATTACTTTTAGGTTAGTTTTTGTTTTTTTTTTTTTTAAATAAAATTCCGGTATTAATAAGCAACGATTTTTATACGGTTAATAAGTAATTTTAGGATTTTATATATTATAGTTTTTAATACGATATTTTTTTTTACTTAAAGTGAGAACTTTCAATTTTTTCTCAATATTTGATTACTATAGATTGTTAGTTATTTCTTTTCTCTCTCTTTCTCTTTCTTATTTTCTCTCTTTTTCTCTGTTTTACTCAATCGAATTTGTTATAATTGGATTATTGGATTTTTTTTTATACGATTAACCGTAGAGTTTTCGTTTTGTTTAATTTTGTAGTTTAAATGAAATTACTTTTAGGTTAGTTTTTGTTTTTTTTTTAAATAAAATTCCGGTATTAATAAGCACCGATATTTATAAGCTCTGATATTAGTAAAATAATAAGTTATTTTGGAATAGTATATATTATACTTTTCAATACACAATATATTTTACTCAAATATAGGAACTTTAAATATTGTTTAATATTTGTTTACTAAGAATCATGTCTTCTTCCTTCTTTCTCTTTCCCTCTCCTTTTTTCCCATCATCTTCACTATTGTGTCTTATTCTTGTCAATCAAATCTGTTATTATTAAAATATTAGATTTTTATACAATTAAATTTACTATTAATTTTAAGTTGAAATTTTTAAACACTTCAATATATTTTTACTCAATACTATTTCTTCTCTTTCACTCTGTTTCTATCTTCTTTATTTCTTCTTCTATATTTATTAAAACAAAACAAAAATAAAAATATCGAATAATTGTAATCGTCCAAGAAAAAAAAATAAATCAAACAATTATATTCGCTTATGAAACAAACAAACAAAAATAAAAATATCGAATAATTGTGATCGTCCAAAAAAAAATAAATCAAACAATAGTATTCGCTCATAAAAAAAAAACAAATAAGATACATAATAAAAATAATAAAAAGTATATTATTTAAGTAGTAACATTTTGAAAATGTATTTACCCTATGTTCATTTGAAAGTTCAACAAAGAAACGATTTAGAAAAGACACCCTGTATAGAAAAAGAGGAGGCTGTCTACTCGGGAACGAATATACCTATCTACACCTCTTGCAAACGCCCCCGAATATTAACAGGCTGATTTATGCTCGTAATTATCTCTAGTTATTTTCTCGGGTAAGGACCGATACCAACGTTACCTGTCTTCGTGGGCTGCCGGTGGTGCTGATGCCTAACAAATTAACCGTTTCCCCGTTCTTCCGCCCTCTTGATCTTTCTCCTTTTACCCTATTCTCAAAGGCCAAAGGCACCATAGGAATTTATAGAAATTCGTTTTTTTTTTTCTAGTTTTTTTTTTTATTTTTACTACTCTAATGTGTGAGAAAATGATTGAAGTATTTACTTAAGTAATTGCACAATCATTATTTTTCAATATTGTATAATAATATATTTAATATTATTATATTTAATTTTTTATTTAATAAATAAAATTAAAAATAATTTATTTTAATTAATATTATAATTTAATTTAATATTGATTTCGCCATTTTGTTCGTTTGTCAAGAATTTTCAATAAATTTTTTTTTCTTACTAAGAATATACATGTAAGTTAATATTTTTTATCGTTATTTTATTTTCAATAATTTAATCGAAAATGACGGGATACTCATTATTAGTCATAAAAAAATTACTAGGGAAATGTCTAGATTTTTTTCGAGTCTAACAATTGGTCATTCTCTGTTTTTATTATTATTTATATATTTTTTTGAGGTTAGAATCAATTTAATATCTATTAAAGTAAGAAGAATGGATATATGCTATTTGATTATTTTTATATTAGGGATAATATAAATTTGTATATTTTAACATTAAACCTACTAAACTTTATGCAAATTATCTGTCATGAAAAAATCATATATATAAGTATTTTACGATGAACATACGTATAGAAAAAAAAAATATACCATTTATAAAATAAAAATTCTCAACTCCACGATATAGCATTATTATAATTTGTACAAAATTTTTCTAAAAATATTACAATTGGTCCTGATAAATATGTTTAGTATCAAGTACTCACATATTATACTAAATTAAATTAAATTATTAATTAAACATTTGTATCAAGTACATATACTAAAATATAATATATACAAAGTACAATATATAAAATATATACATATGATACAAAAAAAAATTTATATATTAATATATATACTTATACTATTTAATATCAAGTACATATTATACTAAATTAAATTAAATTATTAATTAAACATTTGTATCAAGTAAATATCATACTAAATTAAATTAAATTATTAATTTAACATTTGTATCAAGTACATATACTAAAATATAATATATACAAAGTACAATATAAAATATATATATATGATACAAAAAAAAATTTATAAATTAATATATATACTTATACTATTTAATATCAAGTACATATTATACTAAATTAAATTAAATTATTAATTAAACATTTGTATCAAGTACATATCATACTAAATTAAATTAAATTATTAATTAAACATTTGTATCAAGTACATATACTAAAATATAATATATACAAAGTACAATATAAAATATATATATATATGATACAAAAAAAAATTTATAAATTAATATATATACTTATACTATTAAATATCAAGTACACATAATACTAAATGAAATGAAATTATTAATTAAAAATTAAAAGTATTTTTGAAAATACATATGTACAATTCTATACTTGGAAAAGTTGTATTAAACAAAATACGAAAAAAAAAAAACATTTTCCCCGATCCCAAATATTACCCAAAAGATATCCTCTCGTATGAATTATGTTGAGACACCATAAGGCGCATGAGCGGTGGCTAATTCGTTCCTGAGTGGTGAGTCGGTTTCGCTAGGTGGGGCCGAAAGTGAAATCCTAGAAGAACCCAAGAGAAAGACACAGATAATAAGGGTAAGAGAGAGAGTGAGAGAGATGGGGAATCCAAAGAGGGGTGGACCGTGCCGCGCAAGACGATCCCGTAGCAAGATGACGCCTCCATGGCGCCACCATAACTGGCGTCCTATGATTTTCTCTCTCTCTCTTACTCTTTCTTTTTCTCTTTGTATCTTTCTATCTGTCTGCTCCCTATAAAATCTATTCCTGGCAGAAAATTATCTGTCCCAAACTTTTCTTTCTTTAGTTTTCCTTTTATTTTTTTTCCCCCTTAGTTTTTCTGCCCGTCTGTCTGGCTGGCCATCCGTCTGTCCTTTCTTTCTACTTCATTTTTTCCTTTATCTCCAATTTTACGACTAAGTTTACTGTCACTTTCGACTTAAATTATTGGAGGGTAAAGGACGGATGATAATTTTAGCTTTGATGTGTCTTAGATGAAAAATGTTAGAAAATGAATTTTTCGTGGAAACGTGATCGAAATTTTGTCCCGATTTCGAAGAATGTTTTTCCTTTAGATCGATATCGTTTCATTTTATTATATGTAATGTGTTATCGTGAAAGAGCGAAATTGGAGAATGTCAAGATTCATATGGTCGCTTGGTGGTATGTGTTAGAAATATTAATGAATAAGAATAAACTCAAATATTTGTTTTTTTATCGATTTGCTACATGTTGACAAACGATCATATGATTCTTGACATTCCCCAATTTTAGTTTTTCCGGTGTAACATATTTATATTTTATATATTTTTAAAAATAAATTTTATTTTTGCATGGGGTTGAAACAAGTTTTGTTCATATTTCGTATTCAGCTTTCTTTAAATGATTTCAAACTATTTTGTGGTTAATATTTAGTTCCTGATCTTGTTTCATTTTTTTCATGAATTTTTCCACTGATTGGTTGACCATAGTTTGCATCTTTGATGTCAAATTTTCCAAATTGAAAACGCTTGTACGAGTTTTGTATTACGCGTATCGTTTCGAAACTTATCAACATTTTTCTAGATCTTTACTTATTTTCAAAACGTAATAAATTTTTGATTAATTAAATAAACTATGA
Source organism: Polistes fuscatus (assembly GCF_010416935.1). Taxonomy (NCBI): domain Eukaryota; kingdom Metazoa; phylum Arthropoda; class Insecta; order Hymenoptera; family Vespidae; genus Polistes; species Polistes fuscatus. Next base: position 1,127,558 of record NW_025113086.1, on the reverse strand, counting down.
TTAATAATTTAAATAAATTTAAATTTAATTAAATAATAATTAATAAATTCAATAAATTTTTTATTAATTAAAATATTAAAAATAATAAATATTAATAAATAAATAATGCAACGATTATTTGTTTTTAGAAATTATTCTACGATTCGTCGGCTTTCAAACGAGCTCAAGTGTTGTCAGATTTTAATTAGTATTGTTAGAATTATGCGACAATGAAGTCATCTATTTGGAAAATACGAAGAAACTTTTTCCTCGATTCAATGTATTGGATAGGTCAATAAACAATGTCGTAATTTTTTGTTAATATAAACAAAATTTATTTAAATTATATATTATATTCATTTTGTTTTTTAACATTTTGCCATTTCATAGGTGACTTCGTAAATTTTTTCTGCGAAACATTTAAAAATATGAATTTCGTAATGCCTTTATTTTGTTCATTTAAGCAAATTTTGTGACAAATACAAATCATTGAAAATCTGATATTGTTAAATCCAGGTAAATATGTATAAAAAATATAAAGAAAGAAAATTCACTTTCTCATTGTTCATCTTTCGATCCAAAAAAGAAAATATTACATAATTATTGCAAAAACAATGAATTTTTGTTAAAATCTCACGTTAGAATTTCAGTTTTCAAATTATGCATCTGTTTATGTGTTTTTTTTTTTTTTTTTAATAACAGAATCAATTTTGTACGATAAAATTATTAATTGGCTAATCTAAATTCTTAAATATTTATATCATGACCTTCTTCTTGACTTTTTGAAGATAATAATAGTAAAGAAAAGATATTAACAAATAAAAAAGATGGAGGTAGAGATGAAAATAGAGAATGGTGGAATGAAAAAAGTGGAACGATACGATTCGTGTATATAGTTTAAAACATCGTCGATGAAACATGAGAGGATGAACTTCTTCTTTCTTTAAAGGATTGTCTATAAAAGTTCCGCTCTGGGTTCGACGATCAGCCAACCATGAACGGTAGGAACAATGATGGCGGAATCTGTCTTGAAATATTTTCCTTTTTTTTTATTTATTTCTTTTTCTTTTTCTCATCTCGTTCCTTCATCTTGTTTTTTGTTTGTTTTAGTATCTTCCAAAGTCACGATCCTCGTATAATAATGATAATAAATTCATGAAAATCTAAGAAATTCGATGAATGAAACTTAACCTTGAAGAATTTCCTTCCTTTCGTCATTTCTCTTTGTCATCAAAAAAATGATGACAAATTTCAAGAAAACTTTATAAGAAACACATAGGACTGATAAAGAATTAAATCCAAATTTACATAGATAAAAATTCAAATATCTTAATACGAACGTGAGATTACGATAAAAAAAAATGTCCACGTAAATTCTGAATAAACATTAAAATCTAAAAAACATTTTTCAAGGAATTTTGATACAAGAATTTAACCACAAATAAGATACAGTATTTGGAAATAATTTGGAAACATTTTTATGGAAAGTTTCCTTATTCTCTCAGTCACACTATTTCTTTAGAATTTGTTCTCATTTTCAATATTTTTTCCTGAAGTTATAACATTCTCATCAAAATTACATTGAATCTAATGAAACTTTGAGAAATTTCATGACAATCACGTCTTCCTATGTCTTTCTCTCTCTCCTTTTATACTGTCAATCTAAAGTCACAACGTTCTCATAAAAAATAATGATAAAGAATCTAAGATGATACCCTGAGAAATTTCATGATAATTATCTTTCTCCTATCTACCCCCTCCCCTTCCCCTCCTCCCTCTCCCCCCCAACCCTCTAACTCACCCTTTCTATCTCTTTCTTTCTTTTCTTTTCTTTTCTTTTCTTTTCTTGCTCGTTATTCGGTTCAGTTCTTCACGAAGGATGATTAAAAAGCACGATATACTGGCGTACGCCGGTAGTCGAAGGCAAATTTATCTTCCCGTCGCTTCGTTTATAACGATTTGTTTTACCGTATGCTAACCGATATAAATCTCTTTTGACTGTATATGTATATATATATACAGTATATATATATACGTATGTATATGTTAGTTATTTATATTTTCTAGAAGAATTGTTTTACCTGTATACGTAATCACACGTGTAAATTCAATTTTAGCAAGTATAGAAATTATAATCGCAATTGTATTATCAAGAAACAATTGTTTGTTTCTGTTACTTCGTTGGAAACATTATTGCAATGGGTAATTGTAAATTTCTTAGAAATAACTTTCGTGATTGGTAGATTGCATGTAGAATATTTTCTTTACGTTGTATACATTTCAACTAATATGTAATAGAAGGTAGTGATTAAGTTTATACAGTGTGATCCAAAATTACGTTAATGTATAATTAAAACGAAACAATCCTCGTAAACGTCATTTTTTATTCGTATAATTAATAATTAACAAATGTTAAAAATTAACAAACAAAAAATTAAAATTTATCATTGATACATAAAATATTACGATCTCCGAAGTTATTCTCAGTTATTTTCAACCACCCCGATCCTTTTATCAAAGGTAGTCATTTGAACAATTTTCTTTACTACTATGTTAAATTAGTTTATTAAAAAAAATAATAGAAATTCATATATATCGAATATACATAAATTTACAACTCCTTAAATTATTGCCAATTATTTCGAACACTTTTCTAATAATACTTTTATTAAAAATATAAAAATATTTATTGGAAAAGTCCTTGCAAAATGTAATTAATAAATAATCAGTATTATTAATTAATAAAAAAAAAATAAAAACATAATTAACTGATTAAAATTCGTGAAAATTTGATGAATAATCAATCACTGAATTTACAATGAGTTATTTTGAGCCACCCTGTATATATCTATATATTATACACATATACTAAGAACCGAACATTGTAAGGACTCTCTGGATCCACACCGCACGATAGGTAACAAGTAAGTAGTAAGTAAGTAGTATTCTATCCTTGTTGCACTCGTAATGATCCCATGTGCCTCAAGCAACGTTCCAAGAAATGACGTAGAGGTAATAACGAGAAACGTCGAAACGTTCTACTATTACTATACTATACTACTACTATGTACACCATAGCGTATATCTATGTTTTCTCTATATAATCTATTCAGGATATCATTCCTGTTGCGTGTACTATGTCTGATACTTCAACTAGAATTTTTCCTAACTTGTATATCGATAACGTGCGCCTATTTACGCAACGATACGCAGCTAATTAAAGTCAGAGTTAGAGTTAGAGTTAGAGTTAGATTAGTACTCGAGATGAAGGATCCCCATGTGTTCTCTTAAAGATCGATACTTGTCCTTCGTTATAGCTTTTTTTTTTATCATTAATCTATTTAAATACCTTAACATATCATGAATACTCAAATAACTTGTCTTTCATTTGATTGGTTATAATTCTACGTTAAATATTGGGTTGTCGATATTGTTTTCTAGTACTTTAATTTCTAGTACTTTAAGTAGTTCCTTATTGAATAGTTTTTTACCAAATTTATGCGATCCTAGAGCCATCTGTCGGAAAAATACGAAGAAACCTTTTGTTCTTAACCTAATATTATTTTGTCATTACTTGAAAATTATTGTATTGATTATTTAAATCGGTTTATTATTAATTATTTCTTTTGCTTTGTTTTTATTCAATATAACTTTTGTCAATCTAACCTTTGATTAAAACTAAAATTACTGATAATAATTAACTGCTTATTAAAACAAACTTAAAGACTTACTTTTTCTTCGTACAATCATTTTGATTGGCTATGGTATAAGTAGATTTATATAAAATTGTTAGACGGGTTAATATTAATTATTATATTAAGTTGCTATATTACAATCCAATCTAATCTTAACTCGGTCATCGTATTATAAAAAACAATGAGTAACAAAGAATATGGTAAATTCAAATATCACGATTAAAAATTCTCACACACGCGAGGAAAAGAGATGTTAACTATATTAATTAGAAAAATAATCTTATATATCTTTTTTATGCACTCACACGGGTATATTAACCAAGGCCAAAATATTTCTTTGACGGTTATCTCGACAACAGCGTTTCTCAATTTTTTTAACAGTACGAATCAAAAAATTTGCTTTTAAATTAGCGCTAAATATTTATAATAATTAATACAATTTTCAATTAACATGTTTAATAACGCATGTATCATTTCCGATACACCCTTTAAAACCTGTAACGGTAATAAATAAAATACGTACAAAAAATTGTTACCATAAAAATTGAAATCGTTTAAAATCATTTATTTGTTATTTAATGCATTTTATATTTTCAACATTTACTCTATAAATGCGTTAAATTACTAACTCATAAAAATAAATATAAAAATATATAAATTGTATATATTTTATAAACTTTTCTACCGTATACTGTTATTAGAACATGTGAGCTGGTAATAACACTTGGTGAAAAACAGTTCAGCACGCAACGTGTTAAGAACCTGATTAACTACGGTTACTGTATATTATTTTAAAGATATAGCTGTTACTGCAATATTCTCGCAAACTTGCAAGAACATTTTATAAAGACTAAAATATATAACAATTTTAAACAATTAATTTTTCAAACTACATTTATAAGATACAATACTTGAGATACAATCCTTAACACTAAAACTTTATATTAATATTATTTCTTATTTTTTATTTTATAGGTCTATTGTTATTAAAAATATTTTCTCTCGCTCGTCTAAAAATTATTGTATTTATTCTTAAAGTCAGTTTTAAATTAACTAATATCTGTATTTAATTTTTATTAAATATAATGTAACTATGCACTTGATTAATCATGATCCTAATCAATTGTCACAATTACTAGCACATAAATACATACATATACATACATATATTTATATAGAAATTAAAAGAATTATACCTTAATTTGCTGTAATGTTAACAATTCCATAATTTAATAAAAATTAAATATTAGCCCAATACTGGGCCACTGAATCTTAAGTTGAGAAACACTTCTCTAGACAATTAACTAAGCAGAACCTTATAATCAAGATTCTTGGAGTAGGTAAATACTTAACGTGACCTCGTCCCTCTTGAATTTGTAAGTTACTACTGATGATGATGATGATTATGGTGGTAGTGGTGGTAAATAAGGTGGCTACGAACCCGCATGTTATAAAAAGCAGCAATCTAGAAAAGGAACCAACTTGATAGTTAGGTCGTCTTCTCTTTCACGCTTACGAGCACAGCAAACACGTAGGAAAACATAGATGATACATAAACTTATTATGCGCTTGCTATAACACAGATATATACATATACACCGAGTGAAGCATTTGAAACAGATCCACTTGAATTGAATCTATTGCTATTGGTGACAGGAAAAAAAATGTGTCAAACAAAACTCGCTTGGTTTCGAAAATACCATAATCCCATGTTAATAGTTTTTTTTTTTTTCTAGGTGGGAATACCTAGTCGACATATGAAGGTTAACTCTGTTAACCAATAGCAATCTAGTTATTCAAGTGGCCTGTTCTAAATGCCTCACTCGTTATATTTATGTATGTATTAGTTGGAATCGGTGTACTCTCTAAAGAGTCCTCCTACCAAAGGATCGCGTGTCGATCTTTACAAAGATATTTGTTACTTTACAGTTTTATCACGTTTTGCACGTCGAAACAAAGCCATTGTTTGTAGTTCCTACACGGCATATGATGACCTGACCGAATAAAGAATCTAAAGATCGGACGATGCCAACGTTTTTTTCTGTCGAAATTTCTTCGATCTTCTCTTATTCGTCTATTGTTTGCCTTCCCTTTTATTTTCGGTCGTTTACCTACAAATTTCTTACGATTTCCTACGAAACAAAATGAGATATACTTTTTCTGAGTGGATATGTGTTTTTTTTTTTTTTTAGGTTAGGTATGTTAATTTCGAATAATTGAAGTGATGTTTGAAATTATGTTTCGAATAATTAATTGTCGATTACAAAATGTTTGTTTAATTTATCGTGTTTAGATTTATTTGTGATATATTTATGGTAGTATTTTTGGTTGTTGTAATTAGAGGTTAACATTTGATTTAGGCTAATTTAAGTCGACTGGGTAGTCCTTAAAATGCACGCGCGGTTTCTAACTTTCTGTCTTTTCCTGTTCTTCTCTTTTTCTTTTTTCTCCCCCCTCTTTCTCTTAAGCCTACAAACGACAAAAACAGCTAGCGCTGACACTGAAATATCAGCGAGGACTCACGAATTCATCAACGAGGACCGCCTCTTGTGTCTCCTCCTTCCTTTTCCGCGTGTGCGTCGCCATGTGCACCGGTCAAAGATCTTTTAAACGTCTTCAAACACGCGAAGGAATCTTCCGTGTTCCTAATTCGTCAGTTTCCTCCTTTCCTTGAGATATTACACACACGAATATTATATTTAAATTTAAATTTGTATTTTTTGAAATATTGTGTTGTTAATTAATTTAAACATGGTCTTTTTTGTTTGTGTCTGGATAATTCGATTTTAATGAATGAAAATTATTTTAGAAATTGTGATAATTTTATTTTCAGTTATCTCGTTAAATAAAATAATAACGAAAGAGAAAAATAATTAATTAGGAAATTTTTTGTTTTTTTATGATTGGTATGATGGTAACAGAAATTTAGATGTGTTGATATTTAATTTTTTGAGATTTAAAAATTGAAATATAACTTTTTTCTTGGATTAATAAAGTTCAAATTTTATTAATAATTTATTTTTTAATTTTATTATAATATATATATTTGCAATATAAAATTCCAAATGTTTTCGTACTGTGTGCATTTCGTCAAAAATAATTTACTTCGAAGTAGCGAAAAACAAAAATTAAAAATTAATAATACTTTTACAAAAATTCTTTTTCAATAAAATGTACCCATAAAAAGCCATACAATATTATCCGAATATTTATAAAAATCTTTGCATATTTCCTAAACGACAAAAGTATTGATATTCATGCCATTGATATTTAATTTTAATTTTTATCTTTATATTTATCTACAGTTGAAAAATTATAATAATTTATGATACGAAATGAATGGAAAATATTTCAATCGAAATATTCAAATTTATTATGCGTGTACATATTGTTGAATAAATATTTAAAAAAAACCATTATAAAAAATATAATAAAAAAAATTATTAACTTATTAAATTTATTATTAAATAAAAATAAACCTATTCTATTATATTTATCTACAGTTGAAAAATTATAATAATTTATGATACGAAATGAATGGAAAATATTTCAATCGAAATATTCACATTTATTATGCGTGTACATAATAATAATAATAATAGTAAAAGAAAGAGATGGGATTTAAAAGTTACAAAAAAAAAAAATAAAAAGAGAAAAATATAAAAAGAAAAAACTTTACGGAAGTGAAGATAGTAACTTGGTATCATGTCACGCTGTATAGATAAAGATCCGAGGTACGTTTTAATGCAACCACTCGAATGCTCGTTAATGACCGCGCCCGAGGTCCGTCATCTCGGTCATTACGTATGTAATATAGATAGCCCTGTGTTTATCATAGTATCCACTTGTTCTTATACTTCCGGAGATGGAAAGGTTCGATGCATTTTATATGCATACCGCTAGTTACATATTTACGATTCTGGTAAGAAGATCGTTATCATTCGATAATGACACCGATTTTATTCCAAACGAAAGACTAATATTTCTTCACAATACTCGAACCCAAAAATCACATTTTTATAATTGGACCATTTATACGAGAATAAAATTATAATAATTAAATCCTTTAATTCCTGTCATTTATATTTTATTTTTTATTATTTATTATTTTTTTTTATTTAATTGATTATTAAAATCACCTTAGAATTTCATTTGATCGGTAATCATGAATTTTAACGTTAATCGATGAAACTTTATTTTTATTGTGTTTTTTTATTAATTATTTTTTTTAATACGAGTTTGAGGGGTTCGTTATTTGAAACAATATTTTTTACCATTTATCTGTATTACTATACTATTTTCAATTGGACCATTTATATGAGAATAAAATTATAATAATTAAATCCTTTAATTCATGTCATTTATATTTTATTTTTTATTTTTTATTTTTTTTTTTTATTTAATTGATTATTAAAATCACCTTAGAATTTCATTTGATCGGTAATCATGAATTTTAACGTTAATCGATGAAACTTTATTTTAATTGTGTTTTTTTATTAATTATTTTTTTTAATACGAGTTTGAGGGGTTCGTTCTTTGAAACAATATTTTTTACCATTTATCTGTATTACTGTACTATTTTCAATTAGTTGAGCAACATTAAATAGAATTATCATTAATCAGTTCTTTTTTTGTAAAAAAAAATGCCGGAACTTCATTTGAATGAAATTTCAAAGCAGCTTTTCCCGTGTCACGGAATTCATACAAAATTAAACGAAATTTATCCTAATTTAATTTTTTGTTTTATACATGATCAAATATAAAGTTAAATGAACAAGTACAAATATATAATCGAAAACCAAATATAAAATCAAATTGTAAAAACTTTGTATAATTGAATAAAAATTTTTGAAACGTTAAAAATGCCGTAGAAAAAAAAACAATTGCTACTAATCAACGTTAAAACTAACATCCATGCGAAAATAAAGTTAACAAACAAAATAAGTTGATGATAAAACAATGTGAAAGTAACATAACAAATTACAAATTTATTACACAAATTTAAACAACTGACACTACAAAGATTATTCGAATTAAAAATTCACTTTTATTATGTAATTAGTATAACACATAATATAACAAAGAATTTCATTTGATTTTTAACAAGAATTTTATATTTTTCAGACCAAAATTAATCACTATTAATTTAAGTATACATTTAATTATAATTACATTTCATTTATCTTTTATTTTTGTTTTGTTTTTTTTTTTTTCGAACTAGGCAGGAAGAAATTAGTTGTACGATAGTTCCTAGCAGTCGTCTAATTGTCGTGACATGTGCATCCTTGAATCGTTTTAAAGAATAATCTTCTCCCGAAGACGAGTCTTTCTAACAGGACAGCACAAAAGATGTCGTCCTTTTTCGTCTGAAGTTTCGGGAAGATTAGCCGATCGTTATCGGTTTGGTTGTCTTACGTTAACGAGTAGCTACACACCCGGATCGAAACTCGTACTAAATTGTTTCCCTTCGGTTTCATCAAATCCTTCCCCTCTACTTCCGGTTCGTCTTCTCACTCGTCGTTTAACCCTTGATAGATTATTTCTTCTTTTGTTTTATTTTTTTATATTTTTAAACAAAGATATCGTCGATCTATTTCAATCGATTTTAACAATATTGTTCAGATATTTTTATCATGAAATTTAATGAACATATTGTTGAAATTTTGAAGCCATTAAATTAATTGATTTCGAAGAAAAAATATTATATAATCTCGGATTTTTCATACTTAATTAATTAATATACAATCAATTATTTCTACAAAATTCTTTATTTATTTATAATAATATATTCTTATTCGTATTTGTATTTAATTTTTCAATTTATTTTAATTTAATATTTAAACGAAATTCTTTTTTTCTACGAATTATGACGAAAATTATATTCCCCAAGAGAATCCTATATGTATATCGAAATTCCTGTCTCGAAATGAGTCACTTCTTATGAAATGTTTTAGAAATGACCATTCGCGTTGTATCTCTTATAGAAAAAAAAGTTTTACGAACGTAAAAGGAAGAAAGAAAAAGAAAAGGTCGTGGTAATCCTACCGTGAGAAAATTTACGGAAGATTTACGGTTAATATTTTCCTTTTTTTCTTTTTTTTTCTTTTTTTCTTTTTTCTCTTCCGTGCTTTAGTTTAAAAGTAAAACGTTCGAAGAATATATATTTACGAGTCGTATCCAAACTTGGAAAATTTATTAGCCTTCTTTTTCTTTTTCTTTTTTTTCTTTTTTCTTTGCCTACCGTCTTACGTTAAACGTAACGCAGTAGATATTGCGAGTTTAAGGTCTGGCGCCACTCGAAACCTTCCAGGCGCCGTTAAATGATCGTTAAGAATGAGATCATATCTTTCTTTTGGGCCTTTCTCAGACCCAGCGAAAAAGGGTCCATACACTTGACTAAATTTTTTTGACAAATATACCAACCGTAGAGGGACAACGATACTTTGTTTGTCCACGATATTCCTGAAATCGATATTTTGAATTTTTCCCGCATTCATTTCCGGTTTGGAAAACTTTCAAATAAAATCTGCCGATATTTTTAATCGAGACCAAATTTTTTCATATTTTCATGCAATTATGAAACAAGTTCTTTTTCATATTTCGTATTCAGGCATCTTTAAATGATTTAAAACTGCTTTTTCGTGGATTTTTTGTTGTCTTATCGAATAATTTATTACTAAAGTTATGCGACCGTAGAACCATCTACTGGGACAATACGAACAAACTTTTTTCCTAACCTATAATATTATTCTTGATATATTATTTTATTCAAATGTATTTAATATAAATTATATCAAATATTTTGACATAATGGATAGCTTTTAAAACTCACCAAAAGTGATATTCCTTATGAAATTATTATAATATAATAATAATAATAAAAAAAAAAATATAATAAAAATGTCTTTTTATTTATCTCAAATGCATTCGACATGACTTATAATATTTAATATTAAATAACAAAATATAGTATTATATAGAATAGATTTTATCGAAATTCAAATAAAATTAATATAATAAATCAATAACATTAGAAAGAATAGAATGAAACTATATCTTTAAATAGTAGATAATGACAAGTATTATCGGATAAATATTAGCAAAATTATGCGATATTAGTGCCATCTATCGGAAGAAGTAATGAATTTTTTCCACCATAAATATATCTCAAATTTATGCAAGTTCGTTCTAGCACATACACACACGATTGACTATTTAAATTTTAATTAAATTCACATCGAGTTTTGGCAAACTCATAAATCGACTTTTACTTTACCAATTCTCGATATAGATTAAGAAATTCGAAAGTTACTCTCCGGAGTAAAATAAATAGCGATTAAATTAATAGAACGAGTCGGGTAACGAAATCTAGCTTGGTCGGTAGTCACCTGGGAGAAAGAGAAGCATCGGGCAATGGCGTGTGAGTATGGCGTTACTCTCCGTAACGAATTGTTCATTTAATTTTGCTGAACATTTTCGGTTCCGTGGCATCGTTGTAACCCCTGGACACAGTGGCTCGTTTCGATAAATCGAGATGCAGAAAAGCGGGAGCTCGAAAAAAATCCCCACCCCCTCTCTCACCCTCCTCCTCCCTCCTCCTCTCTTTTTTTATTCCTTTCTCTTCTTCTTCTTTTTTTTCCTTTTTTTTTGTTTCTTTTTTCTTTTTTTTTGTTTTCTATTCCACGAGAAAAATATTCCCGCTTGAAAAGAGGTATCAACGAAAGAAATAAAAAAAGAAACGTGAATACGAGAGACAAAGAGAAAAAGTGAAGGAAAGTACAAAAACAAGAAAATGGAAATGCATTCTGTGCAATATCTTGTAACAACATTTAATGGCCGAACTGTGTCATCGAGTCTGTGAACGAGTAGTGATATTCAAAAATTTGTACGATATTTCGAATGAAAAATCAAAAAATTAAAATGAGAAAAAAATATAAAACAAAGGAAGATCGTCTAAATCGGGGTCGTCCAATTTCGCTGGGCCTAAGGGCCTCGCACACGGCCCAACGTTTAAATGAACGAAATTTATGATCATAAAATCGTATACTTTCTTGAAACATATTTGGTAGATTATTTATTAACTTTTTTATTTAACAACTATCGATGAAATACAGTAGTAGTAATTTATTGTTTTCATCTTCAATATTACGAAGAGTACAATAAATTACATGATAACACAAAAAAGAAGAACAATAAAAATGATGAGATGTATAAAAAATATTAAATAGAATGAAATTTCTAGATAAGATCATTTTTTTCATTTCTCTTTAATTTCTACATTTTATTAATACACAACTCGAGACAATTTTGGTACCTCAAACGTTGTCCAAGTAAAATCCAAGAGACTGGACACCCCTAAATAAAATAAACAAAAAATACAGAGAACGTTGACCAATATCAATGACAAAAGAAAAGAAAAATAAGATTAGAATTGAACGATTTCGTGAAAGTAACAATAATAATTCATACTCGATGCGAAAATAAACTCCGAAGTGAAACAATACGAAAAAAATAATAATAATAAAAATAAAAAAAAGATGAAAAGTACAATGGGTGGTATAAGGGGAATGGTATCGTGGCAAAAAATAAAACAATAAAAACAAAAACAAAAACGAAAATTAAAATAAAATAAAATGAAATAAAATAAAATAAAATAAAATAAAATAAAAAAATGAAGTTTAGCCCGGAGGGGTTGGTAGGAAGGGTCGTCGTTTGAATGGCACCCTGTGCCCGGTGTATATCGAGCGATACTTTCCAACGGAAATATTTTAACGAGAGCAATGTCGTGCCCGGGATTATATCTGTTCGTTGGAGCGGCTCTCTATTGGATTTCAGGGGAGTTACGAAAAATATCAATTAAACATAAAAGCGTAGGTCCGTGTCATCCGATAATGGCGAGATCGCTCGGCCCCGGGCATCGAGTAATTGGGATGATGGTTGGGGGTGGGGGGTGGGGGGTGGAATAGAACGAGATAGTGAAAGAGAGTGAGAAAGGGAGGAATTCGGTGAGTGGTGGTGGGGTGGGTGGGGTGGTGGGGGATATAGAACGCCGAAGGGTTTAAGTGAGGATAGAGGAGTGGGGGAATCAGAGAAAGAAAAAGAGAGAGAGAGAGAGAGAGAGTGGAATGGACTCGGAGAAAACAATAGTGCAAATAATACAAAGCAAATTGCAACGCTACAACTTATCACTCGCTATATACTCGCGTGCAGATAATTAGAGAGCTTGTTAAACGAATGGCCTTACGTCTTTTGAATTTGATTCTCTCTCTCTCTCTCTCTCTCTCTCTCTTTCTTTCTCTTTCTCTTTCTCTCTGTTTATTATTTTTTTTTTTATTATTTATTTATTTCCTTGTTTTTCGCATATTTCTCATACTTCGGATTGTGTGTATCACGGAATGATAGTTTATGTTTTATTCACTTCCGTGATTTTACTATATTTAAGATTATCTCTTTTCCCTATTCTTTCATTCGGATTGTTGGCCTATTGTTATTCTCGTTAGTATTAATGGGAATTCTTTTTTTTTTATTTTCTTTCTCGTTAAACTCGAGATTATCGTTAACGTCGATTATGATTAACGGATGATTTATATGATAAAATAGTGGGTGAAATTTAATGATATTTTTCTTACTTTTTCTTGTTTTCTACTTCTTGGTTGGTTATATCTCGAGATTAATGATCGAGGGAAGAGATTAATTAAATCGTGCTTGTTATTTAAATCATTAACCCTTCAACAGTGTTTGAAGAATCACGTTAACACAATAAAATATCTTTCTTTATGAATATTACAATTTTTATCAAATAATAAATATATATAACGTTTTTTTTTTTTTTAAATAAAAATAAAAATATATCTGATGGATTATAATTATTTGCATTTAGATGAAAATATTTTTAAGTAAGACGAAAATGAATTAACGTTGCATGAAATATGTTGAAGTAATTTCTTTCGAAAATTGTCACGTAAATTTGAAAGAATACAAAATATTGTTACAAAATATGAGAATTATGAAATACTGTAATGTGCTGTCCTGTTTACTAAAAAATCATAAGAACAGAATATTCTAGTTTTTATTTATTTATATTTTTTCTAAATATGTACGTTTTTTCTAAGGAAAACAAAATAGTTTTCTGTTTCATTAAACCACCACCACTACTACTTATATTAAATAAATATTAAAATAAATTAATATTAAGTATAATAATAATTAAATATTATATTAAATCAAATACTGTAATGTGCTGTCCTGTTTACCAAAAAATCATAAGATCAAAATATTCTAGTTCTTATTTATTTATATTTTTTCTAAATATGTACGTTTTTTCTAAGGAAAACAAAATAGTTTTATGTTTCATTAAACCACCACCACTACTACTTATATTAAATAAATATAAATATAAAATAAATTAATATTAATATATTTATATAAATATAAATATAAAATTAATTAATATTAAGAATAATAATAATTAAATATTTTATTAAATCAAAATCATCAAACTGTGTTTCACATACACCCTAAAGTACTATTACAACTACTATTACTTATATTAAATGAATAAAAAGTAGATGAATATTATATAACATTAAAATCAATCAAAAAATATTCTATTATACTATTAGTCTCTTTATACCTATACATTACATTCATCCATTTTATTAGAATAATACCATAATAAAAACCACCACTACTACTTATATTAAATAAATATTAAAATAAATTAATATTAAGTAATATTAATAATTTAATATTAGTAATAATAATAGTAATATTAAACGTAATAAATAACGTAATAAAAACGTACTAAATTAAAGTAATTAATAATAATAGTAATATTTATATTAATAATAAATAAATAAATATTATATTAAATCAAAATCATCAAACTATGTTTCACATACTCACTAAAGTACTATTACAACTACTATTACTTATATTAAATGAATAAAAAATAGATGAATATTATATAACATTAAAATGAAACAAAAAATATTCTATTATATTATTAGTTCCTTTATACCTATACATTAAATTCATCCATTTTATAAGAATAATACCATAATAAAAACTTGATGATAGTCCTTGACAAAGAATAAGTACTAGCAAAATATAAACGTGTAATCTTGGAAAGAATAAAGAATAATGTCGTGTTTACACCGTACTTTAGCCGATAACACGTTCCTCTTCTCATCTTTCTCTTTCACTATTCTCATTCTCTTTTTCTTTCATTCTTTCTTTCTCTTCTACAAGAGAAGAAGTGGTTGCTTTCGAACGGTCGGGGATAGGAGCAACGTCTCGTTCGCTTGCCCTCCGGCCCTTTTTGGTGGATTCAAAGACGACGAAGCGAAGAGTTGCACGGTGGTAGCGAAGCTAAAAGCTAAAGGACTGACTAAAAGAAAGAAACAGAGTGAGGGGGATGGAAAGAGGAAAGGGAAGGGAAGGTGGAAGGGTAGGAGGAAGGGAAAGGAAGGGAAGGGAAGGGCTGAACGCCATCGAACTGAAAGGAAACGCTTCGCGATTCCAGCAGGTTCATTAGCGCTCCTGTCCTTTGATTAATGGCCGCCTCAGGATACTACTAGCCACCGGTTTTCTTACGTATCATTTCACCTTCTCTTCATTTCTTTCTTTCTTGATCGTACACTCTTACTCTTTCTCTTATCTTTCATTCTCGTTATCTTGATTTTCGTCTTTTTCTGTATTTTATCATTTTTTTCCCCTTGCTTTCTTTATCTTTAACTAATTCTTTATTTATTTATTTATTTATTTATTTATTTATTTCTTGATCGTATTCTCATCTGATATTTCTTGCTTTTCTTCATCATTGTCATTTTCTTTCTCTCTCTAATTTTTTTTATTTTAATTTCTTCATTCTATTTTTATATTTATTCATGACTTTTTTCTTTTCTTCTGATTCATTCATTCTTACTTTTTTTGTGATACTCTAATTCTTTTCCTCTCTTTCTTCCTTTTTTTATATTTGTCGTATTTATAATCTCTTTTTTCTTTTTTTGATTTATTCATATTTCTTATTCTTACTCTTTCTCTTTCTCTCTTTCCCATTCCCTTTCTTTTTATTTTGTTCTATTTATTTCTTCATTTTTTGACATTCTTCCTTTCTTTTGTTCTTCTAATTTTCATTTATTTCTCTAATTTCTAATCAAACTCTCTCCTTATTCTCTTCTTTTTTTTTTTATTTCTCTTTTTCTCAATTTATTTATCTATTTCTTTCTTTTACTTTTACGTTTACTATCCTCCCTTTAATTCTATCTTTCTTTCTCTATCTTCATTTCTTGTCTTCCTTCTTTCTTTTTTAAATTTCTTTATTTTTTTCTTATTCTTACTCCTTCTCTCTCTTTCCTTCTCTCTCTTTCTCTTTTTATTTTATTCTTATTTTTACCTCGTATATTTTTCTCATTCATTTCTTCTCTTTTCCTCTCTTTCTTCTTTTACTTTTTGATTTTCTTGTTATAATTTCCAACTCTTCCTGTTGATGGTCGTTAAGATGATCCTCCTACGAGACTTGCCAGGAACGAAATCGCTCCCGTTACGACGCTTCCCATTACGAAGGACTCATACGAGTTATCACTTGGCACACGCATCGCCTCAGGTATCGCCCTTGTCGTCCCATTAATTCGATCTTACTCTGAGATAACGTTTCCAACTGACTCGATCTCCTTCCAATTCATTGTTAATAAATATTCGATTGGTTATTATAGGATGTTCATATTTTTAATGTTTTATGGTTTTTTTTTCTTTCTTTTTTAATTTTAATAAATTTTATTACTACACATGTTTCAATGTTACTTCTTACATTGTTTAGTAATAAAACACAATTTTACAGTACACTTCATTACGGAATTTTAACCTCAAAAAATCAGTAATACTAATTACTTATAAATAAATATTCTAAAGCTATGATGTTTAATTTAATAAATAATAATTAATCTTGTAGTGTCCCGTTAATTTTGTCTTACTCTGATTGTGAGATATTGTTTCAAACAGAATCAACCTCTTTCCAATTTATTCTTAATAAATATTGAATTGTTTATTATAGAATGTTTATACTTTTAACGGTTTTCTTTAGTTTTTTAATTTTAATTAATTTTATTACTACACATGTTTTAATGTTACTTCGTACATTGTTTAGTAATAAAACACAATTTTACAGTACACTTCATTACGGAATTATAACCTCAAAAAATCGGTAATACTAATTACTTATAAATAAATATTCTAAAGCTATGAATGTTTAATTTAATAAATAATAATTAATCTTGTAGTGTCCCGTTAATTTTGTCTTACTCTGATTGTAAAATATTGTTTCAAACTGACTTAACCACTTTCCAATTTATTCTTAATAAATATTGAATTGTTTATTACAGAATGTTTATACTTTTAATGGTTTTCTTTTGTTTTTTAATTTTAATGAATTTTATTACTACACATGTTTCAATGTTACTTCTTACATTGTTTAGTAATAAAACACAATTTTACAGTATACTTCATTACGAAATTATAACCTCAAAAAATCAGTAATACTAATTACTTATAAATAAATATTCTAAAGCTAGGATGTTTGATTTAATAATTAATAATAAATCTTGTAGTGTCCCGTTAATTCTGTCTTAATCTGATTGTGAGATATTGTTTCAAACAGAATCAACCTCTTTCCAATTTATTCTTAATAAATATTGAATTGTTTATTATAGAATGTTTATACTTTTAATGGTTTTCTTTTGTTTTTTAATTTTAATGAATTTTATTACTGCACATGTTTCAATGTTACTTCTTACATTGTTTAGCAATAAAACACAATTTTACAGTATACTTCATTACCAAATTATAACCTCAAAAAATCGGTAATACTAATTACTAAAAAGTAGCCCTATGATGTTTGATTTAATACGAAATAATATAAATTATAGGCATTGTTATATACTATATAATAAATAATGAATATATAATATATTTTTATCTTATAGAATTAATATAAATATATTTTGAATATGTTTAATGTTTATTTTTAAATTTATGCTTATCAACCTAATTTATAAATAATCGGAAATCTATCAAGAAATTGAATAACTATCGTGCGAAAATGGAAATCCGGTTTTAATAAGAATAGAACTCGAACGTGCCATTAATGAATGAAAATGCATCTTCATTCGGGATCATTAATAAACTGCACAGTCACGATGTAACCTATCCGCCATTGTTTCTCACCAAAGAATGAATTAAACTTCTCTCGTAGGAAGGCTAACGTGAATTCGAACGAGAGTTTATAGGAAAAGAAGGTTCCTTTGTAGAATTTGAACGCGATAACTTCGACGTATGCTCGATCTTGCTATCGAAACTTCTACGTTTCTTCGTGAATGTTAGAAAGAAGGATAGAAGTGTCACGTGGAACCTACCCTTCGAAATTCTAACTTTGAATTCATGAATAATTCGAAGAAGGCTCGAATAGAATAATTGATAACTTTTCTAAAGAAACTTAAAAGTTAATGTAGACGTTTGTGTCTTACGAGTTAAACAATTTCCATACTTATTTTATTGTTTTTTTATTTGAATGTTTCATTTTGTGGATTATTGAAAGTTAAATGTTTATGAAAAATTTTGTATTAATTCTATTAAATATTAATATATTAGTCTAATCAATGAATAATTAATATTTAATTTGTTAATATTTTGTATATAACCAAACATCATTGCAATATAATATTGTATACTATAGAGTTGTATTGAATTAACAAATAAGCAATTTTAAGACATTTATTAAAACATTTTATATTTGAATAAAAACAATATTGGTTTAGTCAATGATTAAGTAATATTGGAGCTATTAATATTTTGTATCTAAATAATTAAATGATATTGTAATATAATATATTATTATACTATAATATTATACAGAATTATAAGCAAAAAAATAATTGAAAATTTGTTGTAATATATTTTTTATCCACTGAAAAAAAATAATATTAATTTTAATACAATATATAGTATACTACAATATTGTTCTTTTTTGAATTAACCAATAAGCAATATTATAATTATAAATAAATTTAAAAACATATATAAATAATAAACCAACAGATAAAAAATAAATAATTCAATGGAAAAAATAAATAAACGAATTTGAATATATAAACAGATGAGTAAACAGGTAAAGAGATAAACGGAGGAAGATGAATAGATAAATAGATTGAGATGAAGATAAAGACAAAGACAAAAAGAATGAAATAAGAAAGAAAAAGAAAAGGACAGGAAAGGATAAAGAGAAAAGAATGGCGCCCACGCGTTATGCTAACACTAACGCCGCCGACACGGGCTGGGTGGTCCTATTCTACTCCACCCACTCACCCTTCGGCCCTTTCGTGGCCCGCATCTTCTTCTTCTTCTTCTTCTCCTCCTTCGTTGCTCGGATGAGCATACAAATACGACTAATTCCGCAGATCCGTTAACGATCGATCGTTGCTTCTTCCACTTACTTTTTCAATAGGATGACTCTTTCAATTCTAAAACAAATTTGTCTCACAATCAGATAATCATAAAACGATTTAATATAAAAGAAACTTTTCAAATCTATATTTCTATTAAATCGGTTAAAAATTTGTTCGATAAATTATCTAAAATTATTACAAACAATTAAAAATCAGATTAAGTAGTTTGTTAAGTTTAAGGTTATAAGTAAGTTAAGTTAAGGTTATAAGTAAATTGAAGACATTGATATAAGAGGTTATGTTACTGTGATGTATGAGATAAAATCAGAAAGATGTATCTGTACGAGTGTTTTAGATTATATAAAGTTTTGTAATAAATTATTATATATGTCGGTGTTATATCGTTTAATTATTTAATTCATGAAATAACTAAGTTTTATACGAAATAACTGTGCGGTTTTGAGAAAGTATATGAAAAGAATTTTATTATACATTTAGATTGGTTGTTTCAGGAAATAATTAAGTAATATATAAATCTAGATTATATAAAAACTCATCTTTAAGGTATACTTTTCTTTCTACTTTTTTCTTCATTCGTAGTTAGCTATTATTATCTTTTTCTGTACTTTGAAAACCAATGTTCTATTATTAATCCTACCTTTCTATCTAATATAATTTACAAATCAAATTTCTATTTCATGCCGTAACTAGTTGCCTCTTGTAAATTCATATATTACCTAATTGAAGTATCTAATTTTACATTATTTCATACTTTGACCGGTCAGTTTAGATATTTTATTTACTAGCTAGCTATTTTACGAATTAAAAGATTATATAAATTAACTTTAACATATATGTAATATAACAAAATTTATTTACTGGGCCAAACATGCTATAAATTTAAATAAATATCTATTTAACATCTACAATTTTATATTACAATTTTATTAACAATTAAATAATCTTTACAAACAATAAAAGAAAAGTAACAAAGAATATAAAACATTTACTATAAAAAAATTTTTAAAAGAGTTATAATTTAAATTTATTTGAACGAACATTTTCAACGATCGTACAAATTCATTTATAAACACATAAAGAAATATTAGAATGAAAAGGAAAAAAGATTATTAGAGAAGTGAAAAGTAGAAAGGCGGAGGTGCGAATGAGGGCAAGTTGTAGGGACGCCTCCATCCAGGACGTTCCCCTTGTGTCAACACCTTTGACGAACCACCCTAACCGTACTCCGCCTCCCTCGCGGATCCCTTCGTATACCACGATACGTGCCTTAAATCTACGCCCCTGAATTCATTCGGACGATAAACATCTTGGCCGCTCCTCGCATAATCCGTCGCGCGAAGGCGCCCATTCACACCGGCACGCCATCCTCTTCTCAATGGGAGTCGAACCCATGAATGGTAACCCTTACATTATATTATATAGGGTGTTTCATAAATACATGTTAATACTTCAAAAATTCGCACATTAAAATAAGTAATAAATATCGTACGAACATATTTTTTTTCCGATATACTTCAGTTGCTGAATTATAAATGATTCAACAATTTTCGAAATATTCCTTTTCTTGTCTCACGTTGTTGTACAATTTTTATGGTACAACTTGATCTAATCTAATATTAGATTATCTTTTTTTTTTGCACCCTTTGCACTCGAGACGATTTCGGCCAAATTAAGAAGACATTTTACAGGTACTGTAAAAACATTTATAAACAAACAAGCGTATAGAAATAATAAAATATCATCTGTTTATTCATTTATATGTCGAAAAAAAAAATATTTGATAAATACTACACACTGTAATTAGTTTTTGGCGCCGTATCGGCGCCGTTCGAGTGCAAAGGGTTAACAAATAATATCAATCGATATACAGTAAAACAAATTTTATGCAATGAGTCCTTTATTTCTATGAATAATATTAGTCGTGTTCAAATAATTTATTATACTTTCATATAATACATAAATCATGAATCTTTATTTGTAAATAATATAAAGATATTTATTATAAATTCATCTGAAATATAAAACGTTAATTTAACCCAACATCGGGCATTGGGCGTCTTTCAGGGGACATGTGCCATCTTCGAATAATTATTTTTACTTTAAATTGAAGTTATAAATAACGAAATAAATTATTAAATAATATTATAGAAACATTAAAGAGTATTAGTAAATTTTCTGAATAAAAAATATCTATCACGCCGAGACGTAGAATTAAATGAACTATTTACTCGGTGCGTATAATCGAATTAAATTTAATGTAAACCTAATACGAGAATAATAGAAAATCAGATAATTTATTATACTTTCATATAATACATAAATCATGAATCTTTATTTGTAAATAATATAAAGATATTTATTATAAATTCATCTGAAATATAAAACGTTAATTTAACCCAACATCGGGCATTGGGCGTCTTTCAGGACACATGTGCCATCTTCGAATAATTACTTTTACTTTAAATTGAAGTTATAAATAACGAAATAAATTATTAAATAATATTCTAGAAACATTAAAGAGTATTAGTAAATTTTCTGAATAAAAAATATCTATCACGCCTAGATGTAGAATTAAATGAACTATTTACTCGGTGTATATAATCAAATTAAATTTTAAATAACAATTGCGTATAACCTAATACGAGAATAATAGAAAATTATTTTGAATAATCGATTAACTTCAATGATTTTCTAACACTTTAATAATATTCTTTTGAAGGGGGGGGGGGGGATATTCGATACTTTCTAAGAGGAAGAAGATAATATATCGGTGCTATAGAAAATAAGCTGGTGTGGTTCCGCAAAAGTCGTCGCCGGTCACGTTCGATTCGATAAAAATATATCCGGTTTCGATTCTCTTTTGGAGAATCGTCGTTTGGATCTCGAATGTCGCGCGGAGGCACTAAGTGGAAATTGTTGTCAAAAACAGGAGAAACGGGAGGATCGGAGTGCTGTTGTACCCGGTGTCGGAGAGGAGAGGATACCGTGTGCCGTCCAAACTCACCGGTCATATATTTTCAGTTTCGATGTGTGCAACATTAGAGCCATGTGCACGTGGGCGTAAGCTTGTCTCTATATGCATACACATATACACATTTACATTTATACATATATATATATATATATATATAAACCTTTTACTCGAGCCTCCAAATTTTCAAAGCAGAGACGAGAAATATTCCGACGAAAAAGATAAAAAGAAAAAAAAAATAGAAAAAGTAGAAAACAAAATAAAGACAGAAAAATAAATTGACCTCCATTCTTTTTTTTTCCCTATCATCACAAAATCAAGATTAGAGAAACTAACGTATAATTCTTTCTAAACGTACCGTCGAACTTGTTATTCGAGCTTCATTAAAATCTTTCACAGTACCTCGTAATTTTACCCTCTTTATATCGAATATCTTTTCGTTGCTTGCGATGACGAAACGTTTCGAATATAAATTACGAGTATTTTATTTTCTTTTTCTTTTTTTTCTTCGTGTAGAATATGTTGATATAAAAAAATATTTAATTCAATTTTAAAAACCTACTATTATTTAATAAAAAAAAACAACAATTGCTAAAATTATTTTCTTATCTTCAAATTAAATAATCCTCTTCAAAATTATTTTGTTAACGTAGAATATATTAATAATAAATAATAATTAAAAAAAATAAAGAATAAAAAGTTTAATTTTAATTTTAAAAACCTGCAATCATTTAAAATCAAATAATTATGCTTAAAACTATTTTTGTTAATATACAATATGTTAATATAATATAAATGATAAATTTTAATTCTTTTCCAAAGACACTGTTTTTCTTTAATATATTTATTTTAATTTAATAAATATATAAAATATTTATTTATTATTATAAATACCATAAATATATAAACTTATAATTAAACGTATTACTTCAAAGCTATATGATGTTATTGAGGATTAAATCAATCAGAATATTTCAACTAATGATCCTTTTTTATGAAATATGAAAGGGAGAGGGTGGAAGGGTGAGGAAAGGAAAGGGAGAGGGAGCTTCCGCTATCATTCGTTTTCGACGAAACGAACGACTGCTCTCGGTTCGTTAAAGTGTCGCTCGTGTTATGTTTTTTCTTTTTTTTTCTGACAAATACCAGACATTTCTCCATCTCTCTCTCTCTCTCTCTCTCTCTCTACGTTTCTCTCCCGAAATACCAAGTGTAGTCCACTCTCTCCCGCGAGAAAGAGAGACGAGAGGATGAGAGGATGAAAAGAGGGCTCTTTTGGTGTGTGTGTAATGTGTTTCCTTCTTCGTTCTACTAAGCAATAAAGTCGTATTGTTTTTGTGGCGTTGCGCCGTTTTAACGCCCGGCAATATAACTTAACAACTCTCCCTACTACGTTTTCGAAGGATCGCTACAGGGATACTGAAATATAAAAAGAAAAAGAAAATACTTGAAAGAGAGAGAAACAGAAAGAGAGAAATAAACGAACAGTGTATGTGATGAGAAAAAAATATAAAGAGAGAGTAATAAAGAGAAAAACTATAAAGAGAGGACAAAAGAGAGAGAGAGGGGGTTGAGGGGTATGAAAGTATGAGAAAGTATGAGAGAAAAAAAACAAGAAAAGAATAAGAATATGAAAGAAAGTAGGGTACAAAAATATGAAAGTATGAGTGAGAGGAAAATAAAAAAAGAAAAAACAAAAATATGCGAGTGAAGAGTGAAAAATAAAGAGGTTTAAAATATGAGAGTATAAGAAAAAAATAAAGTATTAATGTATGAGATATTAAAGGTATGATATAGCAGAAGAAAGATTGTTTATAAGAAGAAAGAGTAGATAAAAATATGAGTGAAAAGATAAAGATATGAGAGTGAATAGTGAAAAAGTAGAAAAAAAAAAATATGAGAGTGAATAGTGAAAGATAAAGAGGTTTAAAATATGAGAGTATAGCGAGAAAATAAAGTATTAATGTATGAGAATATAAAGGTATGATAGTATAGAGAAGAAAGATTGTTTATAAGAAGAAAGAGTAGATGAAAATATGAGTGAAAAGAAAAGAGAGAGAAAGAATGATAATATGAGGTAGAGTAAGTATAAGAATATGAAAGTATGAGTGGAGGAAAAAAAAATAAAAATAATAGTTTAAGAAAGAGAGGAAGTATTAAAATATAAGATTAAATGGATTCAAATATGAGACTATAAAAAATAGAAGAGTATAGAGAAGATAAAAAAAAGAGAGAAAGTTAAAGATTTAAAGTATATAAGTATGCAAGTATGAGAGAGAATAGTAGAAAAAGAAAGAGACATTTTGTGAAAGAAAATGATAGTATGAGAAAAAAAAGAAAATAGAGAACTACGTCTGAGAGTATGAGATAATATGAGTGAAAGTATAACAGTATAAAAGAGAGTCTATAAGTGTATAAGGGTATGTGAAAAAGAAGAGAATATAAGAATACAAGAATATAAAAGGATATATAAAAGAATACAAACACTAATCCTGCTATAAATGATTTATGTAGGAAATTTTAATGAAGGATAAAAACTCTGTAAGTTTAGTGCAAAATAATAAGAAGGTATCAATTATTATAAGACTAATATAGAGAAAATGTTTAAGAGTATGATAGTATGAGATAAAGAGGAGAAAAGTAAGAGAGAAAGCTTATAAAAGTATGATAGAATGATAAAGCGTATATAAGAATATGAAAATATAAGAATAAATTAGAATAGGAGAGTATGACAGTAATAGAAGTTATGTATGAAAGTAGGATAGTGTTAGAATGTATATGAATATGAGCATATAAGATGAAAAAATAGTGTATGAGTATGAGAGTAAGTTAGTATCAACTATAGTGTAGAAGAAAATAACAATATAAAAATGGATGAAAGTGTGAAAATATAACAGTATATAGAATAGGAGAGTATCAAAGTACTAGAAGTTATGTTTAAAAGTAGAATAGTATTAGAATATATATGAATATGAGCATAGAAGAGAGGAAGAGAGTGTAAGAGTTATACAGTATGAGTATGAGAGTATGATCGTATCAAAGATAGTGTATAAATGTGTAGCAAAATAAAGATACATAAAACTATAAAAGTAGAAGAATATATAAGAATAGGAAAGTATGATATTAATAGATGTTATGTATAAAACTAGGATAGTATTAGAATATATATGAATATGAGCAAAGAAGAGAGGAAGAGAGTGTAAGAGTTATACAGTATGAGTATGAGAGTATGATAGTATCAAAGATAGTGTATAATTGTGTAGCAATATAAAGATACATAAAACTATAAAAATAGAAGAATATATAAGAATAGGAGAGTATGACAGTAATAGAAGTTATGTATAAAAGTAGGATAGTGTTAGAATGTATATGAATATGAGCATATAAGAGAAGAAATAGTGTATGAGTATGAGAGTAAGTTAGTATCAACTATAGTGTAGAAGAAATAACAATATAAAGATGGATGGAAGTGTGAAATATAATAGTATAGAATAGGCGAGTATGACAGTAATAAAAGTTATTTTAGAAGTAAAATAGTATTAGAATTTATATGAATATGAGCATAGAAGAGAAGAAGAGAGTGCAAAAGTTATACAGTATGAGTATAAGTGTATGATAGTATCAAAGATAGTGTATAAGTGTGTAGCAATATAAAGATGGATGAAAGTGTGAAAATATAATAGTATATAGAATAGGAGAGTATGAAAGTACTAGAAGTTATGTATAAAAGTAGAATAGTATTAGAATGTATATGAATATGAGCATAGAACAGAGGAAGAGAGTGTAAAAGTTATACAGTATGAGTATGAGAGTATGATAGTATCAAAGATAGTGTATAAATGTGTAGCAATATAAAGATACATAAAACTATAAAAGTAGAAGAATATATAAGAATAGGAAAGTTAATAGAAGTTATGTATAAAACTAAGATAGTATTAGAATATATGTAAATATGAGCATAGAAAAGAGGAAAAGTGTATAGGAGTGATACAGTATGAGTATGAGAGTAATATAAGTAACGTATATGAGTAGGATAGTATGATAATGTATAAGAATATGATCATATAAGGGAGGAAAATAGTATAAGTGTGATACAGTATGAGTATGAGAGTAAGATAGTATCAACTATAGTGTATTAGAATATAACAATATAATGTTGGATGAAAGTATGAAAATATAAGAGTATATAAGAATAGGAGAGTATGACAGTAATAGAAGTTATATATAAAAGTATAATAGTATGAGAATGTATAAGAATATTATAGTATGAAAAAGAATAAAACTGAATGAATATAAAAAAAATGATTACAATATTAACATCGGATAATATAAACTAAAATTGTGAAAAAGAGAAAGAGAGATACAAGAAGAGTAAATTATTAAAAGAAAAAGATTATAGAAATATAATTATGATATTAATAAGTGAAAAACAAATAGAGCAAGAAAGAGAAAGAATGACACAATACCTGGCTGAAAAAAGAGAGAAAGTAAACAACGATATCAAACTGATAGTAAAAGATAGACAAAAAAATGATTCGAATGTTAGAGAAAAAGAGAAAGAAATAATGTTAGTATGAGTTAGATAGATAGATAAAAGTGAAGATGTATGCGTATAGTGCACAACACGGCGCCAACGAAACGTTCAAAGCACCATAGATCGTTGCATGGCACTGGACTGAACCGAGGGACCAAGAAACGATGGGTCCATGGGACCCATGAATGTTGTACATCTTTGAACGGTCCGGATGCGCCGAGGTATAAGCTCCTCGTGTACACCGAACGACCCAACCCACCCGTTAGACCCTCGTAAAACTTTTTCTCGGTCCTTTTGGCTCGATCCTACGGAGCAAACGGTCCGCTACGACGTTCTTCGACGTTCGAGGATTTAATTTGGTCGACCCGTACTCTTTCTTTATTCCCTCCCTCCCTCCCTCTCTCTCTCTTTCTCTATCTATCTATCTATCTATCTCTTTCTCTCTTTCTTGCTTTCTTTATTTCTTTATTTCTTGGTTTTTTGGGTTCCTTTTTATTTCAACTCTTTCGAAGTTCGATTCTTATCCGATACTTTATCATATCCGTTCAATGATTTAAAAGTACTCAAAAATATATTTCATTAATCTATTTTTTATTCGAATTAATTTTTTGATAGATCGTTTATACGTAGAATAATTGTTTATGTATGATGAATAGTAAAGTGTTGCTTTATTCGAATCTAAGAAATTTTTCTTTCTTTTTTTTTTTTTAACTTTGTTCTTATTTAATCTAATTGCAATTATCTCTTACTTGATCTTATAAGTTTATTTTTATTTCTCGAATTGTAGATACAAATTGTTAGAATTGAAATTCAGTTTGTTAATTAAATTTAACTTTTTCATAGCTTAATAACTACCCTGTGTTTTATAATATATTTATTCAATTTATTCTAAAGAATGTATTTAACAAATTTTCATCTCGAATTAATTATTTTTAAAAGCAATTAACATTTAGCATGATAAATTATTAAATTATTACTTTCCAATCATCGAGTAGTAAAATTTGTTTTTAATTTTACTTTTTTGTATTTTTAAAATCCTAATCGTTTAAATCTAAAACCAAGTTTCTATTGAATGTAATTTTATGATATCTCTAATCTTTAAAAGTATATACGAAACTATATATATATATATAGGCAAGCGTTAATTAGAAAGAGAGACAAATAAACAAGGAAAAAGAATCGTAAAACCTTGCAGGTTTATCGTGTTACTTATATCGTTTATCTCTTTGACGACAGTCTCTTTGGTGTTAACATTATTGACACGATAATGTACAGGACAACATTTTTTTTTGTTCCGACAAACTAGAACATTTCTAGAGATATTCGAAAAGGTAAACGCCTATCAGGCGATATAAGTAAACGTGTTTTAGTCAATATCTTTTAAAAGCTTTTAAACCAAATCGGATTTATCTTTGAACTAAATTCAGGTATTCTTTTAACGAGCTCGATTATCTAACTGTTGATTTTACTCGAATAATAAATACGAAAAGAAGTTTTTTTTTATTTTAAAATTACAATTTTTATATTTTTCAGTCCCGTTTCCACATTTTGCGGGACCCTGTGCGAAATTAAACGCAACCATTACGCAATCTCGAAAATTATCTTTTAAATTAATTTATGTAAAAATTAAAGAAATGAAATTAATTAATTTTATTTTTGTAATTTTTTGAGCTTTATGGAGGTTTGAAGGGTTCAGGGCCCTTTGCCAACGCGAAGTTAGAACACTAAAAAATACGGCCTTGATACTGTTATAGTACACTACTTACATATGTATGTATATGTTAACTAATATATATTATTATAATAATTGTTTTAGTGTTAGGTTATTACATTAATTATACTAATGTGGGATCGAACACCTCCATGTCAAATAAAATAGGCATTCGTGAGAAGGTTAACCGGAAAGTATTGGATAGTTCAAAGGTTAGAATAGTCGCTCGGAAATCGGAAAATCCGGGTTCGAGTTCTGGTCTTCTCATATTAGTTCAATGGTCTAATTTTTTTACGAATTATTAATTTTCTAATTACCAATATTATAAATATTATTATTAATAATTATAATTATAATTTTTTCAAAATATATTTATAAAATATATTAATTGGAATTAATAATATTATATAAATATAAATAATATTAAAATATTAGTCTCTAATATTTATCTAATTGTAAATAAATATTTAAATATTAGGTGTAGCAATATTAATTCGGTTTCTCTCTTGATATTAATTTAATTATAACTCCAGTTCGAATGTAAATAATATAACTTCTATTTCGATAATCAAAAAAGCATTGGATAGTTCAAAGGTTAGAATAGTCGCTCGGAAATCGGAAAATCCGGGTTCGAGTTCTGATCTTTTCATATTAGTCCAATGGTCTAATTTTTTCACGAATTCTACGTTAAATTATTAATTTTCTTATTAACAATATCATTATTATTATTATTAATAATTATAATTATAAATTTTTCAAAATATATTTATAAAATATATTAATTAGAATTAATAATATTATTATAAATATAAATAATATTAAAATATTAGTCTCTAATATTTATCTAATTGTAAATAAATATTTAAATATTAGGTGTAGCAATATTAATTCGGTTTCTCTCTTGATATTAATTTAATTAATATCAAGATATATTTATTAAACGCAACCCTTACGCAATCTCGAAAATTATCTTTTAAATTATGTTATGTAGTAATTAAAAAATAAAATTAATTAATTTATTTATTTATTAATTATGGTACACTACTTACATATGTATGTATATGTTAACTAATGTATATTTTATTAATATAATTAATATCAATTTAATTATAACTCTGATTCGAATGTAAATAATTGCCTACTATTTTACAACTTCTATTTCGATAATCAAAATCATCGAAAATAATGATGTATGATTACTTTATAAATAAATATTAAATTTGTTTAAAAGACACCGCATATATTATTGCTACACTTAATAAATACGAAAAAGAAAGATCAGCAATTATTTTACAATAATTATTATCACAATAACAGAGAAATACAAAACAGAAAAAAAAAATGAAGACAGTAAATATAATAAAAGGAATAGGTTAAGAAAATAGAAAGACAAAGACACAGATATACACAAAAAGAGAGAGAGAGAGAGAGAGAGAGAGGAATTACTTTGTTAGCGTCTTTCTCTCCTTCAGCATGTATATGCTAATGTGAGACGAATGTGTCCTCCTTCAGCACCCTTTTCCTCCTACTCCTTCCCTCTTCTTCTTCTTCTTCTTCTTCTTCTTCTCTTTCTCTCTTCTAAAGACAGTATCTCGTGTCTTTAGCGTATAATACGGTATAGCACGCCAACGACTTAGGAGAATGTGTTACCTCGTGGGCGTGTTTGTGTTCCTCTCTAAACTCTTCTCTACGGGGTGGCTTTTAGCCAATAGTTGTTTTTTCTTTTAAAGAATTGATTGTGCATCGACATTTCGATAGATTAACCTAAATTATCGCAGGATTCGAACGATCTGTTTAGGATAACGACATGAAAAAGAATTTACTAGTACGAGAAATAATAAAATTAAAATCAAGAAATATATGAAAGAAGAATTTATTTGTTTAAATTGTTCTTTCATTTAAATTACTATAATATATCTGCATATATAATATTCTCCTTTTTGAGTGAGGGTTTGTGGATTCCGTAACTTTAATTTCGATTACTTTGATCCATCTTTCAAGCAATTATCAAATTCCTTGAAAAAATAAAGATGGCGATTTTTATTTATCAATGCACCAAGTTAATTGCTGCATTTAATAATAAAAATACAAATAATAGTACAGCCACTGAAAGATTGAATGATATAGAGTTGATTTTTCACCGCAATGGAAAAACATAATGAGTTTAATTCGTTTCTGAACACCATAAGTTATCATTTTATTCTTTATAGGATACTTCATAACCTAAAAAGAAAAGAAAATATGAAAGATTGAAAAGAAGCTCGTTATGATTTTTTCAAACCCTTTCAGTATTTCAATGATCATCCTGTATTATGAAATGAAATAATAAAATAATAAATGAAGTTATGAAAAAAAAAAAAGAAAGAAAAATAGAGAGAGTGAGAGAGTGAGAGAGATAGGAGAGAAAAGTGTGCGGTTAAACGCGTCCACAGAGTTATCTCGGGGGAGTAACGAGGACAGTCTGATTTCTCTAAACTGAGAATTCGTAACACGTGTAGCCCGGTGGTTTATGGTGATTAGTAGTTTACGGGAGACATTTCCGTTGCCTCGAAGTCGTACGCACGAAACTCCCTTCGTCCCATTCTTACATTAGTTACCAGATTCCACTTCTCAGAGTGAGCTAGGTAAACGCCTCTCCTAGTTACGGAACATCCTACGATAAACCAAGCTACCAATCCTTCTCCTTATTTACCCTCATTCACTCCTGATATACTCCTTCAGACTTACCAACCTTTGGAATTACTCTATTCGATTGTAATCATTGTAAATTAGTACGTAAAATATATTCTTTGATTATTTATAATTTAATCGTTCAATTAAAAATATTAATTCGTTTAGAAAGTAATTTCGTCAAGAGGTTTTAAATCATTGTGAAACGATCGAAAGTGAGGTTAGGTATCAGTAAACGCGACTAATGAAATCTCTAGAAGATCGAAATTACTTTTCGGACAATCTAAACTTATATATAAAAAAAAGAATACCGTATAGATACAAAAAATTGTTATATCTACTAATTTATACAAACGTAATATACATAAATATTAATTATATTTTTAAAAACTGTTAGCAGCAGTCAGTAAAGCATTGAGATCGATAAAATAATTGTGCAATTTTATGTTGAAATATCTGACACGAATTTCATGTATGGCCGTGCAAACGGAAATGAACTAGAAACGCAGGAAAATTATTATACCTGGAAGGTAAAATTCAAAAGTATCTGAATATTTATATCTATGTAGATCGAAATTTGGAAACATCTTCGGTTTGATATTTTGAGAAATCGTACCGCCCAAACATAGTTTCGAATTCCACGCAGAACGTAGGCGGGTATCCCCTAATTATCAAGACGTGGTACCAGCAAGTATCGGGTGACGACTATATCCGGATTTGACTCTAGAGACTGTTAACGTTTCACCCGACACTGAAACGGAATTGTAGTAGGTTAGCACCAGACTATCGTAACCTCCCGTGAGTGTTCCACCAATTTAAGGACAAGAACTGTCGCAAGTTTATGTTTTCGCGTAACACGATATCGTTCCTTCAGAACCAGATACCGCCTTTCTTCTGAAAAATATATTTTCTTGCTTTCATTGTCTTAATCGGTGTCTTCATTATGTTCATATATTTACGTTAACGCGAAGAACAATTTGTTTATACTTGTCTTATAAATGATCTTTAATTAAGATATATTAATAACGAATTAAACAAGAAAAAAAATAACAATATTCTTAATAATTCTCAATAATTGATACTTAAAATATAAAAATGTAGTCTACTTTATAAATAAATTATAATAATTTTAAAAATATATATAGACACTTATTTTTATAATATAATAATTCGTTGAAAATTAAATATTAATAAAAGAAAATGTTATTTATTATAAATGCATGAACCGAAGGAAGACAAATCGGAGGAAAAAAAGAAATTTAATCCTGATTGAAGAAAAGAGGACTACTTTCGATACTTGTCGAGAAGCTGGTCAGAGAAACTCGATCGTCATGGAGGACGTCTGGTTAATATCTCCGAGTATAACCGAAAACGAGTTGTCACAGCACGTGCTGAACAGCCTGTACAGACATCCCTGTTGTAAAAATGAAAAAGAGAGAGAGAGAAGAAAAAAAAAGTTAACAAACAGAGAGAGAATGAGAGAAAAAGATAGAATACTTAACACGGATCCATTTCACGATCGTTTCATTGGATTGTAAAACAATATTTTTACGTATCCAATTGTAAACGTTTTCTCGTCTACGGAGTGGGCTGAAAATTCCTGAATGATCTAAACACTTAATTATTTTTTTTTAAACTACAAATTTAACTTTTAACCTTACGAGTTTAATTTTAGGATTGATTATAACGAAAAATAGTAATTTCTTTTTAATATGATTTAGAAAATATTTGGATCCATTTTATATTTAATAGAAAACGTAAGCTCGGAGTTTTTGATCAATCGAAATCCTTCTCGAAATCCACCGTTAAACTGAATCATTGTCCTCTGTTAAAGTTCTTTTGTTAAAAGTTGTTTACAGGATCTTTCGAACGTTGAGCATGTGTATAAAAAGAATATTAAATCTATTTAATAAAATTTAAGAATAAAACGTTATAATTTTCGTATTTTTATCTATTTTATTTATTATTTTAATACTTCTGCGCAGTGATGACTTTGAGAGTAATATTTTCCTGTAATATAAAAAATGTACATTAGTGCATTAAAATAATTATTAATTAATCGATAAAATTGTCTATTGTTGTCTAAAAGCTCGGAGTATATGTTCTATGTACCTTCCCCTTCGAAATCCACCGTTGAAATGAGACGTTGTCCTCTATGAAAGTACTTTTATTAAATGTTGTTTATATGACTTTCCGAACGTTGCGCATGCGTGTAATGAGAATAATATTCGTAATAAATAGAATTTTCTTTCTCGTAAAGTCATATAAACAACATTGAATAAAAGTACTTTCATAGGGGACATTGACTCAGTTTAACGTTGAATTTTGAAGAGGACGGTACGTAAAATTTATACTCCGTACTTTTAGACTACAATATACATTATCTTCGATTAATTAACAATCATTTAAAGTATATCGAACACTCTCAAGGTATGTCACATTTCTACTCATCCCTACTTAAACAAATGCAATTTTTAATAACTATAGATCGACGTATCTAATACATACACACACACAACACTAGAACCTTCCATAATTTCATGACGTTTCGTAAAATTTGATCGTTACCCTCGCCTAATAAGTGTCACCTCAAAAAAAGAAACGAAAAAATAATTAATTTTTCGTATCAGTTAATTAAAATTGAACCCCATCTACAAATTTGTTGTCCCACCCTGTATTTATAGAAACACAAAAGAGGTCAAGATATACAAGAGACACTTTCTCTCCCTATTTCTCGTTTTCTTTTTCCTTTTCCTTTTCTTTTTCTTTTTCTTTTTCAAACCAAACACTAACCACACGTTGTTGTCTCTCCACACGAGAGACCGGTCCTTCTTCTTGCATCTCTTCCTCTTCGGCTTCTATACTTGGGTGTTACGTTACCCTACGAGCACTTCGTCGTTACGTTCCGAAGGATACGTGAGAACAGGAGTGGCTTTAAGGACGACTACGAACAAATGTCATCCACTCGTCGTTCTGTCATTTATCCATTTGGAAGTCGAGAAGGGACTACGATAGCTGCCACACAACTAACGACAAATACCTACGCTTTTGCTGAGGAACTAGTGATTGATTAACGGAGACGTTCTTCCATTACTATCTTTCTATCCTCCTCCTACTCCTCCTCCCCCCCTTTACCCTTCTTCTTCTTCTTCTTCTTCTTCTTCAATGCAATTTACTTTTTTTTTATCAACGTTAGATATATCTTCCGTTTGAAATTTGCTCCGAAGAGAAATTTGATACTTCCGGTTGAATTCTTCTATCGGCATATTTGAACTCTCGAGTGGTTACAGTTTTTTAACAAAAATTTATTTTGGAATGAGTCTATTTTCTTTTTTTTTTACATTTAAAAATTGTATGATATATTTACAGGGCGGGCAAAATGTTCCTTTTTTTTCTTTGAATGATTTTAAAATACAATTATTATTACCTAGAATTTTGGAAGCTAATTATTGGCTGAAATTATAAACCTACAAGCTTTTTTCTTTTAATCCTTTATGAGTCTGTATTATTTTCAAGTAACGTATACTTATATATTGATATTTTATTAAATAATTTAATTTTCGTGTCCACAAAATAGCGTAAATAATATTCTTGATAACGGTTATAAATTCTAACCTAAAATTTTTGTGCAAATTGTATGCAGATCAAACTCAAGGAAACCATTTTGTGCAATTATCGTTATTTGTTCTTCTATCGGTGTTCATAAAACAAATAAGATATACAAATATAACTAAACTAATTGTTTGCACGCGCAATAAATAATATTAATTATCATTAAATAGTACGTTAATAAAAAAGAAAAAAAATAATAATATATAAGATAGAGTAAAGAGTAATAGTAGAAAAAAAAAGAAAAATTAGAAAATCTATAAATTAGTACACAGATGGAAGACACGTTTGGTAATACAAGTATACTAACTCCAATTTTAAAGTACACAGTAGTGTATTTCAAAGTAGTATGTATAGTGAAAGCCACGCGCGTCGCGTCCCACTCCTGACATGTTTTGATACAAATTAAGCGAACGACGACGTCGAGTGCAGGGTGATCGAGTGGCCTTGGTTTCCTCCCTTTTCTTCCCATCACGGATATATATTTTCTCCGAGGCGTGATTAGTTAAACGTCGTTAGGATAACGCTTGACAGTCGTCTCCGTGGAGAGAAGAGTAGGCGCCAAAAACCTGGAAACGATTTATATGCTTCCAAGACTTCCATCCCTCTAGTCTTCTTGAATCATTTTCAAGAGTCTCAAGAGAGAAAACTTCTTTCCCTTTTTTTTTTATTTCTTTTTCCTTTTCTTTTTATTATATATATCTCTCTTTGGTATTTATTTAAATTGTTGGCGTGTATGTGTGTATTTTTTGTTTGTTTCATATGTCATCGTTCATTAAAAGTTTTCTTTCAAGGATAATTACTTTTTAATTTATTACAATATCGAGATTCTAATCTTTCTTCGCATCGTTTTACAGTTGTATTTTTAATTTATTATTTCGATACTTAATCCTTTTATTTGTTCAAACATTTATCTTATCGAATATTTTTTTATCCAATTTCTCTTTTGATTTGATTGTGCCGTATTTCTTTACACCTTTTCATTCGTTATTTGTTTTCTTTAAATGTTCTGTTTTAAATAATCTTTCTCTGATTTTTATCTTATTTTTTTATTTTTCCCGCTCGAAATTTATTCTAGCGCCATCTTAATTTTTTTACTCTACGTTTTCTAACCTTTTTTACTCATTATAACTTAAATCCTACTTTAAATTAAAATTTTTCATTTTCTTAACGATGTTTAAGTTTATGTTTAATATTTATTATAGATAAGCCTATTTTATACACTTAATTATCAAAACCCTAACCTTATTTACGCTGTAATTTATTCGATTATAACCTTTCTTAATTATACACACACATCTGTCAACTTTGGTATCTCTGACACGTATATAATTTCTTAATAAATACAATTTATTATTATTTTAACGATAATTGTTTAAAAAATGTTCATTTGTTTTAAATTAAAATTATATTACACATAAATATAATGTTAAAATGATTAGAACGGTACACTGGATTAATACTCCGTGCTTTTAGATTACAATAAACATTTCGTTCGATTAATTTACAACTATTTAAGATATGTCCAGTATTTTACTGTACTATAAAATTAATATAAATATTTAGGATTGTTTAAAATAAAGTACATTTGTTTTAACATTTTTGTTCAATGATAACTTTAGGTTAAAAATTTTCACCCAATAAAAAATCAAATTAGAATTATTTAATATTCGAATACTAATAGATATTACAATAAAACAATTGTTTAAACATTACTCAATTATATCACGCATATATTATATCTTATTTAAACAATTAAAAGAAAGAATTTCGATGTTTAAATTATTATACAATTATGTTTATTGAACAGATTATTGACCTAATATTTGATAATTAAAAGATAAAGAAGGGGAAAGTAAGAAATAAAAAATAAATATAAATTACAATTTAATTTACACACTTTCTCGTGTAATATTTTCGTATTTACGCATAATATGTGTAGTTCATTATAGTTTTTTTCCAAAGCTCTGTCAATTAAAATGCCAGTTATGCGAGTACGTCGTATCGATTCCTTTCGATTGGTTTGCCCATGGCAGCACTCGTGTAGCAATAATCAGCAGCTGCAACATTCGAATCCTCTTCCAATTTGACAGAAAGCATACTGTAACATCGTATAATATTGCTCGTGCTATATTATTATTGCTTCGTGTTAATGACTTTTCAAATTAACCATCATTTTTTTCCATCGTTATCTTTTATTACTAAATTGTACATTTTACATTTTTTTTTCATCATCTCATTTAAAGTTATACCCGTTACATTTCATTCAAAGCTTAAATATTACGAAGAAATATTACGAAGAGGAAATAACTTGTTTTTTCATGAAATATTTCTTTTTTCATATTTTTATAATTTTGCAATTTTTAAATATTTGAGTATAAAATTAATTAATTTTTGTTAGTCATAAAATACCAAAATATCAACTTTCAATTGACATTCTAATAGTCAATTGAACAAATATTTAGAAAAAAAAATTACTTTATTATTGACTATATATTTATTCAATTAACTTTTCTAATAATAAAAAATCTAATATTTTATTTATTCCTTACAAATGACCCAATAATGGTAAAATGTCTAAAATTTGTAATTTAATAAATTAGCTTTTTCCAATATAAAATAAAATTATCAACTTAACGAATATATTGAAAAATAAAATACACATTTTAATTCTCATTACATAAACTTTATGTAAATACTTTTCCAATAAAAATATACCAAAATACCAACTACCAATTAACCATTCTAAAAATTATTAAAAATTAAAAAACAAACCCTCATCTTAACAAATTAGTTCCACTTAATATACAATAAAATCAAACTGTCAATATTGTACAAGTATTTGACAAAAAAAAAGGAACACCCCATTTCTAATTGCATTAATTTTTTTTATCTACTCTCTAACAATTATTTACAAATTATATAAATCTTAAATCAATCACACACACACACACACATATTTTTATACTAATATAAAATAAAACTACTATCTAAATACGAATATATTGGAAACGAAATACATTTTAATTCTAACCATATTAACTTACACACACACATATTTTTATACTAATATAAAATAAAACTACTATCTAAATACGAATATATTGGAAAAGAAATACGTTTTAATTCTGACCATATTAACTTAATGACCACTTTCCCCAATATAAAAAAAAAGTACACCAAAATACCAAGTACCAATTAATTTCTTTTATAGTTATCCACAAATGAAAAAAAAGAACAAACCCCTTTAATTTAACCAAATTGCTTCTTTCTACAATTAAAATAAAACTCGAATTATTTAGAAGATATCGATCAAAGATAGAGATGAACGGATAGTATGTTGCCTTCTGCAAGCAATTACAAAATTCCTCTGATATCCTTTCGTTCATATGAACAACGTGCTTCCCTCTCTCTCTCACACTCTCTCTCTCTCTCTCTCTCTTCGTGCAAACTATATACACAGTATATTCATACATATGTACAAGTGGCACGCGATTTCCTGACCAAATTACGATCCTGGATCGCAATCGTATTCATCGTCGCCTTCGAGGCCTTTCTAGGAAGAAAACAGCATCCATATTCGATAGATATTTAAACGTGATACACACGTGTGTACGATCTACGCACACACACTTACATATACACACCCTGTCTATACAAAATAAAAAAAACAACTTTTTTTTTTTTTTTTTCAAAGAGAAAGGAATTTTTGTTTTGTTACACCACCCCTTCGGCAGAAACCGCAAGAGCCGGTAATTTAACTCATAGACTCTCAATTACATTGGTCCGCACGATTCCTTCCAGCGAGCACGAAGGATGATAATTCGAAAAAGGGATAATTTTACAGCTGCTGCCATTTACTTAAGTTTTGCGTTCATTCTCTCCTCCTCCCCCTCC
Organism: Polistes fuscatus; assembly: GCF_010416935.1. Classification (NCBI taxonomy): domain Eukaryota; kingdom Metazoa; phylum Arthropoda; class Insecta; order Hymenoptera; family Vespidae; genus Polistes; species Polistes fuscatus. The sequence continues at coordinate 1,089,031 of NW_025113086.1, read as the reverse complement.
TCCTCTTCTTCTTCTTTCAACTATTCTATCTTATTCTTTTTTCTGTCTGTCTTTCTTTAACTTTCTCACTTTGGCAAACGATGTAACTGTACATTTAAAACAGGTGGATTTAATTCGAGGAGATCGTTCTTCTAATTAGAGACAATTTACTTGACTTTTCCTCCGAGGCGGTTTTCTTTTACCTCAATCAACATCAAAAACCCTTCTCATATTTTTTTATCGTCACGTAACAGCATCGATGTTTATCTATGATATGTTTGATATTGAGTAATTTTATGTTATAGAAGGTTATATTTATTTCTTTCGAATGAATTATAAATCGTTCATATATTTTATTTGATTATTAATTGTTTATAGATTATTGTCATTAATTTTTTGTTAACATTTTTTTAATAATCTTCGGTTCTAATTTATTCAGTTTTTTGTTTTTGTTTTCTTTTTGTTAAAAGAATTGACGAAGTATAGAAGGTTATTTATTTCTTTCGAATGAATTATAAATCGTTCATATATTTTATTTGATTATTAATTGTTTATACATTATTGTCATTAATTTTTTGTCAACATATTTTTAATAATCCTTGTTTCTAATTTATTCAGTTATTTATGGTTTTCTTCTTTCTTTTTGTGAAAAGAATTGACGAAATGTTTATACATAAATTGTTTATACATTAATTGTTTATACATTATTATAATTAATATTTTGTTAACATTTTTTTAAATAATCTTCGTTTCTAATTTATTCAGTTTTTTGTTTTTGTTTTCTTTTTGTTAAAAGAATTGACGAAGTATAGAAGGTTATATTTATTTCTTTCGAATGAATTATAAATCGTTCATATATTTTATTTGATTATTAATTGTTTATACATTATTGTCATTAATTTTTTGTTAACATTTTTTTTAATAATCTTCGGTTCTAATTTATTCAGTTTTTTGTTTTTCTTTTCTTTTTGTGAAAAGAATTGACGAAGTGTTTATACATAAATTGTTTATACATTAATTGTTTATACATTATTATAATTAATTTTTTGTTAACATTTTTTTTAATAATCTTCGTTTCTAATTTATACAGTTTTTTTGTTTTGTTTTTTATTTTCGCGAAAAGAATTGACGAAGTATTTTTGCTGTAATTTTATTTCGTAAAATTTAATTGCATTAAAAATTAATGTTCAATACCATGTTATTATTATATAAACAATATTTATATTATTAATTAGTTATTAAAATAATTTTGTATGGAGAATTTAAAGAAATGTTTTTGGTAGACAAAAATATTAGCAGTGCAATTTTTTTTTTTATTTTTTAAATTCCATATAAAATTGTAATATAATTTACAAAACTATTAGCTACTAAAAATTGACGATATTACAATTAATCATATTGAAATATAATGATACGAAAATTAATGAGTAATTTTGAACAATACAATTTAATGATTTTTGACTAAACAATAAAATTGTGTGATATTGAAGTTGGCGAATTTTTGAAATTTATTTTGCATGTCCACACTGTAACAAAATTGATAAAGATCTTTTTCAAGATTGTTTATGAAACTTTATGCAATGTAAATTATCTGAAAATCAGTGATTAAAGGGGCTAAAATTGCAGATAATGATTTTTAGCTGAACATTTAATGATTTTGACTAAACAATAAAATTGTGTGATATTGAAGTTGGTGAATTTTGAAATTTATTTTGCATATCCACACTGTAACAAAATTGATAAGGATCTTTTTCAAAATTGTTTATGAAACTTTATGCAATGTAAATTATCTGAAAATCAGTGATTAAAGGGGCTAACATTGCAGATAATGATTTTTAGCTGAACATCAACAATATACATAGATAAAAACGATAGATAAAAAGATGTTAAATAAATGATAAATAGATAAACATACAAAGATAGAGACATGCAATAGAGAAAGATAAAGATAGATAGATTGAGAAAGAGAGAGAAAGAGAGAAAGTTGTCTGGAAACGGCAGTAAGTTAAATTAATCCGACTCTCCAGATAATCTTACTTCCATTCAAGTTGGCCAACCATTCAAGACGATCTCTCGGAAGTATCGATTTTCTCTATTTTCTCTTGGTTTTTGACCGTAATCCAACTACTCGTATAAAATGGCGGATAAATATCTACGAATATATTCCGTAATTCGTATAAAATAATTTGCAAATCATAATTTTTTCTTTTTTTTTTTTTTTTAAAGTAAAAATACATGATTTCTATTCATAGAATATTTATTTATCGTTAAAGTCGTAATTGAAATTAAAAGAAGAAAGAAAGAATATTTTTAATAGGGAAAGAAATAAAATATAAATATTAAATTTACGTAATAAAATATTAAATCACAAGTATAACTTTTATTTCATTTATTTAAACAATATATGATTCAAAAGATATTTTGATTAATTGTATTAATACCGTATCACATTTAACTTTTATACCAGTTGAAATATTTCAGAACAAGATTGATCATGACAGATCAAGGATCTATGATCTCGTTGAAATTAAAACTTTCGAATGAATGAACGGTTTTGATACGCGATTTAATATGTTAACATCAAAACGTCATTTCTTATAAAGATAACGGTAAATAATATAAGATAGAAATGACATCTGTAAAAATATGATCCTAGTTCCTGTGATCTCGAGTATCTTGTAGAAACGTTTTTAATCGATTCCGTAAAAATAAACGAAAGTGAAAAGAGAAAAATGAAAAATCTCTTAACATTTATCGAAACGTACATATTCGAATTAATAATAATCTACAATTATATGTTAATTAATTTAATGATAATTAAATTTGACTAAAAATAGTGTTGCTGCAATATTACTAATAATATTTACATTTAGAATTGTAATAATATTTGCTAATAATTATTACAAGAATATTCCTAATTATATTCGATACCAATAATAGCAAAATTATTCCTAAAAATATTTGCTATTAATAATTCCAAAAATATTTCTGAGATATCTTCTACTTATTATTATTTAAATATTCTTTACAATATTTTCTAATAATAATATTTGATACTAATAATTACTAAAATATTACTAATATTTATTAGCTAATAATAATTGTTAAAATGAAATTGAAAGTATTGATTTAGAATAATTCAGTTCCTTAAAAAAAAAAAGAAAAAAAAAGAATAATTTTCTAAAAAATAGTAAGGGAATGACAATCCAAATTTTTGCAATATTGCTAATAATATTTACATTTATAATGTAATAATATTTGCTAATAATTATTACAAGAATATTCCTAATTATATTCGATACCAATAATAGCAAAATTATTCCCAATAATATTTGCTATTAATAATTCCAAAATATTTCTGAGATATCTTCTACTTATTATTATTTAAATATTCTTTACAATATTTTCTAATAATAATGTTTGATACTAATAATTACTAAAATATTGCTAATATTTATTAGCTAATAATAATTGTTAATATAAAATTGATTTAGAATAATTCAGTTCCTTAAAAAAAAAGAAAAAAAAAAGAATAATTTCTAAAAAATAGTAAGGGAATGACAATCCAAATTTTTGCAATATTGCTAATAATATTTACATTTAGAATGTAATAATATTTGCTAATAATTATTACAAGAATATTCCTAATTATATTCGATACCAATAATAGCAGAATTATTCCTAAAAATATTTGCTATTAATAATTCCAAAAATATTTCTTAGATATCTTCTACTTATTATTATTTAAATATTCTTTACAATATTTTCTAATAATAATATTTGATACTAATAATTACTAAAATATTGCTAATATTTATTAGCTAATAATAATTGTTAAAATAAAATTGAAAGTATTGATTTAGAATAATTCAGTTCCTTAAAAAAGAAAAAGAATAATTTTCTAAAAAATAGTAAAAGAATGACAATCCAAATTTAACCATGAATAAATTATTCCGTCTTGTCAATCATCCTGTTTTACCTACCTATCTCCTAACAGATTGCACAGCAAGAGTTTTCACTCGTTCGTTTGTGTTGGGAATTGCATCAGCTTTGCTAAGGTGTAAAACTACAGTGTTATTATACGAGCAGGAAGTTGCAACGTTCGACCTTACTAGCCTGGAAATCGTCTTAAAACGATGCCGAAGACGTTTAGATTTTGTTTTACGTCATTCCTTTTCTTTTATCTTCCTACAATCGTGTGAAGTTACTGTCATGATTACCATCAATCGATTCTCAATTTTTATTCAAATTTAAACTATATGAGACAATATTGAAAATATGAGTTCATTAATATTAACATAACTAATCGATTATTATTTAAGAGAAAAGAAAAACCGAAAAGATAAAAATAATTCTTTAATTTTGATACAATTAATCAGTTACTATTGTAAAATATAATTAATTGTCAGATTAGCATAAATTTTATTGATTTAATGACTTTTGGCTTAACATAGACGATATTATCTTTTTATCTATTTATCTATGAATTATTTTTACTCTTTTTTTCTCTCTCTTATAAACGTTCCTTTATTTTTCAATCACATTTCTTAGCGTAAACTACTATGGACGCATATATGCGTTTGGTAAAAGTTACCAACGTGATCAATCGACGCATATACGTGTTTGTCAATATGAATGTAAAATAATGTAATATTGGTTTGCGTATTGATTATTATTTTGAATCTTGTGTCATGTAAATTATATAAAAAACAAAAACTTTATTAAATATAATTTATTATTAGATCTAGAGATAGTTGCACTAATAATAAACTATTCCTATACTATAATATATAACTATATATATATATAACTGTAACTTAATATAAGTTTAGTTATAGTTACACCATACATATATATATATATATATAATTTAAACAATTTTTGTTTTTTTTTTTGATTAAATTTATTACTTCTTATATATTTTTGTTATATAAATCTGTATGGTGGTATATTAGAACCTTATTAAAATTCTTGCATCATATATATATAATATATATATTATATAACTTATATTAAAATATAAAATTAATTTATATTAGAATATAAAATACAGTCATATATATAGTTTAATTATAGTATCGTTTAGTTATAGTAGTTATAGCAGTTAGTTATAATTATAAATAACCTATTTTTGTATTCCATACAAAAACAGCTCAAAGTATTCAACACTCAAAGGGTTAAAATTTTCTCTACTATTTTTTTCTAATTTCTTGTTTTTTTCCATATCTCCGTCTCTTTCTATTTTCCCTATTTTTAGTAGATAGTTAGTAAAGAATATTTGAAAGAGAAGCGAAGCTAGAAATAGAAGAGAAAAAGGGGTAGGAGGAGAACGGTTTACTGCGTTTCTACCAAATCGTAAATATCATGACTCGGGACTCGTTCTAACGCTGGGATTGGATAGACCAACTGTGAGGCGTAAGTTACCGTCGCCATCGTCCTAGGTAAAAGCTATCGGTCCTGTCGAGATGGCGCGAGTGACTTTTTCCAACATGGCTCGTGTTCCTGATTTACGAACCGTCTGACCAACACCAAGCAACCAACCAACACCTAACTTGACTAGGTGCGAACGAAAGATCACCTGGCCTTTGACGATGACCTTAACAACCCAACAGATTTTCTTTCCTTTCTTTCCAATGAAATTCGATACCTACTTAAGTATCTTTGATCTAATGATAAATACATTATACGTTGATTATAGTTGAGGAAAAGTTTTATACAAATGTGGCATATATTTATTATCCTGGTTTCTATTGGAAATAATAATTTAAGTAGAAAGTTTTCTTGTTGATGTTGGTATTAGATAATAGTTGGAATTTCATTTGAATTAATGCTTATTTTTATAAACAATTTAAACAATTTTTTTTTATTTTGGATTAAATTTATTACTTCTTATTTTTGTTCTATAAATCTTTATGGTGATATCTTAACACCTTATTAAAATTCTTGCATCATATACTAATTTTTATTGTAAATATGAACCAGTTTTGTGTATGTAACAAAAGTATACTATACATTAATATAATGATAGTTACAATTATGATTTAATAGTGTTAGTACTATTACTATATAGTTAGGCAAAAATGAAATTTATTTTTTATTTTACAAAATTTATTATATCTCATTTGTTGAGTACATATCAGTATAGCTTTATATTATATCTGTTTTATAAATTTCTATTATTCTAACATCAATTATACTACACTTCAGTATACTGACATTTACCAGAATATTACAGAAACTTGATATATACATCAGTATCATATTAGCTTCAGTAAACAAAAACTATCTATACTCCCAATTATTATAACAATATTTGTACCCTATCCCAACCAAAATATTTGCTTCATAGTAATCATGCACTTTTTATCTAATTTTTTAATATCATAATACAATACTTCAAATTATAATTATCACTATACCACTACCTATGGAACACTAATCACAATCATTGTAAAGTATTATAAATTAACTGCACAACAGTACATTGCACTACATAAAACCACATAACAATACTAAAACACAAATTTTTATCAAGTCAAACATTCATCAACTATATTTAATTATATTATACTTCATTACATCACATATATCAATATGACAATGCAATTTCTTATCATCATTAAACAAATTTTATAATTACAAGAACAAATAAATATTAATGAATGTTGAATCATAAGAACCTAAAATTCCATTTCGCTTAACAATTCCCAATTTTCATTAAAAGAATCTCATAAATACAAAGAAAACAAACAAATACTAAATACCAATAAGCAGATACACAAAATCTTAAAATTCACTTTCATTCAAACCAGTATCAAACACATCAAATTTACTGAACGCATTGATCAACCACAATTCTCAACAAAATCTAATTCCCTTATAACAATCAACAACAATTTTATAATTAACATAACAAACATCCTTCAAATAACAAAAAAGAACACAAACCTAACAGTATAAAACGGTCCGCGAGATGAATTAAGAGAAGGGGGTGTGGAATTGGGAGATGGTGGTTTGAGGGGGTATGGTGGCGGGTGTGGGGGGGGATAAGGAAGATGCTTGCCACGCGGCAAGCATAAATATTCGACGGGTCGCCTAAGAAGTAGCTACGGAGCTGCCGCAGGGCCAATTTAGAGGCAGCTCGTTTAATGAGCCACCACGGATGCCACACGCATCTTTTTGCGCCCCCGGGCCCCTATCTTTGTGTGGCCTCTCTTTCTCTCTCTCTCTCTCTCTCTCTCTCTCTCTCTTTCTCTCTCTTTCGTTCTTTCTCTTTTTCATTGCAGTCAACCTGAGCCAATACATTGGCAAATGCAATACGGGCACCTGGTATATACTTCTTTCCCTTTCCCAACCCCCTCTCTCCCCTATCCACCCCTCATCATCTTTCACTATAGTTTGCCTCCCCCTTGCCACCCCTCACCAGCAACCATTCTTTGTTTTATTCTTTTACTACGAAAGAGAAGGCACTCGATGAAAGTTTTATCGTTCGTCAAGGTACCACCGTAGCATCTTTTAAAGATCTCGATTCTGATCAAAAGATGGTTGATAAGGTGGCGGAGTTAGGGAAGTGCGTGAAGCCGGGTGTGTATGTAAGTCGTATGTTGTAATTTTTTGTCGATATCTTCTCGCTAACTCCCTCGTAAATTAACCGGGAAAAGTGTATTCTTAAATGTAATTATTCTTTCGATTGAGATAGGGTTAATGGTATTGATCTTAATTAGTTTAATATCTTTATTTCGTATGGCAATTAATGTCGGTTGTTTCGTATATTTTTATTTAGTAATTTTATGTAATATGTTGTATATGAATTTAAATAGGCATTTATCTCTTGTAAGTTTTTTACATTTTATTTTTATTCGATCAAATGGCGATTGCGTTGGAGGGGAGTTCTGTTATCTTTAATTTTTTTTTAATGAACTAGAATGATCGGTGTTATTACAAAGGTTATTATTGTTATTGGTTGTTTTTTTCTTATTTATGTTATGTAATGATTTTGATATGAACTGTTTAATATAAATTTTTATTTAATAATTGTTAAAAGCTTTTGATAGAGAGATTCTAAAAGCTCATGTTTACTGAATATTTTGTTCTTATTCTTACTTATTGAATATGCGGGTAGAATTTTTCAGGTAAATAATTGGAATTTTCTGTGTATATCAAGATAATTACTTTATTGATAGTAATATAATTATAAAGTTGTTATAATATATAATAGAAACATAGTTATTAACCATCAAGATAATTAATTTTTTTCAAAAACCTATATGTAATCTTTATACTTGTTTATATTTTTCTCCTTTTAATTTTACTTATTTAAAATACTTTAATAAATTGAATAAAATGTGATAATGTTTATACTATAATATTTTACTATAACAAAAATATAAAATATTAATTTATTATATTTAAATATATGCAACTTCCGTAAAACTTTTTGAATTTAAACCAAAAGTTCTAAACAATTTTTGTTAAAATTAATATACAAAATTTATAAATTAATTATAACTTCCTCCCATAAAAATTAAACGTTGGTAATTTTACATAATCTCAATAAAGTAAAAATAGTTTAAACATCGCCATAAAAATTCAAATACTGTACAACCCCCTCTCTCATTATAACTTCAACATTTCAAACAATTTTGATTAAAATTAACATATAAAAAATCCAAATAATATTAAATTCATTTTAAAAAATTAATTAATTTCCCCAAAAAACTAAAAATATTTCAAACATTGCCTAAAAAGTCCTCTAAAATTTTCATTTAACTCAAATTAACAACCCTACAACAAGAATAACCAAATCCACATAAATATAACCTCAAAAATTGAATCGTACAGGTAGACCCCTATCGGAAAAATATCGAAATGAAAAAGAGCAAAATTAAAAGAAAAAGAAAAAATGAAAAATTGTTCACGCGATTGAGCATAGCGATATAATGTTCGAACTCCGAACAGTTTAAAAGGCATAAATGTGAGAGCACGCGATAAAGAAAACGTAGCCGTGAAACTTAACGCTTTGGGCTTTAACGCCCATCCAATTAATTTCGTGACACATCGCACATTCATTCCCAGTACGGTGCTCTTCGCAGCTGCGAGGAACGGTGATATGGGAATAAAGAGGCGGGGGGTTAAGAGGGTGAACGGGATGGGTGAAGGGAGGGTTGGGTGAGGTAAAGGGAGATGGGCACCCCCGCGGTGCGACTTTCTCTCTCAGCAGTGTGCCATCCAGGCACGCAGTTTCGGTTCTTCGCATATGATCGCACGATATGATTTTATCTTTCTCTCTTTTTTTTTTCTTTCTTTATCTTCGTATCTCGTTATCTTTCTCACTCCAAGAAAAAAAAAAAAACAATTTCCATAAACTTATTTTTAGCGACTCATCGTCGACCGTAACGTTTGTTTCATTCTTTTGTTTTTTTCTTTTTTATAAATATTAAAGTAAATGCATCTCAATGATCAATCGTGTGGTCTGATAAAAAAATAAGGATACATTAATTACGAATATAATTTTAATATTAAAATTGAATTATTTAGAAAATCTTGACAATTGCGAAGGTATTGTTGTAGACTCTGGTAAGAAAACCATAAATAGAACCTTGCGGATCATCTCTAATGTTATTTTCCACCTCTTCACCCTCTACTTCAGTCACTCACCACCACCGACATTATTTGTAGCCTTAGACGCCCTAATAATAACACCACAGAGCAGTACTGTCTGACTAAAGAAAAGAAAAGTAAAGAAAGAAAAGTAAAGAAAAGAAAGGAAACAAGTGAGGGAGAAATCACTCATGTGTGTTGCTTAAGATGATAGTTATTGTACTCTAAGAAGAATTACTGTAACGTCCTAGGAACCACCACACAAAAGATATGATTTATTGTTATACGTTTTCGAGAGAATAATGGGAGAAAGTAAGAAGACAAATAATATATAAATGAGGGAAATTTTCGAGAGAACGGATGTAGTCGAGTATTAAATTTAAGATGAAACACCTAACGATATTATTCTTACACCAAACTGATAAGAATCAACTTTGGTTGTTGTAAATTCATGTAAATATTTCTTGAATGTAGAAAACGTGGGACAGAATAGGGCACACTGGCCATGAATTAATAGTGTTAGCGGTAAATGGTGTCTAATAGGAAGTGTAACTGAACCACGTGATAGTTTTCTTTGTATTCTAAACGCATGATACGCGTTTTGGATGATAAATATCAGAATACGTTGAAACTTTCTTTTTACGTGTTACATATGCACAGAGTATGTCATTCGAATAAATATAATTTGAACAAAAATCTGAGATTTTTGTAATAACAAATTTTGTTGATTAAATAAATAAGACATACAGGAGTGTAAATGTAAGAAAATCTCAAAGGATGCTTCGAAATTGGAATTTAACTGAAGAAAGTCGTTACTATTCGGAGCAAAACGGGATAAAGCAGGCGTCGCGACGTCCACCCTTTCCCGATCGGCAGTTTATCATGCGTTAGGAGAACCGTACGTACTCGGAAGGGGTTGCACCTGCCGTCGTGACGTCAGAACCGGCCAAAGATAAACGGGTCTCCTTCACTGGCGAACATTAATTATCGTTTTCCATCTTGGTTGTACGGCCTCTTCGAATCTCTCTTTCTTTATATAGATATTTTTGTTAACCTTCTACCCCGATTATTCGCGACTGTCTGTTTCTTTAACATATTACCAATTTTTATCTATAAACTAATAAATACGATAATCGTTATGTAAAAACATTGATGTTTTATGTTACGTATCTACAAAAGGTACCAGCATGTTTTCATCGTTTCACGTACTACATTTTATCTATTTTCTTTTATCTTTTAATTGAACGATAAATATACAGGCTGTAATACTTTATGTGATCGATTTTTAGTTTTATTATTTTACATTATCTTGGGCGTTACTTAAATGCACGGTGTCTAATTATCGTATTTTATTAATAATTAGCGTTTCATTATTGCAGATGTTGCTAACAAATTTAATGTTAATATTTAGCGGATTACATATATTACTGACTTAAGCCGGTGTGAAGTATTTAGCGGATGCCGGATATAACCGGCACTAGTTGTAAAATGGTTGAAAGGTACACTGTGACTACTCGTTGGATTCGTATTGACATTTTCTACAACTTATCTTTAGCTAAAAATTTCTATTACCAGAGAAAAATAATTGATATTTTTATATTAACAATAAACTCTATTAAATAGTTGCAATACTGAAAACATTTGTTTATAAAATTAATAGAATCTAACGAAGTATCTTTAATAGTGAAATTATTCGAGAGACATTTAACATGATTAATAATATTATTTTGATTTTTCTCCAAATCAATACCAACTTTCCGGGCAACCTAACCTATCTATCTATAAGAAAAATAAAGAAAAAATAAATACATATTAAATTCTATTAAACAAACGATATGCAATGTTTTGTTATTTCGTTATTAATTATAATTTCTTAATAAAGCATTAAAAAGCTTATATTTAAGTAACACTTTAAAATATCTTTATTTATAAAATTATGTAATAAAATTAGGTATCAAGCAAACTAGGACACCCTGTATATTAATAAATCGTTCCAAAAACATTCCAACAAATGTTCTTGCTAAAAATGATCTAACAAACGTGTTAGAAATGGTTGTCGTAGTTCTAACGTTAAAAGGAATAATCGATGTTCAGTGAAAGCGTCGAACATGTTACTATAGTAATAAGCTTTAAGTAAGAGACATATAGAAAAAGAGAGAGATAGAGATAGAAACAAGCAAGTCAATGGTCGTTCAGTGTCCATTCCAACGGCTCGAGAATGGTTGCACGGAAATATCGTTGAAATGTAGCGCGCTAGTACAACGTCGTTTGGTGCTGTTTTACGATGGTACTGAACCGTCATATTACTTTGATCGTTTCCTTCAATCGTGCCAGTGCCGACCAACCGCGCGCCAAAGAGAGATCCCACTTTGATGTTCCCCGGAAATTGGCCTTCCTACCGGATACCTTACAGAACCGTGATCGTAGTAATTGTACCGTGTAATTATCTTACGGTTACTGATTCCGTATAAGATGCAACCGAGGATTCACTTCTTTTCACGAATGTTCCTTATTGTTTTTGTCGATTAAAAAACTTAACTGTTACATAGTCTTATTCCTGTTTTTTTTTTGTATGATCATAATTGATATACGATTTATAACACAAAAATTTATTTTAATTTCAATATTCGAGGATACGTATAATTAAATTTCAATTTAAATTCTTCTTATCTGTGAATATTATTAGGATCAAATTAATTCGACTCAATTTTATACGAAACTTTCAATTGTATTATTTATTCTCGTTTAATGGTAATTGAATTTGATTAATATGACATTTTGTAAAAATATATTTACCGATTTTACGTAAAGGTATGGAAATTCTAAACGTTGTAAATTTGATGATCAGTAAATAATGTCATCATTTTTTTAATATGAAAAATCATTTAGATTCTATATTGATTATTTTGTTTTATAACTTTCTGCCATTTCATGAACATTTTCATAATACCATACATCCGAAATCTGTTATCTTTTTCTCCAAAAAAAAAAAATTCAGTAATATGCATTATTTTATCTATTAAACAAATTTTGTAACTAACAAAATAAATAAAAATCTAATTATTTTTAAATCAGGTGAATATGCAAACAAAAAATATAAAGCACGAATATTCATCTTACAATTGTTCATCTTCAATTTAAAAAAAAAAGTACTACAAAATTTATGCAGAAACAATGAACTCGGCTTACAGATTATCTATGCGTTTTATTTAAAGAAAAAAAAACAACACACGCAAACACACTTTTGTTTTAAAAACAACAGAAAGGATTCGTTACGAAAAAATCCGACGTTACATATAATCAGTGATCAAACCAATAAAATTTGGAAACGAACAAAATTTGAATTATATTTTCGTGCAGAAAAAAAAAACAAAAAGAGATAAAAAAGAAAATATTTCCAAATCAGAGGAAGTTTCGTAGAAAAATTTATTTTCTTCTTCCTTCTCTTTCATCTTTCTCTCTTTCTCTCTCTAACTGTCTCGTTGTGTTACTACGCGAGAGTTAGGAATAATCTACGAGGCTGTCGGCCGACTGGCGCGAACGTAGAATCGCATAAAGACAATCTCCACGTTGTAACTGTCGGCGGTTCGAAGCGAGCTTAATAAATAGTCTGAGGACGGATGCGGCGCGTCGCATCGCATCGCATCCCATCGCATCCCATCGTTGCGCATCTTTTCGATGGGGTTGACGCGCGTGAGCTTTCTCAACGCAGATAGCAGTACGCTGACAAGGCAAACGAGCCGTATCATTGCTCGCTATGCAACATCACGATTCTGACTTATGTATATACAGTAACTACCAAAAATATTCGGATACTATAGTATCATTAATTTTTGGATTTCGTATTTCAGTTGTTTAGAAAGGTTATGTTTTAAATAATATGTTTTTTAATCTTGGTAAGAGTATGTATTTTATATTTTATATTTTATTTTTTATTTTTAAAAACTTATATACAATAACTCTCAAAAATATTCGGATACTATAGTATGATTAACTTTTGGACTTCGTATTTGAGTTATTTAGAAAGGTTATGTTTTAAATAATATGTTTTTTAATCTTGGTAAACATATATGTATTTTATTTTCTATTTATTATTTTTAAAAAACTTATATACAGTAACTTTCAAAAATATTCGGATACTATAGTATGATTAATTTTTGGACTTTGTATTTCAGTTGTTTAGAAAGGTTATGTTTTAAATAATATGTTTTTTAATCTTGGTAAAAGTATGTATTTTATATTTTATTTTTTATTTATTATTTTTAAAAAACTTATATACAGTAACTTTCAAAAATATTCGGATACTATAGTATGATTAACTTTTGGACTTCGTATTTCAGTTGATTAAAAAGGTTATATTTTAAATAATATGTTTTTTAATCTTGGTAAACGTATGTATATATGTATTTTAGTTTTTAATTATTATTTTTAAAAAACTTAAATACAATAACTACCAAAAATATTCGGATAATATAGTATCATTAATTTTTGGATTTCGTATTTCAGTTGTTTAGAAAGGTTATGTTTTAAGTAATATGTTTTTTAATCTTGGTAAACATATATGTATTTTATTTTCTATTTATTATTTTTAAAAAACTTATATACAGTAACTTTCAAAAATATTCGGATACTATAGTATGATTATATTTTATAACCTCATATTTCAGTTGTTTATAAAAATTATTGTTCCCTGATTATTGTTTCAAGCAATACGTTTTTTAATCTTGTTATATATATATATGTATATACTTTATTTTTAATTTTTACAAAATGTATATACAGTGTGTGACTCCCAAAAATATTCGGTATGATTAATTTTTGGATTTCGTATTTCTGTTGTTTGTAAAGTAATCAATGTGATTATTATTTTTAGCAATATATCGTTTATTAATCTTTCAATTAAAATGAACTTATGTTTTATTTTTAATATTTTCAAAACTTTATAATATACAGTGATTTCGAAAAATATTCGAAGACTAGTATAATTAACTTTTTAACTTCATATTTCAGTTGTTTAGAAAGGTTATGTTTTAATATGTCTTTTAATCTTGGTAAACGTATGTATAATATATTATTCTTACTTTTAACAAAATGTAAATATAGTGACACTCAAAAATATTCAAATACTATAGCATGATTAACATTTTAACCTCCTATCTCAGTAGTTTCTAAAGAAATAAATCTAGCTTTATAGACAACCGAAACATGAAGCCATAAAGGTTGGTCATTCGGTATTATCCAAAAACTTTTACAAGTCCCTATATATTTCATAAACGAAATTTAAGTTTGCATTGACGTCAACATATTTTTTCAATTAAAATTCACATCTAAATATTTATCTAATTGTCTAATTTTATCTACATACATCAAAAAAACATCCCACCAACCGACAACTAAATATTTTCAAAAAAAGTAATCTCCACTTTTCCAAGAAACAAGGTAATACTAAAAAAAATCCTTTCTATATCCCCATGAAAAACAAACTAGAAAATTACTATCTTCCTACTTCAGCAAGGACGTCCACAGTGATCCTTGGAAGGCCATGCATGTAAACGTACACGAAGAAATATACTTAAAGATTGCGAAGATGTTCATTTTTTTTTTCTTTTTCTTCTTCTTTTTACTTCCTTTTTCTCTACTTACTTTTTTCTTTTCTTTTTTTTGCTTTTCTTATTTAGAGGTTGCTCTCATGGGGGTCGGCAAAACATCAAGGCCTCTTGAGAGTGGCCACGAGTTCTCTTGGAAAGCCCTATACGATATTACGATGGCCCTAAAGAATGAGAGAGAAAGTATGAGAAGGAAAGATAGAGAAAAAAAGAGAGAGAGAGAGAGAATCGGGTATCCCGTCGAGAGCCACTCGAGAATGTGTTTGAGAACGCGGGGGCTCGCTTTTCTCTCGAAGCTTAAAACAAACAGCTCTCACTCGTGCCATCGATGGCATAATAACCACCTGCGTACTTATCTCTCTCTCTCTTTCTCTCTCTCTCTCTCTATCTTTTTCTATGTGGCATATCTCAACGCCATAAGAGAATTCTCTCGGCACAAATTTTATTTTTATTTTATTTTATTTTTTTTTTTTTCATTTCTTTATATATCACACAGAATACGTCTTTATTTCTTGACTTTCCAGTTTGTATATTTTTTTTTTTTTACGATGGCGCTAATCGAGTGATCGTGGTAGAATGGGTAAAAGATTAAGGTGAGAATTAAAATTTGTCGATTGTACGGGGATATATTTTATATCGTTTTATATTTCAACAGATAGAGATAATTGTTTTATTTTCATTGTTTTTTGTATTAGGATTGAATTTTTTTGTAATGATTATTTATTATCCGTTTTATCTTTTTTTTTTTTATTATGATATCTGGTTTAATATTCTAACAAATTCATAATCATTTTATTTAATTTTATTGCAAATCACGCGGATTTAATTAATTGTTTTTCAAATATTATTTGACACAAATTAAATATAAAAAAAAATATAACTAATTATAGTTTCATATAGTTACATATTACTATTTAATTATAAAATATAAAAACGTTTATATAATTATAAATAAAAATATAACAAAAAAGTAAATATAATTACAAATTATTAATCGTAATTTTTCTTACCATTTTTTTATATTCGATAAAAAAATAACCTAATTAATAATCGTAATATTCGATATAAACGTATCTACAAATATTTTTATTACCTTCGTTAAAACACTCAAATTATAAAACCACATTTTAATGGCACCAAACATAATACATCTTCATTTGTGTTCTCAATTTTGTATCAGTTTTACGATCGTGCTAAATCAAGATATAGTAATTGAAAAGAATATTAAGGTGTGAAAAATATTTTACAGTCTTCTCTACAATTCCCATTGTATTATATTTAGTTTAGTTTTGTTTAGTTTTATTTTGTTTTATCTACCCATCATGTTTCATTTATGTCTTATTCTTTTATTTCCGTTCTTATTATACTATTTCTTATTTTTTTCTTATTTGTTCTCATAGAAAGAGACAGAGATAGAATAATAGTAACGTTAGACGAAAGCAGAGCCACTCGTTTATCTTGCTTGACGAGGAAAGGAGGAATTAACGAGGAATTAATAGCGGATCCGAATGATAAATGATTCCCTTAGTCAGCCACCCCTGCAGCCTGTCCTAATTTGTCTAATTATTTTGCTTAATTCCACGATCCTATCCTCTCACTTTCTCTTTCACTAAAAACTCTCTCTCACTCTTGAAAGTATATACAGTGCAAGGACAAGATTTCAAGCGTCGTTTTAACGAAACGAAACTAATTAATGGCCTCGTTATCTCACGAATAATCTCTGGTATAATTTTCAGAAGAGAAGAAAAAAAGAACAAGAAAATAAAATAAAAAGGAAACAAAGAATTATAAGAATGAACACGAATTTATTTCGTATTACATAGAAATCTAAATTGTAATACATTTTTTTTTGGTTTCAATTAATAATTTAATTAATTTCATGTAAAGTGGAGGTTTGTATTGATTTTATTTGTTAGTATAAAAAGTCTCGTTGTCAGAGTAATAATAAATGAAAATATGAAACTGAAGAATTTTTAGGGAATGCGAGGATTAATATTGTAGATTTTTTAGATCTTTTAATTTTTTGACTTTTTCTAAAATAAAAACAAATCTAAATTAATCAAAATTCAGATAGTAATAAGAGATAATATTATTTTCACGCTAAGTTAGTAAATTGTTATTGTAGTATTAATAGAAATGTTTCGTTATTGTAAAATTCTAAGAAAACCTGAAAAGTAATATAATAATCAAAATCTAATTTATTTTACAATAATTACATATGTAATCTTTAACTTTTAAATCCACCTAATTATAGTAGGCCCATAATTTTTATAATAGACACCGAATCCACAATTCCCTTTCGTAATCTTCAGAACATTTCCTGTTGCAAAATATATACATTGCATCATTTGACTGTGATTGGGTATTTAGGTTAACTGAATCGTTTACTTTAATCTGTTTTGATACTGTTCTTCTATTTCTTTTACAATAAAAACTTGGATTTCATTTGAAAAATATAATTGACCAATTGATTCTCGAGTTCAACTAATAAAATTGTTTTTCACCCATATTTTTTGCAATAACATCGTCATTAATTTTAAAAGACAAACGGATTAGAATAAATTCTGATAAACAAAATCTTAAATAAACAAATTGTATTCTACATTTGTGATTTAATGTTTCATGTAGAATCACACCTTGTCCGTTTTTATTACTAGTTATAGGACACCCTGTATGTAATTCAGATATGCATGATTACAAAGTTACACAGCAATGTAGAAAATTGCGCAAAAAATGTGTAATTACTAGGAAAGAGATGATGAATATAATAATTCCCTAGAACTAGTTTTAAACGATTAATTATTACGAAGTTAATTCAAATCAATAAATTAATAGTCAACGTTATAAATATCAGAAAGCAGTGCTACTCTTCTATATTAATCACAAAAAATGAAGTAAAATATATATCTTTATGAATAAAAATAAAAACATTAGATAATATAATTATAATAATTCGAAGTACTAGATCTTTTAGAATTAAATAACCATAAATTCAATAATATATCAAAATATTTGATTTTCTTATTTTAATCAACGGTAAAAATTCCAATTAGTTGTAACATAAAAAATATTAATTACAAACATAAATATAATTCTAATATTATTATTAATTAAAAATATAAATCAAATCATAGAGTCCAATAAATTCATATTGAAATTATAAATGTCTTTACTACTCTCCCTTTTGCGAATTTTGAAGGAATCAAATTTTCTACAATTATTAATCTATTTTAAAAACAAAATATAATTTAAACTTATTCAATAAATTCAAATTCAAATCATAACCTAAAAAGAATAAATGTAAATTTATTTTAAACGTTCCATTATTACAATACCCAAAAATTTTGTAAATAATTATTACTTCATATAAAATAAACACATATAAATTCAAATTCAAATCATAACCTAAAAAGAATAAATGTAAATTTATTTTAAACGTTCCATTATTACAATACCCAAAAATTTTGTAAACAATTATTACTTCATATAAAATAAACACATATAAATTTAAATTCAAATCATAACCTAAAAAGAATAAATGTAAATTTATTTTAAACGTTCCATTATTACAATACCCAAAAATTTTTGTAAATAATTATTACTTCACATAAAATAAACAGATATAAATTCAAATAATTATAAATTATAAAATACATTGTAACAAGTGTATACTTAAATGTAAATTTAAGAACATAATTAAACAGGTAGACGAGTAATATAGATAATAAAACAAAAAATAAAACGTGTTATTACCACGAATGAGATGATGAATATAGTAATTACCTTTGATCCGGATTAATTAGATCGAAGTAATGCAAATCGATAATTCAAGAAAGAAAAAAAGAAAAGAAAAAAATGGTTGAACGTTATAAATAATATAAAGTTATCATTAGCATTCCAGTGCACTATTTAATACTCGATTCGACGATGTCAATGACACGAGAAACGTTAAAACGACAGCATGGAGTTTGGTTTATGAGTTACTTTAGTCATCTGCGCGAGTAGAATTTTCTTTGAGATAGTTGATATACCAGAACGATAAAACGAAGCTGTATCTACTTTATGGGTTTCTAAGGGATTTGCACGAAGGAAGTTGTTAACGAGAGGATACCCAGTATCTACCGGAGTATCATCATGTTGCTTATGCTAGCGCGTGTCTCGTATGTGTCGGCTCGTTTAAGGATCGTCGTAAACGACGATTTGGGAAATTATCATTACCACCATAGAAACTAACTCTCTTTCTAAAAGAGTTTCTCTAATTTAACTACCGTCGTGTCGTTACACCAATAGTACGCTACATTTTTATGATTATTAAATATTAAACAAAAAATGGGAACATATTTATCTTCAAAATTCTTTCGAAGAAATATCAATTGGATTAGGTTATTATCATTAAGTGGAATTAATCATTCATATCAGTCTTCAAATAATCGATTTGAATTTTTCTTTTCACTTATTCAAACAATTATTGATGATTTTGATAAAATTATTTTGAAATATATATATAAGGGGATATTAAATCAATTTGTTATAATATACGATTATATTTAATATATTTATTTAATATAAAAATATTTTATAATTTATATAACTTTATTAATAATATTTATGATAATAATATGAATATATTAATATTTATAATAAATAAATTCTAATTAATATAATATATATATAATAAAGTATTTACTATAAATTACATCTAAATTTTTGTATAATTATTGTAGTTTGTTTAAATATAACAAAACTACAGAAATTTCTCTTTAATTTTCGATCATCAAACAAACATACTCAATTCAAAATATTGCATATAATTATTTATAATAAATCTATACAAATTTATTAATTCAATCATTTCTATATTATTTACATATAAAAAATATACCAACACTTATAAATTTGTTTTCCTTCAAAAATTTCATATTGTTTTATACAAAAAAACAAGATAAAAATTTAATCAAATCTTGAATAATAATATACTTCTCTATCTATAGTAATTTGTAAGAAAGAAAACAAAAGAAACAAACTGTTAAGCTAGTTGTTAGACGATTATCATCAACCAGTGAGATAAGACGAAAAAAGGGGGGGGGATGATGTGTCGTATACGCGTGCGCACGCACGGCTGTTTACCCAATCGCTTTCCTCAGCTGGCACGTCCATCAGTCACACGCAAATAACTCACTTCCCCTATACTGGGAGAGAGAAGCCGCGTCTCGGTAATTTATGTTCATCGGAGTCCCATCGTTCTCTTCTCCTCCACCTCCTTCTCTTTCTCTTCCTGGCTATTCGAATATCGTATACACTCCATAATGGGACTAACTGTTGCGTTTCGACTATTACAATGGAAACATCAATACATCATTTTCTCCTACTATTAAATAATCTTGCAATAAAAATATATTTATATATAATATACGTAACACAAAAATACATACATTTATTTTGTGTACGCAAAATTTGTTTTTTACTAAAATTTATTTTATAATTAAAAAAACAATTTATAAAAATAATTATAATAATTTTATAAATTGTTTTGTATATACAAAATAATTAATTAACTTAATTAAATATCAATCCTAAATGTAACATCATAATAATACATTTCGTTAAAATCAAAAATTTATTATACAGTATTATACAGTAGGTCCCGAAGCCCGGAAGATTCGTGAAAAGATTTTCAAATGGGATGGGAAATAAATTTAAAAAATTGCACCACAAATTCGTGCGTATTGTTAATTATGTTATTAATATTGTTTATTTTCTTCTTTTTTTAATTTTATTTTACAATACTGTAAGTACTACCGTAATTATTAAATTATTAAATTTTTAAGTTTAGCTATTATTTATATATATTTTCTCAAAGACAGTTTATTAAATGAATATAATAAAATACAGAGTTCACACAAATATTGTTTTCATATTTTTAAGTACACCGATGGTAAGAAAGGGATCGTTAAAAATTTGAAAATTTGAACCTAAACAAGTTTAAAAGTATCACTGCAAACTAGATTATTATTAATCAATATTAACCCATTAAGCGTTATGGGCGCATATATGCGTCCAACGAAAGCAATCCGCGTAGACTAAGGACGCATATATGCGCTCATGAATTTTTTCGATTTTCCTTTGTTTCCTTTATTTAATCAAAATAGTTAAACATTAACAGAAAAATGATTTCGTTCAGTATTACAATCGTTAAGCGAGTTCCGCATTCAAAGATTTAATTAACATTTATCAAAATTAGTTTGATTGTGTCAAATTACTCGACAGTCACGCATTTGTCAACGATAAATTACACAAACAAAAAGAAAAAAAAAAGAAAAACAAAGAGAGACAAATAACCATTTATAAATTATATCTTATATCAAAATAATTCGAAGTAGAGGATCAGCAGGAGAACGTTGTGTCGTAGTTGGGCAGCAACGATTCGGTTAATTCTGGAGTCGTTCGTCAGACGATTCGAACGAGGAGGATCATCCACGTACGGAAGCACTGTACGTATGAGTGAAAGAGATGACAAAATAAAAAGAAGAAAAACAAACTAATAAAAGAGAAGAGAAGATGATCCTACGTACCCTCTTACCGAGTTACAACCACGCTTGGTATATTTATTGGTGACGTTATTTTGGTATTTCGTTACAGATGACGTCGGGCACGAGGCCGTGGCCCATTCGATCCGCTGAGTAATCGTAGCCATTAACCACCCTGTCTTTTCCTTCTATCTCTTTCTCACTCTCTCTCTCTCTCTTTGTCTCTCTTTTTCACACACATTTATCTGTTCAAAATTAAGCACACATGCACACATTTATACCGTCTGTATGCAGAATCGGTGGGTATTTTAATCGGAGCATCCTAAATATTTCGGTTATTTATGATTTTATATAAAAAAGTATAGCGGAGTGTAGATTAATTGACTTAATTGGGAAATAAATTAGTTTCGATAATTGGTTTTTCGTATAATCTTTCTGAAAGAATTATAATTCTTGATGATGTCATAAATTGATTGATAATTAAATTATTTTTTCATCTTAATGATTTATAATTAAACGAATGTATGTTTGATATAGTAAGGGAAGTGCAATATAAAAAATTAAACGTTCTTAGATATTTGTCAAATTGTGAATTCTCTCTTAATTGAACATTTGTACAAGATCTATTTTATTTTGATGTTTTATCCATTCCAAGGTAATACTCAATGTTCAGTCTCAGATTCACTATCTGTTGGAATTTTACTGTATATCCCGTCGTGTCTTCATTTATACCGACATTTGTATTATCACTTGTCTCAAGAATCACAGATGAAATAATATCATCGTCATTCATTATTTCAAAACGTGGATTATTTTTATTTTTTTTCATTCATTCTTGAATACAATAATGTTCAATTAACGTTTTAATTTTATCACTAATTTTTTCCTTTTAATACTTACTGTATAAATGAACATACTTTATTCGGATAAGATATAAAACTCGTTTTATTGAAGCTTTTAATATTCTGGTTTCATTAAACTAGTAGATCATTAAGTATAAAATGTCCGATTATTCTGATTATTTTCTATTCGAAATCAGATTTTTAATACTTAATGACCTAATATAATACAATGATGAACTCATTTAGATCATGCACATGCAGAGATATTTTTTATTTAGAAAAAAACTTTAAATAAAATAATATAATTTAGTTTTATATATCTTTTACAGTAACTTATACATAAATTACATTTTTAGCAAGATTTAAAAGTATCAAAAAAAGAATATCTACGCTATAGAATTAAAAACAAAATATTAACCCAATAAATAGCATTCTTTCAAACAATACAACTTAAAATTAATATCAAAAATAATACTTTATCCAGGAAACCATAACAATTCACCCATACATACGTATATAAATGTATTTAATTTTTGCTAACACTTTAAATAGTGTCATACTTCGTCCCATAAAATCATAAATAACAAAAATATTTAATTGTTCCTACTCAAATAACTCACTCTTGTATATATACACAGAAATATATGTGACTTTGTCTAACACTTCAAACAATGCAACTCAATCCCAAACACTTTTGTCCATAAACCCATGCAAAATAGAAATATATACATATACAACACATTCTTGTTAAAACTAAGAAAGTGTTGGTAACAGATAATACCTGTACTAGAATTAAAATCAAGGATTACTTGCATTCAAGACAAGGAAAGAAAAAAGAATAAAGTAAGTGGAAGAAAAAGAGCGAGAGAAAGAGAGAGAGAGAGAGAGAGAGGTTAAACCAAAAGAGGTGAGATGAACATCTTAAGCTCTTAGCAGTGATGGAACGATTGGGATTCACGCTATGACCGGTACACCGGCAATTCGCTCAGTGATGAACAACCATGGACCTTTTCTTCGTTCGTTAGTTCGTTCGTTCGTTGTCGTCTTCGTCTTCGTCGTCGTCGTCGTTGTCGTTGTCGTCATGGTCGTCTCGGTTGACGTTTCGTTCTCTCTTTCACTGTATAGTACCACCCTGCTGCTGCAAAGTGGCAGAGACAAAAACGTCGAGGATGACGGCATACTCCGTCTGGATATCTATCTCCTCGTAGAGAACGGCAGCCAGCACTGGCCAATTAGCGATTCCGCGCTTCGACGGCCTCCAGACGTCTTCCTTTCGTGTCGTTGCTCCTTTCCAACTGTGCTCATTCGTGATTCGCCAAACGATTCGAAAGAACATCGTGTGGAAAGCACGTGCTGCTTTACTTGAGGTCTTTGCACTGCTCCTGAAATTTTTTCTTTCTATGATCAAAGACTCAATCCTATTGAGTTTATCTTCCCCTACTCTTTTTCTATTATTCTCAAGATTTAATCTTATTGTTCTTATTGTTAAATCGTATTATTAAGAAAAGAACTTTAAATAGGAGATATTTTTTTGATTTTGTTTAATAATAAGTACCTCTGAGTTATTAGATGCTTTACTTGAGGTCTTTGCACTGTTTGTGAAATTTTTTCTTTCTATAATCAAAGACTCAATCCTATTGAGTTTATCTTCCCCTCCTCTTCTTCTATTATTCTGAAGATTTAATCTTATTGTTCTTATTGTTAAATCGTATTATTGAGGAATGAATTTAAAATAGGAGATATTTTTTTGATTTTGCTTAATAATATGTATCTCTGAGTTATTAGCTGCTTTACTTGAGGTCTTTGCACTGCTTCTGAAATTGTTTCTTTCTCAAAGACTCAATCCTATTGAATTTATCTTTCCCCCTCCTCTTCTATTATTCTGAAGATTTAATCTTATTGTTCTTATTGTTAAATCGTATTATTGAGGAAAGAATTTAAAATAGGAAATATTTTTAGGTCTTGTTTTTAATAATATGTATCCCTGAGTTATTAGATGCTTTACTTGAGGTCTTTGCACTGTTTGTGAAATTTTTTCTTTCTATAATCAAAGACTCAATCCTATTGAGTTTATCTTTCCCTACTCTTTTTCTATTATTCTCAAGATTTAATCTTATTGTTCTTATTGTTAAATCGTATTATTAAGAAAAGAACTTTAAATAGGAGGTATTTTTTTGATTTTGTTTAATAATAAGTATCTCTGAGTTATTAGATGCCTTACTTGAAGTCTTTGCACTATTTGTGCAATTTTTTCTTTCTATGATTAAAGACTCAATCCTATTAAGTTTATCTTCCCCTACTCTTTTTCTATTATTCTCAAGATTTAATCTTATTGTTCTTATTGTTAAATCGTATAATTAAGAAAAGAACTTTAAATAGGAGATATTTTTAGGTTTTATTTTTAATAATATGTATCCCTGAGTTATTAGATGCTTTACTTGAGGTCTTTGCAGTGCTCCTGAAATTTTTTCTTTCTATGATCAAAGACTCAATCCTATTGAATTTATCTTTCCCCCTCCTCTTCTATTATTCTGAAGATTTAATCTTATTGTTCTTATTGTTAAATCGTATTATTGAGGAAAGAATTTAAAGTAGGAGAAATTTTTTTGATTTTGTTTAATAATATGTATCCTTGAGTTATTATTGGATTTATTTTCTAAGAGGATTATTATTGGTGAAACTCTTGAGGATTATTTCTTCTTGGGAAAGAATATATGTGCATACTTTATTTCTTGGGTATTAAAATTGTTCAGTTGAAAGGAATTTATTATTGGTACATGAGTATTATAATTTATTATAAGAAAGAGACAGTATAAGTGTCAATACACTAGTAGTGATTGGCTACAATCAGTCAATACGTTCTATACGACAAATTAACTTTCTTCTAGTTTGAATCAGTTTATTTTTTTACAGATGTTGGTTCACTTACTCTATAATCTTTTTCTATTGTATTAAATGTATATAATATTAATTTTTACTATAATTTTCTACAAAATATTTTCATAACCTATAAAGTATTACTTAAAATTAAATAATACCATGAATTAAAGTAAATTTAGTTCCAGTACAGTATGTTGTAAAAATGTATATTTAAACATAGTTATTATTCAACTAGTCCATTAATTGATACATAAATCACAAATAATATAGCAAAATAAAGCCTTAGAAAAAAACAAGACCCAGAATAAAAAAAAGAAACAAATACTTTTATACCTTAGATTGAAGTTTAATCAGTTTAGCATAAAAAATGATCATTCGACATTCTAGTTCATTGATCTACTAATTACAAATAGTATAACAAAACAAACCACCAAGAAGAACAAGAAAAATAACAAGAAAAAAGAAAAAGTACTTAGGTGATACCATCTATTACAATAAAATTAGTTCAGCATTAAAAAATAAATTTTAAATTATTTAAAATTTATTTATTAAAAAATATTATTTTAAATTAAAATTAATTTAAATTTATTTTAATAAATATTATTCCAATTAAATTAATATTATTAATTAAATAATAAAATTTAAAAATTTTATTTTAATTAAATAATTAAAAAATATTTAAATAATAAATTAATTAGAAAATAAATTTAAAAATATTAAAAAATATTATTCCAAATCCCATTCTATTAATCTGCAAACTATAAATAGTATATCAAAACAAAAAGAAGAATCAAATAATATTTCTATAATACCACCAATTAAAAGTAAAATCAATTAATCATTAAAAAAAATCGCTCAACACCCTTAGCCCATTGGTCTACAAACTTCAAATACTGAAACAATTCTAACAAGAATCACTTGAAAGATATAATCAATGAAAATAAAATAAACCTAACATGAGAAAAAAAAACTCGCTCAACATCCTAGTCCATGCATTGACCCACCATCTACAAATAGTCTAACCAACCCAACCATCAAGAAAACCAAGACCAGACCCAATACTTAAAGAAGAACCAGCCTAAGAAAAAAAGAACAGAAACCCAACAACAGTAACAGCAACATCAACATCAACAGTAACAACAACAACAGGAGGAATCGAACGTGTCGTCCAATTTATAGAATCCACGATAGTATCCCAAGCTGTAGAATCGTAGTTTGGAATCTCCCATGACACGCGGGGGGTGCAGACCAAGAGCAAGTTCTCAAGAGACAGCTCTGTTTTCTCTAAATAAGAAGAGAGGCACGTTCCTCTCGCGCGTACCACCTCTCATTCGTTGAGGAAAGAATATACCATGGAGTAGTAGTAGGAGCGTGGCGTGCGATAGGATCAACCAAAGTGGAAACAAGAAAAGAAGGAAAGAAGGAAGGAAGGAAGGAAGGAAGGTAAGAAGAGTCACTGTGCGTCGTCGAGTCCCTTTTTCGAACTGGTAGGATGAGGATAAGAAGAAGAAGAAGAAAGAAAGAAAGAAAGAAAGAAAGAAGGAAGGGGAAGGGATCCCCGAGCCAATTTCTCTTTTACGAAGTGGCATCGCGAGACAAAGCCATGCATGCAATCGTCCCTCTCTCTCAAACTTAGTTTACCGAGGTTGGAATCTCGTTCGTAGGCGGAAAGCTTGAGGTAGTGGACTCCCCCGTTCTCCTCCTCCCACTCTTCCTTCTTGAACGAAAAAACGCTCCCCATGGAGTCAACTTGAGGCCATTATGTACAAGAGGGAGCGATCTTTTTTTGTGGAGAATGCGCCGAGTCTTCGCTAAAAGAGAGAAAGATAGATAGAGATTGAAGAAGAGAGAGAGAGAGAGAGTGAATTAAGAGGGGTGGGTATAGATGGGGGAGGGGAATGAAGAGTGAGAGAGAGAGATGAAGATAGGGAGATCGGATTCGAGGGTGGCCCGTCACGTTGACGAGAATCGCGCAGCTGGAAAACCTTACCGAAGTTCGGTGCTTTGAGGAATGAAAGAAGAGAGATCTATCATTGGGTAAGAAGAAGAAGAAGAAGAAGAAGAGGAGAAAAGAACGCGCTGAGATTTGGTAGCAAATCTAGGTGGTGGAGTAGAGAAAGAGAAGGATGGTAAAGGAAAGACTGATGAGAGGAAGATGAAGAGGGTAGTGGGAATGGGGGTTGGAAATAAATACTACCGTGCTTTTGGCTCTATCTCTATATATTTTGCTTACAACCTACACGTGTCTCCGCGTGTCTCCGAGCTGTTCCGGGCTCAACATTCTTCTGTTAGACCAATCCTCATCCTCCTTTTGATGATGACTCTTCTTCCTTGTTTCGTATATCTTTCGTCTCTTCACTTTCTTTCTCTCTCTCTCTTTCACTCTCTTGCTTTTGTTCTTTTTTTTCTTATCTCATACCTTTTATTCTCTCTTTTATGGTATATTTTTTCTTTTCTTTTGGTTGGCCAATAATCCCGTGTAATTTTGGGACTTATTTGTGGACTCAAAATACACCATACGGGATCATTGGCCGATCTTTTGATTGTTTATCTATCTTTTGCTTTCACTCTTGTTCTATCTATTTCTTTCTTTTTATTTTTCTTTATTTGTTGTTGTGTTGTATGAAACTGTGTTATATGAGACCCCAGAGTTCATTATTTTAAGGTAATTTAGTTCTTAAATGTGTTAAGCAAAGATCGTGTTATACAGTGCTGTTGAAGTACAATGTTTGTACAAAGGTTTGTCCCAATATTCTTATCGTATTAAAACGAAACCTTGTTTTACGAGGATTCCTACAATTTATGAATCATGTTATAGTGAGACCGTGTTATAGGGATGCCGTATTGTAGGAAAGCTACCTATAATTATTTCTTTCTCTTTTTTTATTGCTTTATTAGGGTGAACCAAAAGTTCTTGCCTTTTTCAATTAATATTTCTATAGTAAATTTTACAAAAACAATCTATTATGCAGCTTCAAAATAAAGTTTAAATGTGTTAAGCAAAGATCGTGTTATACAATGCTGTTGAAGTACAATGTTTGTACAAAGGTTTGTCCCAATATTCTTATCGTATTAAAACGAAACCGTGTTTTACGAGGATTCCCGCAATTTATGAATTATGTTATAGTGAGACCGTGTTATAGGGATGCTGTATTGTGGAAAGCTTCCTGTAATTATTTCTCTCTCTTTTTTTAATGCTTTATTAGGGTGAACCAAAAGTTCTTGCCTTTTTCAATTAATATTTCTATAGTAAATTTTACAAAAACAATGTATTATGCAGTTTCAAAATGAAGTTTCAACACAATAAACGCATGAACTTTTAGTTCAGTATATATATGTAATAATATATATGGTGTATGTCAGAAATATTAATGTATAAGAATAAAACCTAAATATTCTATTAATATTATATAATAATTATATAATATATATAATTATAATATTATATATATTATTATATATAATATATATTAATAATATAATATATAAATTTCATTATAATATTAATATTATATAAATATATAATATTTTTGGTAAGTTGACATTTTATCATATGATTCTTGACATTTTCCAATTTCGGTATTTCACGATAACATATATATATCTTTCTTTCTCTGTTTAATTTACTTTCTTACTTTCTCTAATTCTATTTTAATTACTCTTTCTCTTTTACGCTGTCTCCCTTTCTCTTTTCTATTTGATTTGTTTATCCTATCCGTTTTCGTTGTCTCGCATTTTCTTAGAATCGTATCGTCATCGTTGTGGCTCGCAAAGAAAATCGTAATCCTCTCGACGCCTTCGCTTTCGTCAGTAATGTCGTCTTAGAATTCTAAATACACCCTCAACGCGCACGATGTTCACACTTTGTTAAGCTTCGCTCAAAGAATAATCGGACGGATTTTTCGAATACTTTTCTTATTTTTATTTTTAGACAGGACGACTCGCGACAATTTATTGAATTGTTTTGCGAACTTTTGTCTTCGTCAAAATATTTTAACTATATATTTTATTTATCTTTATTTATACTTATGATATTTCAAACAGTTCTTTTTTCTTTTTTTCTTTTTAACATCTGTTGTCAATTTATTTTACGAGCATCGGATTGATGTAGGTTTTTCGACGATCGTGCAACTAATCGCATAAATTGGGGAGAAAAAAAACATGTAATAAATATTTCATAATAATTCGCGTACACATGAAATATTTTTTTGATTATAATTTTTTTTTTTTAGACTATTTGTACAAATGTAAAATTTAAATTAAAACATTTTAAACCAATCGTTGGAACGTACGTTGTATGCTTAATATTAAAAAAAAAAAATACAATTTTGATTTATCATTTTGACAAACCATTGAATATGAATATGTATCGCCATTTTGTTTCAATCTCGTAAACGAAAAGAAACATTGCTTTGAATCTCGTCTAATCTTTCTTGAAATAATACGGATTATAGAATTTGAAGAATTATCGTTACGTTTAGATTAAACGTGGACGTTATATTTCCGTATTTGTGTAAAGTTAACGTTTTGTTATACCGTACTCGACTCGCCAAGGGGATTTATTAAATGACAATTTATAACGAGATACTACGAATGAACGGTAGACGGTTTCGTATTCGTTTAGTCTCTCGTAATTTTACGTAAATATTGAATTCGTTCTTCGTTTCGTTGAAGAGAACGTTATAATGTTACGAATTAAGTTTAGTTGCATGAAGATATTTTCTTTTGACTATTAATCGGATTAGTTGAAGAGTATCTATGTTTCCTTTGATTTCTTTTTTCTTTTCATTTTTAATTCGAAAAAAGATTGAAGACTTTGCTAGAACGTACAGTTGGTCCCCAAAATATTCGTATATTTAAGTATAATTAATTTTCTTCCCTCATATTTTGTTTGTTCGTAAATTAATCATTCCAATCATTGTTTTTAACAATAAGTCATTTATTAATACATTTAATGATATGTTAATTTCATATGAAACTCACATTTTAAGTTAAGTTGAAGTGTATAATCATGTGCAACGAAATTTTCTGACTGGGGGTCACCGGTAACCCCCGTGACGCTCGAACCTACTAAAAAATATACCATACAATGAAATAGAAATTATATTCGTTATCTTTTCGGAACAAAAATATGTAAGTTTTGTCATCTTGCTTGCAAATAGTTTTATTTTCGACTAATTGTCAAATGTATCGTAACTGTAAGTGTTGGTACTTAAACTTCACAAAATGGCGGCCGACCGTTTACATTGAAACCAAAATTATAAATAATTTAATATCAAAACACCGAATTAATCTCTACACTTAATCAAAAAAAAATGCAACTAAAAGTTAAATTTTACAAATATATCAATCAAAAAATATTAACAAACAAAAACAATAACTAAAATAATTATTTTACAAACTAAAACCACGAAATTGATCATACTCAAGTATCCAAATATTTCCGACGAGTGCCGTGCATGTTAAACTGTCAGTAAGTTAAATGAAGGATGAAAAATTACAATGGGAACGTGCCGAAAGAAAAAAAAAAAGAAAAACAACAAAAAAAATTAGTAAAAAGTAAACTCCAATTCCCTCGAAAAACAAAAAAAGTTTTAGAAAACAAAGACCACCGTGGTTCGTTGAAAGTGTCGTTCCTCCACTTAACGGCGCTTTCACGTCCGTAATTCATTCCGATCTCTCGAGGTGGAAGAGTCAGCAGGCAAAGGAAGGGGCCCTTTTTCGGGAATGATTGATTCAATTGCATCCGCGTGCCACTCTCGTACGGGACGATCTTCTCTTTCTCTCTGTTGCTCTCTCTCAATCTTTCAGTCTCTCTTTTTCACTCTTTCTCTCTTTTCATCTCGTTTGAACGGACCGCCTCTCCCGAAAGGACCCTGCTAACCCCATTATTATTTCCAGCTCTTGCGGGCCGTGTTTTTAGTCTCGTGGTGGGACGCCTGGCATAAACGCCGTTTAAATAAATGGTACTTTTAAACCGATATATTATGTGTGCCTGCTCGACTATGTTTTCTATTTCTCTCTTTCCCTCTCTCTCTCTCTCTCTATCTCTCTATTTCCTCTCTCGTTTTACCTCTTATTCGTTCTAGTCCTCACTATCTATCTCTCTCACTCTCTTTCTGTTGTCATGAAAGTGATGGACTGCCGAGAGTGCACGTATGCACTCTTCATGTGCATCAACGAGGGCTCGAGGACAGAGTGAAAGAGTGAGAGAGAGAAAGAGAGTGAGAGGGAAAGAGGGGATAATGTTTCAGGACGAGAGTGGATGTTTTGACAGCAAGTCTCGCTAATCGGCCTTTCCACTTTACTCTGACTCGTCCCAACATCAACTTCTTCCTACCCACTCTTCTTCCTAACAACAGATTTTCTAATTACCGAATTGAAATACGAGGGAGAGGAAAGTGATCTTTCTAACACTTATTTTATTGAATTATTTATAATTTATTTTGATTTGTTATCGTAACTGATCAAATACCTGATCTTTAACAGAGGAGTTATAGTTTTTACAGTAAAATCAATTTGATATTATTGGTTTAAATAATACATTAAATAATTTGTAAGTAATAATTAAATAATATTTATTAATACATGTTTTGGTTATTACAATATTAGACTAGGACAAAAAATTGAGCAATTAATTTTTTGGCTGCTAATAATAATATTATTATATATATAATAATAATAATAATATTATTATATATTATAAATAAATATAATAATATTATAATAAATATAATAATATTATAATAATAATATTATATATATATATATATTAATTGGCTTATAATAAGTCTACTGTCAGAGTTATCTGTTCGATTTGTTTTGAGGTTAGGTTGAAGAAAAAACAAATTATGACATTGAATATAGAATTTTAATTAAAATATTTCGAATCGGTTATTTGAACGGTCATGGTACGAAGTTAATATTTTTTGTGAAACTTTTGATAAAGATGATAAAGATCGGTATTTGAAGGAAGGTTTTGTTGAATTTTTATGAACGCCTGTGGTCGTATGAATTTAATGTAATCACATTAATCATCCTTCTTGATTCATGCTGAGAAGGTACAGATGAGGATTTATCACAGTCGACATTTGTTTACTCAATTATAAGATGATTTAAAGAGAAATCTTTTGATCAATGGGGATGCAAGAAATTGGTGTTAACACGTTTTCGGTATGTACTAAGTTTGTTCTCATGGTTTAGTAATGTTTTGGATGTAATATGATTTAGTATAGTGAAATTATTTTATTTTGTATTTTACTTAAGCTTTTATGATGTTCACAACTTTATTTACAACCTAATATTATGTAAATTTACCTGTGTCTATCAATTTAAAGAAAAAGAAAACATCATGTATTTGTTATTTTTTTAATATTTGATTATTTTATTTTGTATTATTTTTTTACACACTGTTATTTAATGACTAGAACGGATTATATTTTACATTTAACTTTCACAACGTGTCACATCTTATGGCTAAACAGGAAATTATATAACAGAAACCTAACCTATTTGTCTCATAAATACTCAATGTTCTCTTCCTA
Organism: Polistes fuscatus; assembly: GCF_010416935.1. Classification (NCBI taxonomy): domain Eukaryota; kingdom Metazoa; phylum Arthropoda; class Insecta; order Hymenoptera; family Vespidae; genus Polistes; species Polistes fuscatus. Next base: position 1,056,053 of record NW_025113086.1, on the reverse strand, counting down.
ACACACTTAAATCCTTATTTATTTTTACTATTAACAATTTTTCTAATAATTATTATCAATTCAATTACTATGAAATTAGAAGCTCGAAATTCATTATTCTTAAATTTCATAAGTTAACCAGTTAATTTTGGCTACTAATTTGAAAAATGTGTAACCTAAGCTTCAATTCAATAATAATATTGAATTAAGTTGAGTGTTTTATTTTCTCATAAACAAAATAATTTTATTATTATAATTTATTTATTTACCTAATTTAAGCATATATTTTGCAAATGAAAGAAAAAAGTAACAAAAATCGATTACTTATTGTTAGAAAATTGATTAGTTGAAAATTTACTCAGCTGTCGTTTTATGACATTCTACTTTGTTCACACTGTATACAGAAAGTATTTTCATGATAGTTATTTATATTTTAATTTTGTTTAGTTTCTTTCTGGTTTCACAATACTTTAAACATCTTAAAATTAACGAATATATGTAGTAAATATATTTTTCATTCAAATTGCAATTTCAAATAGCAAATAGTAACTACTTTTTCTAAATGACGAGTAGTATACTTGTCAATCACAGTTAATTAATTAATGAATGTAAACAAAATGTAATAAAATAATTTAATAAGGTACGTGTTTAAAAAGTTGTTCGTTGTGTCGCCAACTCTAAGATGAAAAATAAATTTATCAGTATCATCTTCCCCGACATTTCTCGAACTTACAAAAAAAAATAATATCATATTAGTAGAGAAGAGAGAAAAAAAAGAAAGAAAAGTGAGTTCCGATCGGAGATGAACGATGTCTTTTTGTCGGTTCGCTTGGTGGACGAGAAACAAAACAAATGTCGTTCGCCGTCGGCGTCTTGGCTCGGAAGAGAACTCCAAATAATAAAAGTAAAACAAACAGACACAAACAAACAAACAAATAGGAATTAAAAAAAGAGAAGATTAAATATAAAGAAAAGGAAGGAGAACGAGTTGAACAAAGAGAAGAATAAAATGTTATTGGCAGGCCCGTATTTATACATTTCAAAACCCTAGGTACAACATTACTATTACCCTTCAAAAAAACTAGTTTATTTCAGTTAATATAATCCACTTTCCTATTTTTCGTCAATTTTAATTTTAATTTATGCATTAATTTATATTGGCTTATTTTTTTATTGTTTTTGAGAAATAAGGTTTTAAAATATAGGATAGAGTAAAATTTCGGCTCATAAGCGTCATCAAAAGAACAAATTTATTTTAATTAAATGATTGGTTGTCAATTTTTTTTTTCTATACAATTTTAATAAATTTATTTGGGTAATATACTTGGCAATTTTTTATATTGTTTAGGAGAAGTAAAATTAAAAATTACAGAATTCCATTAAAAATAAATAAGCTTGCAATTAATTCACTTTATGATAAATGAGATTCTAGTTATTGATTTAAACAGCAAAAGGATAATTATTTAGCGTCAAAATATATTTCAAAACTAAAGAAGGAATAGTATAAAGGTGAAATAGAAAATGCTATTGAGTATAGACCAGAGTGACATCAATGCTGGAAAAAGGAAGAGATATTAGCAAGTGGTACGGTAGCATTAAGAAACAACAAATTTTCTAAAAACAATTCCACTATAGTTATATCATTAATTCAATTAAACAAAACTGACAAATATTTCTAAATACAACTCACCTGTACTTCTATTAAATCTTATGATCGATTTCTTAATTAAATAAAATTATAACTAAGCTCAAATAAAATCAGCAAAAACTTGAACCAAAACATTTTCAATAAATAAACATAAGCCTTCAAAAATGGTTATAGGAAAGATTAATACCAAAAAAAAAAAATTAAAAATAAATTAAGCAAAAATAGCAAATAAATATATTATTTAAAATCTTATTCGAATCCAATCAATCCAACAAATTTTCTAAAAACAATACCACTATGTTTATATTATTAATTAAATAAAATTATAACCAAGCTCAAATAAAATCAGCAAAAACTTGAACCAAAACATTTTCAATAAATTAACATAAGCCTTCAAAAACGGTTACAGGAAAGATTAATATAAAAAAAAATTAAAAAAAATTAAGCAAAAATAGCAAATAAAATATATTATTTCAAATCCTATTCGAACCAATCCAACAAATTTTCTAAAAACAATACCACTATGTTTATATCATTAATTAAATGAAATTATAACCAAGCTCAAATAAAATCAGAAAAAACTTGAACCGAAACATTTTCATACATTAACATAAGCCTTCAAAAACGGTTACAGGAAAGATTAATATAACAAAAAAAATTAAAAAAATTAAGCAACAATAGCAAATAAAATATATTATTTCAAATCCTATTGGAACCAATCCAACAAATTTTCTAAAAACAATACCACTATATTTATATCATTAATTAAATGAAATTATAACCAAGCTCAAATAAAATCAGCAAAAACTTGAACCAAAACATTTTCAATAAATTAACATAAGCCTTCAAAAACGGTTACAGGAAAGATTAATATAAAAAAAAAAATTAAATAAAATTAAGCAACAATAGCAAATAAAATATATTATTTCAAATCCTATTCGAACCAATCCAACAAATTTTCTAATAACAATACCACTATGTTTATATTATTAATTAAATGAAATTATAACCAAGCTCAAATAAATCAGCAAAAATTTGAACCGAAACATTTTCAATACATTAACATAAGCCTTCAAAAACGGTTACAGGAATGATTAATATAACAAAAAATAATTAAAAAAAATTAAGCAACAATAGCAAATAAAATATATTATTTCAAATCATATTCGAACCAATCCAACAAATTTTCTAAAAACAATACCACTATATTTATATCATTAATTAAATGAAATTATAACCGAGCTCAAATAAAATCAACTAAAAACTCGAACCGAAACATTTCCAATACGCTAAGCCTTTAAAAAAGGTTACAGGAAAGGTAAAGGTCCAAAAGATAAGCGTGGGTAAAGCAATGCACAACCATTCGACCAATGATCTCAGCACGAGGCACGAGGATAAGAAAAAGATGGGACGAGGCATCGAGTTCAGAGTATGGAATAACTCTTTCTCTCTTTCTCTCTCTCTAGAGATTGAGAAGAAAGAAGAGAGGGAGGAGCACAGGGATAAGGGTAAGGGTAAGGGTAAGGGTAAGGGCAAGGACAAAAAGCAAACGGCGCGATCGAGTGAGAACGATTCAATCAGGAGCCACATAAATCTCCTCCCCGCGGACATCTCAGACCCAGTACCAACGGTTCTTTTATTTCTTTCTTTTCTTTTCTTTCGAATATATATATATACAGGTCGATTATAAATTAAGGACCGGTTGAATATCTTCTTTGTTAGGAACAATAAAAAGAAATTTTATAAAGATAACTAACTTTCGTGACTTTGCGCGTACAATTTGTTCAATTAATTTTAGTTTTTCTTTTTCTTATTTTTTGTTATTTAACTATTTATTATTTTCTATATTTGCAAAATTTTTAATCTAAATATGTGATAGAAAGTGTTATGTATTTATTGTTTTGGTGTAGTAGTAGAGTTATTAGGCAGTAAGTAATATATGAAAATTTGTTGTAAGAAATGTTAAATATGTTATTTATTTTAACATAAAAAATACTGCAAATTGTACTATTATTTATTGGTAAATTTAATATTATAATAATATGTTATCATTTTTTATATTAATTTAAATTTAGATCATTTATTCAATATAATTATTCAATATTATATTAATTACATAATTTTTAATCTAAATATGTAATCGAAAATGTAATATATTCTTTAAGTATAATAATACAATTATTAGTTAGGACAATAAATAATATATCAAAATTTGTAATAAAGAATATTAAATTTAACAATTATAATTAAATACGTATATATAAATTTCATATATACAATCTTTAAATATATACACTTTCTATACAGAAAAGGATATAATTTATTATAAAAATAGTATGTTTATTTATTGAAATATAAAATACTACAAATTTTGACATCAAATATTAAATTGCATATATTCTTTGAAAAATATGAAATTTAACAATTACAAATAAATAATAATAGCACATAAATATTATTACATTATAATTAAATACATATATATATAAATTTTATATATATGTGTACAATCTTTTAATATATCTACTTTCTATACATAAAAAAAAGGATATATAATTAATATAATTTATTATAAAAATAGTACGTTTATTTATATTGAAATATAAAATACTATAAATTTTAACATTGAATATTAAATTGCATATATTCTTTGTAAAATAGGAAATTTAACAATTACAAATAAATAATAATAGCACATTAATATTATTACATTATAAGTAAATACATATATATAAATTTTATATATATGTGTACAATTTTTTAATATATACACTTTCTATACATAAAAAAAGGATATATAATTAATATAATTTATTATAAAAATAGTATGTTTATTTATTGAAATATAAAATATTACAAATTTTGACATTAAATATTAAATTACATATATTCTTTGTAAAATATGAAATTTAAAAATTATAAATAATAATAATAAATAAGAATAATAATAATAATAATAATAATAATAATAATAAATAATAATAATAATATATAATAAAAATATATAATAATATAGATAATAAATATATAATAAATAATATAATATAATAATAATAATAATAAATATAATAATAATAATAATAATAATAATAATAGCACAAAAATATAATTACTTTATAATTAAATACATATATATAAATTTTATATATATATGTGTGTATAATCTTTTAATATATACACTTACGATACATAAAAAAATATATAATTAATATAATTTATTATAAAAATAGTATGTTTATTTATTGAAATATAAAATACTACAAATTTTGACATTAAATATTTAATTGCATATATTCTTTGTAAAATATGAAATTTAACAGTTACAAATAAATAATAATAGCACAAAAATATTATTACATTATAATTAAACATATATAATCTTTTAGTATATACACTTTCTATATACATGAAAAATATAATTAATTATGAAAATAGTAACGAGGTGGATAAAAATAAAAATCCCCCCTCCCAAAAAAGAAAAAGAAAAGGTAAAGAAAAGAGATTAGTAGTAGTGGTGGTAGTCTCGGCAAGTAATGTTCCTCCTCCATCGTCTCATCGTTGGATCGTCCCGTGCGGTAAATTTCTGAAACGAAGTCTCTCCTCCATTGTGATGCCACGCTCTCGCTCGGGGCACTCTCTCCGTTAGCTCTAGCTAGGCGGCGAACGGAAGCAAAACAAAAGACCCGAAATGCGTTCATTATTTCGAGCTAATTGGCGGTGCCTTTACCCTCGAGCCCGGGAAAGGGAAGCTTGCCTCGATACTACTCTGCTCCTGTAGGAGCTACCTCTAACTCCGAGAAGCAAGTTCTTTCTTTTAAAATGTTTGCCGCGGGCTTTGCGCTCTTCTCTTCAACCTTTTCACCTCTTTCCCCCACACCCCACAACCCACACCCTCTTCTTTCTCTCTCTTTATTCACTCTAGTTTAATGTTCAACCTTAGGTCGAGCTACTTGACTTTAAAAGATTATTCTTTCATTTTTAACAGCTATGTATGTAATAATAATTATAATAATAATATATATTAATAACGTTTTTTGGTTTTTTAATTAATCGTTGACTGCCGTGGGGGTCACCGGTGGCCGGTGGCGACGCGACCAATAGTAAAAATACGACAAATATATTACTTAAAACATTTTTTTTTTGCGTGACATTTAATTGCTGTTTCAATTTCGAATGTTTTTTCTTTTTGATCTTTTATTAATTTTATAATATATATATATACAAATTTGAGACAAAATTGTGAACATAACCTACAAATTAAGTAGCCTAAAAGTGTCAACCGAAAAAGTATTAATTCGTTGTAAAATAAACTTTACAAAAGCATGTGTACCGATTTTTTCTATTCTTGGGGATAAAATTTTGTCTAAAAGTACACGTGAGTTTTGATTTGCGTCTCCATCAAACCTTCAAAACATCGGACTTGTTTAGAACTTTACACAATTGTACAGGTCCCTCAAGACCAAACATTGTGCAAGTAGTAAGACCCAATACTCAACTGTTTCCAAGAAAAAGAAGGGGGAAGTTTCACGTGCATTCTTACGTGCCAGATCGTTTTATGTTAGATGGATGGGGAGAGTTGAAAAGTTTTTAGTATATTTAAACCATTTATTAATAATTTATGATGAGATCAAGTAATCTAAATTCCAGAAGAAATTAAAATAATTTAATTTAATAAAGAAATTCTATAAGGATTTAATATAATAATATTTTTTAGGTGGTCATAGGGATTCAATTTCAACTAAAAATATACCCAATACTTTATAGCTCACCACTTATACTTCACCAATTGAACTAATAAATCAATAATGTTTTCTACCTTGTTAAAATTTAAAAAAAAAACGGCGGAAACTTAGTTGCCAACCTAAATTATATCTATTAGAGTACAAATAAATAATTAATAGAAGTACTAGTTCGAATTTTTAATTAATAAAGGTTACAAAATAATATACTTACATCTGTGTAATCGATTAGCACTTAAAAAACCATCATTAAGAAAACAGTAAAATTATAAATATACGCAAAAATGTGTGGTAAGACTGTAAAGGATGTGATTCGATAAACCAAAGGACATGCTACCACTGTTCTATGCCATTGTACTATAACAAGAAACACAATGATACAACTTGAAAGTTTGGTCTCCCCAATGGCAAATCTCTTGAGCAGTGTTTGAGACTTCCAACCGTGCCGCGAGATGAGGCACCTCTTCTTGAGGGTTTATTGATCGTGGCACTTATGCCGACATGTGTCGCGATACTTATCGTGCGCGTCCTATACGCATACCGTGCACCCATGTCGCCGTTACGCCACACGCTGATGCACATAAGGGGAATAGGGGGAGGGGGGATAGCTGAGCAGAGAATTTCTTGGACATCAAAGTGGCTTCATTTTTCTGCGTTATTCTACTCACAGACATTTTCCAAGATATCTTTCACGATTTTATCGTTCCTACGTTTATTTATACAATCTAATGTACGTACGAACAATTTTCTAGGACCTAACCTAACACATCATCTTATGATTTGTTAAATAATTTTTGACTTATTATGGCTTCATTTTTCTGCTTTATTCTGCTTACAAATATTTTCCAAGATATGTTTCACGATTTTATCGTTCCTTCGTTTATTTATGCAATCTAATGTACGTACGAACAATTTTCTATGACCTAACCTAACACATCATCTTATGATTTGTTAAATAATTTTTGACTTATTATGGCTTCATTTTTCTGCTTTATTCTGCTTACAAATATTTTCCAAGATATGTTTCACGATTTTATCGTTCCTTCGTTTATTTATGCAATCTAATGTACGTACGAACAATTTTCTAGAACCTAACCTAATACATCATCTCATGATTGGTTAAATAATTTTTGCCTATTCTAAAATAAATAATATTAACATTAAAATAAATAAATCGGTAATAATATTTTCCAAACGATTTTTCAGTTAATTAAGTTATTTAATCAAAGCGAATCTTAAAAAAATTCGAAACCAAAAGAAACAAAAATCAATCAAATTAAATATATGAGATATGAGCCGTTCACTGCACAAATCGATTAACTTCATAAAACAAAAATTAAAAAAATGTGATGAAATAATGTACATTGGTTATTAAAATTCCATATTTTAAATTCAAATAAGTGTTCTAGAAAAAAAAAGAAGCACTTGCCAGTGCATTTGAGTTGCATTACTGCAACGATTTCCATTAGAGTACGGAATTAATCAAAATGACCTCTGAAATAAATTATTATTTATTCAATGGTCAAAAAAAAATATTGTCGTTTAATGATGTTAACCTTTTATATTTAGAAAAATTTGTATAAATATAAAAAGTAGTAATTATAATATACCAAATGCTTTTACACTTAAATTTAAAATTTTTCATAAAAGTCGAGTTAATCGATTTGTACAGTGAACAGCTCATATGTAAATTCGTTAGCAGATCGATTTCTATCTGAATCGGATATTTGATTTAAAGTAGGAGGTGTCGAAATAGGAGGATGCGGTTTGCCATAGGAACGATATTCCTCGCCCCATATTATGGTGTGGAGGAGTGGGGGGGGTTTCTTTCTCTCTCTCTCTACGTCGCATCGTTGGCTCCACCGGACAACGCCACGTGATGGTAATGGCCGCGATAATTATTTAGATAGCGGAGGATATATGCGTCCTAACGCAGCATGGGACCTCGGCTATGTCGTTTCCATGGTGCCATCGTCCCTCTAACGCGGATACGTGCTTGCCCGAAGCGTTTACTCGCCACTCGACTGCGTTCATTGCTAATCCACCCCCTTAACTTGTCCTCCTTCTCCTCCTTCTCTTTCTCCTTCTTCTTCTACACCTTTTTTTTAGTCTAATCCTTCATTTTTATTGTTGGCACCATACTTTCATATTATTTGTCTTCTTATATTTTGTGTGATCATATTTTAAATAATTATTATTGTATAAATAATAAATGTTCATATGTATAATTATTAGTATACTGTTATAGATTATCTCACATCTCCACCTTTTTAACTATTATTATAAATTATAATTAGATTAGAAGTTTGTTTTGGTAGAAGGTTTCTCATAATAAGGGAAAAAGATTTTCTGACAGATTGTTGCACGTCGTAACGATTAGAGAAAGTACGTATATAGGTTATGTACTTCAAATAAAAGTCTCCTAAAAAAATTTGTTAATTGACTTTATCCGAAATACAGAGTTTTCTAAAAAAAGAAAAAAAAGAAGCTAAAAAATTATTAATTTTTGTTCTCGCAGATATTTTAAATAATGGTATCATAAGCCCTTACTTTTTTAATAATTTTGAAATTACGAACGATAAGAGAAAGTACGTATATAGGTTATGTACTTCAAATAAAAGTCTTTTAAAAAAATTTATTAATTGACTTTATCCGAAATACAGAGTTTTCTAAAAAAAAAAGAAGCTAAAAAATTATTAATTTTTGTTCTCGCAGGTATTTTAAATAATGGTATCATAAGCCCTTACTTTTTTAATAACAATTTTGAAATTACGAACGATAAGAGAAAGTACGTATATAGGTTATGTACTTCAAATAAAAGTCTTTTAAAAAAATTTGTTAATTGACTTTATCCGAAATACAGAATTTTCTAAAAGAAAAGAAAGAAGCTAAAAAATTATTAATTTTTGTTCTCGCAGGTATTTTAAATAAAAAAAATAAAGCTCTTCTTTTTTAATAACAATTTTGAAATTACGAACGATGATAATATTTTTTCATCTCTGCTTGAAACTTTTGATCAGTATAAATGAATATAGAAACATTCCAACAAATAACGAAGCTGAAAATGCATTGAATATTATTTTGTGGCCAAACTATCAAAATAAAATATATGCTTTTGATATTACACTTTTCTTATTATTAGTAATATATTTGTATACTTACAAATCATTCAAATTAACAATTTATTTCATTTTTAGTTAAGATTTATGAGTTAATTAGGATCAGACCGATAATCGAAACGAATTTGTGTCTTCCAATTAATTAAAGAAATTCGATGCATTTTTATACGTAGTTTTTGTTATATGAATTTATGTTATACGAGTCACGTGTTACACGAACCTTTTGAGTAATGTAACATTGCCTTAAGGCATACCCCTTTGTCATCAAAAACAATGGAGATGTTTGTAGTGATCAAGTTAGATGGGACACCTGTTTACAGTGTTATACGAGAGTACAAGCCAAAATTTTTGCATCGTGGCATATAAATCCATTTATAAAAGCACTATGTGTACATCGATGGCTTGTGGTAGACCAAGGATTTTCCAAAAGTTATGAATATGTATTTCATTTTAAATAACAAATAAGCCTAACATGAACTAAACCAGTCTTACTGTTTTTTTTTTTACTAAAACAACACAAACTAAAATCAATAATGTACGAAACATTTTACAACTCGCTAATCGTTCTAAATAATTTATTTATTATTTTATTCGACAAAGTGTTTGATACACAATTCATAAATGTTCAAATGGATTAAAAGTTGTGTTAAGTGTTTGATAAAATTGAATATATTCTTTAAAATAGATTTTTAGACTCATAATTTTATGATCCAATGCAAGAAAAGAACAATTGAATTTTAAAATCATTTAAGTTCCATTGAATGACATTAATTAATTCTTGCAATAACCAATTGTTTCTTACAATTTACTAAAATTAACAAAAATTCGTAACCTTAACAAACGATTATTCCGAACGAAATGATTTGAAACGTATGATTGGAAAAAGAAACCAGAAAAAAAAAAGAAATAACAATAAGAATAAGTGTGATCGTATAGATCGTGAATCGATTTGGATGAACAAATTTCCTCTTAGAATTCCACAAACAACGAAACGAGAAGATATTTCCTCTTGTGGTATCTCGAGGGACGCTTTGGGGTGGATTAACCCGCTCCAGCATGTAGCAAGGCATTACTTCCACGCAGTGAAGCACGCTCCTTGGATCCAACCCAGAGTAACAGAAGAAGAAGAAGAAGAAGAGGAGGAAGAAGAAGAAGAAGGACAGAATCAACGACATAGAAAGGGGAAAAAGAGAGAAACCAAGAGAAAAAGAGAAACAGAAAGAGAAGGAGAAGGAGAGGAAGATAAAGCTAACATGAGAAAGAAAGAAAGACAAAGAGAAAGAAAAAGATAAATAGATAGAATGAGAGAGAGAGAGAGAGAGAAAGGGTCTTCCGATTTTCGCATAAATCAGTCCCGATCCCATGGCCCTTCCTCCTCCGTTGAGAACGAGCTCCGCTTTTACCTTCTTCCTCTGTGTTCCACCCACGGATAAGAGCAAAAGAGACGCAACACCAGAGAAAGAGAGAGAGAGAGAATCATTCGAGTAACCGAGAAAGATAGATAGATAGATAGAGAAAGACAGAAAGTAAAAAAAGAAAGAGATGGAGAAAGAGCACCAGAGAGCGCTATTTTATTGCTGGCTTAATAAATGGAGGCTCCTTTATTTGCCCAAGCCCAGCATCCGCTCGCAGTTTGCCAACCTGTTTGCTAACAACAAATTAATCGGGTGACGTATCCCGGCGCGCAGATACGCTTCTCTCTTCCTAACGTGATCTCACACACACACACACACACACACATATTTTTACATTTATACATTCTCAGATATACGTTCTGTATACATATTCAAACATACGTACGCATAGATGAGCATGCACACACTTACACACGTTCATACATATATTTACAATTCATACATACATACATACATATATACATACACATATACGTATATATGGATAGAAATATTTTGCTTGGTAAGAGAAGAAGGAAGAAGAGAAAGGAGAATACACGTTGGCGTCGTTCCTTCACCCTTCACGGGACGACCTGCAACCTGCTGCTTCCTTCGTTCTTCTCTTTATTCTTTATTTCCCCTTTCATCCTTTTCTATCTTACTTTAGAAAGATCCCGGCATCTCTAACACACACACAAACACACAGAAACGTTTCCCTGCGGTGTGTCTTGCTACGAACGGATACGCACTACTCACGCATTCGCCAATCTGTAATTCATAACGCGAACGAACGTTTGCTGTTCTTACTGCTGGGCCCCCACGCTGAGAGAGAATGAGATAGAACGAGGGGTGGGAGGGGGTTGCAACAGGCAAGAAAAGTTTAGGGGGAGGAAATGAAGGGGGAATGGGTTCGATCAAAGGGAGGTGAGATGCCAAGAGGACCAACCAATGTCACCGTTCTTCTCTCGTGGGAATAAAACCTGACCTGGGCAATGTCCCTACTGATTTGATACTGAGATTTCTTCTTCTTCTTCTTCTTTCTTCATCTCTCTCTCTCTCTTTCTCTTTCTTTTTTTCTTTCTATTTCACTGTCTTTCTTTTTCTTACCCTGTGCTTCCCTTTTTTGAAAAGGTCTACGTTGTCAATGATTAAGTTATTATCTCACTGCAGGATACTCAATTTATGCATGTTTTTTTTTCCAAATGGGTCCTCTTAATGATCTCTTCAAAACCTTTTTTGTTATTTCAATAAAGTTTTCAAACACTTTCTCGTTAGAGTTTAATTGTAACATTGTTTTTAGTTTTCTAATGTTTATTGGATTTATTCGTCGAATTTATTTGAAATTGTTTTCAATTTTGTTTACGTTAATTGTGTTATTTTGTAGCTGATTTTTTTCGATTTTGTTAGAATCTAATTAGATCATTGTTTCATTGTTCTAATGTTTATTGGATTACATTTTGTTCGTATAAGATTTTGTTAACGAGAAAAATAAGTTTGAAAATTTGTCGAATAGTTGTTTACTCGACTGAACTTGCAATTGTGGAAATTAAAGTACGAAGAAAACTGAATATAACCTCAAAATTATATATAACTATGATTATAAATTTAAATGAATGAAATGTTTCTTATATAAAGTTTTCATAACATTGAAATAAATTCAATTAAATTAGTATACAAAATTCTAATCATAGATAATAAAAATATTCTTACTCATTAAATCCCATCAGCCGTTAGGTATCGATCAACAACATACAGAAGATCTTCTCATTCCCTCGAAACTTTTTCTCATCCAGATCGATCAATTTCTTCTTCGTATAGTAGACTCTCTCGATTCATTGATTCAGACGGAACAGGTTTACGGAAAAGAAATATAAAACGGAGAAAGATCTCAAGGTTACCGAGAGCTGTACGATCTTGAAAAATATCAGGTGGACCATAAGTGGAGGAGACTTCACCGATCGTTTGATCCTAACTTTTAACTCACTATACCATATCCGTGGGGACTAAAGGAAGAATAAGGCAAGGGTGAGAGAAAGGGGTGGGTGGTCGTGGTATTGGGTGGGAGTGTAAGTAGGGGGATTATATCAGCTGGGACGGACAGCTCGCTTAACAAATGATTCCCCTAATTCCCTTTTCGTCGAGCATTCACATAATGGTCGTTATCGTTCCCGACCCACCAAGTTGTGCTGATACTTTTAGGATTACCATATTTACGAGGTGCCACGCGATCTTTTACGGGATTTCCTTTTCACGCGATAATCATGTCACACCTTCGATAATATTCGATTCAGTCAAATGTTTTTCTCTCTCTCTCTCTTCGTATTTTTTTTCTTTTTATTTCGTATCCAGTTTATTACAAATCATTTCAAAGTGTTTTGGTGCTTTATGTGTAATTCTTTACCGATGTTACGATTGCTAGTGTGCCAATTTTGATCAATTTTTCCACTGATTGGTTGACCAGAACAAGTTTCATCTTCGATATCAAAATGTTTAGATTGGAAACGCTTAAATCAGTCTTATGAATTCTTTTTAGTAAACTGACTTGCATTCTTATCTTTTTCTTTTTTGTAATAAAATTTCACAACGTTTTGAAATTTATTATTTATTTTCATTTTTGAGATTCTATTTCTTTTGACTGAACAAGCAAATATTGCAACGGTTTTTTTGAGGTACCTAGTGATATGTCAGCTTTTAAACGCATTCAAATATTACCAGATCTGATTAATATTACTAAAGTTAAGTGATTCCAAAAGCCATCTACCGGGAATACAATACAACAAAACTTTTCACTTAACCTAATATATTAGAATGTTCGTTATTAATAATTTGACCCTTTCAGTATCGAAAAAAATTGGGTCTGATAAGTAAAAATTGTTTCAATAATCTCAATTGTACAACACTTTGTTGTAAATTATATTATAAAATATTTAAATATTAATAATTAATTTAGAATGTTATATATATAAATATGATATAGAATTAAATTGAGGTATTAAATTAAATTGACCAATAAGTCCGTACAGTTTTTCCTATTATTTATTAATATTTTTATTAATCAATTTTACTTAGTAATATTTTATTGATATATATATTTTCCGTGTATATGTTTGGATATCTTTCTCTCCTTCTCTTTCTCTTTGTCTTTCTTTCTTTTCGCTTTTATACCCACGTACTATACTTTCCCCTCGGGAATAATCCAACGATCTAAACTGCATCATTCGTGTCGGTGACTTCTAAAGAGATTATTTCTCCTTCTCGATCATTCCTATAGATCTTTCTGATTTAATCGACTCAACACCGTGGGAATCTTCGATTGATACTTCCCGAATTCCATTTATCTTATTTTTATATACATATATATATTTCTGTATTTACTATGAGTTGAGATAGTTTTGAAATGGTTGAATTATATAATCTATAAATTATTATTTTATTTTTATTATTATTTTATTAGAAATTTGTAATTAATTCAACCGCAATAATTAATTTACTAACAATCATGCAAATTTGTATTTATTATATGAGAAACATTTAATAGACGCATTTAAAAAAAACTGTTATAATTATGTTTTATTATACTATGTTAATTTGATTTATTTACATTTGTTATATTGTTAGTTAAAATTATTTACTATTATTTGAAAAATTACGAATAATGGAAATTGATCCGTCTTGTATTTTGCGTACTTAATAAATTTATTTTTAGGTAATTCAGATATAAATTATTAATTAATTTTTGAATGAAAATATTAATTCAGATTTAACTTATAGAAATATTTATTTCATTCATGAATACATACGTTTCAACGTAGTAGATATTTCGGAGTCAAACACCTCACTTCAATGGAGTACGCTCGTTTCTTTTGGCAAGCTGCCAACTATACGATAAAGTTCGTGCAAAAAACTCTTTCAAGAATCGACGATGCGCATGGATTATTCCGAAAAAGCAAAAACTCAAGTGGTTAGCAAAAAAAAACTCAAGTAGTATAGTTAACGATGTAGAAACGTATTCAAGGCTCTCAATGTTTTTTCTCATTGATCGACCTTTCATTCATGTCATTCATTTCTATCGTTTATATTTTCATTTTTTTGATGCTACAATAAATCTGCTAATAAATTTATATGTAAAACATATTTTCGTATTTTTATGATCAAATTGAATTTATTTTTTGTATTTAAAATACATTAAACTTTGATAATTATTCAAACATTATGATATGGACCATTTTATGGTTTCATTTTGCAATTGTTTATAATGCAATCACGTATTGCAGTATGTTTAACAATAAACAAAGATTTGTATTACATATAATAAATATAATGAACTAAATTGTTATGCTGCAAATCATTAAAAAAGAAAATTATAGGATAGTAGAGGTATAATTAATATAATAAATTTAATGCACAAAATCTGTAGCTGGAAATTATAAAAAAATAGAAAAATCATGGAGCTGAAAATATAATTAATATAATAAATTTAATGCACAAATTCTGTAGCTGCAAATCATAAGAAATAGAAAAATCATGTAACAGAATGTATAATTAATATGATAAATTTAATGAACAAAATTTCAAGTAACAAATAATCAAAATTAAACAAATCACGAGTCCCTTAGTTACATTTAATTTTAAAAATTTTATGATCAAAATTGCAACTAATATAATTTAAAAATAATTCATTTAAAAAAAAGACATCAAAAATGATTAATTCAATTATTAAAATAGTAAGCAACAATTAATCTAAAACCCTTGAAAAAATCGGAAGACAGCGTATTAAATCCAATAAATTATATGATCAAAAGAAGCTCATATTAAAGAAACATATCCAACTGGTTGGAACGATGCATCTCACAAGAAATAAGAATTCGAATAGCCGTAACCGAAAGCTCTTGGACAAATCGTTACGAATGAAGAATGTCTCAACATACACATATATAAAGGGTGTCCAAAAAGGTCAGGACCAAACTCTTACTACATGTTAATTAAATCCAATAGGTCAAGAAAGTTCGCATAAATTTATGTCGAAAAAAACTGAACAGTTACAAGAGTTCAATAATTGTTATTAATTATTTTCACAATTGTAACAAATGTTCAAAATGTCTTACATTCATAAATATAATAAACTATATCGAACTCTTTCAAATATTACTACTTTTATAAAAAATAATAATAAAAATGCACTTTTAGAATCCAATCCCAAAATTAGTTTTTCGTTTCAATGATATTTTTGTAAAGAAAATGGCGTCCTGTTAAAATCTATTACCTAATGTACCTAACCTATAAATTTATTAAAAATCTTTACTGTCCATACAAAGTTCGCGTTTCATGCGAATTTCCATAAAATTTTATTCACCTCTCTAGAAACCTTCGAACGTTTCCAGCTCATTAGTAAATCATTTTTACGTTCATACGAGTTTATGCTCAACCAAGTTCATACGAACTTTGTTGACCTACTTAACCTCATTAACATGTAATATAAATTTGGTATTGACCTTTTCGGACACCCTGTATATCCATACAATACACCATAAATAATTCGATCAAGGGTAATAAAATTTCACCGGCTGTTCTTTTTTTCTTCCTTCTCCCTCCTTCGAAAACTTTCGAAACTTTGGAGCCATTTTCGTCAAAATAAACCATCGGTGGGATACATAAAATTGCATCACGATGAACTGCAACTTGGTCTCTTGTATCTTTTTTTGATACTTCGAAGAGAACCGGAAGAAGAGGTTAAAAGAAGAAGGAAAAAAAACGACCAGAAGAAGAAGAAGAAGAGAGGAGGAGGAGGATGGAGAATGAGAAAGAAAATAAAAGAAAATAAAATAAAATAAAATAAAGGAAGAGAAGGATATACTTTTCTTTTCAGAGGCAACGACGCCCGGGGGACTTTGAATTCCACCACGAGATGCCAGTGCCGTGCTTACGTAAGAGAATCTCGACAAAGAGACGATGCAAGAAAAGGGTTTCGTCCATTTCTTCTCTCTCGGTTATTTCTTTTCCTCTATCTCTCTCGCTCTCTCGAACTTTCGCAGTTTTACCAGGGAGCCGCACGCGTGCACCTGCCAGTGCAATCCGAAGAGTGGAAGGTGGAAAGGGAGGTGGGTGGTATAGGGGGGAGGTTGCAAAGAGTAACTTTTCTCTCCTCCTCCCCCTTTCCCCATCCTCCCATCTTCCATCTCTTTTTTCTTTTTCTTCTTCTTCTTCTTCTTCAGTTCCTTCAGGTTCAGTTCTTTCAGGTTCACCTCTTCAGGTTCCTTTTCTTTTTCTTTTCCTCCTCTTCCTCCCCCCAGTTCTTGCAGTTGAAGTGGAGGATGGCGACGACGACAACGACGATGAGGATGAGGATGAGGATGAGGAAGAAAGGAAAGAGAAGGAGGACGTCTGCGAGGTTGCCCGGTAGCCGTGCGTTCCTACGGAACCCCGGTACCGGTCATGCGTCGCAACTATAATTTGAAATAATTTATAAATCCTATTCAATTCAAATTAAGGCTCCACTCTGTCGGATGAATAAAAGATGCGCCGTACCGCTTGTGCTAGTGAGAGAAATGCACGATGGAGAAAGAAAGAGATGATTGTAAGAAGAGGGTAAGGGGATAAAGAGAGTGAGAGAGAGAGAGAGAAGGAGTAGTAAATGCAAGCGCAATAATGCGCGTGCGCATAGCCAAATGGTGCCCCATTATGCTCCCTGTGCTCTTCATGGGTTACGAGAACAAGAGACCGCCTTGGGAAAAGAGTCCTACGAATTCCTTTCGTGATTTTGATCGATTCCTTTACTCGATCTGATTATTGTCTTCTCTACTCGCGTTTCCGGAAGCTGTGTGTTCTAATTTTCTTCTGATAGTCAAACTTATGTTAGGTATTTTACAGAAAATAATTTTGAACGTAGAGTACGTAAGAACAACAATGGTGTTCTATTATCTTTGATTTTTATAGGTTAGGAAAACAACTTTTGTAATTCTCGTGCTATGTTCCTGAAAATTGTGTGTTCTAGTTTTCTTCAGATAGTCGAATAATAGGTTAGTTGCTTTTATGTTGGATTTGTTAAGGAATTTTTATTTATTATTATTATTGAGTATTTTTTTTTCTTTTTTCTTATCAACTAGTTTGAATTTTGTTCTCTTCTTACATTTTATTAGGATCATGAACTTGTATTTTATAGAAAGTAATTTTCAATGGAATGTATAGAACAAATGGTGTCCCATTAGGTTTAATTTTCATGAGTTTGGAGAATTCAGAATGCCTTTCGGAAGCAATGTGTTCTAATTTTCTTCTTATAATTGAACTTAGGTTAATTGCTTTCGTTGGATTAGTTATAGGATTCTTATTTATTATCAATGAAATAATATTTGTTACTTATTCGTTCAAAGTAATTAAAATTTGTTTTTAATATTTTGTTAGATTCTTGGATGTATTTTTTACAGAAAATAATTTTGAATGATATGTATGAAAAAATGGCGTCCTTTTATAGGTTAGAAAAACTGATTACTCATATACACATATATTTTAGATAACTTGTAAAATTAAAAAATTGTTTGTACATACTTTTACGATCACTATAAAATTAATTATATTAATCAATAAAATTTCACAAAATATATGTCCTTGTAATATATCAGATCGTACAATATAAATCAATTAGTTTGAAATATATATTCTATCTCTGTCCCTATTTTCGCGAACATATTTCATCATCGAAGAATCAATTAGTAAATAAAATTCAAAAATATGTCCATGCGATACCAATAACAGATTATTCAATATAGCAATTCGATTCATTTTTAATTGAGTCTCTTCCCTTCTCCGAAAATACATAATACTAGTTTATCGATTCTAAATAATATTTCAAAATATTATACAATATAATGCTATAAATTTTAAATTAATTCTCTTTCTCTTTTTCTCTACAACATATTTCAAAAAGTTTATATCCATTTAATAAAATAGATAAACAAAAAATGATTCAATAAATTATATAATTATGAATTTCCTTCTTTCGTGGATAATTACCATCGTCAAATTATCATTTAAATAAAAAATCCAAACAAATGTTCGGTATCTTTATAAATATCTAACAAATCACACGAAACAATTCAATTTTATCATTAATTATTTCTCTCTCTTTCTCTCTCTATCTATCTATCTCTCTTTTTGTCAGAGTGAACATATTTTATGAAAACAGAAATACTAAAAAGAAAGATTAAATAAATAAATAAAATAAAAAACCTTTTGAAGTACTTTAGAAAATGGGTATGCGTACGATCACGCGTGCTGCCAGTGTCCCCCTTTTCATGTAACTCTGTTCAGCGCCGAGAGCACAGAGGCATTATAAAGCATTACAACGAGTGCTGTTAACGTCCGTGTCCAATCCGCGTGCCGCTCGAAAATAAAATACAAAATAGCGTGAGCGTGCGAGAGAGCCAGGACAGAACGCTTTGTAAAGCTTTCTGTCAAATCCATCGGGCAAACGCGTCCCGAGCTTTCCATCTCTCTCGACCCCGTCACAGAATCCCCCTTACCCCCCAACCCCACTCCACACCCCCCCAGAACCACCCTTTCACCTACCAACTACCCAAACCCTTTTCTCGTCCATAAAATAAATGCGTCTCTTTTCTATTTTTTTCTCTCTGTCTATCTCTCTCTCTCTCTCTCTCTCATACAGATACACGCGCGCGCGCGCGCGCCTGTTCATTCTGGACATATACATGTATATATAGGGTGTCTCGGTTTTTTTTTTCAAATAAATTGTATCAGTATGTTTTTTTAATGGAAATAGGAACAAAATGTTTTATAAATATGGACTTTTAAATGATATATTAAACTTCCATGAATTATATAAACTTGGAATTAATTAATATTAATTATTTAATACAAATTAATAATTTTTAATGATACTTAATTTATTTCCGTATTATAAGCTAGAGTTGATAATTGATATAAAGAATATTTTATTGGTTACAACTTAATACATGTGTACGCCATGTTGGAATAGAAAATAAGATTAAAAAATGATATTAATTTATTCCTATGTGATTTTAAATTTACATAGATGATTAAAAAGTTATAACAAAAATACGAAATAACAGCAGACTGTTTTTATGTTGAATACTACATAAGAATAGATTGTCGAATCATGTTATAATTCTACTTCAAAATATTTTCCATTATCATGAACGTTGAACTAGTATCTGTGGAGAATAGAATTTATTGCGTTACTAATGTTTTCTTTTATTTCCATAACTAACGAAACAATAATGGAATATTTCCTAACAATTCTGACTGCAATTTATTTCGTAAGAAATCATAAAATGACTGTTCAGTTAATCTTTCAGGTAAAAAGTGAGGTTAGAATATATTATCGTTTCATATGCAAATAAATCTTGGCCTTTTAAGTTCTGTTCTTATGCTGATTTCTATTCTTAAACTGTATAGACACAAAATGCACTATTCCATTATCATTTCATATATTTTTGTTACAATTATTTAATTAAACATTTATGAGCTCATGCTTATGCAACATTGTTTCCTTTCTTATACTTTTAGAATATGTTGATAAAAGTTTGCGGAAAAATACTGGGACACCCTGTATATGTGTACATATGCGTATGTATGGTATGTATATGTGTATAGTAATACGTAAAGGATTCGTTCATGTTTTTCAACGCGATAAAAGGGTCACGCGTGAAACGATGAAAATCACTTTTTCTCGCGATAGGTTGCGAATTTTGCAAAGCTCGAAAATAGAAAATACAAGGGTTCTAACGGGAGCTCTCTAAACGGGAAATCAATTTCCTTTGTACGGGACGATGGAATTCAACGATAAATCGGCCAATTTTGTTCGCCGAGTAACAAAACACCGTTACGACCGTACAACCATGTAAAACCATAATATAATATATTGAACTATAACTATGAAATATGCACCGATTAGAAGTCTCTTTCTTTCTTTCTCTCTATTCCTAATCCATAACATACATTTGATTAGAACAATCTACAATAAAAATTCAAAATAGCAATGAAAGAGAATCTTTTAAAAAATGATTGATTAAAACAAAATTATGAGAAAAAGATAGTAGAATTAATTAGATTATAAAAAACCATTTCAATTAAACAATCATGAAAAATCATAATTTTTGAAATCGATAGTGAACAATAACAAAAATAAATGCATTCGTTCAAATTCTATTTTTCTCTCTCTACCATAAATAAAACTAAATCAAAGAATAACAAAAATAAATCAAAATAAAATAATAGAAAGCCAGATAATTTGTTAGACAATTATTTATTTATATATTGTAACAAATATTGTATATAAGAGTAGGTATATAATCATATGCAGCCAGTTTACTGGATCAACAAATTGTAAATTAAATAAATATTTATTTACCTAATAATTCATAAAAAATTGATATATAATGCAACATACTAGATATAAATTAAACAAATGAATCCGCACTTACTACAAATTTGTTTAGCAGACGACATGTTATTTTACTTTTTGTTTTTTACATTTTAATTTATTTAATTTATTTAGTTTGGTTTTAATTAATTTAGATTTGAGAATTTGTTTTGTTTACCCCCCTTCTTTTATTTATTTATTTTATTTATACACTTGTTCTATTATTACAAGACGTCACTCGTTAATCAGATCAAAATATCGTGCTCGTCTTGCGGAACATACGTAAACCAAATTACAATCCAAGATTTGACGATGATTAAAGTATGTTGTATGTTGCATGCATTCTGAAATATTTCTTGCATATATTTTGCATATCTTAAGATATTTTCATTGCACAACAATCAACATAAAAACATTAACTGATTTTCATAGATAAAATTGAGCCAGTCTAAGATTTCAAGAGCCCAAATTTGAATTTCGATGAGAAAAGTACGTCAAACTTACACTCCGTGCTTTTACTTACAATCAGATGTATTTCACACATACACACATATCACGTGCGTGTGAAACACTACATTACAACTTTTATAATCCTCTAGGTTCCCTCTTTTCATACAATTTCATAAAATTTTAATTAAAAATAAAATAAGCCTAATAAGTTACACATCAAAAATATCACCTGTTTCCTTTTATCAAATCTTTCGTCTCTTTCTCTCTTACATACACACATACACATAAACGCATAAATTACACTAAAATAAAGAAAACAAAAGAAAGTAATCCAAAAAACATACACAACTAAATCAACATACACAATAATAAATACAACAAAATGTGATCCCCAATAAAGGGAACTCACCCAAAAATAAACTCGCGATCGTTTCATTAGACCGCAGAGGAAAAAAAAATGACTGACTGACTAAGAGAAAGAGAGAAAGAGAGAGAGAGAGAGAGAGAGATAGAACCCATCGGAAAAGTTTTTCATTTCCAAGCCAATCGAGAGCTCATTGGTTGAGCCTAGGGTTGGAATATTCGCCGCTCAATTTCGTTTTTCCACCCTCGTTTAATCATGGTCCCGGAGGGTGGCTCCGTATTGCTGCCAGTGCTACTGCTACTGCTACTGCTACTACTGCTACTGCTGCTGCAGCACCAGCACCAGTAGTAGGATCGTTGAGCGAGCTTCAGTGAACGAGTATAGGAGAGAGTTAGAGGATGAGAATTGGGATGAGGTGGATGAGGATCGGGGGATGAGTTGGATGAAAGAGGGATGAGGTGGAGGAGTGGGGAGAGATTCAGGGCGGCGGGAATAGAACCCAACCCCCCTTCTTCTCCCCCCCCTGCTCTCTGCCGTCATTTGTCAGGGGCTGTCGCGCCACGAGCGTGTTTCTGTTCCAACGGCGCAGATAGCGGCCCATCCATAGGCCGTTCATCTTTATTCCTTATATATACAGGAAACTGCACCCCCCCTCCCACCTACCATGCACCCCTACCCCTTCTCCTCCACCTACATCCAACCCCTTTCCTCCCCTCTCTCTCTTTCTCTCTCTCTCTTTCTCTCCTTCTTCTCCCTTTACGTTTCAACCTCCAACACGACTCCCTCGAACTCATTTAATTACAACAAACAATTTATTAGGTCCATCCGGGATACGCCCACGATGACTCGTTTTGGTGGGGAAGGAATGAGAACGAAGGGGGATATTGCATGCTCGAACGTTTTCGGGATAGTGGACCGTGTTCGTTCTTTCCTTCCTTTCTAATGTATCGAAACAGTTCAAAAGAATAGGGATTGTTTTAAGAGATTGTGTCTGCTTTTTTAGGTTTTTGTTTTTTTTTTCTTTTTTTTCTTTTTTTCTTTTTGTTGGATACTTAAGAAGTTTTCGTCGTTTATTTTGTTCGTTTTGGTTTTTGGTAATTTGTTTGTTAGATTCTATTAGATTTGTCGATCAGTTGGTTTGATTATTTTCTTTTCTAATGAGAGTTGTTAAATAACATAATTGGAACTTCGTTGATTTATTAGGTAATTTTGTTAGTTAAAAGTTCACGACTAAGCTAAGTAGTTTATTTGTAAATTATTGACAACGTTTAAAAAGAATGGAAATTATAACGAATATGATGTTATTATTTTATTTTGAAAATAATTAAAAAAGAGTTCCTTCCTTTCTAATGTATCGAAACAGTTCAAAAGAATAGGGATTGTTTTAAGAGACTGTGTCTGCTTTTTTAGGTTTTTGTTTTTTTCTTCTTTTTTTTTTTTTTTTTTTTTTGTTGGATACTTAAGAAGTTGTCGTCGTTTATTTTGTTCGTTTTGGTTTTTGGTGTACGGTAATTTGTTAGATTCTATTAGATTTGTCGATCAGTTGGTTTGATTATTTTCTTTTCTAATGA
Organism: Polistes fuscatus; assembly: GCF_010416935.1. Taxonomy (NCBI): domain Eukaryota; kingdom Metazoa; phylum Arthropoda; class Insecta; order Hymenoptera; family Vespidae; genus Polistes; species Polistes fuscatus. The sequence continues at coordinate 1,032,393 of NW_025113086.1, read as the reverse complement.
GAGTTGTTAAATGACATAATTGGAACTTCGTTGATTTATTGAGTAATTTTGTTAGTTAAAAGTTCACGACTAAGCTAAGTAGTTTATTTGTAAATTATTGACAAAGTTTAAAAAGAATGGAAATTATAACGAACATGATGTTATTATTTTATTTTGAAAATAATTTAAAAAGAGTTCCTTCCTTTCTAATGTATCGAAACAGTTCAAAAGAATAGGGATTGTTTTAAGAGATTGTGTCTGCTTTTTTAGGTTTTTGTATTTTTTTTCTTTTTTTTTTTTTTCTTTTTGTTGGATACTTAAAAAGTTTTCGTCGTTTATTTTGTTCGTTTTGGTTTTTGGTAATTTGTTTGTTAGATTCTATTAGATTTGTCGATCAGTTGGTTTGATTATTTTCTTTTCTAATGAGAGTTGTTAAATGACATAATTGGAACTTTGTTGATTTATTGGGTAATTTTGTTAGTTAAAAGTACACGACTAAGCTAAGTAGTTTATTTGTAAATTATTGACAAAGTTTGAAAAGAATGGAAATTATAACGAACATGATGTTATTATTTTATTTTGAAAATAATTAAAAAAGAGTTCCTTCCTTTCTAATGTATCGAAACAGTTCAAAAGAATAGGGATTGTTTTAAGAGATTGTGTCTGCTTTTTTAGGTTTTTGTTTTTTTTTTCTTTTTCTTTTTTTTTTTCTTTTTGTTGGATACTTAAGAGGTTTTCGTCGTTTATTTTGTTCGTTTTGGTTTTTGGTGTACGGTAATTTGTTAGATACTATTAGATTTGTCGATCAGTTGGTTTGATTATTTTCTTTTCTAATAAGAGTTGCTAAATGACATAATTGGAACTTCGTTGATTTATTGGGTAATTCTGTTAGTTAAAAATTCACGACTAAGCTAAGTAGTTTATTTGTAAATTATTGACAAAGTTTAAAAAGAATGGAAACTATAACGAACATGATGTTATTATTTTATTTTGAAAATAATTAAAATACATAATCAATAATGAGATGTATATAATCATTTTATCTTTTATCTGCATTGCGAATCTCTCGTATACTTTGTCCTATTTTTAAAATCGTGCACAATAATTATGACGAATATTTAAAGTTGAGATAAAATTAAAAAAAAAAAACAGAAACAACGAAAAAAAAGGAAAAAGGAAAATAAAAATCTGAAAATAAGGAGTTTTATAACCACGAAAGAAAAACTCTTGTTATAGAAAGCGAATTTAGATTGGTATCGCATTGGAATAATTCAAGAGTATACTCGCAATTATATCTATCTCTTCTCGGTCTTACCACATTTTGTTTTCTTACCCACGCGAAATACGAAATATGATTATAAACCCATGGAAAGAGTATGCGAGCCATGCATGCAATTTCCATGCCAATGAAAGTGGTTTCTCCCGCGTGTTCGCGTGTTTTCCACGCCGTGCCGCCAATTATCACGCCGCCGAGGAAAAATAATGCTACCTCTTGAGACCACTACTCCCCTTTCTACTCCCCCACCTCCCCCACCTCCCCCACCTTCCTCACGTTCCCCACCTTTAATACTACCACCACCAATACCAACACCGTTTTCATCTTCTTATTCTTTTTTTCTTTTCGTATCGTTTATTTCTGTTTCTTGGAAGATGGCTACCACCTTGTTGCTGCAACTTTTCTACTAACGATCTTCAATTGCATCTTTGTTAAGTTCGCACGATCCTTTTTTTTGCGTGTTTCGGTGGCGGGGAATATTATTCGTGGATAAATTTGTGTGTTGGGGTGTTTGTTGAATTTGTTTAAATGAAATTTTAACCTTCTGTGGAAATATTTTATTGGAAATGATTATAATTGATTTTACGATTTGTTTTATGATATACAATTAATTATAATATTGATTTTTATGCAATTGTTTGACTGACAGGCTATTCGAATTATTAAAATTGATTTATTGAAATGTGATATTTACAGTTAATGTAATATTATGAGTTAGAGAAATTATTTACTAAAATAATAATTATTCATGTAATTTTGAGTATGGAGAAGCTAATACTGAAGTATAATTATTTATTATAATAATCAAAATAAACTTATATTGTTAATTAATAATACTTATGAGATATTTGACAAAATTTCAAATATGAAACTCGTTAAATTGATGAATATATTAAAATAAATTATTTTATTCTAATAATAATTATAATATCATGATTACATCAATGAAAAGTAACATCAAATATTAATGAACAATATTTATAAAATATCGACAATTATAAATAATAAATAATAAATCAGTAAGATTGATGTATTTCATAAATATTAATTACTTATTATAATAACACTATTTCAAATAATATCATCAATTAATATCAACCGTATGCATCCATTAATCATTTTAATTTTAAATCAATTTTTTTCTGCAATCCGTCAAATTGACGAATACATTTAAAATGCAATTTTATTCTTTTCCATTCATCAAAAGACACATATATCGCATTTTTAAATGAAATAAAAATAAAAAAAAATGTAAATATCATTCGTCAAAGTAATTATTATTTATTTTATTTATACGAATTTTAACATCGATCAAGAATTTAAGATACGACATAATAAAATAATACACGTGATTTTCAATCATTTGAAATATCACGAAATATATGTTAAATTGACGTATTTCATAAATTATTAATCGTCCAATAAAAATATGAATTTCTCCAATAATTTCATCAATAAAGATTAATCGTATGCCATCCATTAATCGTTAAACTCGAAAAGTTAAGACTTCTCCAGGTATGATAACGAATGTCCTACGTTGGTCTTTTTAAAGAAGTCTCGACTCTTAGCGCCACGATGGCACCCATAAAGTCTCTTACGGTGCTATGAATCATCGCGATTTATCGTTCTTCGGGACCAAGCGTTTTCATAAAAGCGCGTTTATCTTACATGGGACGCGTTTTACCTCATCGGGAGAGAAGCTTTTGAATATTATTTCAAACTATGTATGCTTCTGCTTTAGGAAAACGGTATCTCATTGTGCGTCTGTCTATTTGAATATATTTTAACAACGATCAAATAATAATAATAATAATAATAATAATAATAATATTTTTAATCATTTATTAACAGTTCATTTTTTTTATTAATTTGTTTCAATATACAAAATCATTTTATTTTTCTTTACGAAATATTTGCCGACAGTTTTAATTGATATCTCGTGTTTGTTTGTCAATGAAATACTACAAATTAATTAATTATTTTGTTGTTAAACATTTATTGACAGTTTAATTAGTAAAATGAATTTTTATTAATACAAAATGAAAATAATTTAATTTCTTATATTATTCTTCTTACATCATCAATGATATTCTAATTAACAATAAAAAATAAAAACTAATTGTTTTGTTTTAAAATTCTATTGATAATTCAATTAACGTTTAATTAGTATCAATAAAAATAACAAATAATCACTTATCATATATCATTGATATTAGACCAATTGACGTCAAATTTAAATCAGTAATAGTTTAAGCTAGTATAATATTTGTTATATTAGGTTAATTGACATCCTAATCGACGTTTACGATGGAACTAAATTATTATATTCAAGTTTTGATAACATTTCGATCATTAATTATATTTCTATTGACTGAATATTGCTAAATGCTAATTCATCGACTAAATAATATTCTAAATCATCTAAATAGCATCACCAATTTCTTTGATTTATTATTTACACTTTGGAATATAATATGTACACAAAAAAAATTTATAAATTTATTTAAATAGAAATTGTATTATAAAATAATAGAGTAAAGTAATGTAATATAATTATTTTTATAAAATTTTAAACATAAATATTAAAACATATAATAATGAAGTAATATTTAAATAACAATTATAAAAAAAAATAATTATATATAAATATATTATAACAATTGTCATAAAATTATTCTGCAATATGTTGTTCGTAAAATAATTAATGATATAATTTATAAATAATTTATAAACAATAATTTCATAATTTGTCGTTCATAAAATAATATCATCAAAAATATAATAATTCGGTATTAATTATTTACACGAAATATTTCTTAATGGAAAATAGTATCATAAATATTTTATTGGACATAATAATTTAGAATATAATATGTTGACAAGAAAAATTGATAAATTTATTTAAATTAAAATTATATTATAAAATAATAGAGTAAAGTAATGTAATATAATTATTTTTATAAAATTTTGAACATAAATATTAAAACATAATAATGAAGTAATATTTAAATAAAAATTATAAAAAAAAATAATTATAGTATAAAATACATTATAGCAATTGTCATTATATTGTTCTGCAATATGTTGTTGTTCGTAAAATAATTAATGATATAATTTAGAAATAATTTAAAAAATAATTTCATAATTTGTCGTTCATAAAATGATATCATCAAAAATATAATAATTCGGTATTAATTATTTACGCGAAATATTTCTTAATGGAAAATAATATCATAAATATTATTGGACATAATAATTTAGAATATAATATGTACACAAGAAAAATTTATAAATTTATTTAAATTAAAATTATATTATAAAATAATAAAGCAAAATAATGTAATATAATTATTTTTTATAAAATTTTGAACATAAATATTAAAACATATAATAATGAAGTAATATTTAAATAACAATTATAAAAAAAAATAATTATAAAATAAAATACACTATAACAATTGTCATAAAATTATTCTGCAATATGTTGTTGTTCGTAAAATAATTAATGATATAATTTATAAATAATTTATAAACAATAATTTCATAATTTGTCGTTCATAAAATGATATCATCAAAAATATAATAATTCGGTATTAATTATTTACACGAAATATTTCTTAATGGAAAATAGTATCATAAATATTATTTAACATAATAATTTAGAATATAATATGTACACAAGAAAAATTTATAAATTTATTTAAATTAAAATTATATTATAAAATAATAGAGTAAAGTAATGTAATATAATTATTTTTTATAAAATTTTGAACACATAAATATTAAAACATATAATAATGAAGTAATATTTAAATAACAATTATAAAAAAAAAATAATTAGAATATAAAATACATTATAACAATTGTCATTAAATTGTTCTGCAATATGTTGTTGTTCGTAAAATAATTAATGATATAATTTAGAAATTATTTATAAACAATAATTTCATAATTTTTCGTTCATGAAATGATATCATCAAAAATATAATAATTCGGTATTAATTATTTACACGAAATATTTCTTAACTGAAAATAGTATCATAAATATTATTGGACATAATAATTTAGAATATAATATGTACACAAGAAAAATTTATAAATTTATTTAAATTAAAATTATATTATAAAATAATAGAGTAAAGTAATGTAATATAATTATTTTTTATAAAATTTGGAACATAAATATTAAAACATATAATAATGAAGTAATATTTAAATAACAATTATAAAAAAAATAATTAGAATATAAAATATATATAACAATTGTCATAAAATTATTCTGCAACATGTTGTTGTTCGTAAAATAATTAATGATATAATTTATAAATAATTTATAAACAATAATTTCATAATTTTTCGTTCATAAAATGATATCATCAAAAATATAATAATTCGGTATTAATTATTTACACGAAATATTTCTTAATGGAAAATAGTATCATAAATATTATAGGACATAATAATAAAGTAATATGATTTTGATAGGTTTCATTTGTACAATGCTAATGGTTACGCTAACATATTTTTATTTCCGGCTCGCAGCTGCGAAAATTATAGATCGCGAAGGGTATCGAGTGACAGTGTATTTTACATCGGCTTATCAAGATTCCAGGCGTATGTGGGGCGTATCGTCGCAACCATGAGGGAGAAGGCCGATGCTCGATAATGAAAAAATAAGTGTTAGGATAATTAAATATAATGAGAATAAACTTACCTGAGAACGACTTGTGCATACGTATCGTGCACATTATAAAAACGACGATAGTAATGCGGACGTTCGATGGGATGATTCCGCGAGTCATTATATATAATTTTCTTTCGTGAAAAATGAAGAAGAAGAAGAAGAAAAAAAAAAGTATACATATAAAAAAAAGAAAGATTTAAGTTGATTGTTATCCTTAGCGAAATAACTTTTTTCTTCTTTTTTTTTATATACATATATATTTTTTTTATTATTATTATCTTATTACAAATTTTAAGACGCTTATAACTTGTTTTTTTTAATTTTATTTTTTATATTTTTTTTATGGTAATTATTGTCTTCTTTTTTTCAATCATTTTTTGTGGAAATAATTATTTTTTATTCTCTTATAATGTTTTAAAATGTTATTCACATTTTTATTTATTATAATTTTTATAAACGATTTTTGTTTTTTATCGTAATATTAAGTTTTAAAATATTAATGAATTTTACTTTGTCAAATATTTCGTTTATTGATCATTGTTCTTATAATTATTTGGTATTAATTAATTATTGTGTTTCTTAGGATTATAATTTTTTATTCTAGTATTCTTTTTATATAATTATTAATAATTATTATGGAAGTATTTCTTTTTTTATTGAGAAGTTTTAAAACATGAACACACTCCTTTTTTTATTACGATGTTTCAAAACATGAACACACTCCTATTTTTTATTTCATTACATTGTTAATTTAAATTTTTATCAATATTTATTATTTCTCATTATAAATTTAAATATTACACATAATTAATACATGTCTTTAATCTAACGATATATAATAATCAGAACTTTTATCAAGAAGCTTCTTATCTTATTGCATAAAATAAAAAGAAAACATTTGAATTCCACATTTTTTCTATACACTAAAAAAACTCACACGTATATCTCATGCATATCATCCCAACAGAAATAACCAACATTTTATCGTCACTATAACACAAGTAAACGTTACGCAGAAAAGCATTTGCATGCGAATTTATCGTGAAAACCTTCACGATAAATCTGCATACGATGCAATAATCTTCTTGCAAGGATACCACCGAACTTCCTCTGCAACAAATAAAACTCTACACTTTTTCCTTTACCATTGAACGCCAAGTAAAACGTAGTGGCATGTTCTGGTATAAGAAAAGAATATAGATGATCCGAGTATAACACGATTATCATGTATCTATAATTTTCTATGTTGTACAAATCCATATTATACGAAACAAAAAATTGAGGTTATGTTCTAAAAATTTAGAATAAGGTATTATTATATCTTTTATAATTAATAGTAATATTTTTAATAAATCAATTTCTCTAACTCAGTTGATTAGAAACTGATTGTTAATGTTGAAATAGTTCGAACTATTATTGCACAAAACTGAGTATATGAAAAAAGTATTTATATTTATACTTACATACAAAGTGTTTCAATTTTTACTTGAAAATTTTTTGTACTACTATGTTCCCTGAGTAAAAATAAGAAAACAATTATTCAATGCATAAGCATGAGCTCTCTTAAATATTTAATTATATTAATTAAACTATACAGTTTAAAAGAATAAAAATCGAGACAAGAACAGAATTTAAAAGCCGAAATTTATTTGCATATGCAACGATAATATATTCTAACCTCACTTTTTACTTGAAAGATTAACTGCACAGTTTTCTTTTAGATTTCCTACAAAATGAATAGCAGCCAAAATTAGTGGAAAATATTCCGTTGTTATTTCGTCAGTTATGGAAAATAAAGAAAATAATTCGTAACGTAATAAATTCTATTCTACAAAGACGAAAGTTCTGTGTTCATAATAACGGAAAATATTTTGAAATGAAAAAACAGTCTGATGTTATTTCGAATTTTTGTTATAACTTTATAATCGTTTATGGGCCCGTGTAAATTTAAAGTTACATACCAATAAATTAAAATTATTTTTTATTTTCTATTTCAACATTGTGTTCACATATAATAAATTGCAACCAATAAAATATTCTTTATATCAATTATCAACTCTAGTTTATAGTACGGAAGTAAATTTCGTATCTCTTTGAAAATTGTTTATTTGTATTAAATAATTAATAAATTTTTTTTTCATCATGGAATAAATTCAATCCATAGGGGATTAATAAAGTGTTTAAAAGCTTATATTTATATAACATTTGTTTCTTATTTTTACTTAAATAATATGTTAATAAAATTTCGCAGAAAAAAAAACTAAAAAATCCTATTTACATTTTATTATTATTACCTATTCGCTAAATTCTTTTGTTCCTATTTTCAATCATCTTACTTCTATTCTTGATTTTTCGCATTTTCAAACCGTGTTAAAATGAAACCATGTTCTTAGATACCGTGTTATACAGGTGCCATCTTTACGAAAAGATTTTAAATGGAGTGTTGTAAAATGAGTTGGAATGTTTGTAAAACAGAAAATAGAAAGAAAGACATCTCTTACGGTGATAGTAGATTGCTTTGGCATAAGAAAAGAATATGAAAAGAGTTTAAGTGTGTGAAGGTGGTGGGGAGTTAAAGGGATTGTAGGATGGGAATGGGAAAATAAGGAAAGACACACCTCTTATGGTGTGGCTTTGTAAAGAAGTTTATTCATACTGGAAAATCTATGGAAAGGGGGAAAGAACCGAGAAAGAAAAAGTGTTGTGGTGCGGGTAAGGAAGAGTATGGAGAGGTGTAGAATGAGGGTGAAGTTAGAGTGGGGAGTAAGGAAAGGAAAAAACAAAGATAAGTCTCGTATCGTCAAGTAGATCATAAAGATATCACTTTCTACCTTTCAGTTAAAACTCGTTTCACTCTTTCGCAGGTTATAAACCATCCCCGGGAGTTTCCCGTCTATTCGTCTTGGATACGATCGTGATATTATTACCATGATGCCGTCTTATTATGTAATATATTGCCTTTTATACGGTTGGTAAGAAGTAAGTTGAAAGAAAGAGAGAAATAGGAAAAAAATTGATAAAACGTACCGCTTCAAAATGATGATAGGAGAAAGAAAAAGAGGGGTGGGAAATAGTAGGAGGAGGAGGAGGAGGAGGGTAGTAAAGGTATATGAAAAATGCTGAAAGCTCGAAACTTTCATATATTCACGCGAGTGGAATAAACTTTCATTCGTTTGCTTATTTTTTGTTTTTGTTTTTTTTTTTTTTTTTATTATTATTTTCTTCATTTTCTTTTTATTTCGTCTGTTTATTCATTCAATGAAAAGGATAGAAGGTAATTTGATAAATTAGATTCAAATTTATATTTTCAATTCATATTAATATATTATTAAATATATATTTAATATTTATTATTATATATAATTATTATAGAGGGTAGTCAACCCCTAACTATTAGCACCTTAACATTTATGTATTTGATCGCCAGGCATTGTTTGCATTGCCGGGGGGGGGGGTTGGCTCCGCCGCCAGGCAATGTGTACAATGCCTGACCCGCCAACTTTTCTCTGACATTTTATGAAACTTTGCAGATCGATTTATAACTCGATAAGGTATTCTACACGTAGGAAAAAAAGTGTACTTTAATTTAATATAAGAGTCATTAAAATCTATTCACTCTTAGTATAAAAATTATTTAGCAAAACTTTTTAAAGAAACGACAAAGTTGGTACAATTTACAGCATTGCATTCTCTGACATTTTATGAAATAAAATTAAACTATAAAGATGTAATTATTACAATATATGTATATAATATAATATAGTGATTATATATATATATACAAGTATTATATAAAATATATAATTTTCTTTTTAATATAATGAAAGTTTTTAATTAGGATACGTTTCATAATTTTAACTGAACCAATTTTTGATGGAAGAAAGGAACGAGGAGAGTGCATTCAAATTTTCCATGTAAAACATATGTTACATAAGACGTTCAAATTATTTTATGTTACACCATTAAAAATTCAATATACCATGAAGTAAATATTTTCTGAAATAATATTTGAATTAAGTGCATACTTAATAAACATCTTATCGTAAAATTAACTACAAATTAAACTCATGTTTCAAATTCACATAATACGCCCTGTTTTTTCTCTCATTCTTAACAAGAAATAGGAAAAATGGGTTTATAAAAACAAATACATATATAGGAACGTCCCTTTTGAAGTCGACTTCCGTTAGTTCAGCCCTCTACATATCGCGTGTCAAGAAAACATAATCCTTAGGTCGTTTGTACGTACGATTTTAAATGATAATTTCAAACATATCGTACTACATACATACACATGTACGAAAACGATATAACTCGGATTATCGTACGTTACAATCTTTTTATTCAAATCGTATAATCCGGTTGAAAAATCATACCCTCAAAAAAGAAAAAAAAAAAAGGAAAAAATATTTGTTAGGGAAAAAGTTTCTTCGTATTTTAACCTAAAAGTGAAACAAGTTTTTCTCATATGTTTTTTCAAGCTTTCTTCAAATGATTTTAAATTGTTTTTTAGTCGATGTTTAATTCCTTATCGATATTATAACTGCTAACGTGACGATCATGTTAAATTTTGTCTACGATTTCATCGATTTTTCTACTTATTGGTCGACCAGATTTAGTTGCATTACAGTACGCCATACAGTAATGATACTGTATAATCTGTAGTAGTAATACTGTATAATATATAAATATTAGCATATGACAAGTAAGATACCATAAATATCACCAATTTTTTTAGCATTCTGAGCCTCATTCTTCCGTTTTTTTTTCGTAATAAAATTTCGAAACTTATCAAAATTCTTCTTCATTTAAATTTATTTTCAAAACCCAATAACTTTTGATCAAATATCACAAATTTGATTTGAAATCACTCTATTAAATGTCAGCAATCACGTTTCAAAAGCACGTAACTATTTCTGGATTCAATTAATATTAACGGAATTAGGCAATTTTAAAGCCACCTAACCTAAAAATACGAAAAAACTTTTTCCTCGATTTAATATTGTATTTACAATGAACGGCACAAAAATAGTTACTTGATCGTTAATGAAATCGATGTAAAATAACACGAGGGGTTTCTAGGAAGAGGGGAAAGGGATAGAGACAGTAAAAGCTTGTTCACGATCGAGAAAATTTATCGAAGGTTTATTGGACGTCGTCGTGATTGTACATCTACTTAGGGTAACGTTACCTTGAACATTTTCATGGTCTCGTGGCTGTTTAACTTGCTTTGAGCTCTTCGTTTCCTCGATTCCTCCCTCAGGCTTATATGTACGTACACTTAAACGTTCTACCTCTCTATAACTAACGATATGTTATATCTACACATGCATATATTTCTACAACTACAGGGTGAGTCAATAATTACTACTATTTAACTTAATTATTTACTTATTGGTTGCAGTAAACAAATTTTTTAAATATATTGTAAAACGTTTTAACGATTACATCGAATGTATATGATTTAATTTGAAAAAAAAAAGAAAACAAAGTTTTTTTTCATGCGTGATATAAAATTTACTTTGAAAAAGTAAAGCTTACTTCAAGAATAATTATATATGATATATACAAAAATCTAATTTAATAAATAAATAAATAATATATGAAATATATATTTTCAATATTTTAACTTCCACTTTTGTTATTTTTTTAATTCAAATTTTCACTTATCACAACATGGTTTTAAAAAACTAATGAATTATAATACTTAAAAAAAAAACTCAATATATATCACTTTGATATATAACCTAAGAAAAAAAATTAAAAAAAAATTGGTTTTTTAAACTTAACACGAATAATAAAAATATTTGTTTAAATAACAAATAGATAAGGAATTATTTTAGTTTTTATTGACACACCCTATATATTTGCTATACGTATACAATTACGTATATATGTATAATACGTATACACTAATACTTAGGTAATACTCAAGAGAGAAACAGCGAATAAAGTGGCCCGAACACACGGTAATTAATTACCGCGATCTGATTGCGTGCAATTAATCCTCCCGTCTTCTACGCGGATCATTAATTAAGACCAAACGAATGTCTCCGGGATGTAGACACTGTACCGCGTATATGTACGTATGTATATACTTAGGCACGTTCATTTATTTGGAATAATTTACTTTAAATGAGTAAAACGTCCTACATGTAACCCGAATCTTCCGTAGGAATCACATATATATATACACTTACCTTCTGTTCGCACCCACCTTTCTAAATGGCGGCTTGATTAATCGTGAGATTTACAGACGTCGTTGTCGACAATTAAGTTGACTGTTTAACATTTAAATTACCGGATTTGGTTATACCAACAGTATAAGCATTTATTTCATATTCCTTTAATTATAAAGATTTCAAATGAGGATATAATATCATTATTTTTAATGATTATATTTTTACATACAATATGTTTACGATTTTACGTGTGTTTTTTATTTTTTTTTTTTAGGATTCTATGCGTATTTATTTTATTTTTATATTTTCGTTTAATTTGGTTCCATGAATATAAAGGATTTAAAATTTTAAGAAAATTTTCATTATTGTTTTATTGTGGCACAATTGTATACTGATTATACGAATTATTAATTAAATTTTGTATTTGGAAATATTTGTTAGATTGATAGATGTGGTAGAATTATTCTTTTATAATTAAAAATCATCTTACGGAGTTTCGAATGAAAAGAAAAGGAACAAAAATTATGAGATGAATTTAATGTGAATTTGGTATATATATAAAAATAAAAAAAAAAAGGAAATGAGTATAATAGTTAGTATTACATTCATCTCATGAACTTGAATATTATTATTACCGAACATAGTAGAAAAGTTTAACCGACATGTTTGAAAGTTCGTGCTAACGCGGTATACGTTTATGATCTCGCTTTATAGAGAAGAGAAAAACCTCGGTAACATTCAAGACAAAACAGGTAGGAAACATTTTTCCTCGGTTTTCCTCGGCAACGAGTTGGACAAGGTCCCTAGAGAAATTTCTGTAGTTGGTATATTAACACCGTCGAAACGTAATTATTATTCTCTACATCGTCGGTAGTAGAACTTTTCGCGGGTTGCCAAGTCTCTGCTTCTAATGTTGTTGTTTTTCTTTTTCTTTCTTTCTTGCTTTCTTCATGAAGAGTCCGAAGCTTGTTGAATTTTTATTTATACGGCTCATTCTCTGTATACTTTTACTACAACGTTAACTTGGGTTATTTCACTCGTTCTTCCATCCATTCCTCTTCTTTCAAATTATTCCATATTCCGAGTTACGACAACAGTTTTCTACAATATCATCATTTATCTCTTTGTTCCTTTTATTCAAAGATTTTTTTTTTATATTTGCTATACATAATTTTGGGATTAATATTCCTTGATGTCGAATAACAGTTTTCTACATTATCATCATTTCTATTATTTTTTTTCGTAAATATTTTTTATATGTCTACTAAATAATTTGAATTTTCTTAATATGTGTTGAGTATTAAACTGCAATAATAATAGTTTTGTTTTTTTATATACCTTAATATACTTTAAATTTTATTTCAATATTTTTCGTAGATTCTTAACCTAAAATTAATCTACTACTTTTTTTTTAATAATTTTAATAATATTATATCTCATGTGTTGATAGTTTTTTGCAAAATAACAATATATTTATTGTATTTATTAACGTTACTAATTCTACATAAAACCCCAAGCCCAATTAATATTCTAAATTTAGGAAACAACAATAACAGTTCCCTACATTATCGTCACTCATAATCATTATTTAAAAAAAAGTTTCTTATTTGACTAATAAAAAAAACAAAAGAGAAAAAAAGAATGTAATTACATATCGAAGCGAATAATTATCGGGGCAAAATTAATTTAGAATAAAGTCACACGGTGGATATTACACGAGACACATATTCCCATGACACGAGAATATCTTACGAAACACTTTTAGAGTAGTTTAAGCAAAGAAACGACGACGTTTGCACAACTTCCTCCTGATTCTCCCCCACACCTTTCATAGCCATACAAGAGTACGTATACTTGTATATATGTGTCCATATGGGATCGAGAAGTTTAATAACGTGATTGAAGGCGCGGCAGCGATCGGAGTGCATTAAGGTCAGATGGGTCCAGGAACGTAAAGATAATAGCCAGCCACCGATCGACCGAGCTAAATAAGCTCTTCTTCCCGGGTCAGGACGTACGTAATGCGTATAAAAGACTCATCTCGTCCGGTATTACACGAGAGGAATATAGAAATTTAGAGTTAAACGTTTTTCCCATAAGATCACTACAAACAAGAACGTCCTAATAAAAGTAAGAATTTATCTAACAATCCAGTTCCAACTAATTAACTTAATTCTTTATTATTATATTATTTAATATGATATAAAATATATTTCTTTTAAGTTAGTAATCGTTCAACAATTTCATTTGGACTAATCAACTTAAATTTTTAATGTATATATACTATTCAGTACAATATGTAGTTATGAATTAATCCAGTTTAAACTAATGAACTAAAATTTTATAATTTATACTGTATATATATTTATATAGTATACTGTATTACTACGTATATTATAAATCTAGGAAATGTTTTAATTTAAAAAGGAAGTGAATGGTCATCCAACAACCTACTATATTTACTCCAAGTAAGGAATCATCCAATAATTTATTTTAGATTAATCAATTAAAATTTTTATTATGTACTATATATTATTTTGTGTAATATGATTTTATGAACTAATCCAGCTTAAACTAATGAACTAAATTTTCAATTTATACTGTATACTATATATTATAAACCTAGGAAATGTTTTCATTTAAAAAGGAAATGAATAATCATCCAACAACCTACTATATTTACTCCAAATAAGGAATCATCCAACAATCTATTTTAGATTAATCAATTAAAATTTTTAATATACATACACTATTCAGTACTATATGAACTAATCCAGTTTAAACTAATGAACTAAAATTTTCAATTTATATTGTATACCATGTATATTATAAACCTAGGAAATGTTTCCATTTAAAAAAAATGAATGGTCATCCAACAACCTACTATATTTACTCCATGTAAGGAATCATCCAACAATCTATTTTAGATTAATCAATTAAAATTTTTAATATGTAGTATATATTATTTTGTATAATATATATTGTAATATATATTGTATTGTATATTATTTTGTATAATATATATTGTAATATATATTGTATTGTATATTATTTTGTATAATATATATTGTAATATATATTGTATTGTATATTATTTTGTATAATATATACTACATATATGTAGGATTAGATTTATTGAAATATAAAATATGAATACAAAATTAAATACAAAAATAGAACAGTCACTTATTGTTATAATTCTAATAATAATTCAGACAACTCACTAATACAGGCAATCATAACTAATATGACACTGAAATATACATTTGACAATTGCTGTTTTATTTAGCAAACTACTCACTCATAGACGTATACTAATACAACACTCTTTCCAAATAACTGTCCCTCTTTTTTTTCGTTTCCTTTTTTTGGGACATTCTTGGGGTTCCAAACGCCCACATACGCATTAAACTTGCACCCCACATATGCGTTTACACTATACATTATCAATATCATAATATTATATGTGGGTTCCAATTTTGGATTGAATAAATGACACGAAGCCAATAAAAGCTTATACTAATGTGTATTTTATTGATAGTTTTATATGACTGTTTTCAAAAGAAATTCAAACTAAAATATGTTGATATTATATGTGGGTTTCAATTTAGGATTGAATAAAAAATACAAAATCAATAAAAGTTCATACTAACGTGAGTATTATTGCTTATTTTATATGATTGTTTTTAAAAGAAATTCAGAGTTAAATTTGTCTTCTCTCTTCTATAATAATGATGTCTATAATTACAAATACTATAAAAACAAAAATAAAATAATCAAATCATGCATCTACTATCAACCCTTAAATACTATTTAAGTTAACAATTATTAAATAATATAATTCTATTCAATCAAATTCTAAACAATAACTGCAAATACTTCATTCAATCCAATTCCAATAAATATCCACTACTTTCAACAATCACGAATAACATTATTAACAATTAACAAATATATCACAAGGAAGTTGTACAAGGTAAAAAAGAAATCAGAACTTTATGTATTAATCCCTCTTTCATTGGGACTTCTTCATCAACTACAATTATTAACAATAACTTTCTAAAAAAAGTAGTTTTATATGACTGTTTTCAAAAGAAATTCAAACTAAAATATGTTGATATTATATGTGGGTTTCAATTTAGGATTGAATAAAAAACACAAAATCAATAAAAGTTCATACTAACGTGAGTATTATTGCTTATTTTATATGATTGTTTTTAAAAGAAATTCAGAGTTAAATTTGTCTTCTCTCTTCTATAATAATGATGTTTATAATTACCAATACCATAAAAACAAAAATAAAATAATCAAATCATGCATCTACTATCACCCCTTAAATACTATTTAAGTTATCAATTACTAAATAA
The DNA here is from genome assembly GCF_010416935.1 of Polistes fuscatus. Classification (NCBI taxonomy): domain Eukaryota; kingdom Metazoa; phylum Arthropoda; class Insecta; order Hymenoptera; family Vespidae; genus Polistes; species Polistes fuscatus. The sequence goes on along the minus strand of NW_025113086.1, from coordinate 1,015,905 downwards.
TATAATTCTATTCAATCAAATTCTAAACAATAACTTCAAATACTTCACTCAATCCAATTCCAATAAATATCCACTACTTTCAACAATAACGAATAACATTATTAACAATTAACAAATATATCACAAGAAAGTTGTACAAGGTAAAAAAGAAATCAGAACTTTATGTATTAATCCTTCCTTCATTGGGACTTCTTCAGCAGCTACAATTATTAACAATAACTTTCTAAAAAAAGAAACGATAATAGAACACAATAATATCATCTCTACCGAATAAGCAGTAAAAAGCCTCGAATATATAATATAATATCTAAAAGAGTAGCAAAGCAAAAGTCAAGAAGAGTTAAAATAATAATAAAAGAAGAGAAGAGAAGAGAAGAAAGAGAGATTGTGTTCCTTACTCTACACAGAAGTTCTACCAGCTCCCTTACGAGTCTTGAGTACCTCACCAATAAACGTTTGTACGAGTCCATAAAAAAAACACGTGGGAAGGGAAAGAAAAAAACGAGAGGGAGAAAGAGAGAGAGAGAGAGAGAGTGATAGAGAAATATAAAGAACTATACATATATATATACACACACATATACATATATAAATATATCTAGAAAGAGAAGTGTAGAGATGGTTCACCACAAAATCGCCTCCGGCTCCCAACGGAATTTTAACTTTTAATAATAAAGCGAGGGAGTCTTGCGTTGTTACGTTATGATAGCGCGAGTAGGGTAACCCATACAAAAGAGAGAGAGAGATAGTAAGTGAGGAAAGAGGTGGGGCAGGTTTTGAGGTAGGAGTACTAGGTGAGGAGAGAAGTGGTGGAGGAGGGGGAGGTGAATTAAGGGCGGTAGGAGGAAGCACCAGAGGTTTCTGTACCCTCTCTCCTTCCTGTACCTAACTCTCCTCTCTATACCTTCGTATATACCCAAAGACCGTTTGAAAACCGCAGCACAGGCACCGCCGCCACCGCGTAATTGCCGAGCTCTCACTTACCGCTCGTTCGATTGATTATTATTTTTATGCGATACGACCTAGGTGACCTCGTTCGATCGGTTGCTTGCTTGGTGCTCCTCTCTTCGTCGTTCGAGAAGATCGATTATTTCTTTTGAGAAAAATCTTCTTACTTGTTCTTGTCTTTATCTCACTCAGCTTAACTCGGCATGGGAAAACTTGATTCGTTCGTCGGATTTATTCATTTTTGGATTGAAGACGATCGTCGTTTCGGTGGTTACGAAAGTGGTGAATGAATATCGTGAATCTATAAAAAATTAGTTAATATTTTATTTTGTATTTAAACTTTATTTCGTGTTATTTTTATGAATTTTAGTAACAATCGAAACGTAGGATGATATTTCTTAATGCTTTTGTTTGAATTTCGTTGCTTGTTGATCTGTGTCAGTTGATTTGTTTTTTGTTCAAACGAATAAATTATTTGATTATCGTAGTTTTAATTTATTTTTATGCAATTATGATTAGCAATTGCTCGAATTTCACAGTGTGTATATTACTCGTTAATCAATTTATTTAGTAGTATTGGTGCATTTCTATTAATGGTAGGGGTAACGTGAAAAAAAAAAAAGAAAAAGGGGATGAGAAAAATTGATAACGATTAAACGAAGAGTAGGTTGTATCGTAATAGAACCAACGAAATTGTTCGAGGGTTGAGGCTGAACGTATACGGGATCGCCATTTACTCGTAGACTGATTGAAACGCGTTAACGGTGACGGCATTGCTATGGAATATTTAAACGAAACAGGGGTTCGAGCTACCGGTGAGCTGAAGTGAGCTGGAAAACCACAACTCGGTTCTACTCCACCCATCGAAACTCCCTATCACCGAAAACTATCACCGCAGAACATTTCGAGGGTTCATAAACAAACGCATCCGGCTGGCCAATTTCAACGAGTCTACGAGCAATAAAGTTAAACTGCTACCGTGTTTCTTTTTTTCTCACCCCCCTGCCCTTTCTTCTTCTTTTGGTTCTTCTTAATCTAGTATAATATGTCGTCAATGTCAAACAAAACAATGCTGAGCTGATTTTGAGCAAATGTCTTTAACCGTGCCACGTGCACGTATCTTTGATTTCTAAAAATATTTGGGCATCACATTATTATTAAGTCATAATAAAATTTCAGTTGCTGGAGAAGGGACGAATGAAGGGACGAAACGTTTAATAAGATCGAAATAACGTTCTAAATGATTTTTAACCTGTTCAACCTCCCTGTGACACTTTTATTAATTATTATTAACTTGTTGGTTTTATGTTTTCGTAAAAATGATTATTTCCAGTAAGCACACAAGACAAGAAGCATTTTGCAAGATTATCGTACATTTTTTTAATTATTCGTACAGGCTAATTATATAAAAATTAATAATAAAAAACAAGAAACAGGAAAATTATAAAAGAAAGAAATAAGAAAAATGTGATTTTCTTTTCACAATCCCGATCAAATGAGCCGTTAATAATATACAAGAGAAGATCGAAGTAATATCAACAGTATCATCCTTATAAGTAAGATAATACTGAAAGAGTATCTCTTAAACGTAATTTTACGTCGTCGTAAACTGAACGTCAGCGAATATCCCAGATCCATAATAATCATTTGCTCGCTTTTAATCCTTCATATCGGCATCTCTCTATGGAAGAAGCGCAAGAAGATGCAACAAAAGAAAGTGCAACGAATATTTATACCTCATCCCTGCCACTTTTCTCCCACCGCCAGGTGCCTCGTTTACACGAGGAGGATATAAACTGTTCGGGGAACGTGATCCTTGCTGATAGCCTCGACATTATTTTCTCTCTCTCTTTCTCTTACCCCCCCCTCACTCTCCTTCTTCTCTCTTTTTCCATTCCTTGCCGATAGCTTCCACATCATTCTTTCTTTCTCTTTATATCTTTCTCTTACTTTTTCTCTTTCTTTCTCTTTTCGTTCTTTGCTGATATCTTCCACATTATTCTTTCTCTCTTTTTTTTTTCTTTTCTCTCTTTCTTTTTTCTTTCTTCTCTCTCTCTCTCTCTCTCTCTCTTTCTATTTGTGATTCGTTTTGTCTGTCATTTGTCTTTTTTATTTTTAGCTCGACTGGATATTTACTTACTTATACGTTTGAGTAAATACTTAAGTTATAAAATTCATTACATAACCTACAAATTATTTTTCTCTACTAATTGTAATACAAATAATTGTTTTCCTTTTATTTTATTGGTTACTGACAAAAATATTCTATCAGGTTTTTTCGCATTTTTATGCACAAAGTTTTGTTCATATTTAATATCCAGTTTTGTTAAAATGATTTTAAACTATTTTGTGCGTGATTTTTAGTTCTTTACCGATTTCATAATAATAATAAGCAAATGTGCCGATCTTGCTCAATTTTTTTCATCATTTCATTTTTTCTACTAATTTGTCGTCCAGATTCAGTTTCATCTTTAACATCAAAATTTTTAGATTGAAAACCTTAAAACCAGCTGTTCATAAACATCTCAAAATTTTTATTGGCAATCTGACTCACATTCTTCCTTTTTATGTAACAAAATTTCGTAAAAAAAAGCGTATCAAATATTTCTTCTTTATTTTCATTCACATTTTCAATAAATAAACAAATATTAAAACATTTATTTTGAATAACTCTACGATGATAACACAAATCGTCATCAGAGTTATGCGATCTTGATTTCCATTCTATGAGAAAAATCCGACAAAAATTTGTTCCTTAACCTAAAATTATTTGATCGAAAAAGAAAAAAAAAAGAATGGAAACTTTCGTCTCTCGTTCTCTTCCTTCGTTTTCTTTGCCATCTATTTTTCTTTAATGATCTTTCGTCTTCTTTTTCTTCGTCCTTTCGAAAGATCGTTTAAGTATACATAAGAATATCGAATCTAACGACAGGACTACGACGAAATCAAGGTCGAACGACCGTTAAAATAATTCGATCGAAATTTCGCGCGATTACGTATTATGCTAAACACGCGAAAATGGTTTTTTAAATGGAACATCTACATTTATGTGATCGATCCAACGTTCTACCTTCGTATAAATCCCCCTCCCCCCTCCCCACCTCCCCCCTGCCCCTTTCCTTTCTTGATCTTTATTTAATTATTTTTTTAATTTTTTCCTTTATACATTTTTTTCCTTTTTTCTTCGTTGTCGTGATGAAAGAAACACGACGTCGAATTAAATGCAATTTTCGTTCATCGTGAGCATGCATAACAAATTGTCGAGAATATCGAGTAGCCAATGAGGAACCCTTTCGTGAACGTCTTTATAGTTAGAAAACCGGCGGCCGTATATTATGCACGTATCACGGATGCTTTCGTCGCGTCTCGATCATTACGTTCTTACGATTATTTTTATGAGCTTCTCGCATAGATAATATCTCATCGTTGTCAAAAAATTCTCTCCCTTTTACTTTGTTTCTTTTCTTTTCTTTTCTTTTATTTTTTCTTTTTTTTTTCTTTTCGTTTTTTTATTCATTTAGTTTTCTTCTTACCTATACGTTTTTTTTTTATTTAATTAATTACCTATACTTAATTTTTTTTCTTTTTACTTTCGTTTTGACAACTTCAAACGATCATTCAAATAAAAATCAAAATTAAAGGAAAAATTTGGAGTCCCTTTTCATCGTCCTGATTTTTATTATTTTTCATTTTTCGAAAAAGATTTTGTTTTTCGAACGTCGAACGATAAGAAAAAATAAATAAAATGGAAGGGAAAAAATGGCTTCCCTTTTCTTGATGATACTCGAACCTTGAAATCGAAGATTAACCGTGCCTCATGGCGTCTCGAAATTTTCAACGCTTCAGTTTTAATTACTAACTTGATTTTTCTTACTTTTTGTTCCAGGATCCAACATCTGTGAGTATGGATTACTTTAATGAAAGATCTCAAAGTGTAATGAATTTTTTACACGAATCGAAAAGTCTCTTGCGTGCTGTTTTTGTTTGTTTTTTTTTTGTTTGATTTTATTTAAGATTTATTAAGTTAACCTCTTGCACTGTGACGTCATCAATGGAATGATAAAACTATATTTTTAATAATGATTTTATTCAAATAAATCAGAAAGAAAGTTTGACGTAAAAATGATCTTAAAACTTGATTCAGAAGTAATTTCGAAATTCGAAATGAAATATATTATTTATATGGAATCTGGTAAATTTGAAAAGATGATAAGGAAGGGATCTACCAGATCTACAATCATATTTACGATATAATTTACGAATTTATTTTTTGTTTAATTTTCTTCGGTCCGATGTGAAATTTTGTTTGTTTTTTTATTTTTTTTTGGTTCGACTTCATACAATAAAATTGTAAAGTCATAAATAAAATTCAATTTCTAAGAATTATGCATTTCATAACAAAGGAATATTTTTGATAAATTGTTTTAGTAATTATGATTCTGATTATAATTATTATGACTATAATAATATATTTAAATTTTCCTATGCAAACTTTACAGTGTTTAACAAATTATTATAGCAATTTCGTAATAATAATATACTACATTTTCATAAAATATGAAACTTTTAATAACTGCAAGTAAATTTTAATATCTATTGTAATATAACAGAATAAGAAGAAAAATCAAATTAGAATTAACCGAGTAAAAATTAGGCAAATTGTAGTATAACAATTTATAAAAGATAAAAAGATTATGTACAAAGAGAGTAGATTAAAAAAAAAAAAGTTAGAAAAACATTTAAGAAAAATTCAAAGATACAAATAAACAAAATTATAGTGCAGAAGGTCTGAAGTTTAATAATTTGTAAATTTTAAGACAATCACGTAAGCTGAGACTTCTCGATCATTGTTTCATACTTTTGATTTTTTATTATATGTGCAACGACGTCCCATTCCTGGATCACATAAATGATGTCTCGGATGATTTCAACACTCTTCAGGGCGTGAGTATTTTATTATATCATTTATTATATAGTAAATTAATTTAAATTATTATTATTATGGAAACATTTTAACTTTACTTATGAATAACAAACTTTTATTACATAAAGATTATTTATAATCAGAAAGAAAATACTTTTTAACGAAATTGATCTCAAAATTGCATTAATAATAACTAAAATAAAATAAAAGAAAGAAAAATAATTATAAACCATAGTCGCATGATAAAAAAAAAAGAAAATATATTTTTGTTATAAAGATTACAGTACATTAACGTGATAATATAAAATAATATAGAAAAAAATCAAAAGAAAAGGATTACTAACCATTTTTCTCAATGTTAAACTTTAATGGAAAATATAGGGGTTATACTTCACTACTTACTATGTTATACTTTATGGGAATATATAATATATGGGAAATAACGGTTATATTATATATGCATGTAACACGAGAACAAGAAAGAAATGGAAGGGAAAGGAAAGAAAAAAAAAAAAGAAAGAAAAAAAAAGACAAAACTCGAAAATACTTTGTTACAAAGTTTATCTCAAAATTACATACTTTCTTATGGTTAAGGGCATTCGAAGAAGTTTTCTCGTTTCGTCGGATACCGCGAAGAATCATGTTAACCGCGAAGCCTTATAATTTCTCCCATACACGCGACGTTTAAGCATGGACCCCGATCTCGGCTCGCATATTTCTTCAGGTTTCAGTTTTCTTTGAAATAATAAATAAGCGGCGTTTGCGGAAGGTACTGCTACGTTCAACTAAACGATGTAATAACGACACTGCAAACACGAAATGTTTTACACTGTTGCGGATCATTAAGTTGCGTCCTTCCATCAGTTAGCAGCACGTGCACGCGATACTTACAAACCAAAACCTTTTCTTTCGAATAATACGGAATAAATTTAAACGAAACGAAAATTTTCCGAGCTGTGCAATTATTGTATATACCATTATTTGCAATGGCTGCTCAATTTTTTCCCCCCGTATATATTTGAACAAAAATTTTCAATCACGTTTCGAAAACGTGTTATTTACATACATTTGGATACATTTATTAACTAACGTATTCTATGATCTTTTCTTTCAATTGATGATATTTTTACTTTTGTTTCTTTAAACATTGTTTTATAACGTATTTAATTTAGTATCATTCGTTAACTAACAACAAATTCGTTTTATACTTTAGACTAAAGACTAATACATACATTTATTTTTCTAACCGCGTAAAATGAGATCGCGTGAATTAAAACCGCGTTAAAAGAAAACAAAAATTCATGTAAATTAAAACCCGGTGTATACAAAAAACGAAAAGGAAATACCGCAAAAAAGAAAAACAAAATTTCCATGTAAATTAAAACCCCTTCGTATTTTCAAGCCCGCGTGAACTAAAACCGCAGATAAAAGAAAGACTCGCCTGAAAATAGAAAAAAAAGAAGAAGAAAAAAACACACACATTCCCCCTAAATCGAGGAAACATTTTTACATCGATATATACCCACACATATACGCAAGATATTTAAAATATCCTGTAATAACTAACCCGAACAAACGATTTACTTTAAAAGAAAAAAAATAAAAGAAAAGAAAAAAAAAGAAGCAACAATTCATGGAATCAACGTAAACCAAACTTGGTCTGAAAATAAACAATAAAATGAATGAACAAGAAGAAAGACAAGTAGGAGAGGGGTACTTAATCTTCTTATTCGATGAAGAAAACGCATTAAAATTCCAACTTGGTCGTATCCCGCAAACCGCATCCACCACTCCTTGACGTTCCCAACTCGATTTGAATCGCAGTCCTTGCTTTTCCACCGGTTGCTGCTATCAATCGCAACGAGAGTAACGTCATACCTTGGAGACACGAGTAAGGTAGAGAACAATGCTCGTTTTAACAGCGTCTCTGTATTTATGTATATATTTTGTACTACAGATTTCTTCCCGCTGAGAATCGAATCCACTGTCGCTGACTGAGCACAGATGTTCCCTCCTAGCCCCCCACCCATCCCAATCCTTTAGACTCCCCTCTCAAGTCTTTCCCAAGTCCCTTAACCAGCCCTTCAGCCCCCCCCTTTGCTTCCTTTCCTCCCCTTACTCTTTTCCCGTTGAAACTGACTTCGATAAATCCAATACAAGTACCCTTTTTCGTTCATGCACTTTCGATGCTCAACGTCGATCCGAGATCGAAAGGTTTGTTCGATAAAACAGCCTATCCTTGTTTCATACCCCCCCCCCCACCACACCCCACTCGACTTCAACCCATACCCATACCCCTTTCTCCTACATTACTCTTATCCTTTTTCTTCTGAAGTACCACCCGAAGCAATCCTCCCGCATTCTCTTACAGAGTGACAGCATAATCGAAACGGTACCGGTGGCATTGGCTACTTTAAGAACCCGTATCGTAACCACGAGGGAGAACATCTTGGATACGGAAGGAACTAGTTTTTCTTAGGCAACTAAGTTCTCATACGCCATCTAATGTTTTTCTTACTTTAGTAGATTTACGCGGTAGGAAGATCGCGTTCGTTCGTTCGTTTCTTTTTGATTTATTATCGTTTTGTTTTGTATCATTTGTTATTTATTTTTAACGAAAAATGTTTATACGTTTTCGAAATGATTTTATGATTAAATTGTTGTTAATTATTAGAGAGAGGATTTTTTTGTTTGATTAAATTGTTGTTTGGGGATTATTTTGAATGATTGCTGTTTTATAAAATTGTATTGCAAATGTTAGGAGATATTGATCATCAATTTAAAATACTTCAATTATTAATCAGTATAATAATCACACATTTGGCATATATTGATATTTTTATTATAAATACTTCTTGTTCGTTTATAAAATATTATACTTATCAAATATGTTTAACAGTATTTAAAGTACTGATCAAAAATGTTTGACATTAAAAAATAAAATTGATGTAATAAATTTCAAAAACAATTCCCCAAGAACGTTGTTACATTCTGAAAGACTACATGATACATTTCTCAAACATGTTTAACATTAAAAAATAATATTAACCCAATAAAAATCAAGAAAAATTCTCGAAGAAGGTTGTGGCACTTTGAACGACCACCTGACACATTTCTCAAACGTGTTTAACAGTATTTAAAATACTAATCAAAAATATTTTAAATCAAAACAAAATTATTAACCCAACAAATATGAAAAAAAATTCTCGAAGAAGGTTGTGGTACTTTGAACGACCACCTGACACATTTCTCAAACGTGTTTAACAGTATTTAAAATACTGATTAAAAATTTAAAAAGTTTTCAAAATCATTGACCCAATAAATATCAAAAACAATTCTCCAAGAACGTTGTGGTACTTTGAACGACCACCTGATACATTTCTCAAACGTACTTAACAGTATTTAAAATACTAATCAAAAATATTTTAAATTAAAACAAAATTATTAACCCAACAAATATGAAAAAAAATTCTCGAAGAAGGTTGTGGTATTTTGAACGACCACCTGACACATTTCTCAAACGTGTTTAACAGTATTTAAAATACTGATTAAAAATTGAAAAAGTTTTCAAAATCATTGACCCAATAAATATCAAAAACAATTCTCGAAGAACGTTGTGGTACTTTGAACGACCACCTGACACATTTCTCAAACGTGTTTAACAGTATTTAAAATACTAATCAAAAATATTTTAAATTAAAACAAAATTATTAACCCAACAAATATGAGAAAAAAATTTAAAAAGTTTTCAAAATCATTGACCCAATAAATATCAAAAACAATTCTCGAAGAACGTTGTTGCACTTTGAACGACCTCCTGACACATTTCTCGATACCATTTGGAGGCCTCGTCTCCTCGATAAATCGGTACCCCGGGACACTCGCTGCAACGGAAAGAAAAAGAGAGAAAGAGAGAGAAAGAAGGAGTAAGAGAAAGAAAGATAGAACGAGACGGATAACTGACGTCTCTATAGTAGTAAAACGGGTCCGAGTGTGGCGTTCGCGTCGCGACGGGGGTTCCCAGACGTCGTCGGAGACATCCAGCGCCACAGGCGTCCATTGTCTCAAAAGGGAGTCCCAAGGGCGAGCATCCAAAGGGCCATCCCTGGGTCTGACGCACACGAGGGGGTCGTACCGCCCCCCCATTGGGGATTCCACACGGCATTCGGTATATTAATAACCGAAATTCGACTTATTCCCTTTCCCTTCTTACTTTTATTCCTTTTTCTTATTTTTTCTCTCTCTTTTTTTTATTCTTCTTTTTAATTTCATTTTTATTATCTTTGTTTCTCCTCTCTTTTCTTCCTATATCTATCTATCTATCTTCTTCTTTTTTTTTTATTATTGTTGTTTCTTGTTTGGGTTCGTTTTTTCAGGCCCCACCAAACGTACACCTGACCCTTCGATTTGGGCCCTTCCCCCCCCCCGACGTAGAAACGTATGTCGCACCCACGCTCTGATTCGACTCGAATCTTACGTGCTTTTTCGAATTGAATTATTGGGACGTTCGATCGAATTTACATTCGGTAAATTTTTAATTGGTATGCGGTATGTTCGATCGGTATCGTTATAGTTTACTGAGATTTTATTTTCGTTTAATTGGTATGGTTTATATGTCTATAGCGTTTTCAGGAAATTTATCGTGATATTTTTAAATGCGTTTTGTTGGAATTCGAAGTATGTAGTTTTTCTTTTTATATAACAGGGAACGCGAATCTGAACTGATTTGATTTAATGGAAAAATTTTAATTATGATGTTAACAATGAAATTGGATAATTAGAGCATGTACGCTTCGTGTATTACATATAATATGCATTATGGGTTTGAAATTGTTTTCCTTAGATAATAATTACGTGAATTTTAATTACATTCAACTGAATTAATGTTAAACTGTATATATCGGTTTAGATTGAAATGCGTAGAGAATGAATATTTCTTTTTTTTTTTTTTAGAAAAATAATGGATAGAAATGTAAACGTTAAAATGGTCAGTTACTTGCATATAATTTATTCAAATTATATTTAACCAATTAGCTGTGATTGACGTGTATACTCGTCGTGCGAAAAAAGAATAGTTACCAGTTGCTATTTAATCGGTTACTTTTGTTTAATTTTATGTACCTAAATTAATCCATCATTTATCAACTTTTTTCATAATAAGACGAATTTATTTCTTATGGTAATTTATTTTTATACAATTAAAATTATTAATTTTTAATTCATATAATATTAATACTTACAAAATAAAAACATAAACTAACATACTATTTCAATAATTAACTAATCAAACATTTAACCAAGCTAATTGTAACACATTTGAAATTATTTTTACTCTCAGAAATTAAAGCCGACAAAAATATGGCAAATCATTTAATTTACAGTAACTGTAATTTAAACTACACTGTAAAAAAGTAATTTTACAGTACTGATATAAACAAAAATCATAAATAACCAAGCTTATTTTATCAGAAATGATCTTATCTCTCAGATAACAAAATAAAAAAACAAAATTTCTATTCCGGATAGAAAATATTCATCATAATTTTTCCTCATATTTAAAAGTAAAATATTCTGATTCGTTATTTTGTCACTGTCACATTCGTAATAGAACACATTTATAATATTTCTTGCTACAAATTATTCTGTTATGATGATACAGGAACGATAAAAACAAAATTATCTATTCGACATATAAAATATTCATCTCTCAAACCGTTGAATATAATTATTTAAAAAGAAATTAAAATATAAGAAGAAAAAAAAAGCGTGAAAGTATAAATTATGATTCCGTCGGTCTTTCATCGATTGATTTGTAATAGAATATAGAGCGTGCTCATTAACGGGAAACATAATGCTAGAATAACCGGGAACCACGACGAACACGGCAAATTGCGTTCGAACAAAATACATCCGCTCGAGGATTCGAATCCGTGGAGTCGGTACTCTACAATTTATGTTCCCTGCTTCGTATACCGAACCCATGTTCATCTACGCGACCACATTTAATCCCATTTGATTTGTACTGGTATAAATGCGGTCTGCCCGTTAAACGTGTGCGGGTTCCGAAACACAGAGAAAACCGAGGAGAAACGAACGTTCGGGGGTCTCGGCTGTGTTCCTCTCCCATCACCCTCCTAGTCCACCACCATTTCTCCCTGCCACGTTCGAATTAATAACCAAAATTCCAATTTCTGTCCACCATGAATTTATCACAACGCGAAACATATCTGACAGACATCTAACTACAAAACGAACCGTATGTTTGTCATTTATGCAAGCATACTAAATTATCTTAACACAAAAAACGCTATCGATTGTTAGGGAAAAACGTTCGGGATAATATATTCGATTAATTTTATTCGATTACAGGAATTAGAGGTTAGAGGTTATAATTATATTAATATATTGAATATTATCCTAATTTTACGTGGCTCGCCCGAATTTTTCATTATGCGTTACATGTTATGTGTGAAATATTATTTAGAACTAATTAGTTTACTTGTGTAATTGTTTTTAATGCAATTATTTTATCGGGGACCACCGGTGGTCCCCATAGCGCCAAGAACAAACATTGTGCCGGTCACCTATGATTCCCATTACCTTCAAATTATTAAAGTAAGATTGTAGTTAATGAATGGTCAGAATAGTATCAATTTAATTAATACGATAGGTTATGGTCAAAAGATTAGTTTGATCATTTTGCATAACTATTGGGAAAATTTATAGGTTAGTATTGTTTCACATGTATTTATGAATTATTAATATAATTCTAATTAATAGTACAAATACGATTCTGAAACAAAACACGTTACTGCTATTTGCTTTATTGTATTAATTAATATCATAAATTTCCAACATAATATAATAATTTAATTAATGTCACAAATGTTTCGAAAAATTGCAATATTATTTATTGATCTGATTATATTGATAAATATTTTATTTAGAAAGTAATTGTAAATTCCCCAAAAATTCATTGACCAATAAAACACCGACGATAAGCAAAAACAACATAACCTTATTACATTTAAAACGAAACAAAAACCAAAATACAAATAAACAACATAATAAACGATACAATAATTTCGCTCAATATTTTGAATGAAAATTGTCACCTTTCTCTTTTTCTTTCTAAAAAGGAATAAAAAAGGAAAGTAAAAAAAGGATCAACAACTTCCATTTAAAGGTGTACACACGAGTTCCACCAGAAATGTATAAATTAGGAATGTAAATTACGTATAGTAGCACAGAGGAGGAGGCATGGCGTGCAGAGAACCTGCTTGTCGATTAAGTACAGTCGATAAGACAACGGTCGAATATCTAACGCGTTTTCCTTCTGTGAAGAACGAGGAGGGATGCCCGAGCTCTTAGAAATTTTTTGCAACTTGTTAACACGCTTTCATGCATTGAGTGAGCTACCGGTATAACCTCAACCAAGTAAAAATTCCTTCCTCAAGAATTCATCGCGATAGAATAAGAATTAAGTTATCTCTTTAAATAAATACCACAAACGTGTTTTAATTAAAACAAAAATAAAAAGAAAAAAAGAACTAATCAGATAATTAATTAAATACCGACCTTAATACAATGAAAAAAAAAGAAAAAGATCACAAAATTACAAAATGGCGGATCTTCTCGTTGAAACATTCGTTCTTCTTATCTAACCTCAAAATAAAACTTAATGAATAAAATAATGAAACGAATGAGAGAAGTGGTCATCAAAATTCTTCATCACGATAAACAACATTAACGCGTAGAAAGGGATTTGCTTAGTCACGAAAGCAACGAGTATAATAATCAACAAACCGTACCGAACTTTTTCCCCCTTTTTCTCCTTTTATTCTTCTCGTAAGAACACTAAGTTTTTTCCTGTCGTACGGAAAAAGTATTATACTCGTGTTTCAAACATAAGAATCCTTAGTAAACTTTAAATTATACTAATTGTATGAAGTAAAGGATTAATTAGCACGTAACACGATTCCTTATCAACATTGTACTTACGCATGTCGTGTGCAGGTAAATCTTATAAATCTTATTTCAATGACTATAGTCAAGTTAAATCTATATTGAAAAGGTAACGAAGTGAACGAGCTTTTAATGCTCAACACCGAATGACCGTTCAACCACCATCACTACCCCTCAATCCCTTTAGTCGGTTCCCCCTGCCCCCTGCCCCCCAGAACCCCTTAACCCCTCTCTTCTGTACCGCCATTTCCCTTTATACCACGAGCAGGGCTGTAAGCGAGCAATTAAAAGCGTGCAATGGGGACATTTATGTTGGCACTAACTGCCCGTTAAGACGAAGGAACCACCTAACCGTGGAAGGTGTAATTGGCCAACGCGCTGAAGCCACAGCTCGTAAAAGCACAGCGGGTGTGCTGTGCTGTGCTGCCCGCCTCTTCCAACACAACAGTTTTTCCCCAACGTGACTTTTACTAAACGGCTCGTGCAACTAACCCGTTCCACCCTTTTTTTCCTACTTTCTCGAACCATTTCCAGCCACTTGATATTAAATTAAAATGAAAAGAAAAACGCGGTCTATATTGTCCGTGAAACAGTTTTTTCCTATTTGTTTTTTCTTATAAGTTTTATATTTGTGTTTATGAGTCTGATTCTTATCAGCCGTATATATTTATTATATGTTCTTACGAATGTTAATTATTGAACTGTCATCTCTCTATCAAATTTTAATTATCTTATATTTATTTATTATTTTTATTATATGATAATTCTGACATATACTTGGTATCAAATTTTTTCAAATTACAATTGAAATAATTAAACATTTTGAATGAACTCATAACTTAAGTTCTGATATTTTAAAAATCATTTCTCTCTCCACATTTCAAAGATATTTTAAAATGAACATTTTCTTGTGTTATTTCATCGAATATCAAACTATTAAAAATTAAAATTTAAATACTTACAAAAATGTGACTAACTTCGAACTTATACCACAATATTTCAATTTTGTATCGTTCTTTTATCGTTCGAAAAATATTTTGAAATTGACATTGATGATAATAATCAGAGATTCATCGGATGCTGTTTATCTATTAAAAATCTACATTTACGAAAGAACGATATAATTTTTTCAAATTACAATTGAAATAATTAAACATTTTGAATGAACTCATAACTTAAGTTCTGATATTTTAATAATCATTTCTCTCTCCACATTTCAAAGATATTTTAAAATGAACATTTTCTTGTGTTATTTTATCGAATATCAAACTATTAGAAATGAAAATTTAAATATTTATAAAAATGTGACTGACTTCGAACTTATACCACAATATTTCAATTTTGTATCGTTCTTTTATCGTTCGAAAAATATTTTGAAATTGACATTGATGATAATAATCAGAGATTCATCGGATGCTGTTTATCTATTTAAAATCTACATTTACGAAAGAACGATATAATAGATCGTATCGTAATTATGAGAATTGGGAAGAGTGAAAGAGTGAAAAGATAATATGGCGTGTAGCAAGGACACTTCTATCGCACGATTCGACTAAGATAACGCATCGTTCTCCGTGCTTGTTATTGCATTACAATATAACCACTCCAACGCGATTGTAATTGCAACTCTTTACGTCTATGCGATCTGTACTCGAGTTTGATATACCATAGACGTTACATAAACTACGAGGATGAAATATGGAAAAGAAAGAAACGAAACTATGTTTTATGTCTCTCTTTCTCTCTCTCTCTCTCTTATTCTTTCTAACTCTCTACGAATATTTTATTGTGTGTATATGTATGTGCATGGAGAACTCGTTACGGTTCTCCGAGTCGACCGAGTTATTTGCATACTGGGTGAGTCGATAGTAACTATTGAGTCGTACGGAAAGTAATTTCGTTTTATGCACAGAAATTTCATTAGTTCCATAAAGGTTGCGAGATAACCTCAAAATCATTTTACATTCTAGTAACAGATAGTTCAAATGTGAGTTAGAATCTTTTCATGTTTCAAGTATGTTTCTTTTTTTTTTGATACATCGCATCAGAATTGGAAAATTAAAATTAGTATTTTCGTAACATTTTCCTTTTTTTTTAACCGTAAAGGGGAATAATATTGCAGTATTATTATGTGCTTTTGTCGAAGAAGGGAAAATGATCATTTTTGTATAACGCCACGAGAAATTGATGAGAAGTTGAATTTATTAAGTTTGATAATTCACGATTATTTAAAATACCTTGCATTTTAAATATAAAAAAATCTTCTATTATTTACCATCGAAAAAATTAAATTACTTTTCGAACAATCTAATTATATTTAAAATTTATCGACATTTAATTAATTATGTTGCATTTTTTAAGACACATGATTGTTTGTTATAGATCAAAGTGATTTTAAATTATTTTAACAGTAATCCATGTACTACGTTGTTACAAATAAAACGATAAATCAAAAGATAAATATGAAAAATAAAAAAAATTATAGTAAAAATCTTGTTATTATTTTATTTATTTATATTATTATTCTGCACATCGTTTCAAAGGATCTCTATGATAGATAAATTTTTAATTTCATCTATTTTGTACTATTTTTGTTATAAATACAATTTGACATTTTAATTCTTATATTTCTTATTCATATCTTATTGGGCCAATTTAAAGTAATCACAATAAATTCCTAATTCCGTCATTAACAAAATGATGTTAAAAAAACAATTTGTTAACTATAAAGAAGCTCAAAATGACATTGATATCAAATATAAAATAATACATCGAAAAAAATCAACATAACAAATTATAATATTTTCCAAAATGTTCGTACTGAAATTAAGAAGAAGAAAAAAAAATTGAAATCGTAACTTTAATATTTTCATAAATGTAATACTTAAAAATCTAAATCAAAAATGTGTACATATTCTCTCCTATTAATCGACAGGAATATTTTTGAACAAGGTTATGGTTGTTATTGACTCACTGTGTATGTACTACAAAATGTTCGTACTGAAATTAAGAAGAAGACAAAAAAATTGAAATCGTAACTTTAATATTTCCATAAATATAATACTTAAAAATCTAAATCAAAAATGTGTACATATTCTCTCCTATTAATCGACAGGAATATTTTTGAACAAGGTTATGATTGTTATTGACTCACTGTGTATGTACTACAAAATGTTCGTACTGAAATTAAGAAGAAGACAAAAAAATTGAAATCGTAACTTTAAAATTTTCATAAATATAATACTTAAAAATCTAAATAAAAAATGTGTACATATTCTCTCCTATTAATCGACAGGAATATTTTTGAACAAGGTTATGGTTGTTATTGACTCACTGTGTATGTACTACGAAATGTTAGTACTGAAATTAAGAAGAAGACAAAAAAATTGAAATCGTAACTTTAATATTTCCATAAATATAATACTTAAAAATCTAAATCAAAAATGTGTATTCTCTCCTATTAATCGACAGGAATATTTTTGAACAAGGTTATGGTTGTTATTGACTCACTGTGTATGTACTACAATACGTTCGCCGACGATCCATTTCTCCCTTGCAGCTTCGATTAAAATGCCAGACAAATGTAAAAGAGAGAGAGAAAGAGAGAGAAAGAGAGAGAGAGAGAGAGAAAGATGGCCCCATCGATAGGCGATATTGTTACGCGTGTACACGTTGTAACTGTCCGGATCCGTGACGGAGTCACGCGATATGCATTATGCACGCACGTAAAACGACGGCCAGAGCCCAGCAGACGTTTCCGCGATCACTCCCACGATTCACCGACTCGCTGACGAGTCTCGGGCTTTGTGAGAAAAGAGCCATTGATGCGAACCGCTTCTTTCTCTGTTCCTAACTCTCTCTCTCTCTCTCTCTCTCTTACTTTCTTTCTTTCTTTCTTTTTCTAATAGATTCTAAAATACTTTCCAAGTTTTTAACCTCTTGCACTGGAATGAACCTCGAAGTATGTCAGTTTATCAATAATTTTCTTTTTTCATTATTTCATATTTGAATATGTGAATTATAGGTTATGTTTGAATCGAAATTTGAATACTTCGTTTAATTTAAACTATAAAAAAAATAGAATTTAGAGTGGAGTTGATGTATGCTGAGGTGAATGCTGATCAGTTAAAAAAAATATTATTCAATTTATATTTTTTAATATAATTTGTTGATTCGAAAAAAATATAGTTAAATTTCTTTTAAATCAACACAACGTAAATGCGACCGCCATTGATACAATTAATCATTTCATTCTTTCTTTCTTTTTTCTTTCTTTCTCTAATAGATTCTAAAATTCTTTCCATATTTCCAACCTCTTGCACTGGAATGAAATGCGTAACTCGTCTATTTATCAATAATTTTCTTTTTTTATTATTTCATATTGGAATATGTGAATTGTAGGTTATGTGAATCGAAATTTGAGAGAATTCTTCGTCTAATTAAAAATAATTAAAAACTGAATTTAGATAGAAATTGGTAAATGCTCATCAATTAAAAGAAGAGAATATTATTACTTTTACATTATTTAATATATTTTAATAAATACTTTCAATAGTATTTATCCTTTTGTGCTAGAATAACGTGCATTGTTTTCTCTGTCGCTTGTTACAGTGTTTATTTCAAAATTAGAGGAAAAATAATTATTATTTAATAATTTATTTATTATTTCTTTAATTTTCTTATGTGGAATAAAATATTATAAATTATATAAATCAAATGAAAGATACAACGTTAATTTTAAAATGTATACAGGACATAATGTAATTCCAATTATCTGTGATGTTCATTTTTTTTCTTTCAAATTACACAACTAACATACTAAACATACTAATTACATAAAAGAAAAACAAAAAATAATTCTCACGCTGCTACAATTTTTGATAAACATTTGTATACTTATATGCATTTCAATAGATTTTAGCTTGAAATGTTAATCGTTACTGTTCCTCGATGTTTACGAGTTGTCTTTCGTTTCTAAGAATCCTTGAAAGGATTTTCATCTAAAACAGGAAACACTCAGCAATTTCTCGATCGCAGGACCTCCGACGTTCATTACGGCAGCTGCATTATATCCTTGCGCGACGCGTCATTACTTTTATTAGCATAATGACAGGCGAACAACTCAATTTGCATGGAAAATCACACGGCTTCGTAACTAAGTACGCCCCGCGGATCCATGATCGTCCAACCTCCATGGACCTATACGATTTTTAATATACCTGTGTATATTACTACATATGAAATATATATAAAAGTATTAAAATATGTGATAGAGAATATTGTATAGCAAAATTATACTCACTAACAATTATTTTGTTTTTATATCATTTTCTTTCGCATACTATTACTTTAACTATGTATGTAACTACGTATGAAATATCTATACATGAATATGTATGTGAAAGTATTAAAATATATGACAGAATATTGTAGAAAATTGTTTCTATTAAAACAATTATTTTATTTTTTTTTTATATATATAATTTAGTTTCGTTTTTTCATAACAAAATAAATTGCTACTTTATATCCGGAGTTATTAAAATTGTTTAAATCTTAGTTGTGATTATAATTTAGTGTAGCTCATAAATTAGTTGCAATTAGAAATTATTTATCTTTTTATTGATTAGCACAATACCTAATTGATTAAAACAATAGATGTTTGATGTTATGTTGTCATCAATGACTATTAGTTATTTAAAACATGAAAAATTGAACTTCCTCTTATAAAATTGAATTAGAAAACAAAAAATATGAAATTTATACTGACTAACATTTATAAATTAAATCTACTTACAGTATTAATGTATTTTTGTCAACTAATTTATAATACACCCTATATAATATAATTAATATATATAATTGACACTCTAACAATTAATTTTCTCTAATTGACTTGCATATTAGTTAAATAAATAAATAGATAGATAGATTATTATTATTAAATATATGAAAATTAAACTTTCTTTCTTCTAAAATTGGAATAAAAAATAAACAAGAATGTTATATATTTAACATAAATTTCTTTTTTGTATTTATAAATTATAGTTATTTGTAATTGCTATTACTAAAATCAATTATTATTTTGAAATCACATAACTTACATAAATAATAAATATACTTTAAATAAAGTATAAGTTGTAATATTTATAATTAAAATTGATCAAACATTTACAATAATTTATTCATTAGTAATAATTAATACTGACAACTATACTTCATATAAAGAAAAAATATAGGTTATGTAGACAACATTTGTTTGTTTAGCAATTAATTTTTATTAAAAAGTAAGTTCAATCTTATTATTTGTAATAGCAATAAACAATCATTAATAACAAACTATCGCAATACAATACAATACTTATTAATTAAGTTTGATAAATAAAACACATTTTCGATAACAATACATAATTGTCAATTAACATATGATTCTATCATATATGAAATAACAAGTACAATTTTGATATAACATTATAATTTTTCACACGATATAAATTGCTTGTAATATAAACACACATACCAAAATTGACTAACCGAGGACAAGCAAAACATGAAGAATTTTCTTAGAAACAATTTAACGGAACGAAAAATAATAAAAAAGAAAATGAAAAAAAAAAAGATAAATAACGTTGAAAATGCGTACGGTTCGTCGCCTGAAAGGAGAACAAAATTGATCGTGATTATAAAAACGAAAAGGGGAGGGATATATTAGAATGCAGTGATCTCTTCTTCGATAACGAATCTCGCGAAATATTATGTAAATAGAGGCGCGCGTTAAACACCCGCTATCTACAGTAGGTACCCTTTACCTTTACCTGTAAACAGTGACGGATTAAGCGATAAGCAAATTAAGTGGCTGCATTGGGCCCCGAAAGAACCTCGAAATCTTCAAATTGCTTTTCATTAGAGCCCGAGAGAAATGACATTTTTTAAATTAAATTTAGGTTATGCGTTACGATATGATATTTTTGATTACTTTTCTTTTTTGTTAATAATTTAATGAACATTTTCATAAAACTTTTTATTTCTAACTTGAATCGGATGATCATAAAATGTTTACCATTAGAGGGGCCCCCGCTTGACTTGATCCGTTACTGCGTGTAAGTGCTGCGCTCGACGTAGCAAGTATAAAAAGCACATAAAGCAACGTTTAGCGCACGCTTAAACGAAATTGCTATAATCCAAGACAAGGCGAACAAAAGTCAGTGTTGAAGATGAAGAACAGCAGGACGAAAAGGTGGTGGAGGGGGAAAGTAAGAGGAAGAGAATGATCAGGGGGGGAAGTGAAGGAAGGGGTGAGTACGAAGGAAGGATGGTGAGGGGTTGAGAGAATCAGGGGAAGGGGGTGAAGATGCATTAACATACCGATTTACATAATGCGTATAATTCGAGTAATTATGAAGAGAAATATACATAATTTAATATAATACAGAATGCTTAAAATACTGTGTTCTATCTCATCCAAGAGATCTCAACGCACCACTGGATATCTTTTCTATAGTCGAAGTATATATATGTTGGGAAACAATGTGAAGGTCATTTTAATAGTGTGAACTTAGATCCAACGTGTAAATATTGTGATTTATGAGTATATAAAAGATCAAGAAATTCTTATGTTAGATAAAGATATTATATTAAATTAGGAAATACGTGTAATGTTGAAATTTGTAATATTTTGTTTGAATGAATATGAAAAGGATAATTTGTAAAAAAATTAACAATAATATTGTGGAATTTAATTGGATTTAGTTAATAAAAAATATATATGAAGCAGTATTATTTAATTATTTAGATATAATGTATGACAAATATTGAAAATTTTAGGTTATGTTGTTCATTTAATTATTGTATACAATACTTAAATTTTGCAATAATATTATAAAAGAATATTAATATTGTTTATTTGAATATTAAATTCTGAATATTATCAAATTTTTAAAAAAATTTCATAAATAATGTTCTTCATTGGTTGAACCAATTCCATTAATTTTTTTTATATTCGAAATACTTAAAAATATTCATCGATAGCGCCTGTATCTCTTTCTCTCTTTCTCTCTCTCTCTCACTCACTCTTTTGTTTTCTTTCATTTTTTTTTGAAGGTGAAAGGAAATGCTCGTTAGCCCTTTTATGACAAAGCATCTTTTCGACTGCATTTTGAAGCTGACAGAGGATGATGAATACTGTCAGCTTTAATAATGCGTTATTTTATTTATCTTTTCACACGAGAAGAACATCAAACACAATACTCTGATTTATACAAAGCATATTAACATTATCCTCAAGTATAATGACTTGTAAACTTTTCTATAATATATCAAGTTAGCCAATAAAAGCCATGCAGTTTTTTTCTGTATTGTTTTTAAAAACAAAACAAAAACCGAACAGACTAATTAACCATTCTAATAATATATAATTTGTAAAAATTAACTCACACCTATATTATAATAATAATAATAAAAAATTACAAATAAATAATGTTATATTAATATTAATTAATAAACATGAAGCAGTATTATTTTAATTATTTAGATATAATGTATGACAAATATTAAAAATTTTAGGTTATGTTGTTCATTTAATTATTGTATACAATATAATAATAACAAATATTAAATAATGTATATGTATACAATATAATAAAACAAATATTAAATAACTATTAGCATATAAAACTGATGAAAAACTAACGAGACAAATATTATGAGTCTAATTTTTGGAAATAAAAAAAAAAAAAGAGAAAAGAAACAAATTCAAGATAACGAAACAACATACCATTAAACTGGTATCTAATCTTTCATCATAGAAATGTCTTAAATTAGATGAACGTTTAAATTATAAGTAGGCTTCTGAACGTTCGGTCAACTCTTAATAGATCTCACATTAGCATGAAACGCGTAATCGGTTTTGCTTTCATATGCACATAAAAAATAACGCCCTTTCCTTTTCATTATGCTCTCGGCGATATCCCTTCGGAAGCGTCATTAGAATAATACAACTGGTGAATATATATATATTCCTCGCTAAACGTTCGAACGTGCATAATAATAAACGGGCAAACATACACCTGCGTACTATCGTCTTCTAATTATTCAAACGGTTTTATTTTTAAGTCGCTGCGATTTATATCGAGCAATTAAACCATAGTTGGTAAACGCTAATTGGAAATAAGTACGCATCGCGTATAATACATTTATGGTACGAATACAAAGAAATAATAATAATATGTTTTGTTAAACATCTTTAAAACGTTAAATCGCATTTTTATCCAATTATTTTTTTTTTCTTATTCTTCTTGTCTTTTGTTTTTCACGCGGACTTTTAATAACATATTTTTTTATAATATAATTTGTAAGGAGATTGTTTAGAAATTTTTTATCTGAAATTATAAACTACAATAGAGATAACATTAATAATACTGGACAATAAAAACAACTGGTGTGTGTAACTAAGAAGTTATACTTCTTTGGTGTACTAAAACAAACATAACCTCAATAACCTCAAAAATAACTTAAATTATCCCGCGTTCCAATATAATACTCTACATTTGTCGAAAAGACGATGAAAAGATAAAATAAAATGAAGATATTAAATACCATTGATAAAGATTTAATTAATAAGTATAATGTAATTGATTTATTTACGAATTATTTCATGCCGTATATTTGAAATCGCTTTACCCGCGCATCGTAAATACCGACAGACTTCGCAGTGTCGATTTTTGTGTCGCTATGCGCGCGCATCGTAAAAATTCACTCTCATCATTTTTCCCAAACGCGCTAAAAGAAGTATAACTTCAACAAAAAAAAAAAAACATTAAAAATCAATATCCTTAATATTATTTTTGACTGTAAATGAATCTGACTCAACTAATTACATTGTAATTTATTAAATAATATAAGAGTATAAAATGAATTAAATTCAAAATAACCCTTATACAAGTAAAATTACAATAAAACATAACTAGTACAAAGTTCGAACAGATTTTTGCAAGATTTAGAATACGAGATAAGGTACATAATAACACAACCAGGAAGAACTGGAGAGAAAAGAAAAAAAAAAGGAAAAGAATACAATAGAAAAAAGAAAAAAAGTAGACCTCGATATCCCTTAACATTGTTTTTGAATCTCGTCCAGCAAGCAGCAACACATGATATCCAGTTCAGCAATTATAAAACTGCAATATAGAAAGAGGCACCGCACCACCGCGAACATATGTCGTTCATCTCTCTCTCTCTCTCTCTCCCTATCTTTCTCTTTCTTTTATACTTTTCCCCCTCTCTTTCTCTCTTCATTGGCAGCAAGTCCCCCCCTCCTATTCATCGGTGATGCCGACATGGGAGAGAACCCGCGACACGCACGCTCGCACGCTCGTTCGCACGAACGCACGCACGTACGCATGCACTCACTCACTCACTCTTACTCAGTTACTTATTCACCTAATGCAAACTAGTATCAGTACTTACTTATACGTGTGCGTGAGCGTCGCAGTTCTCTGTATAATTTGACATGTTGTCGTACACGTTATTATTCAGATAGATCTTGAGATACCAGAGTCGAACGGGGCCCTCTTCCACTTCTCTGTCACACTCTTACCAACCAACCCCCTTTACTTTCCAACCCCCTCTTCCAACCTCCTCCTGTCTCCCGTCTCCCTCCCCCTTCCGCCCCTTCCCAATCCACCTTCTTTATCCTTTCTCTTTTTGCCAAGCAATTCGAACGGTTCGTTTAGCTTACGTGTTGCCAGCACGAGCGAATTAAACGTCACGAATGTTACTGTGTTATTTGGGGTTTTTTATCATTTTTTTTTTGTGTATTCTCTTGTTTTTCTTTTTATTTTTATTTTTATTTTTATCGATCATCGATTCTATCTGTTTTAAATATCTGTTTTACGATACGTAGTATTTTATTATTTGATGATGCATCGGGGAATTATCGAGGAGGATATTTGTCGTTGTTTGTTATTTGAGTTGATAATCATGTGTTGTAGGATTTTGCTGTTTCATTGAGAGAATATTCGTATTATCTTTTTATGTGAATAATAATTGTACTTTTTTTTTGACTGTACTTAAATAAGTACTTAAATAAGTACAGTCAAAAAAAAAGTACAATTATTAATACTAAATAGTATTAATTATCGCAATGAACAATATTGGTAAATAGATTTTTTTTTTTAATTACGATTTAGTCTATCATTTAACTAATAAATTAAATTACTTTTGATTGATTAAAAATGTGTAGTATTATATATGTAAATAAATGAGACTAGTATTATTGAATTAAAAATTTGCAATGTTTTATATCAGGGTAAACAGTATTTAACTTTTAAATTATGCAATTAATAATGAAATATTTAATAAAAAATACTCAAAACTGTATTTTTTATTTAAATATAAAATAATAAAAATTTTATTATTACCTATATTGATCAATTCAGTATTTTAAAAAAATATAATTATTAATCATATTATATATTGCTATATTTATATTTAAAAATTTAATTGGTATTATTTTTAAATTATTTTGTATCTTCTTTTAACCATTGAGCTTAAATATTACGTAAATCATTTATCAAACGATTACTTATGTTTAGCTCAGAATTATTTGTAAAAGAAAAGAATTTGATTTTATAGTCAATAAAATTGCTTTCAACTGACGCAGAATAATTGCGAAATATTTCATCATTTTAGCATTATATGTGTTGAGCGAAAATATTGAAATCTCATCGTTTAACGTATTAAATGCGAGAACGTTTCAACATATTTTATATAAAGATTGTTTAATATCCTAATTATCTCTTGCCGCGGGCCTATTTTGTTAGAATCAGAAGTATTTATATATTTTACATAATACAGAATACCAATGCGAAGATTACTAATTAAATATAGATGTAATTTCAATGATGACGTAAACAACAGTTTAAAAGAACGTGTCATGCATAATTAACATATTTTGAATGAATGATCAGATATTTCATGTTTTATATACATCAATCAATAATAATTATTTATAATTTGGAAATAAGTGATGATAGCTATAATTTTGCTTATTTGTCACACTAATTATTATTCTAAATTCTTTTAATAAGACTGGTGAAAAATTAATTAACAATATTATAAAAATAACATATACGTAGATAATTAATTAAAAATAAAAATAATAATATTTCAAGAGAATGAACTTCGTAATATTTTAATATCGTTCAATAATATGAATATAAATATATAAATTAATAATTATAATAAATATATTACATAATATCACTTTTAACAAACGACCAATAAAATATCTTTAATTATTTTTATTCGCACACTTTTACATGCTATTATATATAAAATATAAATAGTAAAAAAATAATTAAAAAAGTTAAACCATGATAAAAATCATAAGACCACTAAAAAAAACCCTTAATTTTCCATACACCGAATTATGAATCATTACAAAAAAAGAAATGTTTATTTTTTTATAATATTCTTCACCAATGTAAGTGAAATAAAAAAAAAAATTAGAAAATCCTTTAAAACGAGTAAGGCACGCTACGAGTAAGAATTTGCAGTTTCTTTTTAAAACACGCCACGCCAATTTTTTTCTTTTCTGTTTTCCTCCGTTAAAACTTTCCAGCTGACTCGATCGCACTCGTGAGATTTCAACGGTCTCGTCACGGAGCGACACGGTGACAATTAAATCACAGGTTTTCTCCGTTGATCATGACGGATTACTATACCCTTCATGACCCCCCCCCTTCCTCCTTATAACCACCTAACTACCATCAGTATAAATCTTACTACTTTGCCTTTGAAATTTCTTTCATTTTTCTATCCCTTTACAATTGTTTCCTCTCTTTCTCTCTCTCTCTCTCTCATTATTTTTTTCTTTAGCCGCCATTTTTTTGTCTACCCTCACTCAAAGTCATATCATCGTACCGGGTATTACTGTAACAGGGAAACAACATTTAAAGGGGGTCTCAGTTTACTTATTAACCCTTTCTTCTCATTTTGTTTTTTTTTCTTTCTTTATTTTTCTACTTTCCAGTTGTTATCATAGAGTTGGTGTAGGGGGATGTATATATATAACTTGATTACCTGCTGTCAACGATTATCATCACGTTTATACATATATTATACCGAGAGAACATAATTTCTACCTGTAATATACAATACATCATACATAATCTACGATTTTAATGACAACGATGATGGATGTATCCTATTATACTTTTAAGAAATTCGAGTTTTGAGGTTATAAAATGGAAAGAGTGCACAGTGGCGACGTCTATGTTAATACGAATTGAAGTAGAATGATAAAAAGGTAGCTGGGTTATTAACGAGGACACTAATTAAAGATCTCTTTCTGTTTCATGCTTCGCCTGGGGACGTACATCGGTCGTTGAATTCTACTGCTTGCATCGTCTGGTTTATTGTAGTATGTAAGTAAATCTTTTATCTTTTATCTTTTTTCTTTTCCTTTTTTTTGTGTTTTCTTGATATTTAATATATCTTATATATAAATTATGTAGGTACATCCATGAAATTGATGTGTAATTAAGATGAGAGTATTGAATACGTGCAAAAATATTGAATATTTATTAGGTACATATTTTTTTATATTTTTTATCAGTATTTAATTTAAGTTATCAATGTTATACTGATAATTATGAAAACGGTAAGTATTTTTTAATAATTTTGATCAGTGTCTTAAATAATTGGTCAATATTTTCAACATTTTTTTTTTTATTATTATCTTAAATAAATATAGTTAGTATTTTGAATAATATTTAAATTAGTATTTATATTAAATATCAACATGTAATATAAAAAAAAGAAGTAGTAGTATACTGATTAACATATTATAACAGATCACGAGTATACTTAAGTTGAACATGCAAGAAATTTATATAAATATATTAATATATAAATTTATTAAATATTTGTTTAAAAAGTGTAGTATTTATACTAAACAAACTTTTATATAAGTTGACCATTTATCTTACAATATACTTATCACAAATATATTTAAATTTAATATCAAATAATTCTTGAATAATGTACATTGAATTTTTCTGCAACCTTTTCAATATTTTTACATGAGTTGACACTTCTAAAATTTATTGTTGCTTTTCCGTGAATATTTATTCAGTATTATTTCTATTAAAATATTCTATTGCACACACCAGCCAAAAATTTCAATAAAATATTTACTACCGAACTGTATCAAACATGAACCACCTAGAAAATTCGTACGCAAAAATTCTAAAGAATTTATTCAAACCACGAGAAATAAAATATTATTATAAGTCAAAAAAAAAAAATACACAAATACATGACGTACCATTTTAAGTAAAATTTTTCTTGTATAATAAATTTAATAATGAACGTCAAAAAATCGATCCCATTCGATTCACACAAATACCCAGAATAGTATCTCCAATCAGAAATGCAGTAAGATTAAAAAATAAAAGAAAGAAAAAAAAATACGCAAATACATGACGTACTATTTTACGTTAAATTTCTCTCCTATAATAAATTTAATAATGAACGTCAAAAAATCGATCCCATTCGATTCACACAAATACCCAGAATAGTATCTTCAATCAGAAATGCAGTAAGATTAAAAAAAAAAGAAAGAAAAAAAAAATACACAAATACATGACGTGCCATTTTAAGTAAAATTTCTCTCCTATAATAAACTTAATAATGAACGTCAAAAAATCGATCCCATTCAATTCACACAAATACCCAGAATAGTATCTCCAATCAGAAATGCAGTAAGATTAAAAAAAAAAAAGAAAGAAAAAAAAAATACACAATACATGACGTGCCATTTTAAGTAAAATTTCTCTCCTATAATAAATTTAATAATGAACGTAAAAAAATCGATCCCATTCGATTCACACAAATACCCAGAATAGTATCTCCAATCAGAAATGCAGTAAGATTAAAAAAAAAAGAAAGAAAAAAAAAATACACAAATATATGACGTGCCATTTTAAGTAAAATTTCTCTCCTATAATAAACTTAATAATGAACGTCAAAAATCGATCCCATTCGATTCACACAAATGGCCAGAATAGTATCTCCAATCAGAAATGCAGTAAGATTAAAAAAAGAAAGAAAAAAAATACAAAAAATACACAAATACATGTTGTGCCATTTTAAGTAAAATTTCTCTCCTATAATAAACTTAATAATGAACGTCAAAAAATCGATCCCATTCGATTCACACAAATACCCAGAATAGTATCTCCAATCAGAAATGCAGTAAGATTAAAACAGAAAAAAAAGAAAAAAAAAATACACAAATACATGATCTTCTATTTTAAGTAAAATTTTTCTCCTATAATAAATTTAATAATGAACGTAAAAATCGATCCCATTCAATTCACACAAATGGTCAGAATAGTATCTGCAATCAGAAATGCAGTAAGATTAAAAAAGAAAGAAAAAAAAATACAAAAAATACACAAATACATGACGTGCCATTTTAAGTAAAATTTCTCTCCTATAATAAACTTAATAATGAACGTAAAAAAATCGATCCCATTCGATTCACACAAATACCCAGAATAGTATCTCCAATCAGAAATGCAGTAAGATTAAGAAAAAAAAAAGAAAAAAAAAATACAAAAAAAAGAACAATTTATATAACGTTTATTCGAGGTTCCCTCCACTTATCACGTTTATACTTACCGACTTACATACCATCGTACGATCATACGATCGAAGATCATCGATGCAAGACCGATTACCGATCATCAACGATCTATAGCGATCGAATCGATCGATCGATCGATCGATCGCAAACAACGCGTTCTGCACTGTGATCTTTCTCTTGGTAAGAAAACTTTTGTAAGAGAAACAGGGAAAGAGAATTGGGTGGGGGGGATAGGAGGGTGGTGGGGGTAAAGGAATATGAAGTAAAAGCATGAAAGGGTCCGCGATTTCTCGTCGAGTGTTGCGCACCCGGAGTTTTTTTTGTTGTTCTTCTTGTTGTTCTTCTTGTTTCCTTTTTTTTTTTATTGTAGGCGAAAGCAACTCGGTTCGATTCGGCCAGCAGGTTTCAATTACGCGCCGGTGTGTCGGCCTGTCTGATGTTGCATTCCCGCTCTCATTATGTGGAATATGAGAGCTCGTGCTAGATGTTCTTCTTCCTTGATTTTCAAGCAGCCTTGGCAGCCGCTGTTACTGCTGTTACTGTTGTTGTTGTTGTTGTTGTTGTTGTTGTTGTTACTGATACTGCCTCTTATGCTGCTACCTTTCGCTGATAGCTCGATAGATATATATATGTATACTTTTATACTTAAGACACGGACACCTGTGCTGGCCTTTTAACCTTTTTCAACGTCTCTCTTATGGAAACCGAAGGCTCGATGATCATTCAATCAGATTTTCAAGTAGCCTTTACATACTTTTAAATGGGTCTATTGATGTACAGGATATACCAAAAGTTTCTAGATTAGCTCAAATATTTGTAGGTTAACTTTAAGTGTTGATTTTTAGATTTATTTTTAACATTTTTATTTGAGAATTTTCTAGGCTAATTTATTTTCTAGATTTTAAATAATTTCAAACGTTTTATCGGATTTTTAAGTAATATTTATTTACTTTGAAATGGTTGTATGTACAGGGTAAATCAAAAGTTTCTGGGTAGATCTTAAAATGTGTAGATTAGCCTAATGTTTTAAAATTATATTTTTTAAATAATTTTTTATGTTTGATTATTCTTTTACAGAGTTATTTAACTAATCCTTTATTGACCTGTATGTAAATGATCAGCTAACAATATCCTAGATGTACTTAAAGTTTTTAGGTAATTTTGTAGACTTTTATGTTCTTGATTTTAAACAATTTCAAACATTTTATTAGATTTGAAATTAGTTTTACATATTTTGAATAGGTGTATGTACGTACAAAGTTGACCAAAAATTCCTTGACAGTTCCAAACATCTTCAATACATTTCAGGCTAATTTATTTGTCTAGTTTTAAACAATTTCAAACATTTACTCAGATATTCGAGTAGTAAAACTATTAGCACCAATAAACAGCAGTCATCCCTTAAATCATATAAAATTCTTCTTCAAGAGTATTCAATTGAAATGGAACTTTAAAACTTAGACTCGTGTTAAAATTATCGATCTTGTAAGGTAATTATATGATCGACACAACCCTTCTTGTCATCCTTCTCGCATTAAATGTTTAAAAGAAAGAAAATAATCGTCAATGGACTCGACTAAGTGTCGAATCTATAAAACTTCTTTTTTCTGATTTATATAAAGATAATCAGTGTATATGAATATTTTGTTCAGAACAAATAAGTTCTCAATATTTATAATATCAACACGATTGTCATAGGATCACATTAATTCAGGGTGACTAATTAATACGAAACCCATACTATTTTTTTTTATATAAATATCATAAACATGTAAAAATACTGACACCAATGAACAGCAGTCATCTCTTAAATCATAAACTAATAAATAGTGACTAATAAATACGAAACCCATACTATTTTTTTGTTACATATAAATATCATAAACATGTAAAAATACTGACACCAATGAACAGCAGTCATCCCTTAAATCATAAACTAATAAATAGTGACTAATAAATACGAAATCCATACTATTTTTTTGTTACATATAAATATCATAAACATGTAAAAATACTGACACCAATGAACAGCAGTCATCCCTTAAATCATAAACTAATAAATAGTGACTAATAAATACGAAATCCATACTATTTTTTTGTTACATATAAATATCATAAACATGTAAAAATACTGACACCAATGAACAGCAGTCATCCCTTAAATCATATAACATTCTTCTTCAAGAGTATTCAATTGAAATGGAACTTTAAAACTCAGACTCGTGTTAAAATTATCGATCTTGTAAGGTAATTATATGATCAACACAACCCTTCTTGTCATCCTTCTCGCATTAAATGTTTAAAAGAAAGAAAATAATCGTCAATAGACTCGACTGGGAGTCGAATCTATAAATCTTCTTGTTTCTGATTTATATAAAAATAATCAGTGTATATGAATATTTTGTTCATAATAAATAAGTTCTCAATATTTATAATATCAACACGATTGTCATAGGATCACATTAATTCAGGGTGACTAATTAATACGAAACCCGTACTATTTTTTTCATATAAATATCATAAACATTTAAAAATCGTGACACCAATGAACAGCAGTCATCCCTTAAATCATATAAAATTCTTCTTCAAGAGTATTCAATTGAAATGGAACTTTAAAACTCAGACTCGTGTTAAAATTATCGATCTTGTAAGGTAATTATATGATCAACACAACCCTTCTTGTCATCCTTCTCGCATTAAATGTTTAAAAGAAAGAAAATGATCGTCAATGGACTCGACTCGGGAGCCGAGTAGTCGGCTGACCATGCTGAAGTTTTCGTAACGCACGCGATCGGGGGGCTATTAGCGGTTGCACAGAGTACATATACGCGAGCAACCTTGTCGTACGATACTCAACTCGATACGACATTTCCGAGTAGCGCGCGGACATCAGTGTTCGTGTATCGTCGCGCATAACCTGTCATTATCAGGAATATTGCTTTTGCGACGACGACGGCGACGACGACGACGACTACGACGCTGAACTCGTTCCGAGGCTTCTCTTAAAGTCCATTTTTTTTCGCGATTTATTCATGTAAAACACCATCTCCCGCGCTTCCCAACTGTTTTAATTCCTGACGTTCGATACGAACGCCGTCCTACTGTTTTCTTTTTTTCTTTTTTTTTACACGCTTGATATACACTCGTTTCGATGGAAAAGGTAAATGGATTTTAATTTTTCGTCGCGTGTTTCAAAGACACTTTCAGACTTTATTTCTTTTCCATCGAGAAATTGTTCCGTAAATGCTTGCTGGTATGCAAATATTATAATACTTATTTTGACGGGTTTCAAATTGGAGCTATTTTTTTGATATATTCAGAGCACCGATAGCAAAAATGACAATAGTTTTTGTTCTAAAACCTATTATTTTACAGATACAATATATCCCAGAATAATTACAGTCTAATTTTTGAATACTAAAATCCATCTTAGTCAGTGTTATCCATAGCAACTAGATATTTAACATTTAAGAATTGTTATAATAATTATATCTATGTTATAGATTACAAAAATGACAATAATTTTGTTTTAAAAGTTATAATTTTGCAGATACAATATACCCAAGAATAATTAGAGTCTAACTTTTACATACCACAATTCGTGTTATTCAGTATTGTCATAAGCAATTACATATTGATAACGTTAACAACTATTCCCTAGAATAATACAACTAATAAAAGATAAAATAACGAATGAAGATATAGAAAAGACATATTAAATGATGTCAGATACGATGAGAATGAAAAACCGAAGTATAGTTGAGGTGGAATAGAATAACGTTAACAACTATTCCCTAGAATACCCTAGAATACCCTAAAATGATACAATTAATAAAAGATAAAATAACGAATGAAGATATAGAAAAGACATATTGAATGATGTCAGATACGGTGAGAATAAAAAACCGAAGTATAGTTGAGGTGTAATAGAATAACGTTAACAACTATTCCCTAGAATATCCTAGAATACCCTAAAATGATACAATTAATAAAAGATAAAATAACGAATGAAAACATAGAAAAAACATATTGAATTATGTCAGATACGGTGAGAATAAAAAACCGAAGTATAGTTGAGGTGGAATAGAATAACGTTAACAACTATTCCCTAGAATACCCTAGAATACCCTAAAATGATACAATTAATAAAGATAAAATAACGAATGAAGATATAGAAAAGACATATTGATTGATGTCAGATACGGTGAGAATAAAAAACCGAAGTATAGTTGAGGTGTAATAGAATAAAATTAACAACTATTCCCTAGAATATCCTAGAATACCCTAAAATGATACAATTAATAAAAGATAAAATAACGAATGAAGATATAGAAAAGACATATTGATTGATGTCAGATACGGTAAGAATGAAAAACCGAAATATAATTGAGGTGTAATAGAATAACGTTAACAACTATTCCCTAGAATACCCTAGAATACCCTAAAATGATACAATTAATAAAAGATAAAATAACGAATGAAGATATAGAAAAGACATATTGAATGATGTCAGATACGGTGA
The DNA here is from genome assembly GCF_010416935.1 of Polistes fuscatus. Lineage (NCBI taxonomy): Eukaryota > Metazoa > Arthropoda > Insecta > Hymenoptera > Vespidae > Polistes > Polistes fuscatus. The sequence continues at coordinate 981,900 of NW_025113086.1, read as the reverse complement.
GAATAAAAAACCGAAGTATAGTTGAGGTGTAATAGAATAAAATTAACAACTATTCCCTAGAATATCCTAGAATACCCTAAATGATACAATTAATAAAAGATAAAATAACGAATGAAGATATAGAAAAGACACATTGATTGATATCAGATACGGTGAGAATGAAAAACCGAAGTATAATTGAGGTGGAATAGAATAAAATTAACAACTATTCCCTAGAATATCCTAGAATATCCTAAAATGATACAATTAATAAAAGATAAATAACGAATGAAGATATAGAAAAGACATATTGAATGATGTCAGATACGGTGAGAATGAAAAACCGAAGTATAGTTGAGGTGGAATAGAATAACGTTAACAACTATTCCCTAGAATACCCTAGAATACCCTAAAATGATACAATTAATAAAAGATAAAATAACGAATGAAGATATAGAAAAGACATATTGAATGATGTCAAATACGATGAGAATGAAAAACCGAAATATAATTGAGGTGTAATAGAATAACGTTAACAACTATTCCCTAGAATACCCTAGAATACCCTAAAATGATACAATTAATAAAAGATAAAATAACGAATGAAGATATAGAAAAGACATATTGAATGATGTCAGATACGGTGAGAATGAAAGACCGAGGTATGGTTGAGGTAGAATGGGGAGTGGGGGTTGGTGAAGAGAAGCACCATGGAGGCTGCGGGTTGCGGTACAGCGAATACGTCGAGAGGCTTGGGGTTAATACGGTGGCCGGTGATGCACGACCGACCCAGGGCTGCGGGCACAGCGGCTGACCGCACGCCAGCTGCCCAACGTCGGCTCGAGTCGCCCACAAAAATCTCTGCCTGACCCTTGTGCCCGCGGTGTTGCAAACAGCTCCACCCACGCCTCACCTCACCTCACTTCCTCTCCTCTCCTCCCCTCTCCTCTCCTCTCCTCTTCTCTCTTTCTCTCTCTCTCTTACTCGCTCGGTGTTTTTCGTTTGACGTTCAAACTACCCTCGCACGCGAACGACTCGACTTGCTTTCATTGCATGTTCATGTGAATGTAATGTCGATTAAGATTGAATATCAAGGATTGATTAAGATTCTGAATTTATTGATTTTTTTTAATCTATTTGTAAATGTTTCTTTTTTGTAACAGATATATGGGTGTTAATGAGATTGTTTGTGATTATTGTTTAAAAGGAGTGTTGATAATTGATACACCCCTTATTGATTTGTGGAAATTAAATACATCGTGTTGATATTTTGATATCGTTGATATCTACCAATGTAATAGACTTAGAAGTAATTATTAATTAAAGTTATGTGATATTTTCAGATTTTTATTGATATATGTTAGTACCTTTTGTCAGCCAAAATTTGGTACCAAAATTTGGGATTATTATTTATCGATGTATACGATGGATTTAATATTCTGTGGTAACGACAACTTTCTAAATTCTTCTCAAATTCTTAAAATCTTTAATCACAATTTAATTTAAAATTTGATTCTTATGATTAAAATCATAATTTTAATTAAAATTCAAATTATCCATTATTATTTATATTTCATATTTTTTAGTATTTTTTCAACTTCCAAGTGAAGTTTAAATTTCTATTGTTCAATTCATTTTGAAGAGATTAAAATCTATATTTAACGTCTTTAAAAATTTTACCTAATATCACACACAATTTATTTCTTTAAAGTTCATAAAATATATTTTCAATCTCCAAATCTCAATGAAAATTTTAAATAATAATAATATTAATGTTTTTCTATTCTTATTAATTCCTTAAATCATAACCTCTCTCAAATTAAATTTGAAATGAAGATCGTGTATGATTAATTAACCTAAAATTAACAAAAATAATTAGAAACCTTCAACAATGATAGAAAAAAAACAGTAAAAAGGAAAGAAGAAAAAAAAAGAAATTGTACAATGAAAATTTTAATTAATAATATTATATTCTTTCAATTATTATTAATTTCTTAAATTATAACCTCAAATCAAATTAGAAATGAAAATAGCTGATAATTAATTAACCTAAAACTAACAAAAATAATTAGAAACCTTCAACAATGAGAGAAAAAAAAAACAGTAAAAAGGAAAGAAGAAAAAAAAAGAAATTGTACAGTGAAAATTCTAATTAATAATATTATATTCTTTCAATTATTATTAATTTCTTAAATTATAACCTCAAATCAAATTAGAAATGAAATAGCTGATAATTAATTAACCTAAAACTAACAAAAATAATTAGAAACCTTCAACAATGAGAGAAAAAAAAACAGTAAAAAGGAAAAAAGAAAAAAAAGAAATTGTACAATGAAAATTTTAATTAATAATATATTTTATATTCTTTCAATTATTATTAATTTCTTAAATTATAACCTCAAATCAAATTAGAAATGAAAATAGCTGATAATTAATTAACCTAAAACTAACAAAAATAATTTAAAACCTTGAACATTGAGAAAGAGAGAGAGAGAGATAAAAAAAGAAATAGTAAAAAGGAAACAAGAAAAAAAATTTCTTAAATTATAACCTCAAATCAAATTATAAATGAAAATAGCTGATAATTAATTAACCTAAAACTAACAAAAATAATTTACAACCTTGAACAATGAGAGATAGAGAGAGAGAGAGAAAGATAAAAAAAAGAAATAGTAAAAAGGAAAGAAGAAAAAAAAATAGAAATTGTACAAAGGCTCGTAGAAAAAGGGATTAATATTAAAATCACGGCCGAACGGGAGAAGGTAATTGCGTTTAAACGACGCCGGTTGCGTACGCGACTCCCACGTCCGTTGTGTCGGCGTGCATTAAGCGTGTAAATAATAGTATTCTCATCGCGGCTTGGAAACGACGACTACGAGGTGGGTATTATAGGTAAAAAAGAAAACGAATAAGTCGAATAAGAATAAGAGAAAAAGAAGGAAAGTAAAAACGACGTGCGCGATGGGTTTGATTACGCGTCATCCACGTCTCGTCGTCGTGTTGTCATCGTCCTCGTCGACGATCGTCATCTCTGGCAAGTGGCGAGAGAAAACGTAATACGTGAAATGACTTAGAAATAAATTCAACGTGATTCACTCTACGCACGCGCACTCCAACAAACGTGGACCTTATTAATGCCTTCGTTGAATTCATTAAAAGTACAGAAGGTACTTCTTTCGGCACCGATTTCTTTTCGTTTGCCCTCCCAAGTCGTACTTCCGAAAAATGAGACTTATACCTTTGTGAATGCCGATTATTTCTGACCAGCATCCTTTATTACCTATTTTCTTTGGATTTGTACATCGTAAAAACCTTCGCTCACATCCAATCCTGATAAGAATGAGTTTTTATTACTATGATTTTTCGTTCTAAGGATTACTAAGGATTTTCTCATGAGATTTATTATTTTATAGATTCATGATAGATTTCATGCTTGTCACGATTAAACGATCGTTTGATATCTTTCCTGTTTCATTTAAAATTTAATTGATAAAACTTTGCTATAGTTAATTAAATATTATCTTATCTAATGGAGCACTTATTTCATTTTTTTAAATATAAGATTCTACTTAGATAGTTCTTATATAGGTATTTATAATTAGAAGGTCAAATATAATCTAAATTATTAAAGTATAAGCTTATTATCTTAGTTCGTACCTCATTAACAATAATTCATTGTTTAAATGCTTATTATTTATTATTGATTCACATCTTTTATCGTGTATTTGCTGTTTTCCTACTATGACTTAAATCATATAATCTTATTTCAATTCAAACCCAATAAGAATGAACTTTTTAACTACAAATGCTTTTCATTCTCAAAATTTCGAGCTCCCATTTAATCTTTCGTTTTATGTATTCCTGAATTTCATGCTTGTCACGATTAAATAAAATCACATTTGTTTTTATGTTTATATCATATGTTAATATCTTTTCTTCTAAGATTGTTGACATAATTGTTATTTTACTATCGATGTATCTTAATCACCAACTTTGTTATCGACTGATGATAATATAACCTCAAAAAATAATATTTAAACACGAGAGGTGATATGAAGCTAGATTCAACATTACATTCGATAAGAATAACAAATATATTTTAATTTTTTTGAGATAAAATAATTCAAAAAAGAGTACAACTTCTGCTTTCACCAAATGCTTACTTGAACTCGTCTTACAAAAATTTGGTTATACCAAGTCTTTTCATCCTTGAAAAGGTTCTCTTTAAATTCCCTAAGGCCCAGCTCAGGTAGTTCGTACGTACTCATAGATAGAGGATCGAAGATTGAGTTCCCATTGATTTCCGTTGGTCCCCAAGGATGAGTTCTTTGTAATATTCCGTATTTCAGTAACAATGATACTCCATTTAAATGTTGATTATTATTGACAATAGTATTAAATTAAAATGAAAGAGAATTATTTAATAAAATAGAAATTTTTTAAATAATTTACTATACATATTTCATATACAATAAATAAAAAAAATTCAAAAAATCTTAAAAATTTTCTCTCTCCGCATATACACCAAATACTTCCACGAACTTGTCTTACAAAGATTTACCTGTTTCCGCCAAGCCTTTTCATTCTTAAAAAGATTCTCTTTTAGGTTCTCAAGAATCTTGTCAGGTATTTCGTACCTACTCGTGACTCGAGGGTCGAAAATTGAATCCCCATTATCAAAGATGGGTTCATTGTTATAGTCCATACTTCAGTGACAATGATACCCTACTGTGGTTTCTAATCCTGTCATTAGAATTTCACGATCTTTCCAAGGACTATTCAGGTATCTTCAAGAAACGATTTTATGGTGATTTTCTATAATAATGGTTTTCTAATTCGATGGTCCAGAATAAAGATATTTTCTATTTGAATGAGTACAATGATTTTCAACATCTCAAATTGTATTTCTCGTGATCTATCTATCTCTTTCTCTCTCTCTTTCTAATTCTCCATCTATGTCTATGTCTGTCTCTCTATTCCTCCGTTGTCTCGAGTAACCGAAATCCAATTTGCATGAACTGCAGTCAGTGTAGACGAGGTAATTGGTACACAGTAGGGATTAGGACCACGCCAAGACGACGGATATGCGATCTCCGTCTAACCCGGAACTGTACCTACAATTCCTACGCTTCGTCGAATCGAACTAGCATCGAATCTCTTGTTCACTAGTGTTCTTCGATCACATTAGAATGTATCTAGAAATTACCATAGCAATCAGACTAACAGTTTATTAATTTTTGTCATTTTTTTTTTTATAAAATTAATTTGCCTCGTTTCGTCTCAGTTGAACGATTTTATTGAGTTTTTTTTTTAAATTTGTGAAATTAAGCAATTTTCTTTTTCAATAGTTGAATAATTTTATTGATTTTTTTGTGAAATTAGGAATTATTAATTATTCTTTTTCGAATATTTTTTTTTAAGTTAATTTTGTTTATAAATTGTGAAATTTAATTAAATTCGCCATTGTTTTTCCACATTGTAAGACTTTATGTTACTGTTAGCTTGTAACAATTTATAAAAAAAAATTAACCTAAAAAGTCTCGAAGAAAACTAACCTAGAATTTTTTAAATCTTCTAGTAGCATATGATCAACATCTTCGTAATTAACACTAAATCTATCAATAATTTATAAATACCAATTGATATAACTAGTCTTAAACAAAAGTTATATTTTTCACGGATAAATACAAATGACAGTCAATCAGATATTCGCTTAAATAATAAAAAATACAATTCTTAAATAATAATATATAAAATAAAAACTCATACTTTTAATATTCATAAAATTAGATAAAAAAAACCAATAAACAATGAAAGAATTTTTAAATTTAAAAATTGAAAACTAATCATTTGACTTTAAACGTTATATCATACGTATAGTATTAATATTAAAAAAAAACATGTAAAAAAAATGTAAAAGTATTAACATGAAATAAAAACAAAAGATTAATTGTTAGACATATTTCATTAATTTTTCTACCATTTTAAAAAACACAAATAAAACGTTAATTCATTTTTCTGTTTTTCCAAATAAATAAATAAATAAATAAATAAATAAATAAACTACTATATAAATTACAACCTAATATAACGTAGTAAAGTTTCGTAACACGATCGTGGGGCATAGAAAAAAAATAACAATGAAAATAAATAATAGAATGAAATAAGTTAAAGAAGGAAGGAAAAAGGAGAAACGAGAGAATAAAGAACGCTCACATAAAACGTAAAAGCAATGCAAAAGAAAAAGCCACAAAAGGGCCGCGCTTGCGGGAGATAGGATCTTGCGGCATGCAGATACGAGCATACTAATCTCTTTCTCCTCCGAGGTCTCCTCCGAGAAAAGGAAGGAAGACTTTTCTCGTATCCTGTCTATGAAATATATCGATGCCTACCTCGACGTCCGACACGAGGGAACGATTCAATATCGTACCAACTTGGAGGTCCTCTCACAATGATTTTCCTAACTCTTTCTCTTTCTCTTTTTCACTCACTCTTGTTAGGTACTGTAGGGTATTATATCAAGAATATGTATGACGAGGACTGGTTGAACAAAGCTTGATATTTTTACCTGAAAACTGAACGTACTGCAAACGTCTACTTCATATAACCTATAAAATTGATAGGACTTAGATCAATGAAGAGTAAAAAATAAATTCACCGAGTAATGGTAATACTTTATTAGTTGAAGAGATCGTAATTAATTAATGTATATCACTTTTATTTATTTGCAAGTTTTGTTTTCATTAAGAGAAGATCAAGTAATGCATATTAATTGAGAAAACTACTTCATATAACCTATAAAATCGATAGGACTTAGATCAATGAAGAGTAAAAAATAAATTCACCGAGTAATGGTAATACTTTATTAGTTGAGGAGATCGTAATTAATTAATGTATATCACTTTTATTTATTTGCAAGTTTTGTTTTCATTAAGAGAAGATCAAGTAATGCGTATTAATTGAGAAAAACAACATTTTTTTAACATTTTTATCATATATCTACAGTATTTATTTTAAACCTACTTCAATAGGGGACCGATGATTCAAAAATATGTGTTCTATTAGATCTTGTTTCAAAGTTATAGTCTCTTGCATACTCTTGAAGTATACCCCTTGTATTTTAATCATTCAAAAAAACAGATCTAAATTAAATTTCTTTAAAATCATTAACAATAAATTTACTTATCTTTATTCGTTCAAAAATTGGAGTCTACTTAGAACAAAAAGTAAATTTGACTGCAATTATCCATCGGCATAGATATAATCTTAATCACGTAAAGAATATCTACAAATTTAATTTATAATGCTATTTTATTTTTCTGATCCCAATCCAGATTAAAAACTGCTTTACGTTCCATTCTTTTAACTGTTTGTATTCTCATTCTTCAATTTTTCTTAATCTGTAGCTTTCAGTAACTTTTTCTGGGATGGGGGGAAAGGGGAATTCCTTTTTTAAACGTTTTTTTCACATTTAAAATGGAGTACGGCTATTTAGAGCGCCACGACGGACAATTTAGGAACCACCCACATAAATATTCTTTCTTCCAATAAAAAAAACAATAGAAAACAAACGGAATATAATTTTTCCTGAATACGAAAGAACATTCTCGTGAAGATCGATCGGATTATTGTCTCCTTAGAGATATCGATAGCAGAATAGATAGTAGTAGGGCTACTAATTTCTAGCATTTGCATTCCGATACAAGATGCAAGTGGTACTTGAACGTGGTGGGCACGCGGAGCCAGGCCGGAGGTAGTTTCAATTTCGAGACGCCAATCCAATCATGTAAATCAGGCACGGCATTATTAGTGGTGGCAATCGAACCCTCTCCTAGGTGAACAGAATAGAGGGTGCCTGCTATGAGGTGGCGGAGTTAGAAGAGGAGGATGAGGAAGAGGATGAGAAGGATGAAGATGAGGTGAGGAAGAGGAGAAGGAAGAGAGGATGGGATGGTCCATCTAGCGATCCTCCCGAACGAAGGGAGGATACCGGCACCCCAACTAATCCTGGGTTTACCTAATCGCCTACTCCCCTTCTTCTCTTTCGTCCCTACGCGCTTCGGCAATTCCGTTCGTCGTTCGCAAAGCGGCTTACCGTTTTACCCCTTCCGGCACTTGCCGTTAGCACCGGAGAACTTCCGCACCCCTCCCCCCCGCACTCTTCTTACACTTCTCTTCGTCTTCTTCCTAATTCTAATTTATTTTTTTTTTTTATTTCTTTAACTAATTCTGGTACATATGAGCTGTTATATTTGAAATTGTAATAAATCAATTTCTTATTCTCTTTTCGATATATTTTTTTATATTTTTTTTTTGCATTTTATAATATTTTAAAATAATATTAATCTGTTATATGAATTTATTTTTATTTTAAAGTTGTCATAAAAATGATGAATTAAGTCAAAATGAAAGAATACTTTTGTAATTGAATATTTACTTATGTCACTTTTTCAAATATAATGAAACTTGAAAAACATAAACAATGAGAATTTTACATTTATATTAACGAATTACACGTATTTACTAGAATACGTACGAAGCGAGAACTGTTATCGTGAATCATATTAAAAGTACACATGCAATAATTCGTCAATTATCTTTTTAATACTTTTTATTCCATTGATTTATTACTTTTAATGAAAATGTTAATCATGTTAATAAAGGGTAACAGTATCTAATATTTTATTTTTATTGTTCATCAGTCAATATCTTTCACATTTATCAAATTACTCAGTTGTGGGGTTAAATCGATGTACTTCGGCTTCATTCAATAAATTGTTTCTCATTTAATTTATATATATTTTTTAACAGTTTTATTTACGATATATAAAAAGATTTTCAATTTAAATTACCAATATAATAAAAAGTATCTGAAACTTCATTGCCAGCTCCTTCAAATTATTCTGTTTTATTTAAACAATTATTTCTTTCGTTTAAATATTATTAGATCTATACTATTAGTGATTTGAACGTAAAAAACAAAGAACATATCCCGAAAAACCCGAAAAATTTGAGAATGTTGAGCTTAAGAATTACTCAATAAAAATTTACCACGAACACTTTCACGGTTATTAAAAACGTTAAGTATTACTTCAATGGCTCTTTCGAAATGTTTTTATGCTAATGGGGGAAAAATTCATAAAGAACAAAAATTATTATCACATATTTTAAAAGGACAGGAATTAAGTTTACCACATAATTAACTATCATCAATGACTTTTGATAGAATTTAAAGATTGTTAACTAAATACATCAGTTCTTTCAAAATTGATATAAAAAAAAATTGAATTACACGTGTCAGAATGTATGCATATTTAAAGAAACAACTTTGGTGTATCAACCTCATTGATTTCTAATCGAATTCAAAGATCAAATTAACATAAGCATCGTAAGGAATGATAACAATCAAACATTTATTCCTTCCTTTTATGTATTATACATTTAAACGTACGTTTATACTAAATGAAATAATTTAAATATAACATCATTATTAAATATCAGATCGAATTCAAAGATTAAGTCAGTTATTTGAACGATTTTAAAAATGATCAAAATTCACATTCACATATCTGCGACATTAAACATGTTAAAACATGTACATATTTAAAGAAACAACTCAGGTGTTGCAATGTCATTGACTACTGATCGAATTCAAAGATTAAGTCAATCCCATTAACTTTCTTAAAAATGACAAAACTCGAATTACTGTCACATTACATATGTTAATATGTATACATATTGAAAATAACACTTTACTTATTGGTTATATCCTATCGATGAAATAGTTTCATTACATTCATTTGAATCCCGATTAAAATAAAAAAATCAAATCAATGGTATTAATATCCTAAAGAAAATGCAATAAACAATTTGAATAATGGTTATAACAATTTAACATTATTCACAATATATTATAGTTATATAGTTATTAATATAGTTTCATAAACACACACACACACACACATACATTACATTTACTTAAATTCCGATTAAAATAGAAAAATCAAATCAATGGTAATAATATCCTAAAGAAAATGCAATAAACAATTTAAATTATTATTATAACAATTAAACATTATTCACAATATATTATATAGTTATATAGTTATTAATATAGTTTCATTAAATTCACTTAAATTGCGATTAAAATAGAAAAATCAAATCAATGTTAATAATATCCTAAATAAAATGCAATAAACAATCTGAATAATAGTTATAACAATTTAACATTATTCACAATATATTATAGTTATATAGTTATTAATATAGTTTCACACACACATCATTACATTTACTTAAATTCCGATTAAAATAGAAAAATCAAATCAATGGTAATAATATCCTAAAGAAAATGCAATAAACAATTTAAATAATTATTGAAACGGCTTAACATTATTCACAATATATTATAGTTATATAGTTATTAACATAGTTTCATTACATTCACTTAAATTCCGATTAAAATAAAAAAATCAAATCAATGGTAATAATATCCTAAAGAAAAATTGCAATAAACACTTTAAATTATTATTATAACAATTTAACATTATTCAAAATATATTATAGTTATATAGTTATTAACATAGTTTCATTAAATTCACTTAAATTCCGATTAAAATAAAAAAATCAAATCAATGGTATTATTATCCTAAAGAAAAATTGCAATAAACACTTTAAATTATTATTATAACAACTTAACATTATTCAAAATATATTATAGTTATATAGTTATTAACATAGTTTCATTAAATTCACTTAAATTCAGATTAAAATAAAAAAATCAAATCAACAGTAATAATACCCTAAAGAAAATGCAATAAACAATTTAAATAATTATTGAAACGGTTTAACATTATTCACGACTTTTCACAAGATCAAATTGAAAAATGAAGATGATAACCGTTGGTTACGTAAAGAATGAATAAAAAAAAAAAGAGAAAAAAAAATTGAAGAGGGGATCGAGAATGTGAGCGATCGTTGCTATCGCTAGAGAAGGATCTTCCTGATCGAACGAAAGCGTAAGCCATGTAATCCTCCGTGAAATACCGTGCTGGATCGGAACGACCGAGAACTTTGCCGTACGGCCGAGGACAACGAGGACATCGATTATTCGCGGGAAACCACTCGCGTTAATCGTTTAAACTCTTGTGCAGGGCTGTTCTAAAGGGAAAGAGGGCAGGAGGTTCAGAGGTTGGGATGTATCGGAGGTGGTTTTACGCAGTGCACGCTTGCACCCAGGTAAGCGTGATCGTGATCAACGAAACCACGAGATACCAGGGTTCATCGAGTATCCCTAGTCAACTGTGTGTAAGAGTCTCGGCTTTGTGCCAAAAGATCAGCACGTTGACCGCGACGCGTGCGAGTGGTTCGTCATTCGACTCGCTTAAATTCGACTCAAAAATTTTCATTCGATTTTGAAGTTATACTTCTTTAGGCGCGTTGTGGAAAATGTAATGGGGAGTGTTTTGTTTTTCTTGAAAAACGACACCATGAAGTTTGTCGGTATTTACGATGCGCGGGTAAAGCGATTTCAAATATACGGCATGAAATAATTCGTAAATAAATCAATTACATTATACTTATTAATTAAATCTTTATCAATGGTATTTAATACCTTCATTTTATTTTATCTTTTCATCGTCTTTTCGACAAATGTAGAGTATTATATTGGAACGCGGGATAATTGAGGTTATTTTTGAGGTTATTGAGGTTATATTCGTTTTGGTACGCCAAAGAAGTATAACTTCTTACGTGCATACATAAGTACACACACTAGTTTTTTATTTCAAACTTTCTTAACACGTTTCCCCTGCCACGTGTACCATTTTCGTTACACGCTAAAATACATTTGTACGCCGAGCTGAATTTTTTCATGTCAGATGTTTTTCATCTGAAAGTAATTGCTGGTAACACTGTCTTACGTGATCTAATGATGTTTACAACAATTTTTGTGTCGTGCACCGATAACAGTACACGCGGAATTGTAATTTGTTACGTGTAAATTATATTAGGAACAACCGCGCGAAATACAACAAAAATGGTAACAATCTTTTGTAATTATTATTATAATAAGCCATGATTGTTTTAACAAAATTCATCGCTACATGAAAATATAAGTCAAACATATAGGACTACTTTCTATTTCATATTCATTTTTGTACGTAACTTTTATTTCAATTATTCCTCTAATGAAATCAATTTCATTTATTAGTGTTATTTTGCACATTTTGTCGTTTTAATACTTATAATTATGAAAATAATATATATTCTGTCAAAAAGGAAAAGAAAAAAACAGGTATTTATAGAAAATTATTAAACTTGTTACCGTGTACTGAAACTTGTCCTTGAAACTCTTCATAAATAGCATGGCAGGGAACGTATTAACGAATTTTCATACCAAGATCTATCAATCATATCTTTTGATATTTGCAATAAAACGGAAAACGAAATTATAAAATAATTATTGATGTTATCTGTAATGTACTCACTATTGACCAATATAAACTTGTTTTTTAATAAATAGTTTAAAGTCATACAATAACAAATGCAAATTCGTTTAAAAATACTGCATCATATGCAAATAGTTTTTTTTTTTTTTACAATAGTCACGTATTGTGCATTAATTCTTTTCCTTAACACGAACGTTTTCCTGTGTTCCACAGGAAACTTAAAATCACTGGGCATTATTGTAAGCATCATTTACACAAATAGTCGATTACGTTAGGAAACTCTACTATACATTCTCATAAAAAAGCAATACGAGAATTGTAAATAACAATTCTCTCACGGATTTTCACCTGTAACGGAAAAGAGGGAAAGTACTTAAACGAAATTGTTAAATGTTGTTAATCATCGAAGCGAGGTAACGTTTACGTTCAGATAATGGACTTTAGCTGATGGCAATGTCTTGTTGTTTTCGTTGCGGCTCAAAGAAGCCACCTGCGGAATTACTTAAAGCAGCCATTCAAAATGTTTGACATTCATTTATATCCGTACTACATGCTACTTTCTACATTTTCGTATTGCTTCTTTTTTTAGTATAAATTAACCAGTTAATTGTGGACTTTAGTTTCAAAAGATCCCTACCAGTGTGCCGAATTCAAATAAACGTAATGCGTTACGTTTAACGCACGTTTAACTGGTTAAAAAATATACAAATTTGTAAATTTAGCGAGTTTAGCAAGTTTTGGTCCAGTTGATTAATATAAGGCTGGTTTTAATAATTAATTGATCAGGGATAACTAATCAAGGATTAAATTTAGTTGTACCAATGTTGGTTAACGATCAGCTGTTTGGCTAAACTTTAGTTCAAGTGGATCAATTATTTGGCTAACGTTCAAAGTACTAGACGTGTATACACGCACATAACCTTAAAATTCATTAAAATTAAATTTAAAAATGATTTTATACATATGTAATCTTAAAAGTAATGAAAAATTGAATTTAAAAATGATTTTTATACATATATAACCTTAAAAATAATGAAAGATTGAATTTGAAAGTGATTGTGTAGATACATCATCTAAAAAATTATAAAAAATTGAACCGGAAAAGGATTGATCTTTTTCAATAGGATAAATTTGCTGATAATGAAATAATTAATAATAAATTTATTTCATTAATTATTCTTTATAGTATTATATTTTGATCTTAAAATTTGTTTAATTTTTTTATTATTAAAATAACTCAAATAAAATGCAGTATTGTTAAAATTTAATATGGATTATATTTAATTTCATTATTAGATTATAAAATGTAATTTTTATACGAAATTGAATTCAACAGCAAAGTTAATAAATGAGTAGTTGTTATTTATTTGATAATAATTTTTAAACTTTTTTGGTTCTATTCATAAGTTTCTGTTTAACCTAAATTTTTATTAATACTAGTCAAATTTTTGTAAATCAATATTAATCAAAAACTATGAACAATACAACACAAAATACGTTAAATTGTGAACCCCAACAACACAAACTTAAGTTCACCTAAACATCTTTTTGAACTATAAATGTACAACCAGTCCTTAAAAAAGATTCTAAATTTATTAGAAATTCAAACGCAAGATCTTTAACAACATTACATTAAAATGTGTTATACAATTTAAAGTAATTAATTTTAACATTAACATAAAAAGCTGTTCAATCATCATATTAAAAAGCTCGTTATACAGGAGTGTAAGGTTGATAATGACATTGCTAACAAATCTTTATGCTGGTAATACACGCAGGAAACACGCTTCGTTATATCTCTTATCTAACAATCGACTATCTAATATATTTAATCAACACAAATTGTAAGATTTACACCAGAACTATGAATATGACTACACGAATAGAAAAAAAAAAAAGCATTCATAAAGAAGGTCAGTTTGATTCCAAAAGTTACATTCGCGTTATATACAGGGTGTCCCTGTTTTTTCCAACAAAATTATATACCAAAATATTTTATGATATAAAATAAGAAATAAATGTTACATAAACATGAACTTTTAAATACTTCATTGACCCTTTCACGATAACGGAACATGAGTTCCGTCTGATCGATCAGTTTAGCATCAAAGAATGGGTCATCGAGCCATTAATGCAGATCGTACATGTTAACCTGTATGCTGGTTAGTCTTTTGTTATCTTACATTCAAATATTCAATTATTTCTTTAAATCAACATATTCATATTCATTCATATATCCCATAGTCACACAAACACACACATACAATTGTGAATATAGGAAGCTATAAATTAAATATTACAATAATTGTATGCGTGATGTCAAGTTCGCGTATCGTTACTGCAAATTTCGTGAACCAATACGACACATTTAATAGATACCAAATATAACCGGCGTTAGTCGTGAATATTATTCTGATAATTTATTAAATAAAAATATTCAACTTAAGGTCACATCACTGGGTAGGAACGTTAAAATAAATGTATTTATTTTACTTTAAATTATTATAAATATTAATACAATGCATTGAAATATTGAACATACCTTAATTGACTGTAAATTCTCGAAGGAAAATGTTTATTATAATCGAGAAGCACTGCGTATAAATTCAGTGTGTTATTCCTCTTCGAAATCCAACGTTAGACTGGCTCATTGTCCTCTAGGAAAGTCAGTTATAATACTTTTATTGATTGTTGTTTATATGACTTTTCGAAAGTTACATATGTATAAAGAAAATAATATGCAGAGTAAATAACATTTAATATTATTCTGTTCTTATTTTAACGTTGCATTTATATATAATATAATCTTAATTTGTGTACTTTAGTTTGAACAATTACATAACCATTAAAAGAATGTAAAATATAATAATAACACATATAAATATATTTGTTAAAACGTTACATGCCTATTAACATACCTTGAATATAATTTGATATGTTTTTAGATTTCAACTTTGAACTAAAAATTATTACTGACAAGCGAAATCTTTAAACAAATCTGCTTTTGTTGAAAAAATTGCATAAATCATAAAATAACTTTGGATTAAATTAATTATAATCTTAAATTCTATTAGAAGTAAATTTTATTGCATTAATAATTTCTTTTTCATTTTCCTTAATATATTTTATTACGGTAATGAATCTTTTATTTTGTATTTCATTGTTTTCTATAAATAAAATTTCATTGGCGTAATATCTGAAAATCTTGGGAACGAAAAATTGATTCGTTTCGATCTATGTATCATTGAAGATAATGTTCATTTAACTATTATCGTATTGGTATCACATAATGTCTCAAAAAACCATCTAATTATATCCATAAATGTTAACAAATTAATAATACATTATTTCCTACAAATTCTGACTCCAATTCATTTCATAAGAAATCATTAAAAAAAAAAACCGTGCAGTTAATCTTTCAGATAAAAAGTAAGATTAGAATATATTATCGTTTCATATACACAAATAAATTTCTATTTTTAGATTTTAATCTTGTGCTGATTTCTATTTTTATATTGCGTTAACGAAACACCAATCCTCATTATCATTTCGTATTTTCGTTATAACTTTAAAATTAAACATTTATGAGTTTATGCTTATGCAATATATTGTTTCTTTATATTTATTTATAGAATAGAAAAAACTGGTGTGTGTACTTATGTATGCACGTAAGAAGTTATACTTCTTTTGCGTACCAAAACAAATATAACCTGAATAACCTCAAAAATAACTTTAGAAAAAAAAGAAAGGAAACATATTTTCAATCGATCGATATATTACATATATAAGAAAGAATACAAAACAAAAATATCAAAATCTAGATATCAGTCCACACTAAATATAAAGGAGATATATCGAATAATTTTATGCGTCAACGGCCATGGCGCTGTGATAGCACTGGTTCCCGTTCGATCATTTAAGGGGTTATACGCAGTTGCGAGGCTCGAAAAAGACGTATTTTCATGAATTTTTTCTAGAAACAGTTTTTATTTCTCAAACAAAAGTGATGGTAATTCAAATAGAGCCAACTTTTGAGAATACAATAGCGCATCGATTATGTAAAAATATTAATCTGCACCGCTCCTGTAGATGATTTCCTGAACGTCCTCTAAAAAAAGACGTTTGGCGGTGATCTTCATTTCGGCGGTTTGGATTATTGAAATTAAAAAATATAGTGGATTCTTTTAAAGGATAGATTAATGCAGGTATTAAAACCAAGGAATAATAAAAATTTTGATTTTTGACAAAATGGCCTCTATTTGAAAAAAAGTTGTTTTTTTTGACTAAAATTTTCGCTCTAAATTGTTACAAAAAAAATAGTAATAAATTTTTTAAAAATTATTCCTTATACTTAATACCTGAGGAATATATCTAAGAAGATTGTGTAAAAATTCGAAAACGATCGGTTAAACCGTTTTTGAAAAATCGAGATCACCGACTTTGAAAATACCGTTTTGAGAAAAACGCGTTTAAAGTTTCAAAGAGACGTTTACACATAGTTAAAAATTTTTGTTTGCAGCTTACATGAAGTGAAGAATATTTGTCGGATCGATTTGAAATTTTCAGAGAATATACTTAAATATATGTACATTCCGAAAATGAAAAAAAAAATCGATTTTTTAAAAATTCTAACTGCGTATAACCCCTTAAGTCAAGTATCTCTGAGTACGATTAGTACTTGGATGGGTGACCCGCTTGAGAAAAAATGGGAAGACGAAGAGAAGACAACTTCATGCCGTAAACTTGAAATTGTTTTGCCACGCGTCGTAAATACCAACGAATTTCATGGTGTCGTTTTTACAGACGCTCGGAAAAAATCACTCCCATTACATTTTCCCAAACGCGCCACAAAAGAAGTATAACTTCAAAAAAGTAGGACACCTAATATGTATATAAATTTTTATAATTAGTACATTATTAATAATATATACTTATTCTTTTAGTTTTTCATCGGTTAAGTAAAGGTGTGATCGTGAAGTATAATTAATTAGTTAAGGTAAGGGCATACAGTATAATTCAACGATAACGTTTATGAACTACTTAGTTATATAAGTGTATATATATGTATATGTGTATGTGTATATATATATATATATGTAGATAGATAGAAAAGATCGTTACATTAGGTTTCCAGTATATACATACATTTCACAATCCTAACACGGGCTCGGAACTATCACGTTTTCTTGGTTTATCCTTTTGAAGGATCTACAGGTGTATTAAATGAGAGCTCGATGTCCCGAGGGATAAAAATCTTGGCGGCAGTCACAGCTCGTTTGCGCGGATATCTCAAGTGAATTTCGGTTACAGCTCGTTTGCGCGATCCGACAGGCGGTCTTTTATTATTTCCCCTGTATATGTATGTGTATATGTATGAATGTAAATATGTATATATTATTGGTACACGTGTAAATGTACAGGGTGGTCTAATCTTA
Organism: Polistes fuscatus; assembly: GCF_010416935.1. Lineage (NCBI taxonomy): Eukaryota > Metazoa > Arthropoda > Insecta > Hymenoptera > Vespidae > Polistes > Polistes fuscatus. The sequence goes on along the minus strand of NW_025113086.1, from coordinate 964,037 downwards.
CTGACCAATTATTTTCTAATTTTTTACTTCATGTTTTATCAAAGAATTTTCATTCTTTCTTTCTTTTTTTTTTCTAATATTATTTGGTCGAATAATTTTTGTATTTATTTATTTCTTTTTTATATTAATATTTAGTAATTTTGTAATTTTTGATTGAAAAAGAAATATTTCTATGCCGCTTGTTTAGATATAAATAATTAGAAAGGAATTTAAGCAAATGAATTATAACATGTGATTTTTTAATTAAATATAAAATATTATTAATATTTTCATTAATTCAGATTGAAAATACCAAATATTTTTTAATACAATATAAAAAATAGTATTTGTTATTTATTTAAATAAAACACACTAAATATTTTCTTTAACATAAAATACTATAATGTCCGTATTAGTCATTTAAATACGATAATTATAAAAGATAATATTAACAATTTATTAATCTACTTTAACACATAATATCATACATATTTATTTTTAATATTTCACAAAAGAATATTCATCAAAATAAAATAGAAATATTAATTAATAAACGATCGTTGATTAAATTCATAGACTAAATTATATCATTTAAAAAATGAATTAATTAAACTGCATGATATTAAAAATTCTCAAATGATTAACCAATCATATTCGAAACACCCTGTACGTATGAACGTAAGAGGAAATGACGTCGATTTGTGATACGGTAAGTTCCTTGTCTATCCTGGTGTTTTACCGAGTCGGATCGAAATTGCAGGCTCGATGGCTGAGGGATAACATTGTACGATCGCGATCCCCCAAGAAGATCACAGAGTCTCTTTTATCGACGTCAGGTAAGAAGGCGTAACAAGGTGGTTCAATTGAATGTCCAGAATCGCGGAACTACAGACGCGTGCCGCTCTTTTGCTTCTGTATATCGAACGAATACAACACGGCGGCGTGACTGCAGTCATTTTGCTCGTAAAACATCCACTTTGCGATCTGGAAAAAAAATTCCATTCCATAATACTCAAACGAAAGAGGAAAATAATGAAAGAGAGATTTGGTTTAATGAAACACGCTAGTTTCTTCTATTTCCGCTTTAACACCCAAATTGTTTCGTAATTTCTCGTAATTTCTTTAAAACTCACTCGTAATATTAGGATCCTACGTAAAAATTTAAACGATCAATTAATTGTAAAGAGGAAATCGAATGTTTGAAATAAACGATTAATCACTTCGAGTATATTTTTTTTCTATTTCTTTTTTTTAAATACCGTGGGTAAGAAATTTTGATTGCTCGGTTTGAAGATAAATATTACAAATAAGAAATTTAAATAGACGTTTATTATTATTATTATTTGCTATATATTTTTATTTATTGTGTTTTGTAGATATATTATTTTTTTATTATATATATATATATTATATTTTTTATTGCTATAGATATATTTTTATTTATTGTTGCATTTGCAAGTACGTAGAAAATTTAGCTCACTCGGTGATGAAATTGCGAATACAAAAAAAAAAATTGGAGAAGTTGGATTAAGAGAAGGGGTGATAGAAAGTAGGGGGTAGGGGGAAGAATGAAACGATAGAAAAGTGGGAGAACCAACGGATAAATCATAAAGCACGGTTCTTTCACGCTATGCTAATGACACCTCCTGCATCCTGTGTGTGTATCCTTTACCTGAAGCGCGAAAGTTCAATCTGGTGTATATGCCACGTGTTGTATATTCTTCTCTTTTTCATTCGACTCATGGTAACACACCTCCTTGACGCAATTGCAGGAAATAAAAGATCATTCTCTTTCTCTTTTTCTTTTTCTTTCTCTTTTAGTTAGACGTTGCTTTAGACGTTCACGAGTAACGGTATGGAACTTAGCGGTACGATCGTTTTATTCGGAAATAAAACGATCCTATTCTCTACTCTGGTGTGTTCATGGTTTGAATTTAACAGTAAATGTTACTAACAATAAGTACTTGTTCGAGGAATCGTGACATCGAATAAATTTTCTTCGAGAAATTCGTTTTTATATCTGTGAAATTAAATGTGTATATATATATTAAATAGATTATTTATATATCGAGGAAAAAATATAAATTTGTTATACGTCAACTTAGAACAATCAATATTTTCTTGTAATCCAATATTTGAAAATTCTTGTATTATTATACATATTATATTTATTATTACACATGTATATTTACACATTATTTATATACATTATTATTTTGCATATACATTTATTTTGCATTTATTTTTATATTTGATTATTATACATGTATATTTACAGATAAAGTATATATATATTATAGGATTATTGAAATTTTCAATTGATACAAATTTTATTGGTAAAGATCATTTTATTCTAAGATAATTACAATTGAACATAACCTAAAAGAAAATTGGTCTCACAAGATATGCCTAATTGTTTCAGAAACATTAGAAGATGCAAAGAAAGGCTAATCAAGTACTACTTACAAAAAGAATAATTGTATTTTATTATTAAGTGTAAAAATTAATTCGGTACACTTTTTAAAACAAATACGTAAATCTTACCACATCTTGCTTACTAATAGTTTTTATTTTGATTAATTGACAAATGTTTCATAACTAATAGCATTGATAAACGTTATAACATAGCGGGTGATTATTCATATTCAAATCAGAGTTATAAGTAATCTCATATCATGTAATTTAATTAATTCCTACATCTAATATTACAAATATTCTCGCGGGACTAATTTTTAATAATTTAAAATAAAATGATATTCCTTTAAGAATACAAATTTTCTATTATAATAAAATTCATATCAATTTAAAAATTTAATAATCCTAAAATAAATTGAAATTCTTTGCATTCAAAACAAATATAAATTATTTCAAATTTACAGTACGATCAAATAAAAATATTCCTGAGACTCGCTGTATTTACAAAAATTAATAAGAAAAAAGGTATACGTTAATAAATCATGATGAACTTTCGAGACAACTGAATACACAAATATGACTTTTAAAGTAACATCAAATTACAAAGGACTTAAAAGCACACTTTGATATTCTCCTAATAGATATTTGATCTTTGACACATGCAAATCATTAGAATTTCCTAAGCATAAAGATTATCGCAACGGCAACGTATGTACAATATACATGCGTGTCTATACCTACGTGTCACGTCGTACAATCGCGATGCATGCCAGGTAAATAGAAAAAGACAGGCCATGGGGAGGGGGGTAGGAGGGGAAGGGGGGAGGAGCAAGAAAGAAAAAACCAGAAAAAAAGAGAAAGAAAAAAAGAAACCCAAGATAGAAAGAAAAGAAAAGAAAAGAAAAGAAAAGAATAGAATAGAGAAGATGGAGTCTCTGATCAAGAGGCAAAGACACGCGCCAACGAGCACGCGCCGATAGATCTGACATCTTGACGCCCGTCGGCCGTCGTCAGCCCTCCTCGTTGTCGTTGTCGTTGTCGTCATCGTCGTTGTCGTTGTCATTGTCGTTGTCGTCGTCGTCATCGTCTAACGCGAAACACCACCAACAAGCAAACGATGTACACGTGACCGGAGACTTCAGACATCATCCTTACACTTCCACTTCCACTTCTTTTTCTTCTTCTATTTCTTCTGCTGCTTCTTTTGCTTCTTCTTCTTCTTATACTTCTTCTTCTTCTACTTCTTCTGCTTCTGCTTCTTTTTCTTCGATTTCTCTAACACGTTGACTGCCGTGTCGGTCACCGGTGACCTCAACACAACCAATAGCAAAAACACATAATTAGAATAAATACCGATACCGATAAATTTTTAAATAATACCATTATTTTATAAGGGTTTGAAGAAAATAATGACATACAGAACGTGTAAAAATAATGTTATAATTAAACAAACAATGTACACGTGACCGGAAACTTCAGACATCATCCTTACACTTCTACTTTTTTTTCTTCTTCTACTTCTTCTGCTGCTTCTTTTGCTTCTTCTTCTTCTACTTCTTCTTCTACTTCTTTTGCTTCATCTGTTTCTACTTCTTCTGCTTGTTTTTCTTCGATTTCTCTAACACGTTGACTGCCGTGTCGGTCACCGGTGACCTCAACACAACCAATAGTAAAAATACATAATTAGAATAAATATCGATACCGATAAATTTTTAAATAATACCATTATTTTTATAAGGGTTTGAAGAAAATAATGACATACAGAACGTGCAAAAATAATGTTATAATTAAGCAAACGATGTACACGTGACCGGAGACTTCAGACAGACTTACACTTCCACTTCTTTTTCTTCTTTACTTCTTCTGCTGCTTCTTTTGCTTTTTCTTCTTCTAATTCTTCTTCTTCTACTTCTTCTTCTACTTCTTTTGCTTCTTCTGTTTCTACTTCTTCTGCTTCTGCTTCTTTTTCTTCGATTCCTCTAGCACGTTGACTGCCGTGTCGGTCACCGGTGACCTCAACACAACCAATAGTAAAAATACATAATTAGAATATCGATACCAATAAATTTTTAAATAATATCATTATTTTTATAAGGGTTTGATGAAAATAATGACATACAGAACGTGCAAAAATAATGTTATAATTAAGCAAACGATGTACACGTGACCGGAAACTTCAGACATCATCCTTACACTTCCACTTCTTTTTCTTCTTCTATTTCTTCTGCTGCTTCTTTTGCTTCTTCTTCTTCTTATACTTCTTCTTCTTCTACTTCTTTTGCTTCTTCTTCTGCTTCTTTTTCTTCGATTTCTCTAACACGTTGACTGCTGTGCCGGTCACCGGTGACCTCAACACAACCAATAGTAAAAATACATAATTAGAATAAATATCGATACCGATAAATTTTTAAATAATACCATTATTTTTATAAGGGTTTGAAGAAAATAATGACATACAGAACGTGCAAAAATAATGTTATAATTAAGCAAACGATGTACACGTGACCGGAGACTTCAGACAGACTTACACTTCCACTTCTTTTTCTTCTTTACTTCTTCTGCTGCTTCTTTTGCTTCTTCTTCTTCTACTTCTTCTTCTTCTACTTCTTTTGCTTCTTCTGTTTCTACTTCTTCTGCTTCTGCTTCTTTTTCTTCGATTTCTCTAACACGTTGACTGCCGTGTCGGTCACCGGTGACCTCAACACAACCAATAGTAAAAATACATAATTAGAATAAATATCGATACCAATAAATTTTTAAATAATTATTTTTATAAGGGTTTGATGAAAATAATGACATACAGAACGTGCAAAAATAATGTTATAAATACGAGGAAAATATGCGTGATATTTAACGACGTTTTTTTTTTTATAATTGCTTGATAAAATGGTATTTTTCATCATCAGAACATTTCACTAAAAATACGTCGGTAACTTCATCCTAAAATCGGGAATTCAAATATTTTTCGAGTTACTTGTCTTTATAACAACATTTAATTTATAAAAAAAAATTATTAGTAAAAGCTCTATTGCCGATTTCCTGTAACATTTTATAGTTTTGAACTATAAGCAGTCATTTGATCAGATAAATCAACTGTAGATTTTTATAAATTATAATCTATTACTATTTTTGAATAGTTTGAAACAACTGATAATCACAAAAGTGATCTACAGCGCTTCGGGGGTCACCGGTGACCTCACCACAAATAATGCATTAAACACAATTATGCAACACCCTTTATCTATTGTAACAAAAATTTCAACAAAATATGCATCCCATAATAAAAAAACTCATGTAGACGCCACAGACAAGTCACGTGAAATCAACGTGTTGATTTTGCATCTTTCTTCGACCACTCATCGGAAGACACGCGCCTGACAACTTCCCTCTTTCGTCTTTACCTTCATTTTCACCTCTCTTTTTACCCCTTCCCACCCATCCTCTTCTTCATCTTCCTCTTAAATCCTTTTTTTTAATACTTTTGTTTTTTATTTTCCACCCACACATTGGATTTCCCGGAATCGAGTTTGGTAAGATCGAATCGCTGTTGGGATCGGGACGACCCACCGCGAGTAGCCCACGAGAAATCGTGGATCCCCTTAGTTGTGTTGTGTAAATATGCATGTACGTATGTATGTTTTGTTTGTATCAATGTATGGGTTTATTTATGTATGTACATATATACCTCCGACCTCTTCCTTAACGTCTACGATCTTTACCGCGAATCAGATTGGCCCAACGAGTTAAGGGAATCTACCTAAGACACTGTGGAATCTTACTTGGAGACATGTTGATTTCAATGAATACCAAATTATTCTTATTTGAGATATCAGTCGTAATTATTTTTAAATAATTTCATTGATATTTTTATTTTTCAGTTATTACTACATTTTTATTTTTATGCACAATAATCAATATCTTGTTTGTACATTTTGTAAGATTTCGAGTATTGTTTGAATTAATTTGTTGATATTGTTAGGTGTATCTTATCTTTTACATAAAAAATATGGAAATGTTAAATCTGATAACTTAGGTCAACCGTACTCAACCCTTTTTCCTTCGCGGAGTCGCACATAGGCGCCGCATAGGTTGAAAATCGATGACAAAAAATAAGATCATCAGGTTGGAAGACAATAAATGTATTTAAACATTAACGCGATATTTAATTTTATTTATAAGAGTGATCAGTCTTAAATGTTAGGGATTGTTGGGTATAATTCATGACTGAACAAGGTGTTTACTTAACAGGATTTTGATAACTACCAAAATATGCTTGAAAATATCAGTTATTATAATTATTTTTAAATATATATTTCACATATTAATATCTCGTTAATTATTAACTTAAAGCTTACATTCGTTTAATAATATTTGTGAAAATAATTGACATCAAATATCTAATTAATTAAATAAATAAAAATTATATATCTCGAGTACTTTGTTTTAAACTTAAAAAAATATTTGACGCATGATATCATAAAAACTTTTCTTCGTATAATTATTTGTCTATTTTTAACTAAAATGATATAAAAATTCTAAGTCGTTGATAGAAAATACCATAATAATTAGAAAGGAATATAATTCTATACTTTGAAAAATATACGAAAGCATTAACTAGTTGAAAAGTTTTCTTTTGTATGATACGTTTGAAAACATGGTTCCACAACCTTGTCTAATTATACTAATTAATTCAATTTCAAACTAGATCATGTATATACGCGGTACTGTATGCTTGGTAATGCAAAACACGTTAACACGCTTATAGCATCTAAAAGATAAACAGGAATATGTAAGCTCATTAAAGATTATTAAATCAGGTTTGAAAAGAAGGAGCTGCAATTGATGAACAAAATATTTAAGACAAATAAGAAAGTTCAATGAGTTGCATTTAAATTTAAATTGCATCCTATCCATGTAAATGTGTATACATTAAATTCATTTAGGTTTATTTATTTTACCCATAAAAAACAAATTATTACGAGAAAAAATTATAAGAACGTTATTAACCAGTTATATAATGTATATAATATATAAATTAAACTCATTTAGGGGGGTTTATTTAAGTATTACAATCGAAAAAAAAGTGTTTGTCTAAGTTTAACTTAGATTTATTAAATTTATTAGTTTAACTTAGATTTATTAAAGTTATTAATTTTATCCATGATTGTCAAAATTATATGCAATACAAAAGCACAGCAATATTTAGATTCGTCCAATTATCTGCATTTGATAAAAATACAACAACAACAACAACAAAAAGAACATTCTTTCATATTTTTCCAAACTCGTCTCGTTTCATCCATTTAACATAAATATAAAAAATAAATAAAGAAAACGAAACAAACATACGATACAACCCAAGTGAACGCGTCTCTAACGAACACCAAGATTAAACCTAACCTCAATAAAATAAATTTCTCTCAGAAAAAAAAGAAACAAAAACAATCTCTATTAAATCAGCTATAATAAACCCGAAATACTAAAGCTGAAAAATGATCGTTAACTCGTGTCAGATGTTAAAAAGAAATTACGATAGGTTAGGAAAAATTTTGGCGACGAAGAGCACAGCAGCAGCACGTTCATGGGGTTGCATCTTGCATACCAACCGGCAAGAAGGTCCCACGGGATTCAAGGAAAGAGAAGAAGGTCTTCTTGCTGAGAAAGAAAGAACAAGAGAATGAGAAAGAGAGTGAGAGAGAGAGAGAGGGGGGGAAGAGAAAGAGAGAGAAGGTTTGCCAAGGAGGACGGTAGACGACGGCCACTAAATATTGTGTTCGCGCAGAGAATACAGCTCTTGGGACACGTGTAAGCGGGGCGGCGGGATTCCGTATGAGCAGATCGGCCCGCCGATTATACGCTAATTCAACGCAAATTCCTTCCCGGAGATATCTGTATCGCTCGCATACATCAGAGCCCGCGGTAGCTGCTGGCTGCTGCCGTTGGCTGCTGCTGCTGCTGCTGTTGCAAGTTGCTGTTGCAAGTTGCTGTAGCCAGCCATTGCTGTTGCTGTTGTTGCTGGCCGTTGCTCCTCCGAGCGGCTTAATCAGTACCCAAGAAGAGACAACTATATAGCCGCAACTACGTAGTTCCGTGTGCGTACACCTTACACACGTTGTCTTACCAAGAGGTGCGGAATCCCACGAAAATAAGACTCACCGGGATTGTACGTTCGATCGGTAGTTAGTTGCGAAACTATGGAAATAAACGTTGGTTTACTTTTAACTAAAACCAACAATAATATACTCTTATATATGTTTTCTTTATTACCGACATGGATCGTACATTTTTGAACTTGTTCGAATTTTATTAAGAATTTTTTGTAAAAGTTTTGTCTCCGTTGGAAGGGAAAGAAAAATCTGTACGAATCCTGATCATACGATATAATATATTTTTAGCAAAAAGAATATTTTTCTTGTTGCGAGACAACAATCCAAGTAAATTCCTTGCGTAACTCAGTCGTAGAATGGAATTCGAATGTTTGCGAGGGGGTGGTTTGAAAGATTTTTCATAGATTTTCTCACGTACCATCTGTATCTTTTACTTTTTCTTTTATTCTGAGAATAAAGGATGTAGATAAAAAATAAAAAAAGGAAATAATAAGAATTAGGAGAATGCTACCGTAGTAGTAGCAGCAACCAACCAACCAACCAACCAACCAAGAAAAGATATCCTTCGCACGAAAGTCCACCGAAGAGGATCTTCGGGGTCCAGAACGCAGGAGCGAAGATATATCACGTTGTCGGCCGACATACCATTCTTTTGCGGCACCACCGTGCCGACACTACGCACAGGATTCACAAATTAAGGAGCGCCAAAGTCCGCGGCATGCCGTAGGTATGGCGCTATCGCGCTTCATAAAACTTCGTTAGCAACCTGCAAGTAGACGGCTACTCCAACGGTACGACCCCTACCTATATACCTAACTATATACATTTCTATATACATATTATGTATGTATAATATAAAGGATGATTATTCTTGGAACTGGGACAGAGAGACAGGCTACTGTTCTTTATTAAACACAAATAAATATAATCATATAATACAGTACATTCTATCATATGATCTATCATATGATATATATACATTTCTATATACATATTATGTATGTATAATATACAAGATAATTATTCTTGGAATTGGAACAGAGAGACTACTGTTCTTTATTAAATACAAATAAATATAATCATATAATACAGTACATTCTATCATATGATCTATCATATGATATATATACATATTTCTATATACATATTATGTATGTATAATATAAAAGATAATTATTCTTGGAACTGGGACAGAGAGACTACTGTTCTTTATTAAACACAAATAAATATAATCATATAATACAGTACATTCTATCATATGATCTATCATATGATATATATACATTTCTATATACATATTATGTATGTATAATATAAAGGATGATTATTCTTGGAACTGGGACAGGAGAGAGAGGCTACTGTTCTTTATTAAACACAAATAAATATAATCATATAATACAGTACATTCTATCATATGATCTATCATATGATATATATACATATTTCTATATACATATTATGTATGTATAATATAAAGGATGATTATTCTTGGAACTGGGACAGGAGAGAAAGAGAGAGGCTACTGTTCTTTATTAAACACAAATAAATATAATCATATAATATAATACATTATATCATATGATCTATCATATGATATATATACATATTTCTATACACATATTATGTATGTATAATATACAAGATAATTATTCTTGGAATTGGAACAGAGAGACTACTGTTCTTTATTAAATACAAATAAATATAATCATATAATACAGTACATTCTATCATATGATCTATCATATGATATATATACATATTTCTGTATACATATTATGTATGTATAATATACAAGATAATTATTCTTGGAACTGGAACAGAGAGACTACTGTTCTTTATTAAATACAAATAAATATAATCATATGATATAATCAAGTTCTAATTTTTTTTTTCTTAGTTATTATATGGATACTTATTGTCGAGTGCAATTATACTCTGTTTTTTTATATAACGTAATCTTTTTATTTTATCTTACGTATCATAGACGTACTTTCATAACCTAATCATCATTGCGTATCATAACCTAATATCATTGATATGTTAATACTTGATGAGATATTTGATATTCTATATTGTTTGCATTTTAGAGCATGCTTTTAATAAAGAAAGGTAATATTAAGAATGTGATTTTTCAATTTTGATGAAATGATATTATGAATAAATTAATATACCTTTTCAAATAATGGTGTGTTCAATCCCATAGGATGTTAAGTCCCAGCCCTTTGGAATAACGATTTAAAATATCAAATAAAATAAATCTCGGAAAGGATTCACATTTCAATAGCTTAAGTTTAAAACGTATTATGTCTGTTCCGGTTCCAAGTATCACCCTGTATTTTTAGTACCTTTAATTATAACGGTGGACAGAATCTAAATATCAAAAATAATATATTTTATGAAATGAAATATTAATATCATTTATATTACAAAATAAATCATTAATTTATATAAATTAGTTTGACCTATATTTAAAATTAATCCAGTTTCGTAATTATCAGCATAAATATATTCACATTTATTTATATAAATATTTTTAATATGAACGTTGAAAATACTGGACAATGACAAGACCACCATAAAAAAAAAAGAAATGAATTTCATGTAACTCTCCATGAGATCTTCGCATCTTTCGAGTAAGTTTGCATTAGTCTGATTATCCTCAACGGCCTGTTCTCGTGGTTCGTGAGTTTTTTCCTATTTCTTAGTCTGCGTTTCCGGTGTTGTATGTTCCAACATCATACTACTCACATCAGAGAGAATGAGAGATGAAAAGAGAGAGAAAGAGAGAGAGAGAGGGAATGGGTTGTTGGGATGCTGAGACCACCGTCTTTCTTAATCGGCCGTAATTAGTGTACTCCCAACGACAACACGGTTGTGTACTCGTTAAGACTCGCGGGTGAGGCTTTGATGCATTCGAGTTGTTACCTTGAGATTGTACTATGCGTTGTTTGATTTTTTTTTCTTTCCTTTTTCTTTCTATCTTTCTCCTTTCAACATGATCTGTCTTTCATTTTCAACATGGCATCGTATTCGTTCGATTGAAATATTCGATCATCCTGTATAAGAATTTTTCATTGAAAAATTTGACCAAAATTATTTTTATTTTTCAATATTCAAATGAAATATTCAATTATCATCTATAAGGATATTTACGTAAAGAATTTTATTCCTTTTCATTAAAGTGTATTCATTTCCTAACCTATATCTTTGATCGAAATATTTAATTATATATGTATATTCATATAAATAAATTAATTTAAATTAATTTAAAATGTATTTATTTACTAACCTATATGTTATTGATCGAAATATTTAATCGTAGTATTCATTTAAATTGTATACATATATATAGAAATAAATTACTTTAAATTCATTAAAAATGTATATTAATTTACTAACCTATATTATTGATCGAAATATTTAACTGTAGTATGTAAGAAAGTTGGTCAGAATTACTTCTTTGCATTAAATGAAAGTAAAATGTATTAATCTATTAATTTCAATTAGTCTAATGCAATTAAAATATTTGTCAAACCAAGAAAGAAATTGACACAAATATTATATCAAAATATAATTATAATTTTGTAATTAAATGATAACGTTTTAATTTACCATTACTTTTATACCATAATTTCAATCTTAATTAAACCATACTTAACATAATCAATTAAGTATACATAGACCAAATATAATAGAATAATTGAAATCATAATATAAAAAAAAAAGAGAACTTTTATCCAAAATGTAGATATAAATATCCGAATTTAAAAGTCATCATGAATTATATTTCAATTGATTCTCATGAACTATAGTTCAATCAATTTTATAGCAAAGGGGTTGTCCCGTTCGTCGAAGCCAGGATATTGGCGCCACGTGGCTCTAATATCACCAGAACATCGTATATCCTCTCTCGATGGGCGACGCTCGTTAATTTACCGTAAAGATACACCGTAACGGTGTACAGAGGGCAAAAGTCCTATAACACAAGGCAAAGACGACCATTCTACGTTGGGGAGAGGTTTACATACAAATACTAATATTATATGTAACTATTAAAATATCTAGCTCAGTTAATTTACGAAGTAACTAGATATTACATTAAATAACTAGGCTTTTTTTTATGAGAAAGTATATAAAAATATTGTTATTATACATATTCAATTGTTCAATGGATCGGTATTGCTATTTCATGTAATAGCTGGTTATTTCATGAAATAACAGATTTTATACAGTAACGATAATTTACTGAGTGATTCTTGGAACTGGTTAAGACTGCTGTTCTTTATTAAATAAAAATAAATATAAATGATAAAAGAAAACATCTGCATTTGGTTCACCGTTATAATTACAGGTGCATTACAAAGTAATACTTACAACCGGAACAGGTATAATACGTTCTGACTTCTTGTAATTTTATTTTTTATGTGAATGCACCGATGCACTCGACAGATACAATTGTATTTTAATTTTTAATGCAACTAAATATTTCTTTTTTAACCAATTGTCCCTTTTTATAATTCTGCGTGTAAAAGTAATTCAAGATCATCGAAATGTCAATACTTAACGAGATATGTTTTCATATGATATTTTTTTTTATCATTTTTTTTCTATTTTTATTTAATAAAAAACAGTAGCCTGTTCCATTTCCAAGAATCACCCTGTATACATTATCTTATTGTTAATGTGCAAACATATTCGTATACAGTAAAAAATCAGCGTTATATTGTTAAATCGTGGAAACCTTAGATTTTACCAGAAGTAACTAGGCATTTTTGAAAAGGCGTATAAAAATAATTATATTATAACCTAAAACTAATACAGTTGTTTTTCGTTTCTATAAATTCTTCGTATTTTATTTTCGTTTTTATAATTTTCGAAGGAAACTTAATTTTATCCTTTTAATCGATAAAGAAACTCTATCTCTAGATTAAATAAAATTTGCTTGGAAGCCTTGAAACAAAAAACTACATATTTTCTATCTCTGTACTTACAACAGTACAATATAGGAAAATATTGAAACGAAATCGAAGAATATTTTTCTTTCACTCAGGATCAAATTTCAGTCTCCTACCTTAACTACCCGTCACTTGTAAATTCACGTATTACCTAGCTAAAGTATACAATTCTTCCTCGTATGATATTCAAACAGATCAGTACAGAATTATTTCATGATTTAATTGATCATACCACGTATTAACAGATTTCACCAAATAACAACAACATATTACAAACATAAATAAATTTAACAAAAAATAAGAAACAAGGAAGAGTGAAAGAAATAAAAAGTAAAGGAAAAAAAAAAGCGGAGAATCGCAAACAACAACAACAACAAAAACTAAAAGAAAAGAAAAGAAAGAAATGGAGGAACGGAAAAAAGGCGAAACCGTAAAAAAAAATATAGGAACGGAAAGAAAGAGAAAGAAAGAGGAGAAAAAAGGAGATAGAAAGAGAGAAGAGAGTGGTCGCGCGCGCGCGCGCGCGAGATTCTCGTCATTAGGGGTACGTAGCCTCGTTAGGATGAGTTTTTCCAGCGCTAATGAGCTTGCCTGCAGGTTGTCTCCATCGTTGCAGAGGGTCCGAACGTAGTATAGTATTCGCGAGCATGCGCCGAAGCACACGCCGCGTAGCTGGACCCTTCCTATGACGCCCCCGCATGAATCTGGAGAGAAAGAGGAACAGTAAGAGAGAATAAAAGAGAGAAAGAAAAGGAAAAAAAAAAGGATATAGAGCAGGACACTCGTTTTAATCTAGCCTTGGACGTTGCTCCCATTCTCCCTGGTCGTCCCGTCGCGTTCGTCGTTCCGTCGTCCGTCGTTCCGCGCGTTCCGACTTTGCGAAAATGAAAACGCATGTCTCCGTGGCTTTAACCCCTCGACTAGAGTACCTCTCGTCTTTCCACGCTACGTACGCATTACGTTTCTTCGTTACTTTCCCACCCACACACGCGCCTATCATTTTCCACGTGAGGATAATAGGAGTACTGTTGTTCCTATTAGAAGGGTGAAGAAGAATATTTATCTTAATTAACATATTTTCTCTCGTCTTTTTCAGGTTTTCAGGTGTTTTCGGCTTTTTTTTTTATTAGTAATGCGTAGCTCGCTTATTTCTTTTCCGGTTTTTTTATTTGATTTCTGCTGTGTATTTCTGTTTTATTAAATTGTTAAGACTTGGTATTTCATTATTGGTTCAAGTTCTCTTCGAGATTTTTTTATCGGTTTAAAACAATATTTATATTAATTAATATTTTTTCTCTTTCTTTCTTTTTTTAGTTTTTTATTAGTAATGTGACTTGCTTATATTTCTTTTGAGATATTACTTAACTAGTGGGTTTTTTTTCAGTTTGATATTAAATTTGAGTAAAACTTAATATTCGTAATTAATAGTAGTTTTAATTAATTTTGATGTATTTGTATCTTAATTAACAGATTTCTTCAGGTTCTTGCTCGGTTTTTTATTACTGACGTGTTAGCTTATCTTTAGCAATTCGAGTTTCCAGTAACGTATATTTCTGTTCATTAGAAATTAGGTCAACAGATAGATATTTTATTTTCTCTGCTTATGTTTTTTTTTTCAATTTTTATTACAAACGTATTAGCTTTTTTCTGAAGTATAATTTGACTAGTTTAAATTTCGGTTGTATTGGATTTGTTAACAATTAAACTAATATTTAATATTAGCTTAGTATTTTTTAACATCTATGAAATTTTCTATATTTTTACTCAATTTTTAAAAATATAATATTAGAGCGTTTAACGGTATTTTATACGTTCATTTACAGTTCCTTATTCGGATGCTTAAATTATATTACAGGTCGTTTGAGCATCTCTACGACCCAATTTAAATTCATATAACAAAATTATTCAAATTAGCTTCTTTTCTATCTGAAATTCAATAGCCTGAAGTTAGCACAAATTAACAATAAAAACAAAAGAATACCTACCAGCATGAACAGTGGCATCTGCGTTTTAAAAATATAAACAAAATAAAATAAATTGTTATTTAATCCTTCGAAAATTTCTAATTTATTTTTATTCAATTAAAATAAAATTTTTTGTTACTGTTCTTATGATCGGACGAAAAATTTAGGTTACTTTAACTTGCGGAAATATTTCTTATAAAAAGTTAGGTTATAAAGCTGTAAAAGATTGACTTGAAGTATGGAACGAAAGAATGATAAAAATATTATTGAATAAAAATCAATAATATAAAATTTCGTCCGAATTAAACAAAAATAGTATTATAAAAGTTTTAGAAAAATTACAAACACACAGATTTTAATTTCCATTTTAATAATAAATATAAATGAAATTTCAAATCTCTTTACATATGTATTTTTGATATCCGTTTAAACGCTTATACAATTCAATTTCATTTTA
The DNA here is from genome assembly GCF_010416935.1 of Polistes fuscatus. Lineage (NCBI taxonomy): Eukaryota > Metazoa > Arthropoda > Insecta > Hymenoptera > Vespidae > Polistes > Polistes fuscatus. The sequence continues at coordinate 948,160 of NW_025113086.1, read as the reverse complement.
GCTATGAAGTCATTCTTAACAAGAACACCATAAACAATTTGTTAATACCTCAAAAATCAAGCAGCCATAAGTACAAAAATCCAAAAACAAACACTAATTTCTAACCAACATAATAAAAACACACCTAATCTCAAAATATTTATCCAGATTTACCAAAATAACAACTCGCCGCACTCCGATAACTTTCCAATAAAAATAAACATAGAAAATAAAAACTCAATAAGATCATAAAATAAAACGTTTAAAAATGTCCTAATCCTCCTCGTCCGAAATTAAAGCCAAGAATTTACATCTTTTCAACGATCTCAATGAAGTTACTCGAATTAAGAGTAATTTGAGCTTGGCCAAATTCGAGTTCAGGCTTGTTCGAGAAACTGCAATATTTTTCTTTTTCTTTTTTTTTATACCTTTCCCTCTCTCTTTCTTTTTTTCACCCCAGCTTCCCCATTCCTCTTTCAATCCCATCCCACTATACCAAGCAACAATTTCTTTTGCTTCTCTCATTCCTCTGTCTTATTTAACACTGTAATCGAGTCCTCTGAAAGTGGCTTCCACCGAGTGGCGTACGACGTCGCCATTCATCCCGGTCGTCGTATGCTCGACGTGGTTAATTCGCAAATATTTCAGCGTGTCTCTTATGTGTCCCTTTCTGAAAATACGCTACAGCTGCTCGAGTCTTGTCTACAAGTCCGTACGGGCCACCGACGCGGACATTTTTTTTTTTTTTTTTTTTACGACTTTTCGACTTTTAGAAATTTCGCCAAAAATTCCTCGAATACGCGTTCAACTTTAAATGTATTCGCGCGCGCGCGCACGTTTTGAATCATCTTTTACGGTGAGGTCACATTTATCTCTAGCACGGACCAACCACGATTCTAATCCTTTTCCCTCATTATCTTTGTTACAGACGGCTTTGCATTGGGCTGCGAAACATGGCGACGAGAACATCGTCAAAATGATTGCTGGCACCTACAGGGAATACGTCAAGGACGTTAACGTTACAACCGTGAGTTACTTTTATATTTATTAAGTATAGTAATTCATTCGGTGCACTTTTAAATTACATTTTTTTTTTATTTCATTTATAAAGTAATCATATTCTTCGAAACTGTTCAAATTATTTTCCGATTACTTTGATAGATCTCTTTTCAGACAATTGACGAGTTTCTTGACGAATAAAAATGATGAAATGAATTTAATATTATGACACCAAATTAATTGCTATAACTAATATTTTTATATTTTTAATATTTTACATATATTATATAATAAATATACAGTCGAACATTGATTACGCCAATTAATTCAGAAACAATGTGTTTCGATAATTGGTCTAATTATATCATAAATCGGTTCAATATTAACCAAATTTTTTATCTGACAATTAGTTTTTTTTATACAGAATCACCCTCTGCTAACCAATATTATCACTTACAAGATATTCTGTATATTTGTGTATATCTGCTATTGTAGATGAGCTGTTCATTTGCTAAATCGATTAACTCCAAAACAAAAAAATATTTAAATAAAATTGATATAGGTACATTATCATATTATTACAACTGGTCATAAACATTTTTGTTATGTTAATGGTTTTAATTGTTAATTAAGAATTATTGATATATTCATTTATTTTAAATATCAGAATTTAAACGTTAATCATTTGCCATTAAAATTAAAAACAATGTTAAAACTACATTTAATTCAATTATGCTTGTGAACGGCTCACCTAATAATCTTTTTATCAATTTTAATAAGAATGTTTTTTTTATACTAATAAAATTTTTGTTTTTTCTGTTCTCGGTTAATCGTCGTATTGCAGAATGGGGTAAGTTATTTTCAAAAAATTGACTATACTTTAAAAATAATAGTTTCAAATATTTTATGATTAAATACATGTAAGTACATATACATTTTCCCGATATCTCATGTTTCTATGCTAAACTGCAAATTAATATTATGCAAGAGACAAATTCGATATGATAATTTTGATGAATATGCTTCTTACATTCTTCCTTTAATTGTCTCGTTGCAAACAAAGAATCTTCGGATAAAATAGTAACTTGTATGATTTTTAATTTCACACAATAACATAATACAAATTATAACAAAAAGATTACATTAAAAAAATATACGAATTCATATTTTGTAAGATAAAGTTACTGAAAATTGACAAAAGAAAATTAATAACAAACAAACTCTCGAATAAATCTAATATTACGTATAAATTCTAGAAATTTATTTATAATTATAAGAAAGACATCTAGCACACGTGACATTAGGGTGAGGCAAGAGTACATCTTTGTCTTAAAAAAGGAAAGAAAAATAAAGGGGAGAGAGAGAGAGACAGAGAGAGAGAGAGAGAGAGAGAGAGAGAAGAAACACACAGCCTCCCTAAAAGAAAAGAAAAATAAGAAAGAAAGAATAAGAGAGTTTGTCGACGTTACTGTAAAGAAAGAAGGAAGAAAGGAAGGAAGAAAGGAAGGAAGGAAGGAAGGAAAGAGAAGTAAAAGCAAGCGAAGAGCACAGAGGATCCGCAGATAGGATCAGATGTGTGTGGTCCACCGCTTTGCTCTTTATAAGACTTATGTAAGCCAGGATGCGCGAGGGCCAAGAAAGAGAAAGAAGTACTTACGGTGACCATGAGTGTAAAAGAGAAAGAGAAAGAGAAAGAAAGAACGGTCCATGCTCGTTAGCGGCTCGCGACAAACACCGTAGGGCTGCTGCCGCCGCCATAGGTAGTAAGTAGGTAGGTAGGTAGGTAGGTACACCCCCAGTTAAAAAGATACCATACATGTCTTATTGATGGATCTACAATTTTGTATCTGTAACTAATGATAATATTATGAACTCGGGTTGTCAGATTTATTGGAAAGGAATTGCAACAATACTGGGTTATTTTTTGTATCTGTAATAAATTATAATAGTAGGATTATAGGACATAGGTTGTGAGTTATTGGAAAGAAGTTGCAACAATGCTAGGTTGGATTTTGTAGAAGAAACACAAATTGTTTTATACTAAGAAAAAATTGTATATCTGTAATAAATTAAAATAGTAAAATTAAATAATAGGTTGTTAGCTTTATTGGAAAGAAGTTGCAACAATACTGGGTTATTTTTTGTACACAAGAAACAATTGTGTATCTGTAATAAATTATAATAGTAGGATTATAGGGCATAGGTTGTAAGTTATTGGAAAGAAGTTGCAACAATGCTAGGTTGGATTTTGTGGTAGAAACACAATTGTTTTATACCAAGAAACAATTGTATATCTGTAATAAATTAAAATAGTAAAATTAAATAATAGGTTGTTAGCTTTATTGGAAAGAAGTTGCAACAATGCTAGATTGTATTTTGTAAAAGAAACACAAATTGTTTCATACCAAGAAACAATTGTACATCTGTAATAAATTAAAATAGTAAGATTAAATAACGCAGGTTGTTAGCTTTATTAAAAAGAAGTTGCAATAATACTAGGTTATTTTTTGTACACAAGAAACAATTGTTTATCTGTAATAAATTATAATAGAAGGATTATAGGGCATAGGTTGTGAGTTATTGGAAAGAAGTTGCAACAATGCTAGGTTGGATTTTGTGGTAGAAACACAATTGTTTTATACCAAGAAAAAATTGTGTATCTGTAATAAATTATAATAGTAAGATTATATGGCACAGGTTGTTAGCTTTATTGGAAAGAAGTTGCAACAATGCTAGATTGGATTTTGTAGAAGAAACACAAATTGTTTTATACCAAGAAAAAATTGTTTATCTCTAATAAATTATAATAGTAAGATTAAATAACACAGGTTGTTAGCTTTATTAAAAAGAAGTTGCAATAATACTAGGTTATTTTTTGTACACAAGAAACAATTGTGTATCTGTAATAAATTATAATAGTAGGATTATAGGGAACAGGCTATTAGCTTTATTAAAAAGAAGTTGCAACAATGCTAGATTATATTTTGTAGAAGAAACACAAATTGTTTTATACCAAGAAAAAATTGTGTATCTGTAATAAATTACACTAATATGATTTTATATCACAGGTTACTAGCTTTATTAGAAAAGAATTGCAGCAATACTGGCTTATTTTTTTTGCACAACAAACAATTGCGTATCTGTAATAAATTATGACAGTAATATTATATGGCACAAGTTGTTAGCTTTATTGGAAAGAAGTTACAGCAATGCTGGGTTGTTATTTTTTTGTAGAAAAAACACAAATTATTTTATATCAAGAAAGAAATGATAGCACAATCTATACGTTTATAAATTATTCAGACTGTAGATAGGTGGATATACTTCCTACAGAGACCACTTTTATTAATAAAGAACAATGAACAAAAATAAGATAATACAAAGATGAATTGCTTAAAATCGATTAGTCTTTGATGATTAAGTACAGTAAAAACCATATCTCTTTCTGTCTTTTATACGAATACAGTATTCCCCGTAACAATACTAACCAACTGTATTGGTAAAATGCAATAAAGATTCAATTACTATAAAAATTATATCAATTAGATATCATTGGGGTATAATTTAAAAAACTTAAATTACCTAAAGAACATTCCTGTAACGCTATACAATTACCCAACAACTCAATTATATTGGTACACATAAAAAATAAAATCTATTTCCATTTTATAAAAATTCATAAACCCCAATAACAATACCAATACTTATTCCAATAAATATTCTTACATTACCACAACCATTTATTTTTCTAAAAAGATATTCCTTAGATCAAAGATTATCTTATTAACTTATCTAGATGGTGAAGAAAGAGCACGGAGGTCGCACTCGTCCAATCGAATGCAGAACGATCTCTCGACGAATGGCAAAGCCATTTGTTTTGCACGCGTAAGTTAAACGACCATGCCGACACCCGCACAGCGCACCTCCTCCTCCTCCTGTCCTCTTTTCTTCTTCTTCTTCTTCCTCCTTCTCGTTTTTTTTTTCTTATTCCTTTTCCTCTTCTTCTTCTTCTTCTTCTTCTTCTTCTTCTTCGTCCTCCATTTAACGTCTTTGGGCTCTCGGTCAAGGCGCACGCTCGCCTCTCATGTAAATCGGCTAATTCCACCGGCGTACATTAATTATCTCGTTACGTATACATATACACACACATATATGTATATTCAAAAGAACGGGCGTGGGCGCGCGCGCGCGCGCATGTGTGTGTGTGCATGTATCAAGAGTTTTACCTCGACTTTTCGATCGAACAGAGAGAAAGAGGGGGAGGCTGCATTCTCAGTGCCCAATTATCCGATGGAAGGAGAAATCTTTTTTACTTTTTTTTACTAAGGCTGCATTAACTCCCCTTATTCTTTATTTCTCTTTCTATGTACATATGTATATACATTTATCTATCTATCTCTTTCACTCACATTTAATTTCTTTTTTTCTTTTTTTCCTTATTTTTCTTTACTCTCTCCTTTCACGATGTAAAATAATGCTAATGGTACTTGCAAAATAGCATGACCAATTTGTTGATACATTATCGTACCTACCTTCGAGTACATCGCTACGTAATGTGTTTCAAAGATGAGTGAAAGAATATTTTTCTGGTCTTTTATTTATATTTTGGTTGTCCCATTGTTCTTTTACCGTTAAATTTTACAACCACATTTTATAATTACGAATAAGTGATTTATTTTTCATTACTTGTTATGAGATGTTTTAGAAATGGATCGATTTCGTTTCGTTTATTTTTTCTCGATTACGAAATAAGACAAGTTGCTTTTAGTTAAATAGGAAATTTAATGATTTTTAGGTTAGGTTATAAAAGTTCTTTCTATACAGTACAATTAAATTTAAAAATGAATGTACACACACACTGTAAAAAATATTCCCTTAAATTTTATATTAGCTTTAGAAATTACATCAATTTTTGTCTTCACTTTTTGCTATTATCTAAAATCTTTTATTTATATATTGCTTGTCCTATTGTTCTTTTACCGTTAAATTTTACAACCACATTTTATAATTACGAATAAGTGATTTATTTTTCATTACTTGTTATGAGACGTTTTAGAAATGGATCGATTTCGTTTCGTTTATTTTTTTTCGATTATGAAATAAGACAAGTTGCTTCTAGTTAAATGGGAAATTTAATGATTTCTAGGTTAGGTTATAAACGTTCTTTCTATACAGTACAATTAAATTTAAAAATGAATGTACTGTAAAAAATATTCCCTTAAATTTTATATTAGTTTCAGAAATTACATCAATTTTTGTCTTCGACTTTTGCTATTATCTAAAACATATTTCAAATGTTCGAGTTAAATGAGACGATCTATAATTCCTTTTTTTTTTTTTTTTTTTTTTAACAGAAACCTGATTCGACAACTTTTTATATTTCAATGTAACCAGAAAATAAAATTAAACTATAAGCATCTGTCTATATAAATTAGCGATATAATTTTCCGAGAATTATTATTATCGTTATTAAAAGCAACATGGCGAAACGCGTTAGCCTTTATCGTCCAATAATCGTCGATCACGAAGTGTCGATGTAGACAAGTCCTCATTATCTCGATCGTTGTATCATCATAAAAGAATTTTCATCGGTGGAACACAACTGTCATTATCGATGACTCCTTGATTCTTGTCATTGATCGGGCTCAGTATATATAACTTCAACGGTTATCAGAATATTAAATTAACGTGAAAGATTAAATCAACATCGTTCGATAATCTCATCGACTCATCTTCGTCCATAGTTTCTATTTTTACTAAATATAAAATATAATAAACACGAGAATTGATTATAAATAAGCATAAAACAAAAACTAACCTCAAAACATAATAATCAATTACTAATATATGTACAGTTACCAATAAACTACCTAATCGACAATATATTAATACAAACTAAATCTCTCATTTTAAGAATATATTTGTCTACAATATCTTGCTCTTGATTTGAAGATATTATAATTCTGATCCTCTTAAACGTGAAGTTAGCAAAAAGACGAAGAACAGAATTTGAAAATTACACCGGTCGATTTATGTTGTCGGATCGAGAGATTGGATTCCACCATTCTTCTTCGCTTGTTTTCTTTTTCCTTTTCTCTTCTTTTTTTTTTCTTCAACCCTCTTTTTTGTCGAGGGATTAAAGAAGAGAGCCCTGTGCCCGGGGATAAGCCGTAGAAAAGTGTGACTGCCGTTGGAGGTGGCCACGGCGCGACGTTCTGCTGACAGATTACGCTGTGGTATGGTCTACCGTCTGTTACCAAAGCCGTCGGAAGAGAAAAAGGAACTGTGGCGAACCAAGGATGAGTTCGTTCGGGGCTGGATTAACTACTTACTGCCTCGTATACACGAATACACGGATACCCTGTCACTCACAAATATGCTAAATATACGGAATGTTTCATCTAACCGGAATAATACTACGAACTATCTTCCTCGATTTCGATCATACGATTAACACGTTAAAAGAAAATATATTATTTTTTTTTTTTTCTTTCTAAGAGATTATAATAATTTGATTTATACAGAATTTAGTTATTAATATTAAACTCAATTCTTGTTTTTATACGAAATTTTTTTATATATTATATATTTTTTTATATATATAATTTGATTTATACAGAATTTAGTTATTAATATTACACCTAATTCTTGTTTTTATACGAAATGTTTTTAAACGATTTTAATTTAACACAAATTAGAAAAGAAATTTTCTCTTTTCTTTTTACATGATTTATTTTTAACATAATCTAACACTATTTTCTTTTAACAATAGAATTTGTTGTATTATGCTTTTTAAATAATCAAGATCGTTGATATACTTTTATTAAATTGGTATCTTACCACTTACAAATGTGCCGGTAATTATGTGAGTTTAGAAAAAATTGATATTATAATTTATTTCTATTAAATATGGCGGTTATTATTGCGCTAGTTTAATGTAGATGGCAGTAATAGTAGTAATTTATTTTATTTTCTTCCTTATTCCAGTTTAGTTACTTAAGTCAATATCTGCTGTATACAACAACGAGATGTATATCTAAATTCATATATATCCGATATCAACCCATGATTTTTATCGTTTAAGGTTATCATAAAAAACCCACTTTTCAATTTCGGTAAAGGTTTTGAACAGGATATTTTTTCTTCTATAACGTAAAAGCAAAGCTGCAGTAATCTTCACTCTGTTCATTCTTTTTTACATTTTATTAAACTCATGAGGAACATCCTAGCTTCTTAATATTATCCAATTATTTTAGGCGTTTAGATATTTCTTGCTGTTAGTACCACTTTCCGCACGTTTTATAGGTTAGAATATCCTTTCCAAATTCTGCACAAATCATTTCAGTAGTTTCGAGAACTGATTATTTCATTTGAAATGCGAAAAGTGATGCAAAGGATACTTTTGACACGCCATAATATTTCCGATTGTTTTGATAGATTGATAAATTAAACGGAGGACTCTAAGTGTTTAAATATTTTTTATAGTCGAAAAAGAACAGAGATATTCAGACTGGAAATGTGTTCATCACTATAATCATATTTATCACTATATTCTATAGTATGTATTGTATAGTTTAATGTATAATATAGTGTATACTATACTACTATATTCATCATTATAGTATTATCAATTATAATTAAACGATAATATCATATCACGATAAAAGAAAACTCACAATTGTGTTTAGAAATGGCATAAGCTATAAACTAAGCAATCCTCTCAAGGTTTGTGGGTGCATCGAAGCGTATAAACTAAAGAGGAGGGTCGCCACAATCTCGATAGATAGAAAGGATCGGAAATGCGTATAACAAGGCACAGAGAAAAGCAATGGATTCCTTTTATCGTTTCGACGTTCTCCGCTTCTTAACGATTGCACTTTCGCTCTTCCAAAGCATGCATATTTTATTCGAGGTTTGCTTGAGTACGCGATCTTATGCAAAAAGAAAAACAGAATGAATTAGGGGAATAGAAACTAAGGAAAACTAAACAGATAAACAGAGAAATATACATGGTGTTTTGTAAATACAATTCAATACTTTAGAAGGATATATCTATACAATTAATCAAGTAAAAGAAAATGTCATATGAACATATATCAAATAAATCTTAATTTTTTAATTATAGATGATTAAAAAAAATATTCGAGTGCTGCCAATTTTATGATTCAATCATTTCTATGAAAATTTTACATTCCAAAAAAGTTTTTATTACTGTACTAATATATTATTTTGTATAAATAATATTCCTATATTCTACAATATAAAAATAAGAACAAAATGTTATTTGAAGTTCGTTTAAAAAAAACTTTATTGCAAAATTATAAACAAATTAAATTGAAATAGGTAACAATAGATTTAATGAATCAATAAGCAAAACACTAAACCTAACCACTCAATTATTATACCGAAAATTATCATTTTGTACTGTATTCGTATAATAATTAAAAAATTCATCAGATTTCAAACAATCTATTTGAAATAATTTTTAAAAAACTGAATAATGATAAGCAAATCTTTGACCGTGTTTCGTGATATCTGTCACGTCGAATGCATTGAATAAAAATTTTATTAACAACAAAGTTTAAAATTCTTCTTAATAATCCCCCAGGATTTAACGAACATCATGATACTTCTAAGTTCGCGTAATTAGAAACGGAATTAATAATAAAAAAAAAAAGATATAGTATTATTCTTGCAGGAAATTTACTGTTACCCATTTCAATATCATTTATTTATAACTTTGTAATAAAACGTCTTCCAAGCAAACTTCTAATAACATTTCTTTCTTATATCCACTTATTAAAATAAATCTGATAAATGTTGAGACATCCTGTATATATGTTTCGATAGATAGATAGAGAGAAGAGGAAGAAATTAAAGAGAGTGAGAGAAGTATAAAGAAATAGAAAGAAATAGATAATGAGAGAGAGAGAGAGAGAGAGAGAATTAGAGATGTAGATAGAAATGGTGAAGGGGAAAAGAGGGTTAATAAGAACAGAATAGAATAGAAAGAGAAGAGAAAGGTAGGTAAGCCATGGCAGAGACAATGAGGAATTAATGGCACACCATTATGGATATCACCTCGAGCGTGCGAAATCGCATTTCCGCGACAAGCGTACGATCCGCAAGAACCTTATGCACCATTCTACGCTCCGCTACGCGTTAACGAGTCTAAACTGATTGAAACGGTGAACGTCTACGAGATAGAGGACGATCGTTTATTTTCTTTCTTCATTGATATGCTTTTTCTTTCTATTTTTCTCTTTAACTTTCAATATATCAGATTGGCCAATAAGTAATATCGAATTTTTCGATTAAAAAATCGTTTTAAAAAAACAAAAATGCATTTTATTAGGTGTACAAATAAGTTTCCGCCGTTTTAATGTAGATAGCGCGGCGCGGAGTTTCCGTTAACTTTCGCAGATGATATCCTGCTTAAAAATTAGTTTGGACATTTAAGAACAACATAACTTATTAATATTATTGATTTCATATTGGTAAAATATAATTTTTTTTAGTTGAATATGTCCAAATTTGAGCCAAATAAGCGTCATTTGCGGGAAATATTAGTTTACTTCTTTAATATAAAGAAATCTGCTGCTGAGGCGCATCGATTGCTCGTAGAAGCATATGGTGAGACTGCTTTGAGTGAGAGAACGTGTCGTGAGTGGTTTCAAAAGTTTAAAAACGGTGATTTCGACGTAGAAGACAAAGATCGCAGTGGAAGACCAAAAATTTACGAGGATGCAGAATTGGAGGAAATATTGGAGGAAGATTCATCTCAAACACAAAAAGAACTTGCTGTAACATTAGAAGTCACTCAGAAAGCAGTCTCACATCGTTTAAAATCATTAAGAATGATTAATAAACAAGGAAATTGGGTTCCGTACGAATTAAAGCCGAGAGATATTGAACGCCGATTATGCTTAAGTGAAATACTGCTTACTAGACATAAAAAAAGGTTTTTTACATCGTATCATCACTGGTGACGAGAAATGGATACATTATGATAATCCAAAAAGAAGAAAATCATGGGGATTACCAAGCCATGCGTCAACATCAACAGCAAAACCGAATATTCACGGAAAAAAACTCGTGCTGTGTATTTGGTGGGATCAGCTGGGTGTAGTGTATTATGAGTTGCTTAATCCGAGCGAAACAATCACCGGAGCCCTCTATCGAACACAATTAATGAGATTGAGTCGAGCTCTGAAGGAAAAACGCCCTCAATACTATTCTAGACACGAAAAAATTATTCTCCTGCATGACAATGCTCGTCCACATGTAGCGGCTCCCGTGAAAAAGTATTTGGAAACACTTGATTAGGAAGTGTTACCCCACCCGCCGTATTCACCAGACATTGCACCGTCCGATTATCACCTATTTCGGTCCATGGCACATGCTCTGTCGGAGCAGCGGTTCAAATCATATGAAGATACCAAAAATTGGGTTGATTCGTGGATAGCCTCAAAAGACAAGGAGTTCTTCCGACGTAGGATCCGAATGTTGCCTGAGAGATGGGAAAAAGTCATTGCAAGTGATGGACAGTATTTTAAATAACCTTAAAATTACCATTCTTCTAGAATAAATACTTAATTTTTAATAAAAAAACGGCGGAAACTTATTTGTACACCTAATATAAAATAAATAAATAAGACCGATGTGTTGCACGGAGATTTGTATTTCTTTTTCAATTGCACAAAGTTGGTTTATTTTTGATTGATAAATGAATAACGTGATTTATGTTAAATATGGCGCTAATCAATACGTCAATGTAATGCAGATGGCGCGTTCTATCTAGGGATATCTAGTAATTAATAAACGTGTACTAGGATTTTTTGGTGCAATGCAAAAAGGGAGATTCCCTTTATGAATTACGACAACGTGTTACATCCATAAGAATCGTTTGTAAAAAGCTTCTTAAATTCCAACAATCATCGTGTTTTATTTCGTAGAAACCTTTTAATAATATAAAAAAAAAAAGAAAAATATATCGTTTCACTTTTACATCCAATTGCGAAATAATAGTCGGTGAGATGAGATTCATTTTGAGTAAAATTACTGGTCAATAATGTGTTAACATATACATGTAACAATTCTGTTCACATAAACACATTCGATATCACATAAATATCAAACTTTCTCAGATTTATATGCTCGAACATACAAAATATATAATAAAAGTTAAGTATTTACTTGAATATAAGATATTTTCTCGTCAAGTATATAAATTCCAAGACAAAAATCGAGACACGATGGTCTCGTACAAGCTGAGGAACATATGTCCAATGCTTATAAGATAGAGACGTGACATAAACGATCGGTGGAAGCAACGGATAACGACGTTTAACTTAGCACCTGACTTTTTTTTGGTGGTAGGATTTACATGAAATATGTAAATCACGGGTGGAAGGGAGAATAGAAGGAAAAAAAAGAAACGATAAGGGAAACGCAATATTCGATAAAAAATACAGAAAGGGTGTTATATGTATTTTTGTAAATATAATTTGTAAAAATTCAACACTGCATTTTTGACAATTTTTAAATTTCTAATAACAATAATCTTTTCAATAATAAATTGTTAATTATATATATATTGTAGGATAAGAATGTAATCCTTTCTCGTTTTGCTTAACTTTTATCATAAAACTTATAATAACAGCATTTACCCAACATCCAACGTGTATAGTCATCATTAGATATTTGAAAATATTATCCAAAATATCTGAAAATAAGATTATAAAATCCATCAAACCGAAAACAAAAAGTTGACGGTGTATTCGACAAAATTGTCAAAAATAATTGATCTCAAAAACAAAAGCACACATACGAACAAATAATATTCTACATTTTCGATGAAGTTTTACATGAAGTATCAGTTTCCTTATTGTACCAGCAGTTATAAGACACCCTGTATATGCACGATTAACTTTCATCAAGTTTGAAAATGTTACTCCATCCTCTCTCAGTTTGTTTTTTGGAGGACAGCGAGTATCGAGAGGACGATATCTCGCAATTAGTAATCATTTGGAGAGGCAGGTGAGGGAATTACTTACTTTTCCTTCGTTCATCAGGAAACAGCTGCTCCCGTTGGGCCAAGCAAGTTCTCCGTTTTACTGGGATAATATAACGTGTTATGTGGATTCGATCGTACTCGCCGATCGAATCGAACAGAACGCATACCGGTACCAGGATAGGTACCGTGTGCATCCGGTACTGTCTAAGAATTAATAATTCAACATTAAAAAAGCAAAAGAGAGAGAGAGAGAGAGAACGTACGATCTTTATCTTTTAAATAATTTACGAAACCTTGCCTGAGGAACTCGTGAATGATGATGTTGATCTTCTTTATGATTAATTTAATACATTTATCTATATTTTTTGAACCTACGATCTGTATTAAGTATTTTTACTTTTTTTTTTTAATTTCTTCAGCTTAATCGAGGTTTTATTTATTTGTATCTATCAATATTTACTTGTTTCTAAAGATTACAATGATTAAAATTGAATTTATTGATTAATATTATTTTATGTATAATATATTTTACGAGATTACTATCTATGGGGTATCTAAAGATATTTTAGGACTTTTACTTTTACATCTTATTCAGTTATTTTTTTGTACATCTATCGATGGTAAATATATTCTTTTTTTAATATTACGAGGATTTATGATGACTATTAATGATTGATATAATAGGTTTTACGAAATGTTGATCTTGAATTTATTAAATAATTTTAACGTTTTACTTTTTCTTTTTTCTTCATCTATCATTCATTAATTTGTTTTTAAAAGATGCTTTTCAGAAGCAAAGTAAAAAATAAGCATAGAGAAACATTTTAAACATCATTAAAACGTGCACACACACACACACAATCCTAATATATTTACTTTAATATTTATATAATTAAATTGTATTGAAAACTTTCTTACTATTTAAAATAATCAACAAACTTTGAAGTAATTTTGCTCAAAAATGTTAAAAGTGTATTTGTATCCTTTTATTTTTTAACCACTCAATTATATATTTGTTGTAAGATAAATCATAAAATTCATTTGTTCAATTTTTGGATTAACTTTGAATACATAAAACCTATCTGAACATACAGAACTGAATTATTGGATATAGCAGCTAAATTACATAACTAACCTAGAAAACGATGCAATCTATCATACTTAAAATTATGTTGAATATACCAAGGTATGTACCATAATGATGAAATACGTAAACATCTTTAAATAAAATCCGTAATAAAAGAAATATAACACCAGTGTGTAAACTGTAATTCAAAATTAGGCAACCATCTTAATGACCTTATTAAAAAGTTGTACACAGAAGATTTACCCAGACAACTGTACAAAAAAGACCCTAAATATTTGATACCTCAACAATTTATTATGTTGTGACACTATACGGATGATTCATAATAAGAAGTACAACTACATGGTATAAACTTTCAACATTGTTAATCAAATTTGTCTAATAAATCCTTATTGGATCTAATTGTAAAATTTATTGTGAAAAAAAGAAAAAAATAATATTTTGTTCTCAATATGAAACGATCAGCATAATATAAATTTCACAATTCCCAAAATTATTTTTATGAAAAGATTCTAAAGAATTATACGCAATAAAATAAAATTCAAAAAGAGGAAAGAAAAAAAATAAATAAAGAAAATAAAAATAAGGGAGGATGACAAACGTGCTTGCCTATAACATCAGGCAACGTTTCATTGTAATCAAAGTCAGAAATGTACCGCCGCACCCTTTTTGTCCGAACCCTTCTAACTGGGGTGAAACCAAAAACGAGAGAGACCAGAACTGGTTGGACGAACATCGGTTCTAATTTATTTCACTTTAAAATCCCCGCGCCTCATATAGGTGTAGCTGAGAGTCAGAAATCGTGCATATACACAAGTCCATACTGTACAGAATAGAAAATGGTAGGATGAAAAGAGAAAGAGGGTGGATCTTTCGCGTCACCCTTTTTTGACTCCGAATAGCATGCGACACGTGTGTCCTCGCGACAAGTGGCTCGACACCCTCTAGTCACCCCTTTTCCTACACATACCTACATATACAAATACGTACAAACATGTATCTTTACTTATATACACATATATACTTGTACCTATGTACTGGGTGAGTCGATAAGAACTATTATCTAAAATCATTTCTTATCGTTCGTATCGACAATATTTTTTATTCGTTATTTTATACTTTAACATTTCTGTTTCTTTTTGTTTTCAATAATAATTATAATAATTTGTTTATTTTTATTTTATTTTATTTTTTTGTTATTTATCTTTACACAGACAGCAACGTATTTTGAAAACTGATCCATTGATCTTGAGAAAAATACTCAAATTTTTAAATTCTAAACAAAAATTATATTAATAACAACATGTATTTTATTTTATTTTGTTATTTTGGTAATTTGTTTTTTAATTATATTACTATCAGCAAACGATGGTATTAAACAGAAAGATGGAATTAGCTTCGATACAAAAATTTAACGTCATCTTGATAACTGACAAAAAAATCAATTCTATACCCATCACTTAATACGTAATATAATTCATTTAATTGTATTAGAAAATTTGTTTATTTATTTAATCTTTTTGTAATATGTATATTTATCAACAACAAAGTGATATTACGAAAAACAAATTCAACATAACCTCAACATCTGAGAACAATTAATAATATAATTTATTAAAATATTATTTCTCACGACTGTTCTTATAGTCTCACCCAGTATATGAGGACAACTTTCAGTGTGCCCTTTTTTTTCCCTTCTTTTTATACTTTAGACAATATTTTAAAGTAGCATTGTCCTAGCAGCAGAGTCACCGAAAGCTTCGAGACAATATCGTGCCACACCCTGAGACATTCAACACTTCTATCTCTTTCTCTCTCTTTTCTCTTCACCAACTAGATCTTCCTTCACCTTCTTCGGTTCCTACACCACCTCCACATCCTCCCCCAACCCTCTCCCCCCGTACTTCTCGCGACACTCTTCGGGAACAGGACAGCTGCCGGCCACCAATATCACGCACGCGTATATCACTCTGCGTACATTCAAGATTTTCAATTTTAATATTTTTCTTACAACGGGACTGCCTTTACGAGCAACTAAATCATAACTTCCCTTCTTCTTCTTCTTCTTCTTCTTTCCCCTCAATCATCCCCCTCCTCCCCCACTCTCCTTTTTCTATTCTGTTCTTTCGTTTTTTCCTCTTTTTTTTTTCGAAGTTTCAGAACGATAGAAACTCGTATGTCACGTGTTACTGCATATTTCGTCTTTCGATGAGATTTAAACTCATGGATCATATTGTTGGACATAGACGTGTGCTCACAGTACACTCCTAGAACCAATTGTTCCTTATATACTCAACCCCCCCCCTCTTCTTTTAATGTTATACTCTCTGGAAATACGATTCGAAAATTGTGTGACAGATTTCGTGTGACATGTAATCTTTTTATTGGAACTTTTAATATTATATTTTTTTAATATAGAAAAGAAGAGTGATACGAGAATATGAAATACTTATTTTATTTTTTAGTATAAAAAGTCTCGTTATCGGAGTAATAAATGGATATATGAGACTAAGAAATTTAGGGAATGTGTATCTTCGGAATTCGTACCTTCTTCATTTATAATTTGGTAACAATAAACGTGATTAACTTAAGGGGTTATACGCAGTTAGAATTTTAAAAAAATCGATTTTTTTTTTCATTTTCGGAATGTACATATATTTAAGTATATTCTCTGAAAATTTCAAATCGATCCGACAAATATTCTTCACTTCATGTAAGCTGCAAACAAAAATTTTTAACTATGTGTAAACGTATCTTTGAAACTTTAAACGCGTTTTTCTTAAAACGATATTTTCAAAGTCGGTGATCTCGATTTTTCAGAAATGGCTTAACCAATCGGTTTCGAATTTTTACACAATCTTCTTAGATATATTCCTCAGGTATTAAGTATAAGGAATAATTTTTAAAAAATTTATTACTATTTTTTTGTAACAATTTATAGCGAAAATTTTAGTCAAAAACAACAACTTTTTTTCAAATAGACGCCATTTTGTCAAAAATCAAAATTTTTATTATTCCTTGGTTTTAATACCTGCATTAATCTATCCTTTAAAAGAATCCACCATATTTTTTAATTTCAATAATCCAAACCGCCAAAATGATGATCACCGCCAAACGTCTTTTTTTAGAGGACGTTCAGGAAATCATCTACAGGAGCGGTGCAGATTAATATTTTTACATAATCGACGCGCTATTGTATTCTCAAAAGTTGGCTCTATTTGAATTAACATCACTTTTGTTTGAGAAATAAAAACTGTTTCTAGAAAAAATTCATGAAAATACGTCTTTTTCGAGCCTCGCAACTGCGTATAACCCCTTAAGGGGGGAAATACGTGTAGAGACTTCAAAAAATTTAATTTTTTTTTTTTATAAGTCGCTTGTAAAATTATTTAAAAATATAGTCATAAGATTTCAAGTCAAAAATCCAAGTCGTTCAAAAGTTATAAACGATTAAGTGAGCGCCCGTCGTTCAAGTGTCGGAACGCGTGGCATGTAATACGAAACGGTCGAGCTTTTTTCAAACGCGTTTTTCTCAAAACGACTTTTTTCGGATTTGTGTACACTCTAGCTTACAAAGTTTTTAACCAATCATTTTGAAATTTGGAATATAGTTTCTTTATATTATTACGCTCTATTTGAACCTGAATCATAAGCGATATCTTTGTTTAAAGTATTTTTTTTTATAATGAACAATATATGAAAAAATAGTAAAAAATCATGCTTTATGTTCACACCACTCTAAAAAATACAAATTTTCATTTTTTCTAGGGAAATGAGGTTCAAATAGAAGATACACATATAAAAAAAGTAATTTGTCTTTGTAATTGATTTCTGATAAAAATTGTGGCTTCCAAGATGTACACAAACTGCTCAGTCGGATAGAAACCTAAAATGCGTGAAAGCTGATATCTCCGCTAGTTTTCGAGATAAATCTTTAAAAATTTCGGAATATGTTCTCAAATATATGTGTAAGGTGACCTTATAATATTAATAAATAACATAAATTTTTAATACGTTAAAAAAATTCATGAAAATCATAATAAAAACATCGTTTTACACGTATTTCCTCCCTTAAGTGCTTTATCAAAAGCAAAATTGTTTTCCTAAGTATCTAATATATTACACGAATCATTCCGTTAGTTAATAAAATAAAATAAAGAAAAAAACAAAAAAATGAAAAGTAAATAAATAAATTTTGCCACGTTTCTATCGTAAAACATGATATTAATTCTACAAAATAATAAAAATAAAAATAAAATTGTCTTTTTCTTTTTCAGGGTTATACGCCATTGCACATTGCTATGCAATTCGATCATGAAAACGTTTTCAACTTACTAGTACAAGTATACGGTAAGTTATATATCCAGTTGAGATTGTACAACATTCTAATGATTTCAAAATTATAAGAAACATTTCACAACGTTTATCCTTCAGGTGCGAATCAAGAGATACGTGATTACAGTGGTAAGAAAGCAAGACAGTATTTAGTTTCTCAAGAGGCCGCAGTTAGCCAGGACACCTTCCGCAGTAAGTAAAGATTGTTTTTTTTGTGTTCGTTGAAACGCTTTCGAATACAAATTTTACCGACCAAATCTAAGTTTCACCGCTACCTTTTTAAAACGACTCGAATATATCTCTAAAAATGATTCGTTCTCATTTTTTTTTAATTATTTTTAACATCGATTAATCGTTTAAAAAAAAAACAATACGAATTAAATATACAAAAAATTGTGTTCGATCGATCACAGGAAATTCCGATTAAAAAAAATATTCCCAATCATCCCAATAATCCTAATATCCTTATTATCATATGAAATAATTTTACAGTGACATGGATGACTTAATAATAATAATAATAGTAGTAATAAAATTATATAAATTTGTTTATTCTAGCAGTAACTAAACCAAAAAAAAAAGATACGTATCATGAAAATCGCACGTGAAGTATAATAAAAGAATTTGGTTTTCTAGATTGTTGTCACATGCACCGTAAACAAAAATTTTAATATACATGCACGTTTAATAATAATTTTAATTAGTCCCTTTTAAATTAGTATATATATTTTTTTTTTTAATTCCGTGAGAAAAATATAAAAATACAAGAAAAAATAAACGATTTAATTAGATAATAATTAGCGGTGCCTATTGTAGCAAATTTAGCACTGCTTAATTGTATTTGTGAATGCGTTTATATTTATTATTGCACGTTATTGCTGTCAGAAGGCACCAGCTTTAATCAAATTTTAGCATGACCCTGCTTGCAAGCTTGATCTTTTGACCTTTTCGCGGAAAACGATCGATTGAAAATCGACTGTTTCTTTTTTTTTTTTTCTTTTTTTCCCTATTGTTGTTATTTAAATCCTTAGAAATTAATCGATCGATCGTTGTGCATCCTTACGAACGATACTTTTTATCAATTTTATAATGAAATTTAAGAAAATTAATTTAATTACTTAATTATTTTTATTTTTATTTTTTTTTTTTTGAAATTATTGTCAATTTTATTGTAATCATAGATTTTTTAAACAAAGAAACATTTTGCACGTCGTGGGTATGAGTTTGATTTTATTTTTATATAAAAATATATATAAATATATTTTCCTAGCTTGTGTAAACCCATCTACATCTCCGACTTCTATCAAACGTCCTACAATTTTTGAAAAAGAATAGCTAAAATATAGAGAAAAAAAAGAAAAGAATAAAAAAGATAAATAGGAAAAGAGAGAGAAAGTAAGAAAGTAAGATAGAAAGAAAGAAAGATAGAAAGGAAGAAAAAAATGTTGTTTCTCTTTTCTAATTCGAATTCCCCTATGTACCCGTTTTTTACAATTTTAAGAAAAACGAAGATTGATCGGCGAAATCGGAAGGACTATCCTCTATATCGTTCAACGCACTTTAGACTAAGATATTAAAGAGATCGTCGAAGTGAAAGGTTGCGGGATCTCGGTTCGGTGAGTATTTCCTCGGGGTTCTGGATGTATTCTTTTGTTGTAGGGATTACTGCTGCTGCTACGCTCAGGCAAGTTCAGAAGCACACCTCTGCTAGTATAGTAAAGCGCTTCTGTCGCAAGATTCATTTTACCGCACGTAAAAGTAAAGTATGACTGTTCAATTGTACCAACGGTATTATATCTACACGCTAACGTGAGTATTTTGGAAATTGTTAGGTCCACTGTATAATATCCATTGAAAAAATCATTATTCAAATCATGATACAACGATCAATCTTCTTCTAACATGATCAAATCTCATTCCCCGTTGCATTTAGACTGTGTGTTAAACAAAAAATAAGTTATTTAACCCTTTGCACTCGAGACCTGACGCGAACCAGCAGCTCGAGACGATTTCGGCCAAATTAAGTAGACATTTTACAGGTACTGTAAAAACATGTATAAACAAACAATCGTATAGAAATAATCAAATATCATCAGTTTATTCACTTATATGTCGAAAGAAAACAAACTTTGATAAATACTACACTCTGTAATTAGTTTTGTTGTGATATTTAATGAAACTTTAAATCGGCCGGGCGCCGTATCGGCGACGCTCGAATGCAAAGGGTTAATATAAATATTTGTACTAAATAATGGTTAGCCCAAATTTTGTTAAGTAAATAATTACCTAAATTGTGTTATTTAAAAGTTGGTTTATTAAAATATCTTCTTACAGATAGACTAGAAATTTTAATACCGTGTTATAAGAAGGTTGAATGTGTATGTGTATATGTGATCATAAGTAACGTAATCTTGTGACATATATTTTTCATGATTTTATTATAAATAATTCATGACTGTGGACCGATCAATTTCTAACTTTATGCTCGTCACGATTCGTTTTATTCATTAATTTATTTTTTTTTGTTTCCCCCCCCCCTAATTCGTGATACTTGTTTATCTTTGGCTTTCATTCGCAAAATCTAACGCCAATCGTTTGTACACTCGGTTTTTCGTTTTTCGTTTTGTTCATTGTTGTTTATTTTTCCTTTTTTTTTTGTTTTTCTAATTGATATTTTACACGAATCCTAAATAATGACTCGACGAACGAACTTAATAATGTTACGCTATAATTTTTCTTTTTTTTTGTTTCTTTTATTGTTATTATTGTTTTATATTTTATTTTCATTGTTATATGCTGGTTAGAATTAATTCTTAAGATAAAATCATATTTTTCTCGTGCAATGTTACGCCGTTTAACGCGAAGCATCTCGTTGCTTTTATATTTATTTAAAAAACAATTTGTATATTTATTTATTTATTTATTTATTTATTTATTTGTTTAATTATTTTTATCGTCGCGTTGTAATTCTTTGACAAAAGTGCTTTATTTTGCTGTTAATATGCGACATGTGCAAAAGTGGCAGTAGTAGATCACCTCTTTTGCACGAAAAACAAGAAATATAACGTTATTGGATTAATTGTAACTAGCAACTGAAAACGATAACGGAAGAATTATTTTTGTCTTATTGTTAATAAATAAAAAAAAAGAAAAAACTAATTCTCTTCCAAAAACTTTGTACACAATTTTTATAAAATATATTTTTTTTTTCCTGGACGCTTCTCTTTTCTTTTTTTTTTTTTCAATCACGAAAATCGTTATCGTTTTTCCGCTGTCGATGTTACACTTAAAAATAAAGCATGTGCAACGAAGTATGCAATTAAATGAGATGAAAAAAAAAGACCTGTAAATTTATACTACTATCAGAACAACTACTATTACTTACTACCTTATCTTTTGCATCATACTAATTTTCAAGATAACAATATTAACTATCAAATGTTAATTTAATGGTACGAATAATTATTTATAGAACATGTCAACTAACTAAGAAATTAATCTTACCTTTTTATATCTTATCCTCTTTTATCCTATAAAACCTTCCCATTCGCATAACTCACATAACGCTTGAATTATGATCGACACTTACTATGAAAAGCTAATTTTGTTTGTTTCAAACGAACGACTTGTACGATCATTAATTTTCATTTAAAATAATTATAAACGCGCTATTATTAATCGAATGTCGCGTTAAAATCTGCAAATAAATGCTGTGATTGAGCCTCTCATTATATAACTTAACGAATACAATAATTAATAATAATAATAATGTTTTTCTTTTTTAAATAACTATCATCTTTTAAGGGATCATTCTGGTCAAAGTAATTCAAAAGTAAGAATATTTTCGTACAGTATTTTGTTTTTGTTTTTTTTTTGTTTTTTAATATAAATAACTCATTATTGGATCATTTTTAATGACACAATTTAAGTATACATTTTTCAAATAAATTCCCATAGTTAATTGGTTAAAATATATATAACACAATTGAAATATGCACATGCATAAAAATTGATGTTTCCATAATTTTTGACTAGAATGATCGCTTGATTAAAATCACGTTTGTCTATTTTTCTTTTTTTTTTTTCTTTCTTTCTCTCTATTTCTTCTCTTGCTTTTTATTATAACATCGGCAAGCTTAGTTGAAGCCGCGTTTCAAAAGCGGCGAATAGATCGACATTATTTTGTAATAATTTAATATTTTATTTCAGAAATAAAAGCAAGGAAAAAGCATGCAGGTAAGGGGAGCATGATAAAATTTTTTTAAATCAACCAAATTATTATCTAATGATTTATTTACTCTTTTGCATAGATTATTTATTGATGTATCTCATTATCAATATATTGTTCTAAAAACAAAACTATATTATGTTTTATATAATTTGATTTTAAGTTATATATGTTACAACTCTTTAATCAAAAAGAAGAAATTTTTTCCGACAAAAATAGAAATTTATATAATGATAATATGCTATTGTTTATTGTGTGATGCAGTGTTTTTGATCAGATTAATTTTAATTGATTTAATGATAGCTAATTATACGAATACGCTCACGATAATAAAATGATTAATTAAATACACAGAGAAAGATCTTGGTTTCCTACGAATTGGCTCGTTGAACGTACGCGTGAAACGTACGACGGAAGCATTCAGCCAATTTCTGGGTGTGGCAACTAGTAGCAGCAACAGCAACAACAATAGCGAGAAGATTCATAAGTCATGGGGTTCAGCGGATAACGTACAGGTAAATCTAAGTTTTTATTTATTTAATTGTATCAATTAATTAATAATTTTAATAAGAACAATGCAAATAAAAAATATTCAAAATATTATCACACAAATATTAAAAAAAAGAAGATAATAAAATACAAAAAAAAATAATAATACAAATAACGGAATACCGAAATACCAAAATACAAAATGAAATACTGAAAATATGTAATATTTAAATCCTTATTCATTTTATTTTTCTTTTCATAGAAATTAGATCAAAAGGTAATGCCACCGCCAAAATATGCGCCAGTTAAAAAACGAAGAAGTAGAAGAAACCAGGATTTTTCAAGGGGTCAACAACAAACTGCAAGTCAACCCAATACCCCATTACTTCAAGGTAAAGCAACGATTCGACAAAACCAGATCACCAGTCGTCGGCCAACTTCGACGTCTTCCGTCAATTCTGCCATTCCTACGAATCAACAAAATAATGATTCTGATTCCGACACGGCATGCGGTTTTGATTCCGCATGGCGTGGTTCCGCACAACTTTAAAAAATTTGATATATAGTAAATGCAATTTTGAATAAAATTCATTTACTGTACTCCTATATTAATATATAAGTATATTATATTTTTTAATATATAACAACGATCCTTTTAATTTAAGTATTTAAACTTTATAATAATTGTTATACTTCAATTCTTCTTATAAATAACATTTTTATTATGTTACTTCATTGTTTATTCTCAGGATTGTATAATTATTATTAAGTATTATTCATTTCTTTTTAATTATATATGTTAATTATTTCCTATTATTTATATACTAAACTATATTACTCGTAACTATATGATTTCTTGATAAACTTGATTTTATTAAATAACTCTTAGAAATATGTATTAATTTACGTCATTGGTTTTAAATAACATTTTGTATCGTTAATTCATATTCTTCTTAGTTTAGGCAAGTTGCCTGTTTATATTGTTTACTATTTTATATTGTTAACAATAAATAAATGCCTAATGAACAATATCAAACACCAAATTACTTCTACTAAAATTCAAATTATTATCAATAACACAACTATCAATATTTAATTTAATAATAATATTTTTTTTAATACAAAACTTTAAATAACAAATTTTAAATTTCGTGTAATAATTTTGAATAATAAAGAACCAATCAGCTTTCTGATCTGAGAATTTCAAGCCGGACAAGTGCATTTGACCAATCACGAAAGCCAAATATAATGCATTTCTCATTGGCTAAAATTTTCAGAATAAGTTTCGTCCAATTGGATGATAATGTAGCTACGTACTTTTTTATGACGTTAGAACAGAACCTCTTGAAGAGAAGATAACCTCTTGATAATTTATAGTTATGTAAACAAAATTATACTTTTAATAGAAGAAGTCAATTTAAATTAGACTAAACAAATAAGTTTTATATACAATATTTAAATACAATTTTTGTATATAATATTATAGTTAATTTATAACTAAAATGAAATTCATTCTTGATTCATTAACTTATTGTACCCCACGTATTGGTACACTAAAGGAGTTTGAAAGGCTACCTAATGCTATTTTTGAAACACCACTTCTTCTAATGTATACAAAGGTATTATAAACATTTTCATTTACAAATTAAATAATAAAATGAAAACTGTTATTAACATTAGATAAATTTGTATTATCTTCAGAGAGGCAGCGTTCCGCATTTAACCAAAGATGTATTTAAAACTATTACAAAACAACAGCATTTGTTATCTATTTCACTTCCATCTACTTTAAAAATGGAAGAAAGTATCAAGAAGTTGAATGTTTCTTTCGCAGATTTTGTTAGTATGAAGGTATGCGAAGGTATCGAATAATTCATAAACTGTTATTATTATTCTTTAAACTTATTGATGTGATTGTAGTCACCCATAGTTTCATGTTCGCAGTGTACTAATGGTAACTATAGTCATGTACAATAATGTTGTACGCATTATGTATATCTTATCAGTGATTATGGTCACCTATTGATAGTTTCCATTGATTTACAATTTTCAAAATCTGAGTACTTTAAGACATATGTCATCTTGTGAATGACAACCATATCAAAAAAGTTAAATTCTAAATAATTTTTATTTTAGGACTACATTAACTTTTTGTCGATACAAGATCCTACTGAAACAACTCCATTAGAATTTCAACAAGGTGATAGTATATTTGTATGGTCTAGAGAAGGAAGAAATGTATTTACTGCCGATAAATATATGGACTTGGTAGAATCATTTGAACCTGATCTTTATGTCGCACTCTGTGATGGAAATAAACATGATTCAGAGAAACGCATATTGAAAGCCATGAGTAGAAGTAAGACCTTAACGGAACAATGTTTAAAAAGACACGCTGCTTCTAATAAATTGAAATTCAAAAGTATATTAGGAGCTGTTGAAGGTGGCTATGATTTACAAATTAGGAAAGAATCAGTTGAGTATTTAAAAGACAAACCAATAGCTGGATTTGTGATAGATGGTTTACACCAAAACGGACCAGATGTTAAAGATATTCAATGGAAACAAATTAAAAATGTGATAGAACATACAATTGTAAGTCAAAGTTGTACGATTATAATTTTGATCCTTTTAGTTTGCCATAATGTTATTTAAAATTTAAATAATACTTCTTATTTTCTTTAGAATTTATTACCTGCAGATAAACTACGCGTATCCTTAGGATGCTGGAATCCATTGGTAACATTAGAATTAATTAATTTAGGTATTGATATTTTTGACTCGTCATATCCTTACATAATTACTGAACGTTCAGAAGCTTTAACATTTCTTTGTGATCATGATAGTTGCAAGAGTACAAGTCATGTATTGAAAATCAGTGAAAAAAGGTAAATTTTACGACAAAGAAAAATATAAACCTAATATAATTTTTCTATTAAATATTTTTTTATTCCAACAGTTATAAAGATGATTTCTCTCCGATATGTGAACATTGCGAATGCTTGACATGTAAAAATCATACTAGAGCATATTTGCATCATTTACAGATTACCAAAGAATTATTAGGAATGGTATTATTAATGATGTACGTATTGTGCTCATAAAAATGATGTTTTCATTTGTTTAATATGATTTCTCAAATGTTCATTTTCAATCCTTTTAGACATAATACGCATTACTACATAGAATTCTTCAAAGGAATACGACAAAGTATAAAGGACGATAAATTGAATCAATTTAGAGAAAAAATTAATTTAAAGTTTTCGAAAGAAGATTCCTAACTTGTACTTAAAATTATTTTAATAAATTATTTTATACTTTAAGCACAATAGTTGAGTATTAATTTTTTCTATGCTATAAAAATTTATATTACCTATCTTGTTATTCAGGTAAAAAATTAGGATCAAGATAATTGTAAGAAGTATTATTAAAATTTTGTGGAAAATAATCTAAGTCGTAGCCTTGACTATACTGAGGTGATTTAATAGGAATTAATTGATGCAATGGATTATGCGTAGGATTTTCAGATCCTATTTGAGCAACAGCGCAATCACCACATAAATCAACCCCAGTTTGACATTGTAAACAATGCCATCTTGTACCTATTATAGGTTCCTCTCTGCATACCGTACACTAAAATTAAAATTGAAATTTAGATACAATTTAAATAAATATTTTTATGAAAGAAAGTTTATTTACTTTATATCCAACGTGTTTCTTGACAGGATATGACTCTTGTTCTTTTTCTGCCTTAACTTGTCTTATTAGTTCTATCTGTCTCAAATCAGGATTATCATTTATACCAATATTTACTATATCTTCCTATAACAAAAATATAATTTTAAAATAAAAGACATCAAAACTTAAGATAAGATAAAAATATCTTTTAGTAATCGAATACAAACAGGCTCTTCTTTAATTGGATGTTCTTTACTGTCATCATTGGTAATAAATGACAAGTCTTGATGAGGAAAAAAAGTTGAACGTTTGAATAACATGAAGTTGTGTCTTTGATGACGATGATTTAAACCTTTTTTAACATCGAATTTCAGTTTCGGTCCTCTCCCTGGTATTGGCAAACCAGCTCGTAATAATTTGATAAAATACTTTTGTACTCTGCTAGATACTTGTTTTGGAGTACGATTACCTATAGACAGAAACAAAATTAAAATACTTCATAAACATGAACCATAAAAAGAAACATGTATATAATTAACTATTGAGAAACCTAAAGCATTAGCAATTTTAGTCCATCGTCTCATCTCAACTTCTTCAGGTGGATATTCTATCAACAATTCTTCTAAACGTCTTTGTTCCTCTATAGTCCATAATTGATTAAAAGTTTCTGGTTTACTTTCATCGAAAGCACGTCCTCTTACCAAAATCTAAAAGTAAAATAAAATTGTATCACAAAATTATTTAAAGAACAAATAATAAGATAAGTTCATTAAACAAATAATAACCTTTCTATTTTCTTGGTCGGTATTAATTTGTGTTTGTGGTATCACATTTCCGTGTCTTGTTTGTGGTCTCATCCGTGTATCAGACATCTTTATATTATACTGTGACCAATCGATATAAGGAATATCAGCAATCTTTTGCGGTCTTGGCAATTCTGGTAAATCACCACTCTGTAATTGTGCTACGAAAGATATCGGATCCTTCATAGCTTTAGAACGTGCATCATAAAGTTTATCCAAATCTTCAATAGCCTGCGTCCTTTGCGCTTCCAATATCACAATGGTTTTTAGAAGAGAAGTATAATTTTTGTTACCCTTTAATGCTAAATGATCAGATTCAAAATAAAATTCTCTTTCTTCTTCTTCTTCTTCTTCTTCTTTTTCTTCTTCCTCTTCTACTTCCTTTTTACACTTTGTTTTTTCTTCTTCCATTATTTACAATATAATATTACTAAACACATAAAATATTAAATTTCATTTACACAAAATCTAACTTTAAATACATTAACTGAAATGATCAACTGACATCAATCTGGAAATAATATTATGATGTACGCGCCATTTTTAACCAATCAGAATTTATCTAGTATTACGTTCTCATATGCTTCTAATCCACTTTATTTTCATTCAGTAAAACAACAAGCTAACAATATGAAAATCTAATTTAGATCGTCGTAGAATTGCATCGATAAAAAGAAAGAACAAATTAAAGTATCCATATAACCTCTAATATATTTTATTGTATATATACTACATGTATATATATATATTATATGAATAATATATTCATATAATTATATATTTTATTATATAAACACTTATTAAAAAAGTTTTATAAATCTAAAATATTTTGTTTATGAAGCATTTCAATGAGTATAGATAATGTTTAGATTTAACAGAATAGTCGGCGCTAAGAGTACCATTAGTACACTACATAGCCAATAGAGTGCAGGATAAGCAATCAAGTTGTCCAAACGGAGACCAATAGAATCAATCGTTAACAATGTCACGTTACGGTGTTTAAGCTAAACGTGGCCTCACTCTCTTTCTCTCTTATTTTTAAACCTTACACAAATGTGTAGATACAAAAGAGTAGTTAAAAAATTGAAACCGTATCCGTAATTATTTATCCGATCACTTATCCATTCTTCTTTTGTGTAATTAAAAAAAAGCCTGCGAGAAGAATATCAGATTCAATTTTTGACGATTGTCGCGCCATCTACTTCTCGAATATTTGACTACCTGTGTACAATGCTTTACGCATAACGGAAACGTAATTTTCTATATGTCATTTCCGCTTTGGGGATAAGCATCATATTACTACTACATATATATTCCTATATTTCAAGCCCTATTCTTTTCGCAAGGAGATCTATAAGAAGGCTACAAGTACGTTTAATCTTTATTCTAATATTTATTATATTATTATCATTTTATTCGAATTTTAGTAATTAATTAAAGTTATTAAACGTATTTAATAATATTGATCTACATACTTTGGTAGAGATGCAGTATTTTTTACAATATCGAAGTTTTTTGGTTCAGACATGTGACTATATTTTAGGTTATACAATTGGAGAAATTGAGATTTTTCGATTAAATATTAGTGATCTTTTATAATTACTAAAATATTAAACGTAACGCGTTTTTGATAGAAATATGAATATTTTAATGTTTGACTTATTTAACACGTGTAGTTTTATCAGTTATTTTCTTATTATTTATCAGATATGTTTGGCATTAAACACAGCCATCTGCTAATTCCTTAAAAATAATGAACTAGCAAACTCATATATCATTGATATTACACGATTTGTAATATCTTAATTTTTATTAATAACAATATATCAAATTTAATATTCTAATTATTTTTAGGATGTTGATGCCAAAAAAGAACCGTGTTGCTATATACGAGTACCTTTTCAAGGAAGGTGTCATGGTAGCCAAAAAAGATTACCATGCTCCGAAGCATCCTGAATTGGAGTTAATTCCAAATTTACAAGTTATCAAAGCAATGCAGGTAATATATATTGCTGCATTTAATTTCATTAGAAATTATCATTGAGCGAACTTGTATTTTAACACTATATGTACCACCACCAGTCAAATTAAACTTCTTGCGTTATGATTTGAATGCGCATAGCTGCATACATTATTATTGAGCGAGGGCTTAATTGTTTTCAAACTTTTGCATACAATTTCCTACATACAACATTATCGAATCATAATTTATATTTATGGGTTTTTTAAAATATGCATACAATAAATTTTTTTAGTATATACTTCTCTTATTTTCTTTGTTTCGAGAAATATATTAATTTATGCAATCGATACAAAAGAAAGCCTATTTAAATATGGCACGATCAACTGAAAACAGAATAAGACTTTTTATTACATTATCTGAAGGAAACTCTATCTTTTATTGCAAAAATATAAGGAAATCATATATATAATTGGGTGTCGCATTATAATCTTAAAACTATAGAAAAGAGCATCACAGTATGAAAGTTTCAAAGCAATTTTTTTGTATTTCAAGTTATATTATAGATGCTAATTCGAAAAAAGAAAACGTTAACCAACAGTACTTTGATATATACGATGATTTTGTATTTCATATTTAGTTTATTATCCCATAGCAAATATTTATTCTAAAAATTTTGAAGAATTCAAAAAATATAATATTAGCAGAAAAAATAAATAACATATGTGAAAAGTGTTTAGATTTCAATGGACAGGAATTTTTTGAAATTGAAAATAATATGGAAAAAGTGCTGACCCATTTGGTATAACCGATAAACTAGAGTTTTCAGACAGTCATAATAAAAGGGAATATATTTTAATTGAAATGAAAGAATTAGAATACATTTGCTTGGGGACTAATTAGTTATTTCATTTATTATTTAATTTAGTATTTAATTGACTATTATTTAAATTGAATTGAAAAACATATAAATTTTTGTTGACATGTTTGCTATTGCGCCGCAGCGAAAAAATTCTAATCACAGTCTAGAATTTGTTTTGCTTTAGTTATCGTAACAAATATATAATACTGGACTTTCAATCGAAATCATTGATTCATATATATATATATATATATATATATATATATATATATAATACTTGTAGTGAACGTTACTAACAATTCTTTTATAACTTTTTAGTCTCTTAAATCCAGAGGATACGTTAAAGAGCAATTTGCGTGGCGTCATTTCTATTGGTATTTGACGAATGAGGGAATCGAATATCTGCGTGGATTCTTACATTTACCACCAGAGATTGTTCCTTCAACACTTAAGAGGCAAGTAAGGTCTGAAACTTCAAGACCTAGGCCTGCAGCAGGACCTAGAAGCGAGGCTTCTAGACCAACAGAAGACCGCGCTGGGTACAGGAGAGGACCTGGAGGTCTTCCTGGACCTGGCGATAAGAAAACTGATGTTGGTGCAGGAACTGGTGATTTAGAGTTCCGTGGTGGTTTTGGACGTGGAAAAGCTCCTTAAATGATTGCATATTAATAAAGATATATGAAATAAAAAATATCTTTGCATCATTTACTTTTTCTAAAGATATCAACATATGAAAAATTGTTGCATTAACACTTAGCCAACCGCTCGGGAAGATCTCTCACATTTACATTAGCAATGCTGATGGCCAGCAAAGTTTGGCTTGTTCAAGCGTGGTTGCAAATGCATAGTTGATTGTGGAACATGCACTTGGATAAGAGTTAATATATCATCGTTTTAGTATACAGACTATATCTATTAAAATATATGAAACAAAGAAGTTATTTCTATTACTCATTTCTTTGAATAAAATTTTCATTCTAAAATATAATAAGAATCATTTTTCTATAATACTTATATTACTATCTTTAGATCAATTTTGACTAAGTATATTAAAAAATACTCCTTACTTTAGATTTTTATTAAACTTACATATTTCATCTATTTTGATGTATGGATTAAGAATTTGCCAATAAAAATGCGCGATAATAGTTTTTGAATTATGAGTATTTTATAGTTTTTGATATAAAATATTAATCTTTTATTTTGTTAATACGTTTAACATTTCAAGTAACATATATCTGGGTGATGGCTATGTTTTCGTGAGGGCTTTGTTATCCGTATACGGGTTGCACTTTTCTTTGTTCAGTTAAAACAGGATTTTGGAGGTAATTTATAATAATTTTATTTTTATAACACAATTAGAACGAGTATAAATGATATAAAATAATAATAAACTATAAAGTTAACAATATATATTTATATACTAATAATAAAATCGAATAATAAAATAAAATAAAATATTCCTTCCAAGGAACCACAGCTTCATCAACTACAATTTTTGGGCTGGGTAAAACTATTTTTTTATAATTATTTGTAAGTATCTCCGTAAGTATCTCTTTATCTCTTTTCTTTTATAATATAAAAAGTATGTAGGCTTTCTTATCGTTTTATATAACAAGTACATACATAAAAGAATAACTTACAAGATTTTAAAATGAATCCCGGCAATTTTTTTATGGTATTCAAACGAGCAAACACCTCACCTTTCTTCTATCATAATGGTAAACTTCAAAAATTCACATTTTCCATTAGTATATTGTTTATTGATTGTTTTAATATATTGGTTGTATGATTGTTTAGAGAAATGTACTTTCTTTTTTCATTTACATATACATTAAAAAATGCGAGAGAAAGTAATTTAATTCTTACATGTTACTTTATTAGTTAATATTCATTCAATATTTACAATTGTGTATAACTGTAACTTATATATAATAATTACATCTTTATAGTGTAGTTTTATTTAAACAATTGCATAAAAATTGCATAGACATTAGCATCGATTAATTAACAATTATTGTAATACACTAATGCACTCTACTTATATTACAAAAAAATTGGACCCTCGAAGTCATCACTGCGCAGGAGCATTAAAATAATTACATTAAATATTAAAAGAATAATAAAATGAGAACATTATAATCCTAAATTTTATTGATTTGTTGGATTATTCACTTTATACACATGCGCAACTTTAGGAAAGTCATATAACAATATTTAATAAACAATATTTGATAGAGGACAATGTCTCATTTTAACGGTGGATTTCGAAGGGGACGGTACATAGATCATATATTCCGAGTATTTAGACAATAATAGGCATTTCTATCGATTAATTAACAATTATTTTAATATTTTAATGCACTCTCTTTATATTTCAGATTGATTAGAAAAAGTCATCTAAAGAAACATAAAATAAAAATATATTAAAATTATTTTCTATTTATAGTACGTTAATAGGTGTGTAATGTTTAAACCAGTATATATGTGTTAAAACAAGCTGAAATATAAGGAGAGTGCATTAGAGTATTCAAATAATTGTTAATTAATCGATAAAAATGTCTATTGTTGTTAAAAAGCTCGGAGTATATGATCTATGTACCTTCCCCTTCGAAATCCACCGTTGAAATGAGACGTTGTCCTCTATGAAATTACTTTTATTAAATGTTGTTTATATGACTTTCCTTACGTTGCGCATGTGTATAAAGGAAATAATACATCCAATTAATAAAATTTAAACCGCCTAAACAAATAGAAAGGGATCCGAAGATCCTTCGTTTATGAATTAGTACACACGGACGCTCGCACGCACACTAACATACTAGCGCGCTCGCGTGTAAAACCGTCAAAGGGGTAAGACTTGCTTTCCCCTACTCTTACAATTACTTTTACCACTTTTTCTCGCTTATTTTTGCAAATACGAAGATAAACCATAGAACATTTTTGATGTATTTTTTAATTCTCTACAATTTTTGTTTGAAACTTTTTTCGATTAAATGCCTAGATTCTAAGATAAGGCTATTTTTTACCCTTTGTTACCCTTTTTCTCAAAAACTTGGGATCCTATTGCAAAAAACATTAGCACCATTCGATTCAGCGTCGTCGACTTACCCTTAGATCAATTTCCCCCGCTGTCATCAGAAATTCAGAAATTGGAGCCGTTTGAGTGGACTAAGTAAATACGAATGTATATGAGAACTATACCATATAGAGCCAAAAGAGATCTTTTTTTTTCTATTCTCAATGATACAGTATTATTATATTTACTTGAAATAACATTCTTCTTTTTTGCAGTTCATTACAGTAGCGGTTCTATGGCAAATATTTTTCTAGTATATTTTTGAACGTGGGTACAAAGTGCAACGTATATAGTGAACGTAATTAAATTTATAATTTTGTAAAGTTCTATTTAATTTTCTTCTCTTTCTTGTATGATTGATACAATTTACAAATTTGAATTTCATTTTTAACAACATAAGAACAACATACCAATAATATTTATAATAACATAATATTTGTTATAGATATAAAAATATATTATTTCTCAATCGTATAAACAATTATTATTTTCTTTTATCAAATATGTAATTCGCTTTAAACGAATAAAAAATACAAATACAAATTTCAATTATATTATTTTTATCTTCATTATACTTTGGTACTTATTATTCTTTGTAGGTAAGATTTCGTTATCTTCTCTTCACTGATAAATATATAAAACGTTACAAACGGTATAATTACATTGCAGAAGATTTGAAAAAATTATTTTTGGGTTTATTTTATTGTTATATTCTATGCTTTTTTTGTGCTGAGGCTCTGTATATTCAGGAGCGATAATATAGAAACTTGGGATTAGAGTTTAGGATAAAATAATTTTTTGGGACCGTAATCGTAATATGTTGTTGATAGCTTCTAGAACGTTTCTTTATCACGAAACAATAAAACATAGACATGGTGAGACAACAATTCTTTTTTTTACTTTTTGCTCGGCTTTTCTAATGAATATTTCTTAGCAATTAATGTTCGAAAACCGTCACACTTTTGATACAAGTATAATTAGTAGCAGATAATTTTGTAAATTTTTTCTTGCTACCTTTTAATAAAAACTACACCTCGTTACGGATGTGGATTACTCAGAATTAGAAATTAGATTTATTGACGCGTTACTAGCTACTCGTTTTGCTTACTATGTAATAGATCTGTCTCGTGTTTGCCATGTATCATGGGGTTATCCTTTCGTTTTCAGGTCCAATATTAGTTATTTTGTTAAAAATGATAAAAAATGTAATACTCGTACTTACATAAAACTATGATTAAACGATGATTGTTATTAGGTGCAAATATTGTTTGAAGAAGAAAAATTCGATTCCATATTTGTCATCATGTTTAATATAAATGTTATTCTTATGATATTAAATAAATATTTAAATATTATTAACATTGCTTTATATTCTTTCTTTAATTTGTAATATGCTGCACTTTGAATTTTCTAAATTTTATTTTTAGTTTGATTATAATAAGCTTTTTATCAATCCTTAGGAAATTGCATCAAAAAATTGAAAATTTCGCGAGTTATTCGCAATTTCCCAAGCTCCAAAGAAAGTCCTCCAACTGCTGCAATGATAGCGACCTTCATAGTGCCTGTAATAAAAAAGAAGTAAAAAATTTATTAAACTAGAAGGTATTGCCTTCGCATTGCCAAGATATTAAAAAAACAAACTGGTGTGTGTACTTATGTACGCACGTAAGAAGTTATACTTCTTTGCCGTACCAAAACGAATATAAGCTCAATAACCTCAAAAATAACTTCTAAAAAAACTTCAAAGAAAAAAAATAACTTAAGAAAAACATAATAATAATAATTATATATATATGTAAAGGAAATGTATTCCTTTGATGTGTTGTCGCACTTCAAGCAGCTCTCGTTGGAAGGATCGATTAATAACATCGATAGAAAGAATGAGTGGGGATTGATAAATATAAAGGAGATGTGAAAAGGAGGACAGAATATTCGTTATAGATATAAATATAAATATAATGTTCGATTAAAGGTCGGGGTGAATAACAGTTTTGACGAAGTAGTACTAAATATGGATCATGTATTTTAACAAAACACAAGAAAAATAGAACAAAATACAAGTAAAAAACTCCCTTTATATATATATATATATATCGTCGCACTTAAAACTTAAAAACTTACTGACTTCAGGCTTATTACAAATTATTCGTACTTATGCATCTATCCGTATATCACTCTTTATGTGGGTCTCTCTATATAAGCTATATACATTTTTAATATTACTCTTGATATACTTCTGATAATAAACCCTGTACAACTTCTAATAATAAGCCCTGTACAACTTCTAATAATAATAAGCTCTTTTCCGGTCTGGTGCCCGTTTCTTATACCCCGCATATTAGGCCAGTCAACGCGGGCCAAACCCGGAACTTTTCTTGTTTATGCTTCAAAATTTGACCTAAGGGTAAGTTGACGACGCTGAATCGAATGGTGCTAATTATAATAAAATCAGCAACCGGCATCTTGGGGAAAAAGGGTAAAAAAGGGTAAAATATAGCCTTATCTTAGAATCTAGGCATTTAATCGAAAAAAGTTTCAAACAAAAGTTGTAGAGAATTAAAATATACATAAAAAATGTTCTATGAGTTATCTTCGTATTTTCAAAAATAAGCGCATAAAATTGGATTGAAGATGGGAACAAAATTTTAAGAGTGGGAGAAGGTAAGCTTATCCCTCCGTCGCGTTTTACACGCGAGCGAGCTAGTATGCGTGCGAGCGTCCGTGTGCACTAATACACAAACGAAGGATCTTCGGCAATCTTCGGGACTCTCGGTCTTGAATGAAAGTGCGAGTGAGAGAACAAACCAATACTTCTCTCTTTTTATTTATCATGCGATAACGAGTATTATTGTCCTTGGCCATCGATTGTTGAGCCTTCTGATATTTCTCTTTTTATATTTTTTCTTTCGGTAGCGAGAATTTTACGTCTTGGCCATCGAGCGTCGAGCCTTTTGTATACGAGTGCGAGTGAGAAAGAAAACCGATATTTCTCTCTTTCTATTTTTTCTTTCGGTAGCGAGAATTTTTCGTTTTGGCCATCGTGCGTCGAGCGTTCTATATATCTATATATATCGGCGTATAAGCGCGGCACTTTTAAATCGAATCTTGATGCTTATTGCACGCCGTTTCTTTATTTATTGTCAAAAATAATGAACCTTGAGTAAAAAAAAAAATAATTCATTTTAACAGAAACTATTATTATTTAGTTGAGAGTAAAAATAATGAATTAATTTTGTGTCTCGCCATAAAATTAATTAGAATAATTAATTGATGTAAATTCTTTGTCTCACAAAAATTTATTTGTATATCAAATTGAATACGTATTCTTTTTAAGACGAAATTTAAAATTTAAATATTTTTCCTATTAAATTATTTATTTTATAAAATTCTAAATTACTGACTTTTTGTCTCGTAAAAATTTATTAGTGTATCAAATTAAATACATATTTGAAAAAGAAGAATTTTATATCCACACATAAAATTAATTCAAGATATATATGAAAGGATATTCTAAAAACGTGGAATTTATTTTTAGTCTATACATAATTTTAATTCATTTTTATTATGTTATAAGAAAATAGTAATGCATTCTGATTCATCTTCGAAGTCTTAAGAATTGTACGAAATAAATTGAACAATTACTAAGTGGTGCGTTAGCGTAAGGAGTAACGTCTTCGCTTCTCGCGCTGGGTATTTAACGTTCGATTCTTTGTGGGGGAATTATTTTTTTTTCTAAGTTTTTCTATCCTTAACAAGGAGACGGTCAGTGAGTCCCACCTCAGATTTTTTTCAAATTTTGCACTAACGATAAAAAATTTATTAAGAAATCAACATTATTACGTGAGTAATAAAGTTACTAATTATAAATTAAATAATATCCAATAAATAACAAAAATTAATTTTTAACGTGCCGAAGCGAGACATTTTTTAGGATGATATTTACAGGATGAATTTGTAATTTAAGTAATAAATCTTCCTTTATTTGTGCAAGATGTAAAAAATTTATTGCTTTTAATTTTTTTGTAATAATTTTAATTTTTTTCTATATATAATTAGAAATTAGGAAACGTAAAAACAATTTATATAACCTAAGGATAGAAAAACTTAGAAAAAAAATAATTCCCCCACAAAGAATCGAACGTTAAATACCCAGCGCGAGAAGCGAAGACGTTACTCCTTACGCTAACGCACCACTTGATAATTGTTCAATTTATTTCGTACAATTCTTAAGACTTCGAAGATGAATCGGAATGCATTACTGTTTTCTTATAACATAATAAAAATGAATTAAAATATGTATAGACAAAAAATAAATTCCACGTTTTTAGAATATCCTTTCATATATATCTTGAATTAATTTTATGTGTGGATATAAAATTCTTCTTTTTCAAATATGTATTTAATTTGATACACTAATAAATTTTTACGAGACAAAAAGTCAGTAATTTAGAATTTTATAAAATAAATAATTTAATAGGAAAAATATTTAAATTTTAAATTTCGTCTTAAAAGAATACGTATTCAATTTGATATACAAATAAATTTTTGTGAGACAAAGAATTTACATCAATTAATTATTCTAATTAATTTTATGGCGAGACACAAAATTAATTCATTATTTTTACTCTCAACTAAATAATAATAGTTTCTGTTAAAATAAATTATTATTTTTTTTACTCAAGGTTCATTATTTTTGACAATAAATAAAGAAACGGCGTGCAATAAGCATCAAGATTCGATTTAAAAGTGCCGCGCTTATACGCCGATATATATAGATATATAGAACGCTCGACGCACGATGGCCAAAACGAAAAATTCTCGCTACCGAAAGAAAAAATAGAAAGAGAGAAATATCGGTTTTCTTTCTCACTCGCACTCGTATACAAAACGCTCGACGCTCGATGGCCAAGACGTAAAATTCTCGCTACCGAAAGAAAAAATATAAAAAGAGAAATATCAGAAGGCTCAACAATCGATGGCCAAGGACAATAATACTCGTTATCGCATGATAAATAAAAAGAGAGAAGTATTGGTTTGTTCTCTCACTCGCACTTTCATTCAAGACCGAGAGTCCCGAAGATTGCCGAAGATCCTTCGTTTGTGTATTAGTGCACACGGACGCTCGCACGCATACTAGCTCGCTCGCGTGTAAAACGCGACGGAGGGATAAGCTTACCTTCTCCCACTCTTAAAATTTTGTTCCCATCTTCAATCCAATTTTATGCGCTTATTTTTGAAAATACGAAGATAACTCATAGAACATTTTTTATGTATATTTTAATTCTCTACAACTTTTGTTTGAAACTTTTTTCGATTAAATGCCTAGATTCTAAGATAAGGCTATATTTTACCCTTTTTTACCCTTTTTCCCCAAGATGCCGGTTGCTGATTTTATTATAATTAGCACCATTCGATTCAGCGTCGTCAACTTACCCTTAGGTCAAATTTTGAAGCATAAACAAGAAAAGTTCCGGGTTTGGCCCGCGTTGACTGGCCTATATAGTGGGAGAGGAAGGACTCTCCTTTTCCTACAGGGCGTTTCTTATTAAATCACCGATTCCCTATTGGTCATCGCTATTTCTTTCTTTTAACGCCTGTAACGCCTTAGCGAGAGAGTATCTTTCAAAGCTATCGGAATTTTACCCGTTTAAAATTACATTTGTTTACCTAAGGGGGGAACGACCATGAGACCCTTTCTTTTGAGGAGACCGAATATCTTAGAATTTTATTTTATTATATTATTTTATTATATTTATTATAGGTTTTTTCTTTAGATTATATTACTTATTTATTTAGGTTTTTTCCTTTAGAATTCCTATACAAATAGTTTCTATCTCGGCTGTAGGCTGCTCGGTTCGGCGTAATGTGACATATAATATCCGTTAGAAATATAAAGGAGAGGTGAAAAGGAGGACAGAATATTCGTTATAGATATAATTAAATAAACTGTTTAAAATAGGTGGGAATAATAAACTTTAATTGTCGTTTTTTTTGGTTTTCAGGTAAGGGTATTTAGATATAGTGTAATTAAATTAAATTAAATTAAGGGTATTTAGATATTGATGTAATTAAATTATGTACATAATAAATAGCAATTTGAATTTTGGTTTTCAGAAAAACAAATTTTAGTTTATTGGTTAACCTCACCTAAGGATAAGAGTTATAGTCTTATATATATATATATATAAGAAAGAATAAAAAAAAGAAAAAGAAAATATCAAAATATAGATATCAGTCCACACTAAATATAAAAGAGATATATCGAATTACTTCACGCGTCAACAGCCATGGCGCGGTTACAGCATTAGTTCTCGCTCAATCATTTAAGTAAAGCAGTGTTGAGTACGATTAGTATGTGGATGGGTGACCCGCTTGAGAAAAAAAGGGGAAGAAGAAGAGAAGACAACTTCATGCCGTATACTTGAAATCGCTTTGTCGCGCGTCGTAAATACCGACAAACTTCATGGTGTCGTTTTTCCAGACGCTCGGAACAAAATCAATCCCCATTACATTTTCCCCAAAGCGCCAAAAGAAATATAACTTCAAAAAAAAATAAAATTTAACAAAATGGCGGAGTTTTTTAAAAAAGTTTCAAATTTTTCGCGAAAATTTGATGATTTTTAGCATGCAAAATTTACATTTTTTACTTGATCGAAAAACAGAAGGGTCTTAGTATGGAAAAACATATATAAAAGAAGCTGCAACAAGAATTAAATCGATCGGATGATTCGTCTACGAGTTATAACTGCAGCAAATTTGAGAAATGTAGTTTCAAGAAAAACGCGTTTAAAGTTTAAGTTACTGATATCACGGTTATAAATCGAGAAATATCATACCTACTGCTAATCTGCTATTCCAAGCTCGTAAAATGCACCTTTCTCTTCTTCGAAAAACACCTGTAGGGTTGTTAAAGCTTTTTCTTCATCTGACGGACCCTCTTTCGAATCAACCCATTTACAATTAAATTCTTTTCGTAGCCTCTTAATATCCCTGTCAACAATATAATCGTCTGCTACAGGTCCAATTACTATTCCCATCATATCAAGCATTTTTAAAATAGAAGAAAAACCGTCATTGAGTATTGAAGTAGCAAGGTAACTGGATAATTCAAAAGTTTGACGACCAATGCGGAGGTGTTGTGGAGCAAAGTGCCAAAGCAAGCCATTGTAAATATCAATATTATATGGATTATAATTATCCTGGCACTCAATTTTTTCTACCGGAACATCATATGGATCGAAATTCACCAATTCTTTGCAAGTGGCACTATCGTCAATGTACCGCGTATATTTCACATCGTAATTATCAATTGAGCGATCAAACATAAATCGTACGTAGCAAGCTTTTTGGTATGTAGCTAATTCTTCGCTCATTATGTCGCAAATATCATGCTGTAAGAGCCATGTTTTGTAACGCGGAGGATCTTCGATCTTTACTCTTTCCCATGACATACAATCCGAACAGCGAAGAGAACCGACATACGAGTCAATAATCTGATTACTATTTACTCCTTCAAGAGTTACTACTCCAAAACGTTCACGATTAGGGCCACGTTTGTCTTCCCACGTGCAATATCCAGAAACCGTCAAATTTGTCTCAGAACCTTCTTCCTCCAATGTCAGCTTTTTCTCTTCTTCTACAGCATTTTGCATACTAAATTTACAAAATGATTCTACTGCACTCGACAAATTCGACAAGCATTCAATGAAAATTTGACTATGGAATTTACGTATTAGGTCCATCAAACTGCAGAAAAAATCCACACCCCTTATTCCGATACCCAAGAGTCGCATAACAGCCACTATGCGTCTATTGATTTCGAACGCATTACCAATCATAGGTCCGGAATTGATGTACGAATTGCCGCATTCGCAGATTATCGCAATTTTGAATCCTAAGCCTTGTGGACTCGCTTGATTGAACGTAATATTTTTTCCACACGTTTTGCACATAACTGAATTACTTATTGCAGAGAAAACGGAATTGAATTGGAGAATACAATATCCATGTTTTAGATCAATCACAATATCTTCTTCCTCATTTTCTGAAGGTTTGTCTTTCGACATACTGGTATTTACAATGGACTGTTCAAATGTACGATGATTCCCCAAAAATTTTTGTTTTCTAGAAGTTTATCTATTCCTCGGATTATCACGGGAACCTTTTTGTTTTAAATACTGAGAATTATCGCTTATTTTTAGTAAAGTTATTTACGATGTAATCACTGTAACGGTCACAGCAAAACTAAATGCGTCGTTTATTTAACCCCACTTATTCACCTATTCAAACATACCTGTTTATCTACCGCTCCCGAGAATATAAGTATTTAAATAATAATTACGTTGAGATACAGTATAACTTACATTAGGTCTACATCGCAGATACAAGGGTGAGCGACCAGTGTACTAGCGAGGTAACACTGCACCCACGCGGGTAACCGCGTGGTCAAGCCAATGGCAAAAAGTTTCGAACATAGAAAGTAACAATATCCCACCTCTTAAAATCATTAATAACGGCAACAGATTCATTATTCAAAATACCGAAATAGGCCAACCGTCGATGGAAACAAAACAATCCTCTAACCTTGCTCGTACAGAAAAGATAATAATCAAAATAGATAATAGAAACTCGTGTATGGAAAGTGAGATGGATACTCGGAAGATTCGCAAAACTGGATTCCCGCTAAATCAATTAAACTACAGGGTTCAAAAAAGCGCAATATGGGTGAACCAAAAAACAACAATAATAACTCTTTCGAACAATTAACAACAAAATGGCTTCAAAACTTACCCGTTAGCAACTCTTATGATCTACTTGACGATTCAACAGAAACTCAAAACATTACAGGAAAAGCAGTAGAAGAAAAAAAAGCAGTAAAGCCACCACCAATATACATCGACGCAGAAATCATCGACCCTTTGCTCGAGTTAACGGATGAAACAGATGGTAAAAACAATTATGTAATAAAATAACTTAAGGACAACCAAGTGAAGGTACAAACTACAACACCAGATACGTGCAGAAAGGTAACAAATGCATTAAAATCTAAAAACGCGGGATACCACACGTATAAAAAAAACGAGAAGAGCTATAAAATCGTTATTCGAGGACTTCATCCCAAATCCAACATAGTTAAAATAACAAATGAATTAAACAAAATTGGCCACAAGGTAGGATCAATAACTAATATAATAAAATTCGATACCAAACAGCCGCTACCTTTATTTCTTATCGAACTGGCTCCTCGAGATAATAACAGAAATATATACGAGATTAAAACCCCGCTTAATACAATAATTAAAGTAGAACCACCAAGAACTAAAAGAGAAATACCTCAATGCACAAGATGCCAAGCCTATGGGCATACAAAAAATTACTGTAACAGAAATCCTGCATGTGTAAAATGTGCAAAATATCACTTAACAGTACTCTGTCCTCAAGAGGACAAATTAGAAAAAGTCATATGTGTAAATTGCAACGGTAACCACCCAGCAAATTACAAAGGATGTAATACGAGAAAATTACTACAACAGAAACTGTATCCAACGCTGAGAAAAAAGTATTGGAAAAACTTATTCTAGACGAACCTTACGAAGAAACTTACTACAATAAACAAAACATAAATGCCAACAGGGATAATACACAAATAGTTGTACTCAGCGAATCAAGAAGAAGCTACGCCGAAGTAACCAATCTTGCACATACAAATACAAAAGACTTAAACACTGAGGAGACACCGGACATTAAAGAACTACTAAAACAGTCTATTAAAAATACAGAAATCAATACCACAATGATAATGGAGCAAAATTCTCTTTTAAAAAAACAAACGCAAAAAATTAAAACAGTGCTACAACTACTAACAAAAACGCTACTTAATAACAAATAATGTATACACTAATAAAAATAGCGGTTTAGAACAGCAACGAATTGCAACAACGAATTCAAGAAACCAAAGTATTCATATACACGCATGACATAGACATTCTACTCGTATCTGAAACTCATCTCACGGACAAAAATTATATAAATATTCCATACTATACCATGTATGAAACAAAACATCCTTAAGGTAAAGCGCATGGTGGAACTGCCATAATTATTAAGAACGAGATAAAACATTATCTACAGAGTAAAACAGACAACGTTTACCTTCAAGCCACCACAATTACATTAAAAACACAGGGTAATTCAATTAAACTATCGGCTATCTATGCACCGCCAAAATTTAAAATTACAATCGACCAATGTTTTTCTTTTATTCATGGTTCACTATTTTTGACAATAAATAAAGAAACAGCGTGCCATAAGCATCAAGATTCGATTTAAAAACGGCGCGCTTATACGCTAATATATATAGATATACAGAACGCTCGACACTCGACGGCAAAAACGAAAAATGCTTGCTACCGAAAGAAAAAATCTTATACAGAACGCTCAACCTAAACCATCGATGGCTAGGAAAAGAAATACTCGCTATTGCCTAAACAAATAGAAGGAGAAAAATATCGGTTTCTTCTTTCAGTCGCACTTGCATTCAAGATCGTTCGTTTGTGTTTAGTGCACACGAACGCTCGCACTCACACTAGCCCGCTCGCGTGTAAAAGCCGACTGAGAGGCGGGACTTGCTTCCACACTCTTACAATTAATTTTACCACTCTTTCTCGCTTATTTTTGCAAATATGAAGGTAGACTTT
This sequence comes from Polistes fuscatus, assembly GCF_010416935.1. NCBI lineage: Eukaryota > Metazoa > Arthropoda > Insecta > Hymenoptera > Vespidae > Polistes > Polistes fuscatus. The sequence continues at coordinate 903,948 of NW_025113086.1, read as the reverse complement.
ACAAAATTTTCTATGTATTTTTCAATTCTCTACAACTTTTGTTTGAAACTTTTTTCGATTAAATGCCTAGATTCTAAGATAAGGCTATTTTTCCCTTTTTAACCTTTGTTACCCTTTCTCTCAAAAACTTGGGATCCTATTGCAAAAAAATTAGCACCATTCGATTCAGCGTCGTCGACTTACCCTTAGATCAATTTCCCCCGCTGTCATCAGAAATTCAGAAATTGGAGCCGTTTAAGTGGACTAAGTAAATACGAATGTATATGAGAACTATACCATATAGAGCCAAAAGAGATCTTTTTTTTTCTATTCTCAATGATACAGTATTATTGTATTTACTTGAAATAACATTCTTCTTTTTTGCAGTTCATTACAGTAGCGGTTCTATGGCAAATATTTTTCTAGTATATTTTTGAACGTGGGTACAGAGTGCAACGTATATAGTGAACGTAATTAAATTTATAATTTTGTAAAGTTCTATTTAATTTCATTTTTCTCTTTTTTTTCTAATTTTTATAAATTTCATTTTTTTTTAAATATGATTGGTTCAATTTACAAATTTTAATTTCATTTTTAACACGTTGAGTTCCACGTCAGTCACTGTCGAAAAAACTGCACTTTTTTTTACAAATATAAGTAACGCGCGTGGCCTGACAGTGATTTTCTTAAGAATTCGCGAAGCGCTCGACGTGTTGAAAAAATCAATTGAGTTGATTATAAAAATCCATTGTATGATGGAAATGATTCCGAAGATAACATTGATGGATAGAAAACATAAAATTTGTTATAGATATGAAAATATATTATTTCTTAATAGCGTAAACAACTCTTACTTTCTTTTTATCAAATTCGTATTTTGCTTTAAACGGATAAAAAATACAAATACAAATTTCAATTATAATATTATTATCGTCATTATACTGTCATATATACTATTGTTTATAGATAAGGTTTCGTTGTCTGCCGGGATGTTATTATTTTATTTTTTGATACCGTAAAACATTTCTACCGTATAAAATGTAGGCTCCTAATACTATAATAAATAAAATAGAAACTTTAGATTAGTTAAAATACATTTGATATTTGTTTTTTTTTTGGCACTTTCAAAAGTTTTTGCTATAACTTCAAAACTTTCACAATTGTCTGCAATTATTTTTTTTAATAATAATAATAGTAAAAAAAAAATATCAAAATGACAGTCTTGGTAAAATGCTCTTGAAGTTGGTTTGAATTTTGTAACTACGCTACCTAAGTGACGCCATGTGGACCACCGCAGAGCTTAGTTAGTTTCCGCCTAATGTATAGTAATTATGAGAGATTGACTGAATGAATTTTGGATTTTGGTAAATTACATTACCATTTGATAACCACAGGCTCCCGGACTATTACGTTTTTATGTAACAATAATTTTCTAACGAATTTTTGTTGAATCATTATCAGACAAGATAGTGTAATAAAACACGTAACAGAAGTAAATAATGAATCGTTCAAAAAAAGACGTGCTAGAAAAAGAAAACTTTTTCTTGTATATTAATTAAACATTTAAATAAGATAAGGAAAATTATGTATTTTTTTATCGAATAATTAAAACTAATTGGTACTTTTATATTAATAGTGGAAAAAAAGGTCATTTCTATTTGACCTATAATCCAAACACTTCTTGCATTTCATTTAATGTATCTCGTTTATCCACTATATTAGCATAATACTAAGTCAAGAGCGAAGGGTAAAAAAAGAAGATTTCTTTAAGAAGAAACTATGTTTATTACACCGATTTCCTTCTTCTATTTATGTAAATTAGTATTATTACGCACGGAATAAATGAATAGATAAAATAGATCTTTTTGTCGTTTTGATGTTTCTTTCTTAGTTTATGTTAAGACGCAAAAGATACAAGAAGTCACTGCGGAGTATCAACTTAATATTTGTTCTTACCATACAAGAGAAGATCCAGAAGTATTTTAATACTATTTTAAGTTGTTTTATAATTAATAATTTGTTAAACTAAACATGTTGTATATTAGTAAATTTTTTACTCCAATAGTAATAATGATACTGTTATTTTATTTAATCAAATATATATCAGATAAATTTCGTGAACATAAATTGGTAAAAAAATGCTCAGGTCCAAAGCCTTATCCTCTGATTGGAAATCTGAATGTATTTCTTGGTGATATGAAAGGTATACTTTTATATTTATTATTTATAATATCTATATTTATGCGACTTCTATTCAATAAATTTGTCTTACAATTAGATATAACTCATAAAATAATAAAATTATCTACAATCTATTCTTCGCCGTGGCTACTGTGGATTGGCCCAAAATTAGTCGTAATCTTGGATGATCCTGAAAATATTGAGGTAAGATCTATCAAATTTACTGCACTTCTTTAGAAACGATTTCCCCAAATATAAGATTTTTTTTATTTCGGCTTTTTTTTTTTATATTAATTCTTTTTTCCTTTTTAGATTCTATCAAAAAGTTCTAGCGGTTATGAAAAAAGTTCTCTATATTTCCCTATAAAAAATTATTTAGGTGATGGATTATTTACTGCACCAGGTAAACTATAGGTTTACTTGCTTTCTTCTTAATTAATAAGAAAAAACTATGTATACCCTACTGTAATACAGTATTTTTTAAATATGTCTTTCAGACGATTGCTAATTAAAATAGTTTTCTTTTTTTATGATTGCATATAAAGCCTACACACCTACACATGAATATATGAGAATCTCTCTTTTCTTATTTATTAATTAATAAATATATAAAAAAGATACTATAAATATTTAAATTAAGAAATATTCTCGTATTTAAAGCATCAATATGGGACATTCATCGAACAATCTTAAATCCAGTATTCAAAGAAGTTTCGACTTATATGGACTCAATGATAAAAAATTCAAACAGACTAGCTAATATTTTAGAAACTACAAACGGAAAAAACGTAGACATTATGCATTACGTACATTTATGTACGCTGGATATAATATATGGTAAGACTTGGAAATTCTAAAAAATATAGATGGACATATTAAAATTTTCTAAAAATTGTTTTTTTTGTACTGACAGGTAGCCTATTGGAAAGTGATTTAAATTTGCAGAGCAATCCGGATTGCAAACTTGATGAATATATATCAGAGTAATAATCAGAAGAATATTTTTAAATTTATAATATAATCTAATATTATTGAATATTCGTCTTTTTATTGTGAATTTTATTTTTATTTAGAGCGTTAGACATATCTGCAAAAAGAATACTGAAATTCTGGTTACATCCAAATATTATATTTAAGAATTCATCTATGGGGAAACGGCAACAAGAAATTCTTTTCCCCTTCAATAAAATAACAAACGAGGTAAAAATACCAAGAAACAATTTTTGTTTTAAATTGTCAAATATCAAAAAAATATATTAGTTTGAAATAAAATAATAATTTATTCATGTATATATAACTTTTATATTCGTTAAGATTATAAGGAAAAAGAAGAATTCAATGAATGAAGATAACTTTACCCGGGAAGGAAAAGATCCACATGCAAGTAAGAATAATCATTTTAAAAAATATTTTTTTAGTAATGAATTTATGGATGAATACCTTTTATAATAATAATAAATAAAATATTATTATTCTCCTTTAAAAAAGAAAAAGATACCAGTCCATTTTTAGATGCAATATTTAAATCCTTTTACGAAACCAGAAAATATTCGGAGGCAGATATTCGTGATGAAATAAATACAATGGTTTTATCAGTAAGATGAATTTATTTAAGATTATTTAAAATTTTTTTTTTCATTCAGTAAGAGTAAAAAACAATTTGTATTTATTTTTAGGGAAGTGATACTACCGCTAATACGCTAACATTTTTATTTTTAATGTTAGCCACGTTTCCGGACATTCAAGTACGCTCAGATACCACTCATGCATTATTATTTATTATCATTTAAAAATCAATTATATTTTCATACAAAATTTGTATCATCTATTCGGCTTTTTCGATTCCAGAATCAAGTATACGAAGAGTTGTACAATATGTACGATTCAAGCGATCCTATAAGTGTTCCTATTACAATGGAAGATACTAAGAAAATGAAATATTTAGAACGAGTCATCAAGGAGACGTTACGTCTTTTCCCACCTGCACTACTTATTGGGCGAACACTAAAGCGCGATACAAAAGGTATTTTTATATATAATAAAATTTTTATTGTTTATTTTTTTTCCCCACTGACTTTACAGTCTTATGTAGTAATAATATGTATTTATTTATTTTATTAAGTGAACGACAATGTTATATTACCAAAAAACTGTCAGGTATTTTTTTCGATATTTTCACTACACCGAAAAGAAAAATATTGGGCTGATCCTTTAAGATTTAACCCGGATCGGTTTTTACCAGGAAAATATAACTGTAAATGTTTTATTCTGTTCAGCATTGGGAGAAGAGGATGCATAGGTAAAAGCACATGTTTATGCATTCTTGAAATAGTATTCTAAACAGTCGATCTGCTAAGTACATTTTTATTGAATATTGCTTTTCCAGGTCAAATATTTGCCATGACCAAATTGAAGGCAATAGCTGCTACTGTATTGAGAAAATTTATTGTTCTAATAGACGAACCTATACCAGTTGAAAATGTTAACATAACATTCAATATTTCTACGAAACCGACTGAAACTATATTCTTGAGATTTAAAAAGAGATAATATTTATCATTGTTGTCATTATTATGTTATTAATCAAACAATTGTAATATATAATTAACCGTACAAATTAAAAATAAATTCTTAATACTATACGTTTCTAGTTTTTTATTAGGATATCGGTATTCGTATTCCTAACTATAAAAGATGCAATTTCACAAATAGACTGAAAAATAAACACATTAAAATAAAAATTCAATATATTACAAAATAACTCGAGTGATACTTCAATTATTTTTATCGGTAAATTGGTTATAATGAGTATATTTGAATTTATTCGTAGAAGTCAAAGTATCACACATCTCACACACACACACATATGTTTATTTTTAAATGTCATATAAAGTTATTACTTTTGAGTGAGATGAATGATTCTTTCCTCTGCATCTTCGCGGAACGACTCTCACGGTCCGAACGGTGTTAATATTCTTTTATAACGGTGTTTATATTCTTATAAATTCAACTATATATTAAGGGACGTATATTTGTTTAGGTAGTAGTGTTCTCGTCTGTTGCATCGATAGGTTTAGTGTTCGATTCTTCTAGGAGAACTTTTTTTTTATTAGTTTTTTTTATCTATAAATTTAAAAAAATTTTTTAACGTTTATTAATTTTTAATTATTTAAAGGAAAGAGAACGAAAGTTATCACAAAGAAAATTAGTAATATAATAATAAAATTTGTCAAATCTTGCGCAAATATTTAGAGACGATTATTTTGTAGAATTACAGTTATCATTTTATTTTTTACCTAGTAAACACAATAAAAATATATGCAACTTTAATAATAATAAATAACAATTATATATACTTTAATCATTAAATATTTCATGCAAAATACTGGTGTGTGTACTTATGTACGCATGTAAAAAGTTATACTTCTTTGACGTACCAAAACGAATATAACCTCAATAACCTCAAAAATAACTTCAAAAAAAATAATAATTATTATTATTATTATAAATACTAATTTTTCTTGTTACTTTTTAATTTTCCTTGTTTATTTTTTAATTAATGTTATTATTATTATGTTATTATTATTATTATTATTATTATTATTATTGTTATTAATAATTTTTTTTTTACATAGAATATAGTTGATAAAGGAACCTGTTCTCCCCTCCCTAGTTAATGATTGATAAACGAGATACATTAAATGAAATGCAAGAAGTGTTTGGATTATAGGTCAAATAGAAATGACCTTTTTTTCCACTATTAATATAAAAGTACCAATTAGTTTTAATTATTCGATAAAAAAATACATAATTTTCCTTATCTTATTTAAATGTTTAATTAATATACAAGAAAAAGTTTTCTTTTTCTAGCACGTCTTTTTTTGAACGATTCATTATTTACTTCTGTTACGTGTTTTATTACACTATCTTGTCTGATAATGATTCAACAAAAATTCGTTAGAAAATTATTGTTACATAAAAACGTAATAGTCCGGGAGCCTGTGGTTATCAAATAGTAATGTAATTTACCAAAATCCAAAATTCATTCAGTCAATCTCTCATAATTACTATACATTAGGCGGAAACTAACTAAGCTCTGCGGTGGTCCACATGGCGTCACTTAGGAAGCGTAGTTACAAAATTCAAACCAACTTCAAGAGCATTTTATCAAGACTGTCATTTTGATATTTTTTTTTACTATTATTATTATTAAAAAAAATAATTGCAGACAATTGTGAAAGTTTTGAAGTTATAGCAAAAACTTTTGAAAGTGCCAAAAAAAAAAACAAATATCAAATGTATTTTAACTAATCTAAAGTTTCTATTTTATTTATTATAGTATTAGGAGCCTACATTTTATACGGTAGAAATGTTTTACGGTATCAAAAAATAAAATAATAACATCCCGGCAGACAACGAAACCTTATCTATAAACAATAGTATATATGACAGTATAATGACGATAATAATATTATAATTGAAATTTGTATTTGTATTTTTTATCCGTTTAAAGCAAAATACGAATTTGATAAAAAGAAAGTAAGAGTTGTTTACGCTATTAAGAAATAATATATTTTCATATCTATAACAAATTTTATGTTTTCTATTCATCAATGTTATCTTCGGAATCATTTCCATCATACAATGGATTTTTATAATCAACTCAATTGATTTTTTCAACAAGTCGAGCGCTTCGCGAATTCTTAAGAAAATCACTGTAAGGCCACGCGCGTTACTTATATTAGTAAAAAAAAAGTGCAGTTTTTTCGACAGTGACTGACGTGGAACTCAACGTGTTAAAAATGAAATTAAAATTTGTAAATTGAACCAATCATATTAAAAGAAAAATGAAATTTATAAAAATTAGAAAAAAAAGAGAAAAAGGAAATTAAATAGAACTTTACAAAATTATAAATTTAATTACGTTCACTATATACGTTGCACTCTGTACCCACGTTCAAAAATATACTAGAAAAATATTTGCCATAGAACCGCTACTGTAATGAACTGCAAAAAAGAAGAATGTTATTTCAAGTAAATACAATAATACTGTATCATTGAGAATAGAAAAAAAAAGATCTCTTTTGGCTCTATATGGTATAGTTCTCATATACATTCGTATTTACTTAGTCCACTTAAACGGCTCCAATTTCTGAATTTCTGATGACAGCGGGGGAAATTGATTTAAGGGTAAGTCGACGACGCTGAATCGAATGGCTCTAATTTTTTTGCAATAGGATCCCAAGTTTTTGAGAAAAAGGGTAAAAAAGATTTGAAATTCCATCCTTTCTTTTATTTTTCGAAACGGACCACGAATACAGAAAGTCGCTATCACAGTTTCGAATTAGAGACCCTTGCAATAATTTATGCGTTAAAAAGATTCAGGATTTACCTGCAAGGGATCAATTTTAAGATAATTACAGACTGCAACTCGCTCAAGCTCACTTTAGATAAAAAAGATATCAATCCTAGAATCGCCCGCTGGGCGTTAGAATTGCAAGGTTACGATTACACCGTCGAACATAGGGCAGGCACGCGTATGGCGCACGTAGATGCTCTCAGTCGGTCAGCTTACGTTATAGTTTTGGAAGACAACACTCTCGAATTTAACTTGTCGGTGTGCCAGAACCAAGACTCCGAGATTAGAAAATTACGCAGCCGGTTAGAAACCACCGAAGATAAGTTTTACGAAATGAGGAATGGCTTGGTATATCGGAAAAAGGGCGATGAACTTTTATTTTACGTACCGTCGGCGATGGAAGGAACTATTGTTCATAAATATCATGACGAAATGGGCCACTTAGGAGTAGACAAAACTCACGACATTATCTTGCAGAACTACTGGTTTCCAAATATAAAGGAGAAGGTATCGGTCCACATTCGAAATTGTCTTAAATGTATATCTTACAGTCCGAGTTCGGGTAAACCAACGGGCAGCTTACATAACATACCAAAGGGGAACGTTCCTTTTCACACGATACACATCGACCATTTTGGCCCTATAGACAAGCAAAGGTCAACGAAAGCGTATATATTTTTGGTTATAGACGCATTTACGAAGTTTTTGAAATTGTACGCCACTAAAACCACTACAGCAAAGAAGCGATTAAACACCTGACAGATTATTTCCACAACTACAGTAAGCCTGTGAATATTATATCGGACAGGGGAACATTCTTTACCTCGAAAGAATTATCAGATTTTATGTTAAGTTCAAATGTGAATCACATAAAGATCGCCACGGGTTCACCTCGGGCAAACGGGCAAGTCGAAAGGTATAACAGGACCATAGCGCCAATGTTAGCCAACTTAAATGACAAATTATCGGGAAAAAATTGGCATCAATTTTTAACGGATATTGAATACGCTTTGTTCGATTAAAGGTCGGGGTGAATAACAGTTTTGACGAAGTAGTACAAAATATGGATCATATATTTTAACAAAACACAAGAAAATAGAACAAAATACAAGTAAAAAACTCCCTTTATATATATATAGTCGCACTTAAGACTTAAACACTTACTGACTTCAGGCTTATTATAAATTATTCGTACTTATATATATGCATCTATCTCTGTATATCACTCTTTATGTAACTCTCTATATAAGCCCCTATTCCGGTCTGGTGTCCGTCTTTTATACCCCGCATATAGTGGGAGGGGAAGGACTCTCTTTATCCTAAAGGGCGTTTCTTATTAAATCACAGATTCCCTATTGGTCACCGATATTTCTTTCTTTTAACGCCTGTAACGTCTTAGCGAGAGAGTATCTTCCACAGCTATCGGAATTTTACCCGTTCAAACTTGTATTTGTTTACATAAGGGGGAACAAGCATGAGACCCTTTCTCTTGAGGAGACCGAATATCTTAGAATTATTTCTATCGCTTGTAACCTAAGCTTTTAGAAAATATTACCTATTTATTTTGGTTTATCTTTAGATCATCAACACCTTTAGAATTCTTTATCCCCATAGAATTCTTATATAAATAATTTTATCTCGTGCGGTAGGCTGCTCGGTTCGGCGTAATGTGACAAGAAGCACGTTCGTTCGTTAATATATATATATATTAAATTAACTGCGACCAAGGCAGTAATTGCATTAGAGTTTGTTCAAATAAAGTTATATTTTTATCTTTTAACAGTCGCACAGACTGTTCGCGTATTAGAATCAGTGCATCAATGAAGATTTTTATAGTTGCATTGACTGTGTGCAAAGCAGTCTTTGAATTAGTTGTAGAATCAGTGAACGGGCGTAAAACAAATTAAAATCAAACGCGAATTAGAATCAGTGTTGTTCGTCGTATAATAAAATTTCGGTTTCGCGATAAGAAACTCATCTATAGTTTCTTATTTTCGTTTATACCGCGTCATTAGATTCACGCGAGGTGCATCGCCATGGTGCAATTGAATTTCATCCCATTGAAATGCATTGTAAGTATTCATTTTTATTAACATTTTATTCGTTTTTGTTTGATACGATTTTGGATCATATTACATATAACTTATCATTTTGATCTATTTTATTTTACAGATATGACGACGGACTTTCTACCTTATCAAAGATGTGGGATAAATTCTTCGATGGATCATCGATGGATCTTTGATGGGTCTCCTTCAATATCAAATCTAGGAACTCTTCGATCGTCAGACCACAACACTTGCTGCAAAGTAGGAGTGTTTTGGAGCCATCGTAGAACTTCTTACGCAGTGAGTCAAAAAATTTAAAGTCCCTCCGGTGCTCAATCATGTCGAGGATGAAAGGTCCTAATCGGCACGAGTTACTGGTTGTAATTATTCCAATAAATTAGTGACGAGCACATGAGTAATTCTTCTTTTGGAATTACTGATGAAAATTGTGTATTGTATTGTATTTTATTGTATGTTTATTAGTTCAGGATAGGTTTTCTTGTCTCATCGGTTAAATTCATCCAATTAAGAATGCAATTAATTAATGCACTTTCTTTTTTATTACGTGTTTTGTTCGTGGCTAGTAGTGGTGAAATCGAGCATTTATTTACTCGTTTTCGTCCAGAAAAGCATGTAATAAATGTCTTACATGCATTGCTTCGTACTTCGAAAGTTCGAACTTTTCGAGAATAGCTCTTTCTCTAGTCATATTTTATATTTTATTATATTACTTTTTTGCTCGTCATTAATTCGTAGTTGTAATTGGAGATGATGGGCCATTCCATCTCCTTGGGACACCAAATTTGTGTCCGTCAAAATCGTCAAAAAAATGCATATGTGTTTAGTTAGAGTCAGAAATATTTAAATTTTTGTATTAATAAATTTTAAAGCCTAAATAACGTTCGGTAAATATTATAGTAATTTTTCTTTTCTTGTTTCGTCTTCAAGATTTTTCACTGTAATCATATTTTATTTAATTTGCAATTTACTTTTATATATTTATAAAGGTATAGTTTAAAAGTATTTTATAATAATTAATAGATGTAATTTTTTTATTAGTAATTTAATATTTTGACTATTTCTATTTCTTTATTATTTCATTTTATAATTTAAAATCGCTCTTTTAAATTGAATTTTATTGCAACGGTAAATAGAGATTTGATCAAAATAAATAGATAATTCAATTGAAAAGTGTATCTGCGAATTGGACGATTTATATGTCAGGCTACTCTATCACTTAATTGTATGATTAATATAGTTTTCTTTTTGTTACAGGTGATCATCGTTGAATTTAACCACCAAACCCTTGAGATCTTTTTTTGTTTGAACGTCATGAATACTTTTTAAAATATAAATATATGTATTTTTAAATGCATTTCTGAAGGCGCACACATGTTTATACACTAAAAATTAAATCTAATTATTTCAAATTCTATTATAATATAACTATATATACTATAAGGTAAAAGCCCCCTCGGTTGGCCAGGCCCCCTCTATTGGCCACTTTATGCCACAACAGTGATTATAAATTATATGCTGATGTGCACATGGTGACAGTTTTTTAAAAAAAAATTCTAATTTTAAAATATCATTGAAAGTAATTCGGATTATTTTAAAAATATATTTAAAAACGAAAAAAAATAAAGTTGTGCAAGACTTCTGTTTTTGGATGGTTTCTTGTTAAGTAAGGTAAGGATACTGTGATTTTTATTAACCTATATATTTCATTTTTGACAATAGCAACCAAAATATTTTTTTTTCTGCAATTAACATAGCTTAAAATTATTATAGAAATTGAAAATTAAGTGATTTTTAATTATTCTCCATTAAAAATATGGTGGCCAAGCATGGAGACAGTATTATTGCCTCTGTTTTTATCATTAGCCAACTTATGGCTATTCGCTTTGAGGTTATATATATTTGTACATAAAGTATTCAACTAGTTTTTTTAATACTAATGAGTAATTAATTTCTTTGTACACGAGTTTTGAATTATTAAATTTTGATTTATTTAATAAATTAGTTATTAATTAATTATTTATTTTAAATAGGAAACATGGCCAAATGAGGGGACATGCGTGGCCAAAAGAGGGAGAAAGTTGGCTAAAAATAGGGACATTGCAAATCTATGTTTTTTTTAATTTATTATTAAAATATTTATGAATAATTTGTCTTTTCTTTATTTTTATTCAAAGCTGAAAGCTCAAGCTTACAGGTTAAACCATTAGTTTAGATGTAAGTTATTTTATTGAATGAATATAATTTTTCTAAAAAAGAAAACGGCTTAACTGGCCAACCGAGGGGGCTTTTACCTTATATGCTATCAAAGAATATATCATATAGCATCATATAGTATTTAAGTATAAATTATTTTTTGATAGTACTGTACCGTCATAGCGTTGAGTATCTACTATCGCCAACTGGTGGTCCTGGTAGTAACTGTAATGAAACTTGGTAGATAAAACAGGGGACTTGTAAGCTTTTATGTACTTTATTCTTTGACCTTATAGATTAATGCATTGTGTATTTAATTTTTAATCCCAAACGGATTTAAATATATTAGTTCTGTTTCGTGTTAAAATAATAAGAGGGTTCCGATATTTATTGTAAAACGAGATAACCATAGTTCTTTATCTACACCTCTTTATTCGCGTTATGTTTTGATAGAATATTTTAATTAATCAAAACGTTAACAGCAGAAGTATGTACTCATTTTGAAACTGTGATTGACTTGAATCATGAAACTCATATTGCGATGCTCTGGGAACACTTGTGTATCCGTGAGAAAACAAAAAAAAACAATTCGGTATATCTATGAACTTTTATAATAAAATTATATCCTATGAAATAGTAACGTATTTGGTAAAAAAAAAGAACAAAAGTAAAATTGAATTGCATATAATTTAATTATTTACTTCATTTATTTGTTCTTCAGATAAAAGTACAATTGTTACATTAAGGGGGGAAATACGCGTAAAACGATGTTTTCATTATGATTTTTATGAATTTTTTTAACGTATTAAAAATTTGTGTCATTTATTAATATTATAAGGTCATTTTACACATATATTTGAGAACATATTCCGAAATTTTTAAAGATTTATCTCGAAAACTAGCGGAGATATCAGCTTTCACGCATTTTAGGTTTCTATTCGATTGAGCAATTTGTGTACATCTTGGAAGCCACAATTTTTATCAGAAATCAATTACAAAGACAAATTACTTTTTTTATATGTGTATCTTCTATTTGAACCTCATTTCCCTAAAAAACATGAAAATTTGTATTTTTTAGAGGGGTGTAAACTTAAAGCATGACTTTTTACTATTTTTTCATATATTGTTTATTATAAAAAAAATACTTTAAACAAAGATATCGCTTAGGATTCAGGTTCAAATAGAGCGTAATTATATAAAGAAACTATATTCCAAATTTCAAAATGATTGGTTAAAAACTTTGTAAGCTAGAGTGTACATAAATCCGAAAAAAGTCGTTTTGAGAAAAACGCGTTTGAAAAACCTCGACCGTTTCGTATTAGATGCCACGCATTCCGACACTTGAACAACGGGCGCTCACTTATTCGCTTATAACTTTTGAACGACTTGGATTTTTTACTTGAAATTTGATGACTATATTTTTTAATAATTTTACAAGCGATTTATAAAAAAAAAAAAAATTAAATTTTTTGAAGTCTTTACACGTATTTTCCCCCTTAACACGATAATTGACAAATTAATTTTTAATGGGTTTATTTTTTTTTCATTTATTTCTTTTTTATTTCAAATAAAAGCACAATTATTACAACATAACATGTTATTTTACGATTATTGATTTTTCTACACACGAGAAAAATCCATCGAGCATGATCAATACTATTATTTCTATGAACATTTCATCATAGACACGTTTATTTACAATATTCAAAAATTATTAATGTACGTGCACAAACATACACAAACACACACACACACACACACACACAAACACACACACACACACACACACACATATACACGAATACCTCTATACAATTATCGAATAAACTAATATTTACATCTTAATTAAAATGATTGTCTCAGTTACAACAGATTTACAAAGATATATGAAGTAGAATTTCCAGTATCCGAATTAATAGAAAAGCATAACTGTTCGAATGAAGGAATTTTTGTATAATAGAAAGTAAACAATTTTTCGCTACACTCTCACCATTTTTTAGTTTACAAATGTAAGCATTTAATCCCACTTCTGATATTTGTAAACAATTTATCTAAGATTAATGGTTTTAATACTAATAATAAGTTTATAAGATCCGCCAATTTGACGAATTCGGATTTCATATGCAAACTTACAAAAATCATTATTCTTATTTTTTCAGCAATTTTTGTTGACTTTTATAGCTCCTTCGGTTTTCTAATTTTTAAATTTTATATAATGTGTATCCCAAAATACGTATCTTCCATTACCCATCAATTTGATAGGGGTGTTCGTAGAAATATATATACAAAAATATCCGTAAATCTAGTATTAAATAATAACGTGAAGTGTGTCGCGTGTTATCTAATAATTGAACCTTCATTTGTTTTTGCCTTACAATGTTATTACCCTTACTTTATTCTCTTTTCGACACTCGCATCTTTTTCTTTCTTATGGTTTTTTCTTTCGTAGCATTATTGTTTCCCCCCACTCTTACTCATATTTTGAGAACGTTAGATTTGCATTCGTACTCGATTTAACAATACGTTTATTCGACAAAGGGAAAAACTATCGCTGATCATTTTCTTGTTTTATACCTGAGCGGATCTGATGTTATCACCTCTTATTACTAATACACATACACACACACACATAAACATAAACACTATGGACGTATCCTATCTTATAAACCCTAACGATACAGAGAATAAAGAAGGATTGGTCCTCAAGGGTTCCACATAGTATTTCTTTTTTTATTTTAATACTTATCATTAGAACTATACGTTTACTTTTCGATGTCATTTTACGTGAGTTTTAAATGTGTTAGATATCAGTTTCATATCGGTGCGATAAAAATGAATATATATAATAGATCGTCGGATACCGAAAATTTTACTGTAAATACAGTCATCCCCCTAAGTTATGCGATAATTTTGACCAGTGAACCATGAGAGGGATCATAAGTCAAATTCGCATAAGTCTGGGTTATAACTTTGGATCTCGCAATAACTATCGATCCACGTATGTATCTCATCATACACACACCCACACACATACAATCAATTAATCTTCCAAATTTTCGTTCAACTGGCCTATAATTATTTTATACTCTTGCATATTCGTATTTCTACATGTATGGTTTGTGTCAGGTTTTTAAACATGAATCGTCCTATCGCTCAATTTACTTTCAGTTCGAAAGTGAACATTCTTAATAACCTAATATGTTAATCCGATTGGTCAAAAAGTTTACGGTTAACGATACGGTCAAGAACAGCGTAACTTCGAGTTAGCGTAAGTAGGATGATTATTGTATTTGAATTTCACGCGTTTCATTTCGAGCAAAAATAAATGTACGCGCAGACTTTACTTTAATAGTTTGTAGACTGTATATTGTATTTTAGTAGTCGTAGAACGAGGCACGAATTTTGATTTGTCTTTAATCGTTTGAGTGTTACGGACTTTCGTGAAAATTGGCTGAAAAATGGCTGAAAAATATCGAACGGTGTGTGTTAAAACTCTGTTTTATTATAAGAAAATATACTGAAATATACTTTCGAGTATCAGTTTGATGAGTTGGCACTTTTATTGTTAGACACGATCACGTTGTTTGGCACTTAAATGAATGGTTAATTAAAAAATCATTTAAAATTAGAGATAGAAAAATATAAAGAGCGTGTTGCGTTCATTTTTCTTTCTTATTTTGTAATATTTGATTTTGTGAAATTATTTGAAAATTGGAATAACTCGGAGATAAATTGGAATGCTCGAGATATTTCGATAATTATAACTACATAATTATAATGAATCGTAATACTTAATAATTTCGGTGCAAATTGTGTATTTGAAATTCGATTAATTTCAATGACGGCATAATTATGACGAATACATTTTTTGTTTTACTTATATACATACATAAATATGAAATAATTTTACAATAATAAATGTAATTATACCACAAGTATGATTAAGACGTATACATTTTTATTTTTATCTACGTAAATACAACAATAAACGTGATGATACCAAACGAATGGTTACGATGTGTTTATTTTTATTTATAACTATATATAATACATACACAAGTATTACAAAAATCATACAATAATAAGCGTGATGATACCACACGCATGATTACGCGACGCATACATTTTTATTTTTACTTAAGTATATACAGTGAGTTACAAGAGTATTTGTAACTAAATTTGAAATAATTGATACTTGTTTGTAATGCAAAGCTTCAAATTTCTTATACACAGAAACCTATTTTAAAATTATTAAGCTTTCAAATTGATATCAATTTGATTGCAAAACAACATTTTATTGTTAGAGAAATATAATTTTATTTAAATGATAAACAATTGGTCTTATATAAAAGCATTTGGCATCTGCATATAAGATATAATAAAAATATAATTATTATTTTTGTAAATAGAATTTGTTTGATTTTCTTTTTCATTTTTTAATGCTTTTGAATGATTGGGCATACTCTTGTGAAATATATTTTCTTATCATTCATGTAACGTTTATACTTCTCTTACAATAAAATATTCCTTAACAATAAAATTTATTCCATTTTACGTTTAATTATCCTAAAATATGTTTCTGTGTAAAAGAATTTTGAAACACTCTATTGAAAGAAAATACTAATTATTTGAAATTATCAATGGGGGTACGAAATTCCTGTAATTCACTGTACATGTAAATGCATTAAAGAATAATATAGGGTGTCCCAGGGTTTAGCCGCCAAATTGGAAAAGCATATTCTACAAATGGAAATAAGAACAAAATATTATTAGAAGTTCGATTAGAAACGGTTTAATATAAAGTTATAAATAAATTAAATTGAATTACAGTGAAACCTTGTTAAGCTTCCTGAATCGTAAACAGTTCATTTCTCGTAAGCTAAGTGGGGCTCCCATTTCTGTCGTCATCTTCAAAACTATTTTACAATGGTTTATTTAATTGGTTTATACTCTTCATCACAAGATGTAAAAATGTCTTATAATACACGCTTTTGTTAATGTTTTAAAATTAGGCGAGAAATATTTTTCAAGATTATGGAAGAAGATTTGATAAGAATTATGCTAATTGGTCAGACACATCACGTGATATTATAGTAAAAAGTGAGGTTAGTTGGAGGAAATTTTGAGATTGATAATTTAACGAGATTTGCTAACGAAAAACGAACATTGTCAGAAACGAGAATTGCATTTAACAAGTTTTGACTCTGTGTGTGTATGTGTGTATTATAAAATTATAAACAAATGAAATTGAAATATGTAACAGCAGATTTCTTAGAAGAACAGTACATCGTTCTGTAGTTACGTTATTTGGGTTGAAAGAAAATTCGGAAAGATTGAATTGAACATAGATATTTTTACATTTAGGTAAGTTTTTAAAAGTCAGGTGTTCCATAATATAAAGTCATTTGAAATCATGTTAAATACACACGAAGTTTATCAAAGTTGCTTTAAATAGCGAAATGCAATCGAATTGTTAACATTTAGTCTCTCAGCAATATCTTCAGTGGAAATTCGTGAGTATTTTATTCACTGAAGTCATCATTTCGTGAATAATAATAAATTTCGTAATAAACGTCTTAAATATTTTTTGTTGCAATTCCAATTAACTTTTTTTTTCAAACTCATATAACATAACACGAGGAAAATGTAACTTTTCATTTTTTATTTTGAACATTAATATAGCACATAAATGAATTTAACTAAACATTTCTTTTTAAAGGATAACGTTTAGATAACTGTCAATTAATATCATAATATGATTATAAAAGTAACATCAGTACATTTTAAAGTGTACGTTTCTACCATTTATAAAAATCAGTCACGAATTTTGGCAATCATTCAATAGCTACAGTTACTTTACTGAGAATAGGAAAAGAAAGGAAAGGAAAAAAAAGGAAAGATAAACAAGGATCGAAATAATAGAAGATGAGGTTAAAACAGCGAACAGGTATCGAACGCGTTTGGTGAATAATTTCAAGATTACGCTAACGATGCGAAAAACGCAGATCTTAGAGAAAGAATCGGTATGCGCAAAAGGATTATAAGGAAGAGGGGGGGGATATTTTGGTAGTGTTGGGTGAGAGAGAAAGAGAGGGGCGGTCGGGTGAAGGTGGGGGGGTATCGGGGGTTGGTTGGTAGGAGAGAAGAAGGTGATGGTAGAGGAGGGTTGGATTAGCGGGTACAACAAAGGAAGAAGGCATTTGCTATAGGTGCGTCCAGCATATCGTGCGTGTTGGGTAGTGCGTAAGGTGCTGAAGAGAAAAAGAAATAGGAAGAAGAGGTTAAGAGTTGGAGAAGGAGAAGGAGAATGAGAAAGAGGAAAGAGGATGAGGATGATAATGGTGGTGTGTGCGTGGCCAGGCACACACGAGTGCGTCTCGATATCTCACGATTCGATCTCAACCATGGGCTGCTCTCCTGGCCGCCCGTATATTTACATGTATAATTTATATATCTCGCAGCACGAACGCAGCGCGTCGCACAGTCGAGTAGGAAGAGGAAAGAGAAGAGGTGGAGGAGGAGGAGGAGGAGGAGGAGGCTGAAGCACAAGGGCGGTCCCAGGGCCGTTCACGGATACGACCATGGACAGTTCGAAGAGTTTACGTGGTTATTATTATTAACAGAAGAAACGTCTACTTCGAGAGATGCTCCTTTTCTTTACTCGTGTATGTGTGGGTGTGTGTGTATGTGTGTGTGTAGATCGAAAAATTTATTCGGAATTTTTTGTCGATTTTTTACGATTCCCACGATATATTTTGAAATGTTTAAGAGTAACAACGTTAAACTAATCGAATAAATTGTACCGTTTGTTTTAGAATGGAAAGTTGGTAACTTGTTACCAAGGAGTCATGTTTAGATTGTGTTCTTAATTTTTGGTTTTGGTAAGATTGGAAAATACGAATTTTTGATTATTTGAATTCTTAACCAAGCCAAATTGATTATTTGTAATTGAAATATTGTTTGAAATTTTAATAGCAAAAGTATTTATTTGATGTCTTATTTATCGTATTTTAAATATATTTTTTTAATAATAAATTTAATATCATATTAAATAACATACTTTTGTATGGTTTTTGAATAATTGATAATATAACATGAATTTTCTTGACTTTTTGTTTTATGAAATTAATCGATTTGGTAAATGAGTATTTCATTTAGTACTGGCTTTAGTTGTGCGGTTAATGTTCCGAAAAATATAAATGTAAGAGGTATAAATTTTGATTAGTTTTAATTTATGAAGTCATTTAGAAAGAGAGGTAGAACAAGATTCCTTTTGTACTTTCATTTTGTTATTTCAAACAATTTGTTTGAATGATTCGAAGATTGGAATAGTATTACTTATACATAGTGAATCATAATGCTTAATAGTTTTTGCAAAAACGTGTTTTGAAATTCTATTAATTTCAATTATTATATATTAATAGGTCTATTGTGTGTGTGTGTGTGTGTGTGTGTTAATTATAAGTATATAAAAAAATTCAATGGACCTAATTTTTAATTTTCTTGTTGAAGCATGGCAAAGTTAAATAGTGTTCCCTCTTTTTAATACTAAAACGCACATAGTGTGATATCATTTGAAGCACAGTGGCTTAAAATTGTTTTGATGGGATTATTTACTATCCCTGCAAAAAATTACGTTCCTTCTATTATATTCAATTTCTTTTATTATGGTATGCAATATTAGTTATCCTAACATTTAAACTTATTTTTTTTTAATTTCGTAAAAATTAAATTTCTATGCAATGTTGGTCATTTTGTTTTCACCAATTCTGTACTTCAAAAAATGAAGCATGCAATAATGGTTACTGAACATAACTTCTTCAGGATTTAATTTTATTATAGTATAAGGCAATATACCTTCGAAAATCAGTATTTTATTTTTGTATTTAACAATCCTTCTGAAAGGGAGGAAAATGCAATCTACCTTGCACCCCTTATTTAAGAGGTAACATTTTTCTAAAAATAAATAATTCTCAATGAACATACAAACAAAGAAACAAACAAACAAAAATTACTTTACTTTATATTCTATTAACGATAAATGAAAAGAAAATAATATAAACAAACCTAATGGCAAATTAAAATAAACTAAAATAACTGAAAAATGAAAGTATCCGTATATATTTGCCACAGCTCCTGAAGAAGTTCAAATGATTTAAAGACGGATTGATTGATGATGGGTAACCAATCGTTTGGCAATGATTGAGAAGATTTCGCGAAACCTTTAACATGCAATAACAAATTTGTTATCGTTTACAATGAGAATTTTTCGATTGCGAAATTAACGAAAAGAAAAAGGGAAAAAGAAAAAGAAGTTCTTTTTCGGATGGTATTTTTAAGGTAATCGAATTCACATGCGCGCGCGCGCGCGCGCGCGCGAACGCGGAAGGTATTTCGTGTTTTCTTTCTCTTTCTCACTCAGTGTTAGGTGAACCTTAATTAAGCACGGTCACAAGCGAATTCCATAATACGTTCCCATTCGCGTAACACGACCACGATAAGGGTTTAAAGTTAAGGCCGACATTTAAGATGGCAGCACAGCCACGGGCCGCGACTCGTGGGATTTTTTTCCACGAAATAATGCGCCAAGATTGTCCCTCCCCTCCCTCTTTCACTCTTTCTTTCTTTTCTTTTCTTTTCTTTTCTTTTCTTCTCTTTCTACGCCCTTCTACTATTCCTACTCTCTTCTTTTTCTCCCCCGCACGCCCGGCATTGTGACCGCGAGGGTGCAATTAATTATTGCGTGCCCGCAAGGGATTGCATTGTTGCATTTCTTGTGTAGGTGTGTAGTATCTTTCGAATAACGATGCACTATACTCTTCTTCTCTTACCTACATATGCGAGAGTTAACTCCTTTTGCTTTATGTTAGCGGTACGAACCGTTTCACAGGTACGTGCCAACGTATTCTCGCACCCTTAGAAATTTATTCGTTAAAAAGGCAAACGTTCGTAGGATTTCGTACGGTAACATCGAATACCTATCCTTAATTACTTGAGAATTATTTATTCTTATTAGAGAATTATCTTGTACGTTCGTTAAACGTTTATATCTTAAGACGGATCTAAGTAGATTGTTTATTAGTTATTATCTCATATGTGGTTTAGATATTTATGTATTTTTCTTTTTTTTTTTTGTAAATTATTGTCTTGCAAATTATTCAATATTATTACCACGTCGAAATTTATTCTTATATTTAATGTTTTTTAATAAAGTTAATCGATTTTTAAATTTCACCCAAGTATTCTTTTTTTAAGGATTGAAGTAATACGGTCTAAGAAAAAAGGTGCTCCCTTTTTATGTGATTTAATTTTTCTTAATTTATTTTGAAATCGTTTTCTTCGAACGCGTTTCTTTTTTGTTTTATTTGACGAAACATTTTTATCATGAAATATAAAGCTCGTATTGTCAGCTGTATTACGGATTAAACAAAATATATATGTTTAATTTTTTTTACAGATTTACAATATTTTTATTAGAATTATTATCAAGTTTAAAATAGAATAATTTACTTAATGTTATTTCTTATATTTTTAATTTCAATTTTTTCATTCCTTTTTGCTATATTGTCATCATTTTTCGTCTGTCAAACCAATAAAAATTATAATATATAGACGTACGCCATCTACATAACCTATAAATTAATTATGTAGCAATACAAGATCGCAGAAATCTTAGAAATGATTAAAATTTATTATAAAAATGATGAAAACATCAGCAATTCATTTCATAAAATTCATGCTTTTTTCTGGAAAATCATGTGTTAACATGATTAATAAGCGTTTAAAAAATCTAAAACCATTTAAAAACCATCGATGACATTAAATCAGGAGATAAAAAAAGTTTAAAAAATATACAACAGCATCAATTAGTAAAACAATAAATTATTTAATGAAGACAATTAGTTTAATTAATAGCGTTATTATACGCATTAATTTTTCCAATTGTATGAATATTTCAATAACGTATTTTCGCGTAATAGGACGCCGTTGTATTAAAAATATCAATCGGCACGAACTTACCGAGCAACTCAATAAAATTACGATTATTAGATAAAATTCAATAAAAAATATTACGAAAAAATTGGATACGAGCAAAAGGAATCTGTGAGACGCGAGAAATAAATTATAGCCAGGGAACATGTTTCCTCTCGTAAATCGACGTTCTCATTACCACTAACAACGATAATAAACGCGTGTAGTATCCGGTATATCCGGTATAACAAAGCTCTCTCTCTCTCTTTCTCTCACTCACTTTCTTTCTTTTGTAAATACCAAAAGCAAAAAGAGTATGAAAATACGATCTCTTCCTTTCGCATTTGCGGCAATGTGTATCATTCAAAGAGAAGGAGACGAAAAACTGAAGGCAAATGGTTGATCTCTCCTCGAAATAAAAGCGTTGAACTTTGAAAGAAAACAATTGGTTCAACCGTAGCGTGTAAATTAACTTGAACGGAAATGGGCAAGAGTGGGAGCGTCGATTTAACGATTCTTCAATGTGAATCGGCCAAGATAAATTAATTCCACGCTCGATCGAGCGAGTAGAAGACAAACGATCGAATCCTTCGAACGATTTTCTCAAAGGTAAGGGACTAATTTCAACATCTACGATCTAATCGTGCTGAAAGATCTTCTTTAGGGAAGAAAGAAGATTAAATGATCTTAAAACATTTTCAACTTTTTCTTTTCTTCTTGTTTTTTTTTTTTTTTTTTTTTTTTTTTACGTGTATTAGGATGTAGTGTTTGTTGATGAAAGAAAATATCTGAAACAAAAGAAATTACCTGAAAACAGGTAACTCATGTATAACACGGTTTTTAAGTTCAATTTTATGTTATACGAATCTGTGACTAATACAGAATAAGGTGTTTGGATTTTGAAAATGAAAAAATAATATACCATATTATGTTTATATTATTCAAAGAAATATATTGTTAGATCGAATACCTTTGTGTCAAATAAAATATTTCTGAACAAGTTGACGAGGGTCTTGGATAGTTCAAAAGATAGAACAGTTGCCTGGAAAACGGAAGACCTCGGGTCGGATTTTCGGTTCAATTCAGCTATTCAATTCTTTTCACGAATACTATAATATTTATTCAATTAATTTATCTTATTTAGTTTATCAGTTAATGTGCGACTGAGTATTGAAAAAGGATTAAATTTTTGTATTGGGTTTTTGTTTGTGTCAGGGTTGCGTCTAATTCAAATTATTATTACGCGAGACTGGAATAAACGACAAAGTATTCATATTTAAAACTTATAGAGAAGAAATAAATTTTTGTGATTATTTGTGATCATATTCATGATCTTTACATTCTGTTCCACGTTCTTCGATGTTTTTTTTAATCTTTAAACCGTGTTAGAGAATTTTGTTGTACATTGTTTCGTTTGTTGTACACAATTTTTCTACAATTTTAGAATTGTGTTATATTAATGTCGCGCTTTATTGTAGTAGTACTACTTATAGTTGTTTTATTTTATATTTGATCTTTTCGTGAGAATGGAAGCTCAAAGAAAATAATTGCACGCTAATGTAGAACTCGTCTGCGAATAAGTTATTTGTACTTTCGTGGAAGGATGCAATTTTGCAATTTGACGACGCAATTTGGCAATATGTATATAGATAGGTACACACACACATATATATATATACATATGTATGTATATATGTATGTAAATATGTGTGTGTATCACACGTATACGCGAAAATGAGGCATCATTTGCGTATGAGTAAAAGGATCTGAAGCGAAACAGTTATAGTTGTATTATGTAGTATACGTATAGTGTATGTATAGTTGTATATGTATGTATATACATATATGTTAGTATGCGTTAAGAGAACGTGCGTGTGTCGGCCCGTTTAAACGCAAAACCGATGCGGACGTAGCTCGAGGGCATTCACTGGAAGCTTCCCCGAACGTCAAATTACAAAATACCTGTTCTTCCCAACGACGACTTCATTCCCTTCGTTTTGTTGCTGCCCTCTCCGTATTGTCCGAGCTTTCAACTTATTTTTTGTTTTTTTTTCTCCCCTCCCCCCTTTCATTCTTTTATCTTTTAATTTTATTTTAGTTTTCTTTTACCCGGTTTTAAGATTTCGTTCGATTCGCATTGTCCTGTTCGAACTTCTTTTCTCCCTTTTTTCTTTCTTTTTTATTTTTTTTTATATGAGGAACGTTGTTGAGATTTATCTTTATTTTTTTTTGGATAATAAATTATTCAGTATAAGAGAAGATAATTGTTGTTTTTATAGAGAAAATGTTATATGTTGTTTATGTTCAATCAAAAGTCACTAATTGCACTTTTGATTCACAATTACTTATTTATATTGTGTAGTAAATGTTTACTTTTGTATTTTATAATGTAAAAGTTACATTGTTTAAAATTGAATAAATAATTCAGTAAAAATTTAAAAGCAATAAAAATTATCAATAGTAGTGTTTGAAAGTATTAACAAAATATATACTTTTGCTATATCTGACTCTTCCTTTAAAATAATTAAAAATTAATTAAAAATTTAATTAAAAATTTTGTTAACGAGCAATTACTGCCAATCAGATTAGTTTAAATATTAGTTACTTTTAGTACTAGTTACTTTAGTAATTACTTAGTTACTTTTAGTTACTTTTGACTGAAGATAAATGATGTTCATATCATATTAATCATATCAAAATATTCTACAAATGCTTATCAACTTGCCCCGTAGTGATTTAAATTCCTACATTTATTATTTCGTTAAATAAATATTTTCTTAATTATTTTGTTTATTTTTTCTTAATATAAACCGAAGTATATCTGAGCATATTTTAAATAAAGTAATTGATTAAAAGAAAAATTGTAAAAATTAAGATCCGAAAAACGTATAATTTTTATAATTAAATTTAGATTTTAAGAACCCACGTTTCAATACCCATTCATTTTATTTATTTTTAGAATATGTTGATAGAATTTTGCAGATAAATAAATTGGGACACCCTTTACATGTCTTAAGAAAAAGAAAACAACATCACGTTTGATCAATACAATATACTACAAACTTCTGAACGTTCTTTGATGGTTCACGTATGTTTTAATTGACGTGAATAATTGAGGACTGTTGGAAACATAAAAGAAATTAATTATTTTTTCTTGCTTTCATAAAAATGTTATTTTATTGATATCATCCTTTCAAGTCTATCAAATTGATTTTCGAATTATCTATCAGCGTGTGTGTTTCGATATAAATCTTTACCTAGTTTTTATTTAGATAGTAATTTAATTTTCTATGCCGGCTAGGTGAGAAACACACAAAACCGTGTCAAATCGATCAATGACGCGATTTTTCAATCGATAGAGACGACACGAGACGTTCAAACTTGGATTGTCCTTTAAATGCGATGATATAAAAACACGCTTAAAATGAAAATAGAATATTGTCGAAGGTAATCGATTAGAATCGGAACCGATTTCTCACCCTCTCCGTCTCGTTTATTTTTCTTTTTCCCTTTTTTTTTATTTTCTATCCTTGGGATCATCCGATACGGTTAATTAAAGTTCATTTACCTTTCTCCGATTGATTCAAAAAAAAAATATAATTGTATATTATCAAACGAAGAGATTTTATCAATTCCGATCGATCGGAATGCTAAATATTTGTATAATCGTAAACGGTGAACGCGTAAAAATTGTCTTACTTGCTAATTTAACACGTTAAGCGTAATGACTGACGATACAAAATTGAACAAATTATATTTGCGTGTATTTAAAATGAAATAGTTTGATGGTTATTTAATATTTGATTACTTTCACGTCCGGCATTTGTCCGACATATTTGTTTGTGACACTAACAACAGTGCCACCTGGACGGTATATAATGTATTACCATATTTAATATATTTAATATATTTAATATATATTAGGTTGACCTATGTTGAGTAAGTTCATATGAATTTTAGAATAGAAACCGTATGTACTTATTGGTCAACCTAATATATTAAATATTAATTTATTGATATACATATATTAATATATTATATATATAATAATAAAATTATTTATAAAATATATATATAATATATTAATATAATCTATCACATAATTATAATATTATAATGCTATAATATATATCATATAATATTATTATATATTATAGTAATATTATAACATTAATATATTACATTATTCACATTATATATATATTAAATATATTAAATATTAGGTGACGTGTGTTACAGAAATGTAGGTTAAAAAGTAGGTTAATTTCTTAACGTGTTAAATTTTGTTTACATACGAAATCACTGGAATAAGAATCACCGTTGCGCGCAGTAACATATTACAATACACTTATACGTAAAAATACTTTCTAATCTTGTTGAAGAATGTTTATTTTGTTTTTTTTTTTATTTTATTTAAATGTAATCCGAGGGAACAGTACTTTCATTTATGGCCGCTAATCTGTACTGCGGCGTTTCCAAATTTTGTGGATTAAGGTGAAGATTCGTCTGAGTAGTTGGTGCCGTAGATGACACGTTTGATGGCATTTGTTGATTAGCTGAATTTGAACTCAAATCACTGTAATATGCGCTACTTGGCGCACTACTCAACGTTGGTCCATCCGGTTCTGCATCACTTCCGGTATACGCCGTATTTTGATAAGACGGACGTTCGCCATTTCTATTGGCCACTCTTAAATCTTGATGATGGTGATGATGATTGTTGTGATGGTGATGATGATGATGATGGTGTTGCAACTGATTTGGCGTTGGTGGCTCGTTCTCATACATCTCGTAATCGAGTTCTTGTAACCTGGCAAGTATTTGTATTGAATAACATTCGTTAGAAATAATTCGAAATCAAAATAAGAATGAAATAATATTTAAAGGAATGATAAATAATATTTATAATAATAATATAAATAATTATAATTAATATTTAATTATTATTATTTAAAGGAAAAACAGTTTTTTACATATATGATTTCACGCTTATGGGAATTTATTTGTCAATAAGATTATTCTACAAGACAATATAAATCACTTTTTAAGTATAAAAAATGTAACATAAAAATTATTAATTTTTAAAGTGTTTAAATATTAAAGTAACTTCAAAATTAGGTATATTGTTTCATTCATAATTTATTATTAGGTTTTTGCACATAAAATGGCCGTTTTTCATATATCAAATTTGACTTATGCAAACTATGCTGTATTTATACAATTTGGAAACTATATAACAACTAATTAATCAATATTGCATTCTCTCTTGTTAAAATTTAAAAAAACGGCGGGAATTTAGTTGCTAACCTAATACATAACCTCACTCTTATATCGGATAATATTTATTATTTTTATTCAGCTTCTATTTAAAATGGAAAATTGAGAAATTCAAGTGATTTTTATGAATGAACCTCCATCATTGATGACGATTTTTTGAATGACTTGATTGAAACAAATCCGAAATTTACGATTCGAGAAGTGGTAGAAAGATTCATTGTCCATAATTCAACTAATGCTTGACATTTAAGTGACATGGAAAAAATGAAAATTTTGAACAAATGGGTTTCCTATGAATTGAACGAGAAGGGAAAGCTGAGACGTTTAGAAATCAAGAATTCTTTACTTTTCTAACACAAATTTGACGGAATTCTGCATAGAATAGTGATGTGCGATGAAAAGTGGATTCCCTTTAACAATCGTCGACGTTTTGGGTAGCGGTTGAATACAGATGAGTAACCCAAACATATGCCATAGTTAAATCTTCATCAAAAGAAGATTATGGTTTTTGTATGGTGGTCAAGTAAGAGGATTTTGCATTATTCGTTTAATAAACTAGGTGAGGTTATATATGCTGATGAATACTATTATAAATTTGACATTATGCACGAAAATTAAGCATTCAGCAGCTCGTATTGGTAAATAAACACGTAGTGTTGTTGATTTACGATAACCACATCCCACGACGAAACAAAAATAATTGAGTTGAACGTTGAAATTCTCCCTAATCGTTTGACCTTTTTCGTCTGATCTTTCACCAACGGATTATCATATTTTCAAGCACCTGGATGGATTTTTACTCGGGAAAATTTGTCATCGACAAAAAGCTTGTAAATAATATTAAGAAACTAGCCATTTAATTTGCTACAACCTAATAATTATTAAATATTTTAAATTATGAGGATATTTTAGTTTGTCAATAGGTCAATGTGATTTTTGTTGTTTATTTATTTAAAACAAATCGCTAAATTAACTAAACACACTTTCATGTTATGTTACATGTGTTTTGTTTCGTGTTCCGAATAAAATTATAATGTAAAAAAATAAAAAAGTTGTCGTGTTAAAATATTAATTTTATTATTTATTATAAATTAATGTCGTTATAAGTGAAGAGTTTGTTACAATATTTTAATATTGAAATATGAATTCACTCATTAATATGTTTCTTATTATGTGTACTCTTTTTGTACTCAATTAACTTTATTTTAATGGGGTACTTAATTAACTCATTTCTATCTGACTTTTGTACTCATTAACTTCATTTCAAGAGATATTTTAATTATTCATAGATAAAGTATGAGAATACTATTGTTGGTATTACTGTTACATGCTTTATAATCTTTACAGAATTTTTTAAGCGTGCGTTAATTACAGTAAACTTGGCGTTATGGATTAGCAGTTATTTAATGCAGTTTTTTTTTCAATTGCATGGATTTACAATTGTTTATTGGCTCGTTAAAAATTTGTCATTGTCGTGAAAATAGTAGGTTTGAAAAGAAAATTAATTGGAATTCTACTAAGTATTGATTATGAAAAAATTATACAATATACATTAACAAGTGTTTATTTACGTATAACAATAATTTGTCAAAAATACAGTATAGAAAATTATTTACTGTTATAGATAAATCAAAAAATTGTTTTAAAAAGACACCGAATGAATTTCTACGCTAATAGTGGAAATAGTTTAATTTAATTATTGTCGAAGAAGAATTATTAAGAAATGATAAATGAAGAATAAGAATGAAATATTATAATTCTTCCGTATATTTTCAGTATAAAATAATCTTATATATTTTTGCATTGTAAAGTATTGATCGAGTATTTTGATGGGAAAAATAAAAATGTAAAAAAGATGTTAATTGTCTTAACACAAATGAAAGTTTATTTATGAATGAAATTAGAATAAAACTAACGAATGTGTGTGTGAAAATTATTTACCTTTTGCTGTGTCGTGTTCTAAGGGTTTCTCTTTGCAAAGATTCATCTCCGTTACTAGTGCCGTAATGGCGATGCAATCTTGCCGCGTCCAGTTCGTGATATTCGTCGTCTTGACCAGCGGAAGTAGTGCCGTATGCCGAACTTCCTCTCATTTGCAACTGAAAATCGCTGGCATAGCTCGCCGCTTGAGAATCAAGTTCGGCATAAAGTGCCTCGTCCGTTTGCATGTGGGTGTAATGATTCTCAACTGGTAAATTCATAGCTCTCCTATGTTGAGGAAGGGATAAGGGCGTAGTTACGACACCCGTTGTACCACCCCCTCGTCTTGAGCCAAGCCATGACCAGACGTTGTGTCCTAAATAAAAGAAAAGGAATAATAAATGTTATAGTTGGAACAACTGGAAATGTTAGTAACATTGTACGAAAGATAGGATGGGGGTGGCAATTAAATATTTTCAAATATAAGAGTCGAAATATGAGGGTGACCCACTTTAAAAATGAACAGGAGACCCAGAAACAATGAAACAAATTTATAATTCGTCTATGTTCATAGTTAAAAATCATAACTACATTTTTAACTCATTGTCAGAATGATTTATATTAGAAACATTTGCATAAAATTGTATAAACAATTTATTCATTCATTTATTACTCGTTAAGAAGCATCAATAATAGTTTAATAAAAAGCATACTTTCGAAATATACTTTTTAGTATATCCTGACAAATCATTTTCCATCATATTGCTAAACGTTGCTTAAAAAAAAAAAGATTTATGAAATAATTCGGTCTCGAATGCAAAATGAATTATGATGCTTGCCAATTCACATTATCGGACGGCTTATTTAAAAATTTTGGATTTGTTATTATTAGAAAAAGCAAATGATTGATTTGTTTAAGGAATCAAATGATAGGATCACTCACCAGGACTAGGAGCAACGTCGTGATAAGGGGGTAACTTATCAAGTTCTAATGGAGCTCGATCTGGTATAACGGCTACTCCACCGCCATTCCCACCCCCTCCACCATTCGAGCCAGCTTCTTGAGTGTTAGGGTCTTCAACACCAACACCGCAACAACTTGCTGAAACAAGAACCTTAAGGTTAACACAGCGATCTATTTCTCATTTTGTTCGTTGTTCCGGAAAATTCGTTTGTGCTTATATATATAGGTCTGTGCGTTGAAATTCTTCTCAAATTTCATTCTCTTTTCGAAGATTCGCTGCGTTAAGTTGGTATGAAAGAGAGAGAGAGGGGGGGGAAAGTTTTTAAGATTTTGTCTCGAGGATAGAAACGTATAAGCAGGACGAAACACGTCAAGTGCCAGGTGAGCTTGCTAGGAATCCTGATACGTTATACTCGTTCATGCGAGGGTTCATGCAACCCACCTATATTATAGATATATATATACAGGGTGTTCTCACAAAACAATTTAATATTTATACAAAATATTTATAGAACAAACTATATTGATAATGAGTAAAAAAGTCTTAGTAGGTGGCAAGGTCAACTGTTTCGGAGATATAAACATTTTTGTATGTTAGTATTAATCCTTTGACTGCTATGGACGCATATATGCGTTTGGTAAAAATTGCGAACGTGGTCTATCGACACATGTACGTGTTTGTTAATGTAAATTTAAAATAATGTAATGTTAGTTTGCGTATTGATTATTGTTATGAGTATAGTTACATAAAAATTATATTTAAGAAACAAGAACTTTAATTATTAGATCTGGTTAATAATATTAATCATCGGAAACAGTCGCATTGATAATAAATTATTTTATCCCTATAAAACACTTCACCTAAAAATTTTCACCACTCAAAGTATAAAAAGTGACTTGTTACTAGCTTTTCGATTTATAAAAGGTTTCTTTATGTTATTTTTTTTATAGTGTTGCAAATTTTCTCAAAAATTTCACATTTCTGTTGGACAATGAAATAAGCAGGGTGGATTCAGTTTCGTAATTTTAATTGTAAGTAATTTATCGGTTAAAAATACTTGTTGTCTTTCAAATATCTTCATAAAAAGAAATCCAAGGGGTTGAAATTGAGAGATCGGAACTGATTCACCACGTTCAATCTACTTTTAACTGAACATAATGTTTAAATACTCTAAAAAGTCAATAAGTTGATCTTACGACTTATTAATTGTAAAAATTTTTTACTCAGTATAGTATATTCTATATACTTTATAAATATTTAATAATTTTTATTGAACACCTTATATATATACACGATATGATACTTACCGAATTCTTAAAATTCTATAACAAATAGGTGTACAAAAAAAATTATTGATTTATTTGGACAAAATTTAATATAACTTTGAAAAATCATGGAACAAAAAAAAACAATTGATCATTTGTTAAAATCACGTTAAAGCTCAATTTAAACCACCCTATACTTAATAAAAACTTTTCCAATCGGACTGTTAATAACATAGTAATCTCTACCGATCACAATTTATGAAACACCCAGTATATACGTAGTTGTACCCTCTATGGATACCTATATCATACTTATGGGACGTCTATAGTTCATATATATATAAATATGTATGTATATGTACATATATAAAAACGTTCCCGAATCCGAGCATTATGACATAAGCAAAAGTATGAAAAAAAAGGCGGCTGTTTTCTGTACGTTCGTATTGTGGTCCTGTCATCGTGCCGTCATGGGGCCTCATAGAACCATACTGGAGATCGGAGTGCAGAATGATGTAGAGGTTGTTCGAAGTATACTAAGAGAGATGGGTAGGAGAAGATTGAGAGAGAGTGAGAGAGTGAGAAAGAGAAAGAAGAAACTCCGTCCTGGAATTCATAGATCACAAGTGCCGCCTTATGGTAAAGTAGACACAAGAGTATGCCGTGTCAATGGGAAAAAAAGAATGAATGAAATTATAGAATCTTCGGTGAGTTGTTCGCTTTTTTATTCTTTCGTTTGGTTTTTTTTTGTTTTTAAATCCGCTTATGGATAATATAGTGAGTCATAAAGGGTATTCGTACCTGATACCTGATTGTAAGTTTGAAATTATTGATATTTGCTTGTAACGCATATTTTCAATATTTCTACAGGTAGATATTTATTTTGGGATTATTTAAATTTGTCAATTTATATCAATTTTGTTTGCAGATTATATAATTTTATTCTCTTGGAGGAATATAATTTTTCATGAATGATAATAGAATCTTCTGTAGAGAAATAAATATATATTTTACGTTGAAATATATAAGATATATATAAGGTATATTCTATATAGTTCTTATAAGGATGATGTCTTGGAATATATAACTGCCTTGAGTTTCTGCAAATAAGAGATTCTCTCAATTATTTTATTAATATTATTCACACTAAACTACATTATCTGCATTGCGTTACATTGTAAAAATACAAATTACACTTAAAACTACACTATGTACATTAGTTGCATTACCTGCAAATAAGAGAAACAACATTTACAGCTAATATTCACTTTTATTTTATTGTCTTATTACCAGCTTCGCAATTTGAACTCTAACCGTCTCTGCTTAGCAAACTACTAACCGTTTCTATATTTTCTGTCTCGTTATTAACGTTCCCGAATCTTTCTAAGCCTAATACGTCTGCGCGTCTTAACTGTAAGACAGCAGCCAATTTAAATTATTAGTAAAGGTGACGAAATATAAATAGTAATATTTCGTTACATATATAGATATATCATTTATGATAAGATTATATTACATTTATATATTATAGAGATATATAATTTATAATCATTTTTATATTGGATATAATATAAAGTTTTTATACAACAAAAATTTTCGTATCAAATCAGTGCACGATTTAATATTAGAGTGAACCAAAAGTTCGTACATTTATTGTATTATAATTTGTAATAAATTGCTTTTGTAAAATTTACTTTGAAAATATTAATTGAAAAGAACCACAAACTTTTGGTTCACCCTATTACCACTAAATGTACTAATGTATATATTTTAAATGAACAACCCCTTTAAAATTTGTCCATACTTTTGAAATTGACACTTCATATACTTCCGATAGCATTACTTCAATTTGATTAGTCAGAAAGTATTAGACGATTGCTGAAGTTCATGCCAGATTTTCACGAACTTTTGTAATCACCTAACATTTGAAAATACTTTTCAATTATTCTAACGTCATATATCAAAAAGGCGTCATGATATATAATATATACAAAAAATTCTACATATATCGATGTTTCTAACCTCAAAATTTGTATTTCAAATATATGACATGGAACATTTGAAAATACTTTTCAATTATTCTAACGTCATATATCAAAAAGGCGTCATGATATATAATATATACAAAAAATTCTACATATATCGATGTTTCTAACCTCAAAATTTGTATTTGAAATATATGACATGGATCGAACAAGCGTGACATCATAGGTGTGAACATAGAAGATAAAAACACAAAATAGGTCGTGGATCGTGGTATTGAGGAAACGAAAAGGGACAGCGGAGGGGTAGGGCGGGGCTAGGCGGGACGTAGCGTAGGGGGGGGGCTACACAAGGTCGTAGAGTTTATACGATCCGATTAATCGGCGCTAATTACGCGTGAAAATTCCATTCGGACGGTTTGATTTGCCGCGCACCATCGTTTATATCCGAGAACCCGAGAAAGCCTTAATCGCGTAATTTATCGCGAGCAAACCTCGCGCGCGCGCGCGCGCTCCATCTTCAGACTCCCCCTTGCCCCACCACCCCTCGCCGCACCATTTCTTCTCTCTTTTCTATCTTTGCCAAGCACCGTTTTAACCCAAGCGTCGATATATTTCAAGCTTTACGCGATTTAGCCATTTGTCTCGATCTCTAATATAAAAATAATGGTTTTTTTTTGTTGGGAAATATTTACAGGGAGTGTCATGCAATTAGTATTGTGAAACGGATTGCTAGAATTTGTAATATTTATTAGTAAAGAAATTATACGATACTGTGTTCTTAGTTTTGCGCGAGTCATAAGTTTTTCTTTTTTTTTTAATTTTATGAGTAGAATTTTCTATTGCTGATTAAAAAATTAGATTAATTTAACGTGACAAGTATTTATGGTTTTTGTAATATTTAGTAATGAAATTTGTTAATTTTCTTTTTGAATTCTGTAGGAATCGTAAGATTTTTTAATTTTATGGATATATTTTTTGTTTTTATTAACAAATTGGATGAATCTAATATGGTTAAAGTTTATGATTTTTATTTGATTTAGAATCAATCCATCTATCTAAGAACAATGAGATGAAAGAAAAATCTATATCAAAACTATACTATTACTTTAAATAAATATTTATATAATTCAAAAATGTTTATTATCTTTTTGAAAATTATACGCTAGTCAAATAAAAAAATCAATTTATTATTTTTTTTTTTTTAATAATTTTCAACTTATATTGTAAAATGGAAAGCTACAATGATCGAGAAATATTTCACCTACAAACGTTAAAAAAAATCCACAATTAAGGTGTAGAGTATGTTCAAAACAGATAAAACGCAGTGAAACTATCTGGGAATATAAGAAATGCTTTGTAGTACTACATATTTCAGATTATTTTGAAAAATACCACGCTGTACACAAGATTATAAACAAAATTATTATTTATATTTGCGTAAAATTCTTTGTGCGAGACACTACCGGCTCTTTTCGTTTGATGTGCCGTCTCACATCGTTACATTAGACCGTTTTTGCATGTTTATCCGTGAAATAGTTGCCAGCACAAGTGGTTAAGTTTAATATAAAACAAAATTTTAACATAAAAATACAGAAAAAGAAAGAAAAAAGTAAAAAATATTACCAATCTTCTGACACACAATTGATTATCCAACTTGAACCCTTTGAATGCTATGGGCGCATATATGCGTCCAACGAAAGCACTCCGCGTTGACTAAGGACGCATATATGCGCTTATCAATGTTTTCTACCTTCCTTGGCTCGAAATTCTTTTATTTTGTTTTTTATTTTATTTTATCAAAATAGACATTAACGGACAAATCTATTAATAATAATAATAATAATAATATGAATATAAAATAAATCGATTAATAATAATCATAATAATAATAATAACGCAAAAGAGAAAAGAAAAACAAATTTCGTATAATTTTTCCTAAACGATGCCTGCGAATAGAAGAAGGTACATGTGTGTGTGTTGTGTTTCAGGTCAACGTCCACCTTAACCACGATTACGTCATAATTCCCACCTTCGATATCATTGGTGAAGTAATCCGATCGATTTCTTTTCCATAACGTCGCTTCGCGTAACACCATGGACAACGAATAACGATAGCTGCGTCACGCGAGACTGATTTACCGATCTAGATCGTTCGAATATTAATTAACTGACTTGTTATACCACGCACGAGTAAAGTCAAAGCGTGAAAATTCTTACGCTTCAAAACACACACGCACTAACACCTTCGTCTTATGTCGAGGAAGAAAAGTCAATGGACTTTGGTAGCTCAAAAACGAAATAGTATTCTTATTATAGTTACGATCTAATAATACAGAACATCGATAGATCCTATTTCGTGAATCCGTGTTACGATCGCGTGACGATATGCTACATAAACCGGATTTTAATACTGTTGAAAGATTATGTGGGGGAAGAGGTTGCTTGCTTTTATACACTGTGTTCAAAATGAGACCAAACTTATATTATTTATAATATTATTGATGTGAGTTCAAATAGATGACAAAATATTTTCATATATCAATAACATTTTTATAGTTAATTTGAAGACAAACAAATTATAGAAAAAATGTACACGTGGATAGGCTGAAAAGTTTTGAGTCTAATAAATGACGATGGGTTGAAAAGTTTTGAGCTTAACACGGTGTTAAAAACCATCAAGTTCAAAACCTTTCAACCCTTTTTTTGTTTGTTAGATTCAATTGTCATTTTTCAATTGACCCATGTATATTTTTTCAATAACTCCTTTTTGTCGAATTAACCTGTAAAAAGTTTATTTTTTCATTTGAAACGAACTGATATGTAAGAATGTATGTGTAACTTCTTCCTTCGTTTTTTTAGAACGGTTCAGTACTGTGTCTTATTGCTTGCACAGTATGTTATCCTGATAGATTCTTACAACTGTGTAGAATTGCAAAAAATTGGTCTCGTGTCAACTTGGTTTTTTCCTTGTTAGTCCTAAAGTTATTAAAGAAAATTATTTTTAATATAAAAAGTAAACGAGCAATCCAATAAGTTGATATAAATATTTAAAAATATTCGGATGTACGTGTTAATAGTTTAAGCTTGTTAACAGCTTATACAGAATAACCACTGAAAAACTGAAGCGTTTGTAAAAATCCTAACTTGTTCTTTTTCAATCTTTTCTGTCTTTTATATTTTATTTATAGGTTATGAAACATCCAATGAAGAATAAAATGACTGCGTACGATATCGAACAACGAGTAAAACTCATGGAATTTTTTTATTCCAGTGAAAGATCAATTTTATATCATTCAGTCTTTCAGTTGCCTTTCTGTATAAGGGAATACAAATTAATCTCGTTATAAAAAAGTTAACTGTATACATATCAACGTACAGATTTGTCAAATTGTTAATTGTATTTAGAAATGAGCTCAAATCGCATCCTGTTAATTCTTAAAGCATTGCGCATGACAAAAAGAAAAAAATAGAATGAAAAGGTGAGAATCAGAACGTGCTTAAAGATCAAGCAAATGTATTTAGTGCAAATGTTTCATTGGTGAGAAGGAGACTGTAAAGATGGCGTCGTGTGTCAGCGTCGTGTGTCAGAGTCGATTGGAGTTTAATTAGTTCGCATAATGAAAGCAAACTCTTGACGGTGGGTCATATAAAATACAGTGGCTTCGTGCCGGCACATAAGACATGCTGATTTACCTATAGTATAATACCTATACTGAACTTACTTAGGACTTACTGTTACTACGAACGAAGGAACGAAGGAATAAACGAAGGAACGAAGGAACGGACAGACAGACGACATAAAGGACAGTGAAACGCGTCTAATTAACTTTCTGATTTAAAATTACCCGCGGCACGATACGATCAGCGTATCTCGAAGGAGAGGAAGCTGTTGTAGTAGAGGAAAGAGGGGATAAGGAGAAAGATAGAAAAAAAAAGGTTACAGACGACAAGAACGAAGAAGGATCGAAGGGAAGGAAAGATTTAGTTTCAGTGTATACGTTTATGTGTGTATTTGTGAGATTGTGTATGTCTATGTGTAAATGTAATTGTATGTATGTGTGCGTATTAGAAAGGAACGAAAAAAAACCGGTGCCACGGCCACCGTCGTGCTCGGGAATACAAGGAGTACAGGGGTCACCCGAATTAATTATCCGACACTCGTTTTACTGAACCACCCCGTAGACACCACCTCCGACTCTTTACTGATGCACGATTTGGTTTTCTATTTTTATCTTATTATTTTAAGCTTCTTTCACACTGTCGAAACTTAGTGATAAATAATTATTTAATTTATTATATTTTATATATTAATTCTTTTTATAATTTTAATTTTAATTACATTTAAATGTAATAATTTATATTTATATATATATATATATATATAGTAAATTCATTTTAAATAATTGTAAATTTTTCTTATAATTTTTTATATTATGATATGATATTTTTTTATATTATAATATGATTTATTATAATATGATAGTATTTTTATTTAAAAAATATTTTTGTTTAATTAATATGGTATTTTATGATGAGAATTTTTGAGTGTTTTTATTTTATTTAATTTGTTTAAATATTAACTCAATAAAGAACAGTAACCTATCCTAGTTTTAAGATCACCTTGTATAAAAGAATCCCCTTATCGTGTTATATAATTTTTTACAAATTTAAATCGTAAATCTTTTAACATACCAAGCCAATAAATAACAGCCTAATATTGCCGATAATAAAAATCAAGAATAAAATAAAAAATGATATATGATTTCAATGATCAAATCACATTTCGCAACTCTCTCTCTCTCTTTCTCTTACGTCATCAATAAAATACGATCATGTTTCAATACAGGCATTTACGAATGTTCTAAAAATAGTACGTAGAAATAGGAACGTTAGAGGTATCCTCAAAGCCCTTCATATTTCACTAGGCAGTTTTGCTCGGGTGGTATAAAAAAAAACTGTAATGTAACGTGATACGACCAGATATGGAAGGTTTCTCTCATAAAAGAGATTTGCCGCTTCCAAGCAATAATCGTAAAGGTGGGCATATATATTTATGAAGACTGACGGGAAGAAGAAAAGATGAATATGTGGGGTGAAGGGTGAAGGATCTTACATGAGCTAGAAATTCGGTAAGGGCTTACGGATAATTGGGAATCGTTTTCCGGACTATGAACTACCAACGTCGTTGGATACGACCCACTGCTTTTATACCCTATATGTATTATTATAAGCCTTGTAATTGGTGAGGGTTGGTCTTGTGATAATAAATTCGATCCCTTTTAGCTCCACGTGAAGTATAATGATTAATATGATTCCAACTGACTATAGGTTTAATTTCAAACGTCAATAAAATATGATGGCGTATATTATTCAGACAATTTCTTAATTCAATAAATTGTGCACGCTCTTAAATAAATATTTTAATATTTTTAAATATAATTTGACAATTGAAATTAATTGAAGAAAATGAAATTTTTGTTATATAACAATGATACTCTAATTTCGTTCGCTTTTCTTCGTTGAAATGTTGGAATGCTTAGGAAAAGTAAATTGGATTAATATAGTTTATATACATGGGTTTTTATAGCAACGTATTATAGTTCATTGTGTATATAATTATTTTCTTTTTTAATAATTAATTCTGCTAATTATTGTTCAATGTTTGATAAGGCTTTTGTATCGGATGTTTTATCTTTTTTTTTAATATTATTTTATATTAAATTCGTATTTTTAAAGTATTTGGAGGATGGTATTTGGCATAATTTTAATGACAATACATTAATATCCTATTTTATCTCTCTCTCTCTCTCTCTTTTTTTCTCAGAATACCTTGTTGTAAGAGGGTTGTCAGTAAATACATTTAGAATATGTTATGACTCATGCATAAATTCGAACAGAATTCAAACGACGTGATAATATATTGAACAAAATTCACTCACCTCTGCCATTTGCGTTCTTCATTCTGAAACAAATA
This sequence comes from Polistes fuscatus, assembly GCF_010416935.1. NCBI lineage: Eukaryota > Metazoa > Arthropoda > Insecta > Hymenoptera > Vespidae > Polistes > Polistes fuscatus. Next base: position 864,809 of record NW_025113086.1, on the reverse strand, counting down.
ACAAATAAATTAATAATTTTAAGCAATGAAAGCTACATAAGTTAATTTCAGCCAAAAGTGAAGTTAATAACTTTTGATTGAACATAGACGATTTATAAATCAGCACAAAACTTTTGATCAACCCAATATTATATGTGACACTGGATGGTAATATTCAATTACAATTAGTGTGCGTAAATAAATTTTTGTTTATTTTACACTATTATTATTCTGACGTAGTTTGTGGGTTTTATTGTCCGATGACATGTAGTCCGCCATTTTTCTGACTAGATGGCACTAAAGTCGCATAATTCTTATAATACTTATTAGATCGCGTCATACTAACGTGCGTTTAAAAGATGACATTTCATAGATTAATTGAAAAATCAAGTTAGAAATGTGTGTCTTTGATACTCAAAAAAATAATCAGTTATTACATAAAACAATTATACCGACCAGATAAAATATAAAATAAAACTAAGTCTCATACTTAACCTAGTAATTATAACAATTATCGAGAGACGAGTAGTTAAAGTATAAAATAAAGATTAGATCCACCTTTAAAATTAGTTTCTACTTACACAACAATGGTTTAAATATTTTTCAGTTGTTTTTTGTGTTTAAACAAACGTTAACGAAAAATCTATATGTTAGTCATAAAGAAAAGTTTAAGCTCGACGAATGAAAAGATCGTTTCTCTTCTATGAGTTTTCTTTTCTTCCTTTCTTATTCTTCTTCTTCCGTTTGCCAGTCACCTGGTGGATTCTCACCTGCCTCGATCTAGTTAGCGGCTAACGCGTTTACATTCCATCTTCCTTTTTCCTCAAATCAACCCTTCTCTTTCTTACCAATGAATCAGTAAAAGAGAGATAGAGATAGAGAGAGAGAGAGAGAGAAACACTTAATCGAGAAACGATCGTCTCTTTCGATTTCCAATGGATTCAAGAGATAGGTAGGTGGTAATTTAAGGGAATCGCACGGCTTACCGACTACTCGTTGCGAGAATAAAACCACGATCGTACTCCTCGTGAATCCGTCGAATCGTCGATCCGTATCGAACTGCTCCATTGCTCTTCCTCCTTACCGTGTGGTTTTTGAGACGATCGAACGAGAAATTGGATCGCAAGACATTACATCCGGATTTCGAGTTGAGCGGCTTTGAGCGGCTTTTCGTTTTTATCGAACCGAATGATCGTTTCTTTCAAACTTATTCCTTTTCTCTCTCTTTCTCTTTGTTTCTTTTTCTTTTTCTTTTTTTTCTCGCTGTCTGTGTTTTACTATTTGCGCGTGATATTATTATTTTTCTTCAATGTTTCAGCATCATCCAAGAAAATACGAACCTAACGGTCACGATCGTGATCGTTTAAATCAGCGATGACTAATTTTTGTACGTCCAAGTTTTGAACTGAAGTGTTCAGTTGCGTCGTACAATTCAATTATTCAACTAAATTGATTAACTCTTTCGTTACGACAATACGCTCTATCGGATTGTGTGCACATTGCACGTTGGTAGTCTTCGGTGTTTGCACTTACTTATTTCAATGTAATATAATGTCATAGAAATTTGTTTATAGTTACCTGCGACAATGTAGAAGTGTGACCATAACGACTGCACCGATGCCTGCCGAGACTAAGGATACTATTACTAAAGTCAAAACCCATCCGATTTCTCCGGAAGCTTCTGTAAAAAAAAGAAACAATTATTAATAATGTAACAAGTTCGTTTAACAGGTAGATAAATTATTATTAATATTAAGATAAGTCAACGATTTTACTAGGTTGAATTACTAATTCCTGTTAAATCATTAAAGTCAAGCAACGTGGGCACGATTAGTAAAATAGATGGGTGGCCCGTTCGGTAAAACAAAACAAAATGAAACTTTTAAAAATTCCCCTGTTTTTTCCCGCCTATTTCCCCCACCACTCAAATAATCGCGCTTCCCCTCAAAACCTTTCACTTTTTCGTGTCGCTTGAAAATTTTCTGTACCGTATCAAAATAAGTTTCATTTAAATGTTTAAATAAAATATTTCTTTAATAAAATAAAAGTAACTAAAGAGAGATTCCTTATTGTTAAATCCGATCAGGTTATTTCCCCTCTTTTACTTTCCTTAACGTAATCTCGTGAAATCTCTTAGCCATTTCGCGTAATCTTTCAATACCGCACAACCACGTTCTGCCACAGTGCATCACTCTCACTGATTGTGAGTCTTGAACACCGTCAAGACGTATTCTCAGGGATGATCTCGAATAAATCGAGGAACGAGGCACCAACGCATTACATTCGCGCCTGCACGAAGAAAGGCGCCCGTAATTGGCTCGTATAGCCTGTACTCACCGCGTCCGGTATTCTCTCACAGCAGGGATTCCGTAGTTTTATTACACATCCTTCGATATTATTTCTGCGGTACACCTACCGAAAGCATCTTTTTCTTGACTTTTCTTTACCCTTTCTTTTTCTTTTCTATCTCATTTTGTTTTTTATCTTTCGTTTTTTTTTTTTTTTAGATTTAAAAGGAATCATTTAATTATAAACATTTTATACGGTTCCTCGAAGAAGATATTTAACGAGGATTCCAAGATTATCGTTTGTATCGATGTAATTAAGAGAATCCGACTGAGTTTATTGCTTGGTAAAGCGAATAGAAAGATATAAAGGAAAAAAAATGAGATTAAACAAAATAGAAAATTATTTTGGAAGATAGGTACAGTAACTTTGGAAAATATTTGGAAATTATAGCATTATTAAATTTATGGATTCATATTTTAATTATCTATCTGTACTATAACAACTCTAAAGCGACACTGAGGAAATCCTGGGTATTGTTTTCAGCAATTAATTTTGATAAACATATAATTGATTTTTATTATTTATATACTCAACTGGTTTCAGTTATTTTACCACTTTATAAAATAATAGAAAGTTGACTTTATTTGTTCAAAAAATATTTTTCGTAGGTGTACCTCCACCTTTACGATACCTAACCTAAAAATTACTTTCTTTACTTCTAAATGGTTTAAACAAAACTACACACGTACTTTTCGATACAATTTTATTCTCAAGAATAAAACAAACTGATGCGCATGTGCTTTTAAAGCGCATTTTTTTTAAATAGAACTCACAACCGATGCTATTACGAATAAAGTATTTTTCGTCTGACAATTTTAAACTATTTTATTTTTAGGTTATTTTCGCAATCTTGTCAAGTTGATTGTCATTTTTTATACTGTTTTAATAATAACATTTTTTTGTGCATTAATATATTAAAAGTATTGTCCATTAATTTGACAAGAAAGTAATCATCATATAAGACCAGACATGATACTAGAAACTGCAAAATAACATGTTAATCAATTCAAATAAAAAGCACAATTTGACATTGTTTTGATCATTACAAATTTATAATAATGATTTCGAAATCAACGATTATATTATGTTATGTAATAGAAAAGTATAGGAAAAAGAACAGAAATTGAAATTAAATACAGTCAACCCTCCTAAAAAACGGTTAATCCATTCCGTATTGTATTGTAACAGCATGAAACCCGACGTAAAAATAGTACATATCAAGGGAATGAAATTCATGCTATATGAGAATTATCCAAGATTTGTAAACCATGTACAAAGTTGTCGCAATTTTTGTATTGTGTTATATCGAAAACATGTTTTCCAAGTACTATAAAATGTCTGAGCGTATGAAAGGAAGACAGTAAATATAAAATGTCGCGAGCACAGCACGCTACCTCATTTTCTACTTAAGCATTTCCAAGATTTTTAGGAATTGAATTTCTATCATAATTCTAGTAAATATTAATAAATCCTTTGTGCTAAATAACACATAAAAATAATACTAAATAGCACATTAAAAAAAAGTTAAATTTTTATACAGAATTCAAAACTTTAATCCGAATGGTGGCGTGCTGAGTTCAGTTGCTATTTGGACTCGCGACATATAAGATAATAAGATTATATTATATTATTTCATTATTTCAGCCGTTTATTTTAAAACTGACCTTTTTTAGAAAGAGAACATTTTTTCTTTCTGTAAAATGTATTTTATAACTCCAGGTGGTACATGTTACTACAGTTAACAACGAACAACAGACAAATAAACTTAGGTCACTTTCAAAATAAACGGTTCAATTATTTTATTGAATAGATTCAACCCTTTTGTATCAAAAATTAATAGTAAATGTGTAAAAGTTGCGATAACTTATAATAAAATTCCCATATAGCAAAATGCAATTAATCATGAAAACCCTCATATAATATTAAGTGTAGCAATTAATTCGGTGCCTTAATATTAAATTATTTATAACTTTGGTTTGAATTGAATAATCGTTCGCTATTTGAGTGACTAAAATCATCGAAATGATTACTTTATAAATAAATACCAAATTTATTTACGAAATATCGAATTAATTGCTACATCTAATAATACAAATTATGTTTTCCTGATTTTAAAAGAAGTTGAAGGGTATTCTGTATTACGAATTGTTAAAAATAGACGAGACTATTAATGCTAATCGCTATAAATAACAATTGGTCGAAAACGTTCATTTATTGGCAAAGAATCATATCCAATTAAATTACTTTATGACAACGTTACTAGGTTAGGAAATTGTGGAGCACCCGGTATATAGTCCAACCATAATCCCTTCTGACTATCAATTGTTAAGATCGATGCAAAGTGCTTTGTCTGATGTACATTTCAAAATAAATGATGAAGTATAAAAATAGGCTGAAAACTTTATCATGTTAAAAGACGAAACATTTTTCTCTTCTATAGTTCATAAACTGTTTAAAAGATGGCGCTAGGTGGTAGATAATAACGGCAAATATATCGATGATTTAATGATCATTGATATTTTTGCAAATAAATGTGTAACGATCAGAAAAATCACAGAAAGCATTTTTTTCTCGAAAAATACTTATTGTCTACTTAATTAATTTATTTAACTTATTCACCTAATGTAATAAAATATGTTAAAAATTAACACGAAACTTGTCGAGCAAACCAATAATTTTATGAATTGATAAATCTTCATTTTATTGGTACTAACAAACAAGATATTCAACTGGTCATTAATATATAATTAATCTGCATAACTAAACCGAGACAGTTTTAACGAGCCTAACGCTTCAGTAGAGAACTTGAAAATTCCTTGAAGCAATTCTAGACACGGCATCCTAAGGGCTCTCATTTTTCCTTGTTTCTGCTAATTAAGCAGTAGGACGATGTCTCCTTGTATCGAATCAGGCGTTTCGCTGCTTCGTATAAAATGTTACTCGACGTCATGGGACGTTTTACTTGCTCGTTTAGAAATCTAACGAGTTTGTTTCTTGCGTTCGGAACTGGAACAGACCTTTGATGCGATATAGCAAAGAACGTTTTTATCTTTTACCGCTTGTTCTTACCTAGCATGAGGTATGCAATAACAAACGTTAAAATATTATTGGAAATTCTGTTGAACGCTTTCATTTGACCTTGGAGTTTTAATCGATTCTGATTGGATATACAAAAGGAAATATTCGTTCTGTTCACTTGACTAATTAAATTCATTATAATTTACAAGTTTTATCTTATGAATTCTACTTATTAAAAATACACTTAAGTAATCTGGATATTTTTTTATTTAAATATTTATGTTCTTGAATTTGTCTACTGTTCATATTTAAACGTGATTTTATTTTAATTATGAGTTAACTGAGGGTTCAACAAAAATTCTGTGTTAAATTATTTTCTTTTTATTGAGTTATTATACTGTATAAATATGAAATATTATCAGTATTAAAAATATATTATTTTATGTAAAATAAAAAAAAAATTGTAATACCTTGAAATTACTTCAATGCTTTTATGTAGAAAATTATTTCACATCAAATTACATCCTTCTTGTTACTGTACAATTTACGTGTACAAGATTATTTAATGATATTACAAGAAAAATGGTTAATCATGTAGGTTGGAAATAGTAATGCCACACCCTGTGTGCCACTAGTAGGTAAAATTATTATAAGTAAGACAGATATATATATATAAAAGAATGATTGGTTATGTACATTTGACACATGTTTCCCTTGTATTATTGAGTAATATTCAGTGCAATGATATACAAATAAGTACACATCACGCATATGTTATTATAACAGGAACAAGAAAATGTTTTTAAAATTAACTTATGACTCAGTTTATTTCAATATGAATTGAACGTTTTTGTATAATACTAGTTTGTTATTAATGTGTGCGTGTGTGTGTGTGTAGTAATAATTTTGTTTTTTTATTAAAACACTTATTTCGAAGAATTACATTTCAATTTAAATGCATTTACTTTATCTAAATATTTAGGTTAGGTAGAAATGTATATGCAGGGTGTCCCGTAATTACAAAAACGCTGACCAAAATAATCGAAAATAATATAGTGAAGCCTGCCAAGCTGAATTTAAATCAACTGTACGCGTACTCGATAAATATTCAAAATATTTTTACCTCTCTTTAACGACTAACTTCATACTACTAATTCTTTTTAACGGTTAATTTCATACTTTCGTTCCATAGTGCGCGCGCAACTAAAATTTCACTTTCAACGCGCATAAAGAAGTATAACTGCATAAACACAAAACAATATACCCCATGTACATGTTGTATGATAACGAGATAAATGAGATCTTACATTGAATCATATAAATAAGGCTTTATTTATGATAGATACTTGCCATGAACGATGATATAAGTTTTTTATTGGTCGAAATCGTGAACGATCAGCGTATGAGGATAAAAAAAGTGACACGAGGACAATGATGACGCGATTCGAGTTTTTCAAAGATAAAAGACACGAAGAGATAGAAATGGAGGTAGAAATAGAAGGAAAGTAAAAGAAAACGAGAGAGAGAGAGAGAAAGAGAGAAAGAGAGAGAGAGAGAGAGAAAGGGAATGAGAAAGAAAGAAGAAGAGTCATTGCTCGCTTGCGAGAATTTCAACTGTGCATACGAATGCGTTTGTTAATGCTACTCCTTTCTTGATTGTTAGCGGGTAGATATATACGAAGATAGAGTTGGAGTGGGAAAGACAGAGATTGGAATGAAGATAGAAGAAGAAGAAAGTGGTGGAGGTGTGGAGGGGAAGAGGGAGGAGTTGTGGAGAAAAAAAGAGACCGAGTTTAACACGCCGACATGTAAGTTTGAATTAACGGCAACAAGATGCGCGGATGCTTTCCGAAAGGTGAATCAGTGTATGTGTATGTATGTGTGTGTATGTGTATTTGTATATGCGTGTGTGTTTGTGAGAAATAGAAAGAGAGAGAAATAACAACGAAAGCAGAGAGGTAAGAAGACAGGGTTGAGAAGAAGAGAATGAGAGAGAGAGAGAGAGAGAGAGAGGGAAGAAGAAAAACGTACGGTCCCGTCTATCAGCGTCACTATACTGACATGAACATAACAGCGTGCACGGTGCGGCTGATAACGCTTTACAAGAGAGTTATCAATCATCTCCCGTGGAGTACCGGCCACCTAGGCTAATTCTCCTTCCATTTCGATGCCATGCGCGAACAGTATTCGAACAATTCAAACGAGTATTCATCGATGGTATCCATTGATCGAGATGTTCCTTTTAAAGTGTATGGAAATTTTATTCAGGTTACATTCTTATAACACTTCTCGTTAGGGTTCTAAACAATGCAGGTATATATTATAATGATAATATTAATAAAATGATAATTTTATAATACAAATTATTGTTACAAATTACAAATTAATTAGTACAAATTTTACATACAAATTATAATTATATAATAATTATTATTATAATACGATATTGGTATAGAATAACAATAAAATAGAATAGTACGTGTACTTATGTACGTGCGACGAAAGTTATACTTTTTTGGCGTAATTGAAAAACTAAAGGTTAATATATTATATATGCTTAAAATTCATATGAATAGAACAATAAGAGAAGTTAAGGGATATGACAAGTACTATTGATACGTTTTAATTAAATTAATTAAATAAGAACCAAACTGGTGTAAGATATATTCTAACCTAACTCTTTTTAATGGTTTACTTCATACTGCAAGCTTTCTTTAACGGCTAACTTCAGGCTTCAGATGCATGGTGCGCGCGCAACAGAAATTTCACTTTCAACACGCGTTAAGAAGTATAACTTTAATAAGAGTATGAATAATAATAATAATAATAATTTCATTTGTTTATAACTTTGTAATAAGAACATTTCTAACCAAACTTTAAATAGAATCTTTTTCTTATTTTTCTTATTTTATACGCAGGATAAAAAAAGAAATCGACTGGTTTAAAAAATTAATTGGATTGCATTAAAGAATAAAATGTAATTGCATTTGATAACTGCATCGGTACCTGTGCCTACATGAAAAATGTGAAAATAGAAATAATTTTTTTCTTTTATTATTTTTTTAATTTTTCCTTCATAAAGAACAGTAAACTGTCCTAGTTTTAAGAATCACCTTGTATATTGATAGTAGTTGTATTGAGTAATTTCTTCATACATATACTCATACATAAAGGTAGGGGAATGGTGTCAGTTTATAATGCCAGTCAGTACAGTAATTTTAAAATTACTGCGTGTACAAGCACGATTTTCGGGCTGAAGAAGAGTAATGCGATTCATAATATATTATATAATGTTCGTGTGTTTTTCATTCCATTCACAGCATGTAAGAAAGATCCCTGTTTTCCATTTCACAACCATTGCTATTTAATTATTTTTAACGATAATTCTTAATAATTAATACTTATAACATATTTTTATTTATTAAAATAATAGTATTTCATAATAAATATTCTTTTCTCTCAGCAATAATATAAATATTATTTAATAATTATATTTTCGTGTTTGGGGTAAATTTTAATTCTAATGTGAAATAGTCTTTTGAGGTAATATCAGTTGAACGTATTGGTTATTTTTTTTATCAACATACGTATGTGCTTTATCAACATATTCGGAGGTTTAAGGTACATTAAAGTAGATAACTGAATAAATCTTTTTACTTTTTAGTCATAGTTTGTAAAATTATTTTTTTGGAAGGTATTGTTTTACTGTTTTACATGACACCATAATTGTTGAGCTTCCGACGTTGTCTTTGGGGCCAATATTACGGCCCGTTTGATGTAGGAAACGAATTGATGTTGCTTAGGAAAAATATATATCGGGTACTTTCGATTTATAGTGTAGTAAAAGTTTCATTCGTACTATGCGGAAGGCGGGTGACATTTTATGACTATTATACGAAAATCATCAATCTTCAAAATTGACGAGACTACTGAAACCCCATAACAGAAACGTCAGGGTTAACAAATAAAAAAGCTATAACGTTTTCATTTGAATTGATAACATTTCTTGGTTTACTTCTATAAACATATGTAGGACTCGTGAAAAAGAATTGAGCCGCTGGATTGACTAAAAATTTCGACACAATTCTGGCGCAACCCTGACAACTCTGGACCGGGACTCGAACCCGGGTTTTCCACTTTCCGGGCGACTGTTTTATCCACTGAATTATTCACAGTCCTCGGTCAACTTCTCTGAGTTCTCCATTGAGCAATGCAGGGCCCTAGGGCCTTTAGTCAATTTTCTCACGAGTATCTAATTTATTTAACATGGAGGAGCTTAATCTCACACTTAGTCATTCAGTAAATAACATTTAACTCAGAATATCTATTTATTGTTTCGAACAGATCACCCATCCATATTACTAACCATGCCCACAGCGCTTGATTTTATTATAGTGATCTGCCAGGAGCTTGTAATTCAACTAGGTCGTTAACTGAGTCCTCTTTTATAAGATTCGTGAAAAAAATTGAATCGCTGTATTTATTAGACTTAGACTAGAACTTGAGTTTTCCGGTTTTTAGGTGACTGTTTTATCCACTGATTTATCCAGGGTCCTAAATCAACTTCTTCACAAATACATGTTTTATTTAGCATGGTGGTGCTTGATCCCACAGTTATAAGATTCTTTTCTTGGAACTGATGACGTTCCCTAGTCTTCTTCTATAAATATAATTATCCCTTTCCAAGATCCAAACAACGATCGAAACATCAAACGTTAGTTTTCATTGAGAAACTATCAGTCCTATAAGTCCTTAACTTATGTCAATTACCGATAATCCTTAAAGATTCATCGAGAAATATATAGTGCAGTCACGATCAAGTTAACCATAGGTCGCGCGATAAAGGATAACGGTAAGAATCGTCTAACGAGATTAAAAGATCCTTGAATATCGTTTATACGAAGAGAATTTACGATTACGACAAGGTATCTCTAACCAATACGCATTTACGTCTTTTCGATTGACCGTCGATAGACGATCGAGTTGAAAACGGTAAATGGTTGATCCGATCGTACGTTAAGTCACGATCACGAATGGTTTACGATGCAAATCCGCAAAGATCTTTGCGGTTTTCTGTCAGGATGCTTCGTTGATCGAGAAAACGACGACATTCTGTTTATTACCTGCCTTTTTTTTTTTTTATTGCAAGAAGAAATAGTACTCTCGTGTGAGGAAATGAAAAATTCGATATTTCGTATATTGTTTTATAACTTTAGATCTATTATTATGCTTTTGCTAATCCCCTTTAGGATAACATTTAAAAAAATTGTTTTCTGTTTACCTTCCTACGTTCCAGTTAAATCCGAAGGTTGTTTTCTCTTTAATTGTTTTATATTTAATTTATCATAAACTTACATTGTTAGTTGGTTGGGGTACTTTTCTATCCTTTCCTGGGATCTTTTTGTGTAGTTAATTATTTTTTTGGATGCAGTTGATGGTTTTAAGTCTTTCTGTATATTCTTCAATTTTGATTTACATCAATCACCGTTCTGACAATTTTTGCTGAATGTATTCCTAGTTTTGTTGTATAATTTTCAGCTTTCATACTCCATAATTAAATTAGGTTTTATTATTGTTCAATAGATTTACAGTTTATGGTTTAAACTGATTGTGAATTCAGACTTGCTGTTAATTAATTAGTACATTTTATTTCGTTTTATTTTTATATTTTTTAATTATTGAATTGGTATGCTGTTTCCATGTAAATTTTGAAAATCTATTCGTAGGTTTAGAAATCTTATGTAAATAAATTAAATAACGTTTATGTTGTTTTAATTAATATAAGCAGTATTGTTCTGTATCTAAAAACATGTAAAATACTTAAAAAATTGGTCTATCTTGATCAATGCATTATTTGGGGTTATGTTTATTTAACTATAACTGTAATAGTATCGCATAATATATTGAATAACCATCTAATTAGATCCATAAATGTTAACAAAATAGTAATTAATTATTTCTTACCAATAATGATTAATATTTATTTCATAAAAAATCAAAAGAATGTACAGTTAATCTTTTAAATAAAAAGTGAGGTTAGAATCAATTATCGTTGCATATTCAAATAAATGTGTTTTTATGCTGTGTCGTAATCATTTCGTAATTTTTAATTATACTTCTTGTATATTACTTTTTAATTATGAACTTAAGAATCAATATTTATATAATATTTTGTTTTTATTTCTACTAATAGAAGATTATGCTGTAAAAAAGTTTACGGAGAAAAACTGGAATGTCGTGTATATAAATGATTTTGTATCGAGGGATTTTATATTATGGGTTGCATGACAAGAGCTAGTATGTATGTAATACATATGGTATGGTTGTTTGCCGGTGGCTATGAACACGTGTAAGTATGCTTACGAAAACTCGTGTAACATGTGACTCTCTCCATAAACGCGAATCTTACGCGACCTCCTGTGGATAAAAAGAAATCGAAAACTAGGCCTCGGGCAAATTTCGAAAACTGCGACGAAGTGTAACGTACGAATAAAAAAAAACGAGAAAAGTAAGATAGAACGAGAAAGATTATATTTTAAATAATGGTACTTGTACAGAAACTAATTTAAATTTCGAATTACAAAATGACAAATATGTATTTGGTGGCCCATAAAGTTCTTACCGATATTTATAAATATATTTATATATTTGATTTATATTTTTAATTAACAGATATATTATTTATAGAAATATTAATCAGATATATATATTTATAAATTAATTTAAATTTTTTATTAAAAATAATATTAAAATTTCGATAACATGTGAAATTTAACATTAAATCTACTGGTAGTTTATGTATACTGATCTATATCGTAATATTTAAAATAGTATTAGTTATAAACGTAAAATACAGTGGTTACGTTTAGTTAATGTTTCATACAAAAATGTTGTTTACCATTTTCGTTGCTTATATTCTCTTATTATTAACAAATTTACTACGCTATTTTGAAATTAAAAGAAAAATTGAACCATAATTACATAAATATTTATATTTTTAAACACACCTATAACTTTTTTATCAATTAATTGAATAAGAAAAATATCGAAAGATTTTGAAATATTATTAACAAGTCGTAGGCAAATTGTGGACTTTGCAAGACCGGTTGAACCACAATCGTAAAAGTATATTGACATTTCTGAATGATCCTGTCGATTCTATGTCTAACCAGTTAGGCTACATTGTTCACTATTGCTATGGTTGATCGAATCACATAATTTCTTCATCGTAAAAAACGTGAAAAGTTATTTTTAACTCTCTATAAATTATTTATTTTTTTTATTTGCATTATCATGACAAAAATTCATGAATACATTGAATACGGGACACTGTTCGTCCAACGTGCTACTGAAGTACGAAAATTCTCGTAACTGTATTTACAGTATAGTCAAATTTGATTAATGTTACCAGAGTTATAATATTCTAAAACAACCTATCGGTAAAATAAATAATAAAATTTTCATTCAACTCATTAATAACGTTGCCTATAAATATTAATTAAATATTGTCACGAATTATTTCGTACATATATTAAAGATAGTGCATGTTACACGCAGATAATACAAAACAAGATAATAAAAAGTTAAATACAAATAAAACTTATTCTATCTAATAAGAATATTCGATACAGCCAGTTAATTATAATCCATGCATAATAATTATTCATTTACTTACTAATGAAAGAGACAACGAGAAATTCTACTTATGAATAAATTTAACGCATGAGAGATAAGACTATAAACCTAAATATTAAATCGGTTTTAACATTACCTTCCTTCCTTTTAACGTAATTAATGTTATTAAAAGACTCGAGGAATTATTTCATTTAAAAAACAAAAACAAAAACAAAAAAATGACACACAGTATATTACACAGATATCGTCCTAATGTAAAGCCAAGTAAAACGAAAAGAAGAAGAATAAAATCTTCTTAAGGAAAATTATGATTGTAGTCTTTGAAAAATTGTTCTGTCTTAACAAAAACTTAAGAACACGTTAACCGTCAAAGATCGCTGAGAGCGTTATGGTCGGGTACCAAACAGCATAGTCTCGTCCTGTGTCGTGCAGTTCGTTGCATACCCGTACCGTGCAGCTTTTAACCGTGAAAAAGCGTTGGATACGTTAGCGAACGAAGGAAAGGTAATTGCAGTAAATCTCTAATTACCCTGGACACGCTTCAAAAAGAAAGAGAAAGAGAGAGAGAAAGATAGCGTTTGTCTCTTGTTGCACGTGACGCGACCAAAATGAAGGGAACCCTCGGACAAGTATAATGGCAAGTCATAGTAATTACGCATATTAAAGTTGCTGTATAATTTAACTACGGTGAAAGTCATAAGCGTTTTCGGTTTTACCCCCTACCCACCCCCACCACCCTATCCCCATCCCCTCTCTGATTTTCCCTTCCCAACCCCTCCCAATTTACTTACTTCATTCCCCCTACTTTCCCCCACCCCCAACCCCCTTGTTCAACGTCAATGCATGAAATATACAAGGTGTCTCATGAATGTAGGCCAATACTTCAGAGGATATAAAACGAGTAAAAAGTGTTCTATTAATTTATGTCTGACATATCTTATGATAGTTTTCGAATTGCGAATGATTTATGATTTCAACGCAAGCTGCTGTATAACTTATGTTTGTGGTCGGGAATATTTCGGAAACGGAGAGTTATTATTTCAATTAAAACAACGTACGAGTAATGTAATTTAAGGATATGCAATTTTTGTTCGATTTATTATTATAATTATTTCAGTATTTACAAATGCATGATACACTAGTGCAAGTTTTCAGTAAATTCTCATGTGTATTTATGATAGTTATTGATTTTTTGTGAATATTATAAATAAGACGACCTTCTTTCCGGTAAATTTTTATTTCATTCATAAAAATATAAGAAAGTATTGTTGAAATAATAATACAATTATTTATTTCAATAATCAATTCACATTTAATGCTATTTATAATAATATAATATTATTATTAAATGTCAGCGTTTCGAAATAATATCAACGATATGAAACACAAACAATGTTGTATCAAATTATTTTAGCGAAAAGTATTAGTGTCAATCAGTAAAAAAAAAAAAAAAAACATTCTCTATGCAATCAGTGCCCTATTCTCGCGAATAGTATCGGTAAAATAGTTTCGTATACTTGTGTTAAAATGAACAACATCTATTTCATTTAGGATCGTATAAACAAAAATAAATTAGGAAACGCGTCAATTATAACAAGTAAAATTCCTGAAAGGTAAATATTCCTAGTTGTAAAATAATTTCATTCATTTATTGTAGTCAAAAGTGTTGATGCAAAAGGTTGCAATTCTTAACAGTTTTTTTTCAATCATCTAATTAGGATACAACAAACAGATATTTGTATGATATTTTTTTAATTGTTTTACTGTACAGATATATTCCCTTGAATTATTGACAAGGATTTATGAAACAACTTGTATAACGTGCTTTATTGTGGTGAAAGATGCACCCTAAAAAATACTCTGGTTCACACGCTTTCTTCACAGCTGCGTCTTCGGTTTCGCGTATTAAACGCTGTTTGCCCCTTTTTCGAGCGAGGTCAGCCACCGATGATGATGATGATCGGTTTTTCGATCGTTTCGATTCCACGCGAAGACTTTAAAATGGTTTACGTAACGTGCGAATCCATGGTTTATATAGGTTAGCTTTTATAGCGCGATTTTCTAGTTAATATATTATTTTATAATTATCATTCATTATTCATTATATAATAATATTAATTGTTATTGATTTAGAATGTTTCAATAACGTGCTAAATATAAATCCTTCGATTGTTTATCAATTTCATAATATTTTCATATAAAAATTATTAATTTTTTTTAAAGAAGAACACAATTTAGAATACTCATTGTTAAAATTCTGATACATTTTTTTTATATCATTATTATTTTTATATATTATACATTTATTAATTTTAAATAAAGATATTATTTAGGACACACTGTTTGTTCAAATCCGATTAAATAGTTAAGTTACAAGAAGAAGAATATTAATTAAAAGGACATAACAAATGAATTCGTTTGAATTTGTAACTGTTAGTATTTTAATTATCCAGTTAAAATTTTCAATAATAATTGTTGATTATCAAATTTATGCTTCAGAGAGAAAAACATTTTAATAATAAAATATTTTAATTTTTTTTTCTCACCAAGCATTTCTAATATTTTCTTTTTTCTTTTTTTTCTCTCAGAAACACGATTGAAACATCTTCACGTTGAGTGTTCAAATTTAGAAACTTATTCACAAAGTTTATAGTGGCAACAGAAAGTTTAAATTATGTGTTAGTGTCATTTCGTATTCACAAATATCAGATTAGGTTAGTGTTGGTTAATCGATAGGAACGTTTACGTAAGGAAGTGTTTGTCGATTAATCATCATTAAAGAACGATCCGTCCTCGCTAAAATTCTGAGAGAAGATAATAAATGCTTTTCTAGAGAAGTTAAAAGAAGTCGTCGACGAGATCGTTAAGGTTTTATATTTATGCACGTTGAATTCTCACGAGACGTGTGACAGATCACCAATCTAAAATGGACAAAAGTTATTTTTAAAACTATATCTTAAATGTTTTCCCTTTTTTATTTGTATATTATTAAGAGAAACGTCTCTTCTATTAAAAATAAATTGATAAATAAATTTTATAAAACCTAATAAACTTTGAACAGTAAATGATAGGAATATTGGTATCCGATTTAACTGTTAATTTGAAATAATTGGTATTTGTATATAATACAAAGATTTTCAAATTCTTATATACAGAAACATATTTTAGGATCATTGAACTTTAAATTGATATTAATTTTATTGCAAAAGAACAATTTATTGTAAGAGAAAAATAATTTTGTTTAAATGATAAACAATGAGCCACACAAAAGTATTTGCGCATCTACATATAAGAGATGTAATATAAATATAATTATTATTTTTATAAGTAGCACTTGGTTGACCTTCTTTTTCATTTTTTTTTTAAGTTTTTGAAATAATTGTTTGAACAAAATTATTAAATGGAATAGTGTCAAATGTTTAACTCACAAAGATGTTCAGCTAACGTAGTCTATCACTTATTTAATGTAATTTAATATATAAATAATAATTATATTACGCCGTGATGTAGCAATTTTGTTTTATAACATATCATATACAACCCATTTAGAAAATTATTTATAATTTTTGAAAAATATTCCAATATTATATTTTTTCACTTATTTTCGAATTATTATATATATACGTATGTGCTTGGGTTGTTGTCCAAATAAAAGTTCAAGCTCTTACTAATCATGTTTTCGACACTTCCAATTTGATTTTTTTTAAGGATGTTAAAGATTTTTATTCACAGTTATATCAATGACTATCAAATTTCACGTAATGAAATGCAATCCCAAATCATTACGTTTCTTCCTCCAAAATTTGCAGTACTATATCGTAATTTTACATTATTTCTTTTACTAGAGATTTAGTTAACGTTTAAGATAAATAGTATATGTTTGCCAAGAATAATAAATAACTTATTGTTAAACATAATATCACCGGGGATCACTTTATAAATATTCGCAAATATGAACCAATGACTGATACTGTAGAGTCCGAATATTTTTGAGAGTCACTAGATACATTTAATATTTATTACATGTGTAATACACTTAACCAATTAGCTGCGGAGTCCTTATTGAAAACTGTGTACTTAAATTATTTTGCCGAAACGACACCATGATGAGTATACTCGTCAAACACAAAGTAGGTGTAGAAGTAATAATATTAAATTAAGTTGTAATCAAATGACTGTTTTATTTTTATACAAAAATAATTATTTTATTATTGACATTTATTTATTTACTTAATTTAAGCGTAAAGTTTACGAGATCAATTAGTTAGAAAAATGTAAACGAGAAAAAAAAATATAGCCTTCAACTCGCTTTATTTTCGGGCGACTGCTCTTCCATCTGAGCTACCTAAGGACAACTTTTGGACCAAATTATCGAATAAGACTTATCTGAAACGAACGTTCGTATATGAGTACAAATCCATATACCAATTCTTTCATTCCTGAAAATTACAATACTTGGAAGGTTTCCCTTTGCAAGTTTTGTTTATTCTCAAAGAAAGAATGATTGGAAGCTATACGTACTAAGTATACGAGGTTCCTTTCAGATAAATCAAATATGACAATTTGGGCCTCGGATGCCTAGACTGGGATTCGAACCCAGGACCTTTCGTTTCCCGAGCGAGCACTCTACTACCTGAGCTATGAAGACATACGTACATACAGTTCTTAATACTGTATATAATATGATGAGTCAAGTTATCCAATAAATTCGTACAATTTGAATCGTATTTTTTACTTTTTATTAGAAAAAATAGAACAGACTTATCTACCAACCTAATAGAATATGCATAATTTATTTTATTATGTATAATTATATATTATAACATATTTTGTTGGAAAAACCTGCTTTACCGATTGATATTTATATTAATGATGATCTATATATATCGATAATGTATTTCCTTAATTTTCTTAATTGCCGCATGAAGCGCTGTTGTATAGTTAACTCATCTATCGATAAAAACACGGAGCTTAGATAGAAGGAGCACGCACGGCATAGGGCATTTGGTATAAAATGTGTCCCCAAAAACAGCATCAAATAACATGTACATATTTTCACCACCAGAGTAGCGCAACGGGCAAGTAAATCTCTGTGACGTCACAAAAAACCGTTGAGACGGTGTATGTAAGCATAAACAAGTGTAAAAATAAATGTAGGTTAAGTATAGCTTACTCTGTGTTATAATATTTTTAACCGCTAAATTTAAAAACTGGTTCGAGGCAGTTGCAGCGCACTCTGTAATGAAACTTTATTTGCTCTACTTTTCGGGGACACTTCTGATACTATACGTTCGTGCTCCTTCTATCTAAGCTCCGTGGATAAAAAGAATATATCAAATGATGCTAAATACATAAATAGGTATTCGTGAGGAAGTTAGGTCTTGGGTAGCTCAATGTAAAAAGCAGTGGCCTTGAAAACGAAAGATCCTAGGTGTTCGAGTCCAGTCAGGGGGTCCAATTTTTTCACTAATTCTATAATTGTATAATAATTCAGAATAATATCGTGTGCGGAGTAGTTGTGTTGTTGATAAACAATTGTAAAAAGAATAATATAAAACCTCTAAAAAAGAGGAAAACTAACAAAAACTAGTAATAAATTGAATAAAATTGGATAATTTTTTGTATGTTATTATTTATCTTGTTTCAAAATCATTCGTGCATTGTACAATGATGAGAGTATTATTCGAATTGATTTGTTCTCTTGATTTATAAAAAAGATTCTCTTATGTCCTTTTAGCATATTATGTATGTACGCGAAGATATAATTTCTTCGATGTTTCACTCGTTTTAAAACACAGTCGCCATTTGTCAGAGAAACTTTTTAACGTCCTCGCCTCCAGCTTCGTATAGTCGTTTAAATTGCTAACGATCGACCAAAGACAATTATATTTCACGCGTCCTGTGGGGATCAGCCTACCAAACATTTTTTTCACGTTTCCGAATACCCAGTTCATTAATCAGAAGATCCAAGATGGACAGATTGTACTGATAAATCCGTGAATTATCTCTGTACGATTAATGTAATTCGTATTCTCTGTTACGCTTCGGGGGATCTTTGAAAAATATTTTATCACAACGTGCAATGCTTGCTAATGCTTTTTTACCGAACGAAAAATATTAACGTTGGTAACGCCTTTCGTAGATTTAAGATTGTGTAGTATAATATATTTCTTCTCTTCATTTTATATTTTTTTTTTTAATTATACTTTTAGCGATTACGGTCGAATGAAATTTTTATATCTATTTCTAGCCGGTTTGGGATTTCTTTTTTCTTTTCATTTACTCGTTGTTAATAAGCAAATATGCGTTTAATGTTTCCGATGAATGATTTTCAAATTTGTTATTTTTCTTTAGGTTTGTTAATGAGTGGAGTTAAAATTTGTTATATAGAAAATATATTAGTACTGGTAATGTTTATTTAAATATAAACTATTTTTAAACTATTTTTATTTATATATGAAATAATACAAGTTTTTAATTAAAATATGTTCTATAATGTTTCGTTCGAAAGATATTTTCTAGCGTGTTTATTATATAAATAAAAAATACTAAAAAAGAAAATAGATCATCTTTTCAATTATATAATCTTTTTTTTATTTAGATATAAAATAACAATACAATAATATTTAATTAAAAAATATTATATTACGATTTTTATTTAAATATCATTATTATTACCCCTTTTACAGGGTTTTTTTTAGGTATTATTTACTTAGATATAAACTGTTAAAAATTTTTCAGATATAAAAAATATTATTTAAAAAAAAAGAAGAACAACTTTTTGCAAAGAACAGTATAATGATATCTTTTATTCATATTAAAATATAAATAAAGATTATTGGAAATGTTAACATAACATAACCTAATTTTTCTTCAAATATAATACTTATACGTTCGACCGTTCGTTTTTCACATTATTACACTAATAAAATGCAATCAGAGTAAAATGAGAAAGATGGTCGTATTTTTGAACTCGTTATCGACCTATCAGTTCAATATCTCGCATGATTCTTTGCTTTCGTATTAACTTTTAAGAACATTTATTCTCGTACCTAACGGTGTCTGTATAAGAAAAAGAGAGAGGGAGAACTTTCACCTTATAAGGTGACACTAAATCTCGCGTAGTTATTTAAGAAATTAGTTTCTCGGGTGCTCGTAAATAAAAGCCGCGTGACTAAAGATTTTAAGAGCCCCGTTTCGAAGGTTGTCTCGTCTACCTGTGATGGCTCAATATACCTGTGCCTTCGTAATATATTCACATATCTTTCCTCATTGGTCTCTTGGCTACTAACCAAGATACGTCGTATGAAATAAATCACACTCGATGAAGTTCGTTTATATCTACATTCAAAGCCCAATTCGAGTGGTTACTCTTAATTCATTTATGATTTTGTTTTTGGTTTTGTATTTTCTTCTTTTGTCTTTTTTTTAATTTATTTTTATTTCTTTATTTTTTATTTTTTACTCCAATATTCTCGTTTGTTTCGGAATTGAATAAACATAAACATTTCTTTAAAATTGTCATTTGTGATTTTTAATGGCAAGTAAAACTAAAAGTATGCGTATAGTATTATGGATTTCAACTGATCGGAAGGGTTTTACTTTTATCGTTATTTGGTTTTTCTTTTTCTTTTTTTTTTCTTTGTTTTCTAATATTCCTTTCAGTTTCGGAATTGAACTTTAAAAATCGTTTTAAAATTGTCACTTGGCACATGTTTAATGGCACATAAAATTAAAAGGGTATAGTATTACGAATTTCAACTGTTCAGTATTGTCAAATGCGACACTATTGGATATTTATAGGTAATTAATGTTTAGAATGATTTATTTTAAAAGTAAGTAAGTTTTGGTTTTAAATTATGATGAGTTTTATTGTATTTCCAAAAAGTTGATTAATGTTATATTATTTATACATTGTTTAAGTATAATTAGAAGTTTATGTTAATAGCCTAAACACGATATAAAAAAATCATAAATTATTTTTTGAAAGGCATTTTTTTTGGAGCAATACACAAACCAGTCACGAATAGTATGGTAACAGTAATTTCATGTTTACGTATTTGATATATTTTTTTCCCTTTATATAAATATCAAGTCAATGTATTTCAAGCTTCTAATGGGACTACACATAAGTATCTAAAATGTAAATAATATACAAACTTTTGTTTATTAGATTGTTTGATATTGTTATATGCCTAACAGATAAACATGTTTCTATTATTATTAGGGTGAACCAAAAGTTCGTGCGTTTTAATTAATATCTCCAAAATAAATTTTACAAAAACAATCTATTATGCAGCTTATAATAAAATTTATAACACAATAAACGCACGAACTTTTGTTTCATCCTAATATTACGTTGAAAAAACTAAAGTAAAGCAACGAATGGCACGGTTGGTACACGGATGGATGACTCGTTTGGGAAAACCATGTGCTGTTGACTCTAGAGAGATGGTAAAATACAAACTTTTTGGAAAAGTTAGATACATATAAGAAAGTTTCGTAGAAAAGTTACTCATGAACATGTTTATGAATATGATATAGTATTATTAAGATTGGCATAAATCAGATTCATGCATTTTCCATCTGGAAATTTCGATGACAAACATGCATATCGTTCTGATTGATAAATTATTCGAAAAATTAATGGAATGATGAAAAATAATTGATGAAGACTGATAAACATAATTTTAGTAAATAATTAAACATTGATCACGAAATAGTTTCAAAACATTTAGAGAAGGTTGTACATGAAATATGAAAAAGAAAAAAAATACGAAATATCTTTCTCCTTAATCTAATATAACTATAATCATTTCAATAAACTTCAGATTCCATGTGAGACTTACGAGTAATTTATAATTTATTCATAGAAAAAATATAAAATATTTTAAAAATAAAAATATTTAAAAAATATTTTTAAACGTAAAATATCTGAGGATGTTATGGCCTAGATGTAAGTTTTTGGCAAATTGCAATTTATGGATACGAAAAAGAGTTTTTGCATATATGGATCATTTTGTTTTTCGATAGACATATAACTGGAGAAAAAAGATTTGTAAAAATATTTTGGGTTTAATTTAAAACTCTGAGGCAACCTTTAGGTGGGCCATAACTCCCTCAGGTACCGGTGAACAATTCAATAAATAAATGTAACAAAACAAAATGAAATAAACAAAACAATAAGGTAAGCAATGTTAAGATTTCACTTATGAGACTTTTTAAAGTCACAAAGATCCAGAATTAAAAATAGAGTCAAACAGAAAGCATCTATTTATACGTGGTCTTTAGCGAGTGGTTCGAACGTCAAAAGATATTTAAGCCTGGCTCTTAGTTCCTAAGCAGCCGTGTAAACAGATATCTTTTTTTAAGGTACTGACACAACTGTCGATTAGGATTTACTACATCTCGTGTCTCCATCGTCACCCCAAAAAGGTCTCTTAACGTCAAACAACTTTTCACGCGTTCTTAAATTTTAAATCTTATGGTATTTTATTTTAGCTGAACTAATAATTTGTAAATTTCGAAAGAGAATTAACTAAATTCAGTAATCTAACTTTAACTGGGTTTTCAATTGTTTAATTGAGTATTATAATAAATTAGTGCAATTAGGGATTTATTTAAAAAAAAAAAGGAAAGGAAAATTAAGTAAAATTAAAAAAAATAAATGTCTAATTAAAATTCATAGATTTAGAATAAACAAAATTTACGCAAATATTTAAATTACTAATATAATTTTATTTACATTATATTTTTAATTATTTAAATGATTAAACATAAAAGTATAAAAAAAGGAATAATAACATAAGGTTTGGTAATAATTAATATTACTTTGTTTTCATGAGTTTGTGAACGTGTCCTATGATACCAACATAACCTAAAAATAATGACATTAATTATTACTTTACCTAATTTACTACACAATAATTCAAAGAATTGAACTTTAATTTATATTCGTTTCGAAAAATAGAAAGAAAAAAAATTGAAAAGAAAAGAAAAAAAAGAGTTATTTTTTGTTTTGCTTTAAATGAAGAAAACAGAATGAATATATGTTACAGACCAATAGTTATGTCTTATGAAACCCGATGAGCGTTCATCAAGTTCGCCAAGTTTGCGATTAATCCATCAACGCCTAGCTATTTGAGAAAGAGTTAATCACAGGAGCCAGAAAGGAGAAATACCTGGAGCACAGATTACATCAGGATTTTACCGACGAACGTTTTACCGATATCGCTCGCAAGGTGGGTGGCACGAAAATTACTTGCGATTATTAACGGCCGTCGTGAGACGAGTGATGCTCAACAACCACAAAACGTACATCGTAATTTACAGACTTCGTAAGAAAGAAAGAGAGAAAAAAGAATAATTTTTATTAACCTAATTGTTATATGTATGTATGTATGTATGTATGTATATAATAATTATGATAATGTATTTAGTTGAGAAACATTGAAAACATTTATTTTATGATTTATTTTACACGAGATTTAAGTGGCTCATAAAAAAATGGCACATAAGTAACATTTTATAAAAATTTCATATATGTGTATAATTACAAATTAGACATTTACATACATGCTCATTTTTTATATAGTAAAGTGGTACAAGTGAGTTCCCATAATGTGTTGCCATCTGGTAACAGCTTTTTCAACTACTTACATCAATTTTTTTTCTCGTAAGAAACAAACGAGTACAAATTATTGTAGGAACTAACGAAATAATGTTTAAATTACGAAATGAGGATAGAAAAACATATTTAAAAGATTTTTAAACAAAATCTCAATGATTTCATGTTGTTGTTTCTAATTAAAAGTAAAAAATACGATTCAAATTGTACGAATTTATTGGATAACTTGACTCATCATATTATATACAATATTAAGAACTGTATGTACGTATGTCTTCATAGCTCAGATAGTAGAGTGCTCGCTCGGAAAACGAAAGGTCCTGGGTTCGAATCCCAGTCTAGGCATCCGAGGCCCAAATTATCGATATATTATTTATGTGAAAGTTAACTGTGTTCTTTAAGTACGAATCGCTTCCAATCATTCTTTCTTTGAGAATAAACAACTTGCAAAGGGAAACCTTCCAAGTATTGTAATTTTCAGGAATGAAAGAAATTGGTATATGGATTTATACTTAATGAACCGGTTTATCTTTCAGATAAGTCTTATTCGATAATTTGGTCCAAAAGTTGTCCTTAGGTAGCTCAGATGGAAGAGCAGTCGCCCGAAAATAAAGCGAGTTGAAGGCTATATTTTTTTTTCTCGTTTACATTTTTCTAACTAATTGATCTCGTAAACTTTACGCTTAAATTAGGTAAATAAATAAATGTCAATAATAAAATAATTATTTTTGTATAAAAATAAAACAGTCATTTGATTACAACTTAATTTAATATTATTACAGCTACACGTACTCTGTGTTTGTTATTTCATCTATCGTATATTTCATATAATAAATATTAAATATATCTATTGAGACTCTCTCTTTTTCTCTCTCAAAAATATTCGTACTCTACAGTATAACCAATTACATTTCTTCATATTTCGAATATTTATAAAGCAATCGCCGGAGATATTGTTTTCAATATAAAGTCAATCATTAATCTTGGCAAACATATATTATTTATTTTAAACATTTACAAAATCCATACTATTTAATAACTGTAATTAAGTATTCGACTACTGAAACGAGTAAATCTTCACATTATTTTAAATAATCGACGTTATTACTGGATTTATAATAAAAAAAATATTTATCTATACTAATTATTTATTTTTCATATTGCTATCGAAAAATAATTTGCACTAAACCTGCCGACATTTCACATATACCTATTTCTATCGTAAATAGTCAAATAATCGCTTTAAAAAAAATTCTATATCTTAATACAGATTAGGATCTCGACCAATCGTGTAGTAAACAAAATATTTTGTTATACTGACAAATAAATAATGTACAATATATTCGTTTCCAGTTGATTTTTTACAATTTACAAGATTCTTACAAATTCCCGCATTTTTTTTACCTATCACAAGACACGGTCGTTTGATCGCGCTCGTTGGTTTCAGTGTTAGAAAAAGTGAACAAATAAAAAGGGAAATAAAATGTGGAAAAAGATAAAAAACAAAATCAATAAAGGTTTTCCTTGCCTACTTCGATTGTATCGAAGCTCTCGCCTGTAACAAGATAACGAAAAGAAGTTCGGATAAAAATAACCGCCACTACTGATTGTGAGTTGTGCGACTCTGATCACGCATTTACAAGCATTCCTAAACGAGGTTGTTATTAAAAAAATTATTATAAAATTTCTTTTCGTATCGTTTCACACGTATGAAACATTTTAATAATAATCTTGACAGTTTTTAAAGAATTCGACGGAAGCATCGTAAATGTCACTGAATTTTGAGAGAATCGACGAATTAATTAGCGAAAGAAAAAATTCCTAAAATATTCATCAATCGCGGAATCCTTTTCTAACTGAGTAGGTAGATAAGCATGATTCATAAAAAAAGGTAGCGACTAAGTAGTAGAACCTGTTCGAGGAGGCAACTAAAGAACAAATTGTACGATAAAATATAAAAAAAAAAGAAGTTAAATCAAGATGTCAAAGTGTCTGTAATCTTTACCGTCTGAGAAATTTTTGTACAATAAAATCAAAAAAGAACAATGAAAATTAAAAAGAACGAGTTGAAGATAAAAACAAATTATTAAAGATGAAGGCTACTATTTATTAAATTGCTGTTTTTAAACAATTTTTCAACAAAATTTTTAATAAATAATCATTATTTATGATAAAGTATTACAATAGTATGTTATCAATGTTGTTAGTATTATACTTATTAATACTGCATTTGTAAGTATTTTAAGTACATAGTGAGTATTTTTAATATTATTAATATTAGTAAAAACAACGTATAAATATTAAACTTTGACGTAAGATTGTTCATATTAAAGATGCTGATCATCTATTTAAAATATCCACGAATATTTATCTATTCGTAAATAATTAATATTAATAACATTTCAGTTTGATAAATAAAACTGTGAATAATTTTTTAAGAAAACGTCTACGATAAATTATGTGTAATTTTTTAATTTTTTTTTTATGCCCTTGATCATAAATATAGATGACTGTTAAAATTGTTTTGGAAAGGAATACAATTGTAGATGTTAAAAAATTTATAATCCCATTTAAGAAAATGATGGTGACCTTCGAATCAGTTACGTCTCTACACCTTGCAAAAATGTTTCCCATAACACGACCGATCCCTCTATAACAAACAACTTTGGCTCGAAAGATTTTTTCCTATCACCAAAATTTGTAGAAGCTATTCGGGTGGTCAGTCTTATGTTAGCTGAATCATTCTGAATAATGAGAACTTTTTACCACTATGATTAAACATAATATAAAAGTTTTGTATTATTAGGGTCGGTACTGTCAACAATTTTGGACAGTATTTATCATAAGATATTAGTATGTGGTATAAATGATTAGTATAACATCGAATAATATAAAAACTTCAAGTATTTAAATGAACAGTAAATCTGTCACTACTGGTCAAATCGATTTGTTTCAAACATTTGGGAACTCATTGTTGTTTGTTTTACAAATTCTCTTAAAAGATATTCCTGTATGTTAATGATAAAAAATAAAATTCGTTACTAAATGAAATAATTCGTGAATTAAATATCACATGAAGTAGCTATATTAATCTGTTAAAGTATAAAATAAGGCAAAATTATAAATTTTAACTAGATAATGTAAACATTTTCGAAAAGTGAGTAGTAAAAATAAACAATTCCAATTCAATCCGTTATTAAAGTAACGACCTATAATTTTAAAACGATTCAGTGACGAACGTTCAGTATCGATAGAACTGCACGACTAAAGTTACTTAAAATTAGTTTTCAAAGTAAAAGAAAAGATATTTTTTTATTTAAATATTATGAAAATTAGTAAAGTAATTATTATTTATAGTTAACATATTTTCAATCTTCAATGACATTGAATGACAGATCATAAATTCACATATGCTTTCAAAAATTCCTAGAAATAGTGAATTATTAAGAAAATTCCTCTGTGCAAATATAATATGTTTCTAAGAGCTTACGATATAAAACGCTTATAAATAATAAGCCATTAGTTACATCGAATTTTAGGATCCAAGTTAAATAGACATTTTTTATTCTAAATGATAAGAATATTGAATTCTTTTTTAACATCCTGTATATACGACATGAAGATAATGATTTGATATTCTTTTTATCGATAGATGAGTTAACTATACAACAGCGCTTCATGCGGCAATTAAGAAAATTAAGGGAATACATTATCGATATATATAGATCATCATTAATATAAATATCAATCGGTAAAGCAGGTTTTTCCAACAAAATATGTAATAATATAATTATACATAATAAAATAAATTATGCATATTCTATTAGGTTGGTCGATATGTCTGTTCTATTTTTTCTAATAAAAAGTAAAAAATACGATTTAAATTGTACGAATTTATTCGTTAACTTGACTCATCATATTATATACAATATTAAGAACTGTATGTACGTATGTCTTCATAGCTCAGGTAGTAGAGTGCTCGCTCGGGAAACGAAAGGTCCTGGGTTCGAATCCCAGTCTAGGCATCCGAGGCCCAAATTGTCATATTTGATTTATCTGAAAGGAACCTCGTATACTTAGTACGTATAGCTTCCAATCATTCTTTCTTTGAGAATAAACAACTTGCAAAGGGAAACCTTTCCAAGTATTGTAATTTTCAGGAATGAAAGAATTGGTATATGGATTTGTACTAATATAGGAGCGTTTGTTTCAGATTAGTCTTATTCGATAATTTGGTCCAAAAGTTGTCCTTAGGTAGCTCAGATGGAAGAGCAGTCGCCCGAAAATAAAGCGAGTTGAAGGCTATATTTTTTTTTCTCGTTTACATTTTTCTAACTAATTGATCTCGTAAACTTTACGCTTAAATTAAGTAAATAAATAAATGTCAATAATAAAATAATTATTTTTGTATAAAAATAAAACAGTCATTTGATTACAACTTAATTTAATATTATTACAGCTACACGTACTCTGTGTTTGTTATTTCATCTATCGTATATTTCATATAATAAATATTAAATATATCTATTGAGTCTCTCTTTTTCTCTCTCAAAAATATTCGTACTCTACAGTATAACCAATTACATTTCTTCATATTTCGAATATTTATAAAGCAATCGCCGGAGATATTTTTTCCAACAATAGATCATTTATTAATCATGTCAGACATATCATTTATTTTAAACATTTACTAAATTTCTAATAAAGGAAATAATGTAAAATTACGATATGGTACTGCAAAATTTGGAGGAACTAACGTGATGATTTGTAGTTGCATTTCATAAAGTGTAATAGTCGTTGACAGCATTGTGAATAAAAATTTGTAATATACCTAAAAAAAATTAAATGCGAAGTGCTAGAAACATCAGAATTAATAATTGTTTGAAATTTCAGCAAGACCCTATTTCTTTATTCCCAGTAATACTCATCGGACCTTAACACCATTGAACATTTATGGGATGAATTAAACACAAAAATTCGGAAAACATTAAATTTTTTTGTAGTTAAATTAAAAATAGGATCCGAAAATTAATGAGCAAATATAACAATAGACTCTGTAGCAAAAATTAAAAATATTATTCCTAGCGAATTATGACATGTTATAAAACGAAATGGTTAGGTATGACGAATTATTAAAATTAATTTACATATATTAAATTATATTAAATTTAGCGCTAATAAATGCGGTAATGTAGTCTAGATGACACATTTTATTTAGGAATTTCTAGTAGTTAATAAACATATTCTGGGATTTTCCGGTTCGGTATGAAAAAACGATTCTTTGTTGAGGTACGATAATGCGTTACATCTATTGGAAACATTATTAAAAAGCTTCCTAAATTCAAACAACAATCGTGTTTTATGTACGATCACAACAGAAGCATTTTAACAAATTACTTTAACTAAGTGATGAAGAAAATAATCCGAATATTTCCGTTAGTTCAAACAAAAATCTTAACGTTATTTTATTTAATTATTTTTATTATGCAATACATGTAAACATTTTTAAAAATATGTTAATTAAGATTAATAAATGGATTGTTACTAAGAATTAAAACTATGATCTTTGTATTACAAACAACCGAATAATGAATCTATAGATTTGTTCATACTGTAATTTTTGAATACTTTCAAAAATCACTGTATATTATATTTGAGCCGTTTATTTTGAAAGTGGCCTAACTCCATTTTTCATTTTTTTCCGGTTACGGTAACATGTACAGCTTCAAATTATCTATCAATAAAGCATTTAAGATTTTTTATATTCCGACTAAATACGGTAATTCTGGACACATAAGTTTTCAGAGTTAGTTGAATCACTGAACCATTTATTTTGAAAGTGGCCTAACTCCATTAGGAGTAGAGATTTTGGTGTGGTAGAAATGGCATTAAAAAAAAATAATTTACTGTTTGTCCCCCGAGAGTATTATAATATTATCAAAAAGTGTCGGAAAGGTAATAACTTTATTGTACATGAAATGAAACAAGAAGATTTTGTATCAACAATATTATTAGAAGACGCAATTTTTGAAAGGGTAAAGAATTCTAACGGAGAACCAATAAACTGGTTAAAAATATGTTGGATGCGTTTTGTCAAAAATGAATAAGATTTTCTATAAGACATCAATGAATGAGAACGAAAATTTGAAAGTCCTGAATTTAATACCACGTCGGGGTAGACCAAGAAAGTTCGAAAATATTGTATTGACACCACTGTATAAAAATATAAGACAAATTAAAACCGCAAAATTCAAGGACATAATTGACTTATTACGATATATACCACCGGAACATCATGATTTCTTTAAATCCCTTTCACATACACAAAATGTAGATGAGTAGAAAATTGTTTTGTAATTTATGTTTGTAAAAAATATTTTGATTCGCCTAATTTATGTTTTTAAAGTGTTATAAAGATATGTAAAATAAAATAAGTATTGTTTTTTCGCAATTTGAAGCATCTTTAATTATGTTGAATGGACTTCGGTTTCTTCAAATTTTATAACGAATCTGGTTGTTAATTTTGAAAGTGGCCTAACTCCATTCTTGGTAAGAAAACGCATATTATTCACTTAATAATTGCCATTATTTTAATAGGAACTGTAAATTTAACACCTTCAGATACACTTAAGCAACATAACTCATTGTTAATCTTTACGTATATTTTTAATTGCATTGAAACGCAAACCTTTAAATATCTCAATTTAAGGTTATATGGAGTTAGGCCACTTTCAAAATAAACGGCTCATTTAATCTTAAGAAAAAAAGAAAGAAAGAGAAAGAGGAAATGAAACTTTCTCTATGAACTTAGAAATTCTCTTAATATCGAAAATGATCAAGGAAGAGACCAATCGATATTGGCATGTAAATCATTTCGTCGTGTCGATCGTGGTATAGCAAAATGGTAACCTCCAAGCGATTAGGCGATTTGTGTTCTCCCAACGTTCTCACTTTCTCTCTCTTCCTTTCTCTCTCTCTCTTTCTGTTCTTCTTATTCTTCCTCTATCTTTTCAATTCTGTTAACGACCTAACGAGTCAATCGAAAGACCGAGTCGATGATGGATGATGGATCCAATGGTAAAAATGTCAGCCTCTGTTTAAAATGTAATACCCATATCGAGACAGTGGCGGATTAAGTAGTAAGTGAACTAACCGGCTGTGTAGGGTCTCAGAATACCAAAGAGCCTTAAGGTTTTAAAATGTCTTTTCATTAGGGTCCGATAAAAATTCTGTTTTTTTTTTTTTTTAATAAGTTCATTTAATGTGTTGTTGTATATATGTAAACAACATGCAATTATTGATATATTATATCTGTTGATTTAAATTGATTTACTGATTACTGATATTAAAATTCGCAGCATCATTATCTCTTCATCGATTAATCACTCTTTGTTGCTATCAAAATCTTTTTACAGCTAATGGGTTCTTCCTCATTCTTTAAAAATATAAATACTTTATTTTATTATTAAAATATGTGTTTCATTAAAAAGATTATTTATGTAAACTAATCACCAAACGATTTCCCTCTTTCAAGAGCACTCTTGAGCAACATTATAGAAGAGGTGGATTAAATACTAGCGATTAGTATGAAATTTTTTATTTTATTTACTTTCTATTTTTTGTTTATAATCTAATGGGAATTTTTTCTAAAACTTTATTTTCCTAAGTTCAGTTTAAGGGTTATTAAGGGTTGCGAAATTTTTACCGCTCGGGGCCCCCACTTGACTTGATCCGCCACTGCATCGAAAGAGAGAAAGAAAGACGAGAAGAGTGAGCACTTTCCGCGTAAAACCGTTGATTCTTGACTCAGCAACGTGTGCCTTCGTGTTATTAGAGATAAGATCGAAGCACCGATACGGTTAAGTATCTTATGAATTATTCATTGTCAGCGATCGGTCTTAACGAAGAAACATGATATAATAATTCTTGCCACGACTTGAAACGCCCCACGTCGTATGGGTAAGAAAACTAGTTGGTACGTTCAGTTTAGGGAGAAAGAGAGAGAGAGAAAAGATAGAAAGAGACAGGTTAGAATTATTTCGTAGTTTAAACGATAAATAATTAGTTATTTATACGAAGAATTGTTAAAGTGATGAGTTATTTATTAAGATAATGACAATGTTATACTTTCTAATTCTAATTATTATTTATATGAAGGTACAAGGTGTCTCAATAGTAAATTTATTGATTTAATTTAATTATATTTTTGTTTCTCTTTCAGGTGTTTTATTTATTATTGGAGGATTTGTGTTTTGTTGACTTATACTCTTCTGATGATACTCCAGTTGGCGAGTTTTATATCGCTAATAAATGCGTCAATGTAGTCTAGATGGCGCGTTTTATCTAGGGATATTTCAATTTCAGATTTAAATTTCATAACTACGAACTGTAGTTAAATTTATAGGAAAAATATACATGGATGGGTTGAAAAATCCTGAGCTTAATACGACAAGGACTGCAAAGTCTTGAACCTAACGCATGAAAAAGAGGTTCGAAAGTTGGTGGGTTAAAAAGTTTTGAGTATTATGGTTTTCTATACCGTTTTAGGCTCAAAAATGTTCAGATCTCTTCTTTAAATTCGTCAAAATGGGTTTCTGATTTCATATTTAAAATTTTTTAAGATGTTAAAACAATACCTCTATAATATCAACCTACGAGCTACTATCGTAATACATCAAAACACGTTGAAATATTTCGAAGAGCACAATTTATGTCATGAAACACTTTTAGTATCACCAACAAACGACTGTCATGAAACTTTCTCAATGTAGTCAATTATATGATAAAATGTTACTGTGAATACCAAAGTAGATATTTTAGAAACGAAGATAAATACATTTTCCCATCGTTGATCATGTCTAGGAAAACCGTGTCAGGTCTTATAAATCGTAAAGTTTAAGAAGACCTAGGGTAGAAAAAAATAAATAATAGTCGAGAACAGATCCATCATCGGGTGAACGATCGACCGGTCGAATTATCCGTCATTTTATCTCGACAGCTGGGTTATTCGATGGACAACTGAACAACTTCTCTATGATGTCGGTCATTCTATTTCCTTCTCTCTTTTTTTTCTTTCTTTTATGGTTTTTTATTCTTTCTTCGTTCGTATCTGTCGACGAAGGTGTGGCCGATTGGACGAACAAAAAACTGACAGTCGAACAGTTGACGTTAGATATCGTATAGAATGAAAGAAGAATATTGTGCACCAAATAGATTTGGTGAAAGCTCTTAATTGGTAATCTTAGGCACGCGACGAAC
The DNA here is from genome assembly GCF_010416935.1 of Polistes fuscatus. Lineage (NCBI taxonomy): Eukaryota > Metazoa > Arthropoda > Insecta > Hymenoptera > Vespidae > Polistes > Polistes fuscatus. The sequence goes on along the minus strand of NW_025113086.1, from coordinate 831,943 downwards.
CATCTTTTTTCATCTTACAAGTCAGAAATCATCATTTCGTTTAACAAATTAAATCGATTGGTTAGAGATTAAGTGACATGTATCATTTAAATGAACTTATTACGTGTGTGGGTGAAGTATAATGATGACGTTATTTTGTTATTATGTATTTCAATGATTGATCAGATGTTTCAAAAGGGTATTCGTTTTATATTGAAATTTGTTAATTAGGGGAACATTTGTTTAGGTATTTTAAACATATTTTACAATTATAAAATTATTTATGAAAAATTTAGATTATTTTATTACAAACATTTATAATCGATTATTATAAATTTATCATTATAGAAATGTATACGGGAGTTAGAGACACGGGAGTAGACGGATGTGTCAGAATGATTGTTCATGGGAATAGGTTAAGGATAAAGAAATCGTAAGGTAAAAAATGTTAGGGTAGAAATAATTGAGCATACAAATTAAATTAATCTATAGAGTACATTACACTTTGTATAAAAATCAGTTAAATATACAGGAATCTAATATTGAAACAAGAAAATATTTTTAAATGTAAATTTAATAAACAAGATATTCAAATTTGTAAGAATTTTTTATTAAAATTTGAATAAAAAGTTTAAATTTTATTTATTAGCCAACCTAATAATAATACAATATTTTCTGATGGAAATGTAAGAAAAAATCGTAAAAATAATTATAATATTTAATTAGAATATTTGAAGAAAATATTTGAAGAAAATAGAAACTAGAAACATTAGGAACTTTTGTTTAACAAGTAAATAACCTCACTATAAGAAAATATTTTTTCACAAAAAAATATAATAATACAAAAACAAAAGTGTCGATTTGTAAAATCAAGGGGATATTTTTAAAAAAAGAAAATTCATGATAAGACTGATAATTATGATAATGAAAGTATCAAAGCGGGTAAAAGGGTTCGATGGTATGTATGTCCATCACTAGGAAACGTTCAAGGTGGATATGCTTATCCGTTTGATCTAAACGGCTTAACATTGTCCTTCAAGACGAGTCGCTTTTACCTGCAGGATTATCGAGCTGTGCATTCAGATTGCATCGGCTGATCTCCGATCAGAAATTTGCCCCTTTTTCTCCTCCTCCTCCTCCTCCTCCTTCTTTCTCAATTCAAGACGAGTCTTTCAGATTGGCGGCTCTTCGAAACGTGAAACGTCAACGTGTGCCGCTCTTTGATCAAAATCCTGACAAAATGGCAGCGTACCCCTCAATGATCTTCTAATTATTATCTTTTATTTTTAACATCAAAATTAATGTATATACTTAAGATAGAATTGTTCGAATCGTATATAATATACCTTGTAAATATTATGATTTTATTTCTTAATTCATGGTAATACTTATGGAAATAATTCTTGGATACTATGGTTTCTTTTTTAAGATAGTTATTATTAACGTTTTTGTTTTTCTATTTTGAGAACGAACTGAACTACAATCGAGTTGTATTTTTTTTTTTTTTGAAATTGTAAATATTTTTAATGGATATAATCAAAAATAAAACAAGGATTTATATACCTATTATATAATTATTTTCTATATTAATTATAAAAATAATTTATTTATAAAAATACTTTATATTTTATTAGTACGTCAAATACCATGTTTTTTTTGTTGCATAATTATGTAGGACATATAAGTTAAAATGTTTAATCATGTGCAACGCATTTATCTAATTGGGGGTCACCAGTGACCCTCGTAGCGTCACGAACAAACTTAGTGCCAGTCACTATTATTAGGTTAGGGAATAAAAAATTCATTATTTTTGTCTTGAAATAAACGTAAAAATAATGGATTTATTTTTCTCTAATCTAATATATTAAACTTATTATTTTTTGCATTTTTTTCCACAATAAAAATGAAAAACATAACCTCAATTCTTATTTACTTTTAAATATCTATCATAAGACATAATTCTTGATATATCCAACTATGAAATAAGAACAATTGATTATATACGATTTAAATGAAACATCAAATAATTATTTCCCTACATCTAATCATTCTTTATATTTGGTTCGTACAATAAAAATGATAAATGTAAAGTTAAGTTCTACGCATATTTCTTTCAAGGAGTTAACCAAAGGTAGAGAACGAGGCCAAGAGAACTCTAGACGTCATCTTTGTAGTCAAGACTCTCCAGGACGTCGCACTTGGTACTCGTCAACGTCAGATTCAAGTAAAAGTAGGTATGAGAATAGAATTGAGTGGATTGGCCCTCCTTTTCCTTTTCCTTTTCCTTTTCCCTTTCTCTTTCTCTCTTTCTTTTTTTTTTTTCTCTTTTTCTTTCAATATAACGTACGCACGTATAAAATGAAATGAAAAAGAGTGGACACTTCTCTTAGACTTCTATAGTCGTCTTTGAGATCCATCGAAAGTCCCACACGAAGAATATAATCTATTAAATGAGGTTAATGTGGGAACAAAGCAAGCATTGTCGTATTCAAGATGGCGGCATACTATTCATTATCAACGTTTTTATTTACATGTAATCATAATTTCATTGCGACCTACTTCAAACTTAACGTCATTGTTTAACTACGAATAATAAAACGAATAAAATGAATAATAAAATAATAATAAAAAATAGAAAAAAATTATTATAAAATTTCTTCTCGTATCGTTTTACACGCATGAAACATTTTAATAATAATCTTGACAGCTTTTAAAGAATTCGACGGAAGCTTCGTAAATGTCACTGAATTTTGAGAGAATTGACGAATCAATTAGTGAAAGAAAAAATTCCTAAAATATTCATCATTCGCGGAATCCTTTTCTAACTGAGTAGTTAGATAAGCATGATTCATAAAAAAAGGTAGCGACTAAGTAGTAGAACCTGTTCGAGGAGGCAACTAAAGAACAAATTGTACGATAAAATATAAAAAAAAAGAAGTTAAATCAAGATGTCAAAGTGTCTGTAATCTTTACCGTCTGAGAAATTTTTGTAAAATAAAATTAAAAAAGAACAATGAAAATTAAAAAGAACGAGTTAAAGATAAAAACAAATTATTAAAGATAAAGGCTACTATTCATTAAATTGTTGTTTTTAAACAATTTTTCAACAAAATTTTTAATAAATAATAATTATTTATGATAAAGTATTACAATAGTATGTTATCAATGTTGTTAGTATTATACTTATTAATACTGCATTTTAAATATTTTAAGTACATAGTGAGTATTTTTATATTATTAATATTAGTAAAAACAACGTATGAATATTAAGCTTTGACGTAAGATTGTTCATATTAAAGATGCTGATCATCTATTTAAAATATCCACGAATATTTATCTATTCATAAATAATTAATAATAATAACATTTCAGTTTGATGAATAAAACTGTGAAACACTATACATTGTGTGTAAATTGTGTGTAATTTTTCAATTTTTTTTTATGCCCATGATCTTAAATATAGATAACTGTTAAAATTGTTTTTGAAAGGTATACAATTGTAGATGTTAAAAAATTTATAATCCCATTTAAGAAAATGATGATTACCTTCGAATCTGTTACGTCTCTACACCTTGGAAAAAATGTTTCCCATAACACGACCGATCCCTCTATAACAAACAACTTTGGCTCGAAAGATTTTTTCCTATCACCAAAATTTGTAGAAGCTATTCGGGTGGTCGGTCTTATGTTAGCTGAATCATTCTGAATAATGAGAACTTTTTACCACTATGAATAAACATAATATAAAAGTTTTGTATTATTGGGGTCGGTACTGTCAACAATTTTGGTCAGTATTTATCATAAGATATTAGTATGTGGTATAAATGATTAGTATAACATCGAATATAAAAACTTCAAGTATTTTAATGAACAGCAAATCTGTCACTACCGGTCAAATCGATTTGTTTCAAACATTTGGGTACTCATTGTTGTTTGTTTTACAAATTCTCTTAAAAGATATTCCTATATGTTAATGATAAAAAATAAAATTCGTTACTAAATGAAGTAATTCATGAATTAAATATCACATGAAGTAGCCATATTAATCTGTTAAAGTATAAAATAAGTCAAAATTATAAATTTTAACTAGATAATGTAAACATTTTCGAAAAGTGAGTAGTAAAAATAAACAATTCCAATTCAATCCGTTATTAAAGTAACGATCTATAATTTTAAAACGATTCAGTGACGAACGTTCAGTATCGATAGAACTGCACGACTAAAGTTACTTAAAATTAGTTTTCAAAATAAAAGAAAAGATATTTTTTTATTTAAATAATCTGAAAATTAGTAAAGTAATTATTATTTATAGTTAACATTTTCAATCTTCAATGACATTGAATGACAGATCATAAATTCACATACGCTTTCAAAAATTCCTAGAAATAGTGAATTATTAAGAAAATTCCTCTGTGCAAATATAATATGTTTCTAAGAGCTTACGATATAAAACGCTTATAAATAATAAGCCATTAGTTACATCGAATTTTAGGATCCAAGTTAAATAGACATTTTTTATTCTAAATGATAAGAATATTGAATTCTTTTTTAACATCCTGTATATACGACATGAAGATAATGATTTGATATTCTTTTTATCGATAGATGAGTTAACTATACAACAGCGCTTCATGCGGCAATTAAGAAAATTAAGGAAATACATTATCGATATATATAGATCATCATTAATATAAATATCAATCGGTAAAGCAGGTTTTTCCAACAAAATATGTAATAATATATAATTATACATAATAAAATAAATTATGCATATTCTATTAGGTTGGTCGATATGTCTGTTCTATTTTTTCTAATAAAAAGTAAAAAATACGATTTAAATTGTACGAATTTATTCGTTAACTTGACTCATCATATTATATACAATATTAAGAACTGTATGTACGTATGTCTTCATAGCTCAGGTAGTAGAGTGCTCGCTCGGGAAACGAAAGGTCCTGGGTTCGAATCCCAGTCTAGGCATCCGAGGCCCAAATTGTCATATTTGATTTATCTGAAAGGAACCTCGTATACTTAGTACGTATAGCTTCCAATCATTCTTTCTTTGAGAATAAACAAAACTTGCAAAGGGAAACCTTCCAAGTATTGTAATTTTCAGGAATGAAAGAATTGGTATATGGATTTGTACTAATATAGGAGCGTTTGTTTCAGATTAGTCTTATTCGATAATTTGGTCCAAAAGTTGTCCTTAGGTAGCTCAGATGGAAGAGCAGTCGCCCGAAAATAAAGCGAGTTGAAGGCTATATTTTTTTTTCTCGTTTACATTTTTCTAACTAATTGATCTCGTAAACTTTACGCTTAAATTAAGTAAATAAATAAATGTCAATAATAAAATAATTATTTTTGTATAAAAATGAAACAGTCATTTGATTACAACTTAATTTAATATTATTACAGCTACACGTACTCTGTGTTTGTTATTTCATCTATCGTATATTTTATATAATAAATATCAAATATATCTAGTGAGACTCTCTTTCTTTCTCTCTCAAAAATATTCGTACTCTACAGTATAACCAATTACATTTCTTCATATTTCGAATATTTATAAAGCAATCACCGAAGATATTGTTTTCAATATTAAGTCATTCATTAATCTTGGCAAACATATATTATTTATTTTAAACATTTGCAAAATCCATACTATTTAATAACTGTAATTAAGTATTCGACTACTGAAACGAATAAATCTTCACATTATTTTAAATAATCGACGTTATTACTGGATTTATAATAAAAAAATATTTATCTATACTCATTATTTATTTTTCATAATGCTATCGAAGAATATTTTGCACTAAACCTACCGACATTTCACATATACCTATTTCTATCGTAAATAGTCAAATAATCGCTTTAAAAAAAATTCTATATCTTAATACAGATTAGGATCTCGACCAATCGTGTAGTAAACAAAATATTTTGTTATACTTACAAATAATAATGTACATTATATTCGTTTCCAGTTGATTTTTTACAATTTACAAGATTCTTACAAATTCCCGCATTTTTTTTACCTATCACAAGACACGGTCGTTTGATCGCGCTCGTTGGTTTCAGTGTTAGAAAAAGTGAACAAATAAAAAGGGAAATAAAATGTGGAAGAAGATAAAAAACAAAATCAATAAAGGTTTTCCTTGCCTACTTCGATTGTGTCGATGCTCTCGCCTGTAACAAGATAACGAAAAGAAGTTCGGATAAAATTAACCGCCACTACTGATTGTGAGTTGTGCGACTCTGATCACGCATTTACAAGCATTCCTAAACGAGGTTGTTATCGTCTCCGGTGAGCCACAAGGCTCACTGCAGATGTTTCCGGTACCGCAGATACGATGATTCCACATTTCGAGATAAGGTGTTGAAGTTCGGCATAGTTTCGGTAAGTGCCTTAAGATAAGACTGAAATAAAGGAAGAAAAAAAATGAGAAACAGTTTTGGGAAGCAACGTATGACTAGGGCGTTAAAGGTAACTTCGAAACACGCGACAACCTGTCTCCAATGAAAATCTACTATAGCTATGTAATCTTAATTACCAGAAATAACGCCAGGAATGTCGTATCTTGGTGTCTTCAGTAACAGCTCTTCCATGATATTCCTTCTCTTTCTTACATCTATTTAACCCTCTGTTACGCTCTCTTTCTTACTTAAAATCATTAACGGTTTATCCATAGAAACTATGGTACTACAGTATCCTTTATTATTTTTTTTTTCCTTTCGATATAAATATATATATTTATAAATAAATAATAAATAAATAATAAATAATAAATAATAAATAAATAAATAATAAATAAATAAATATATATATATACAATATTTTAATATTTATATATATATATTAATATTTTAATATATATATTTATTAATTTAGATTTATATTATATTTATATAATTCTATAATTTATATTATATATAATTATAATAATTAATTATAATATTAATTATTTAATATTTAATATATTATATTATTATATAATTATATTATTGTAATTTAATATTGAATTGTAACATTTATATTTTATCATTAGCAATTCCATAAAGTTATTTTATTTGATATAAAAAATAATAAAAATTTAATATATAATAAAAAATATAATAAACATAATAAAAATATAAAAATATATATATACATAATAATTTATATGATAATATATATTTATATAATTATATTATTGTAATTGAATATTGAATTGTAACATTTATATTTTATCATTAACAATTCTATAAAATTATTTTATTTGATATAAAAAATAATAAAAATCTATTTTAAGGAACTCAGAAAAGCGAAGGATGTTATAGCATTGTGTTAACAGCACTGTCATATATCTAAGGATGTAAACATGTAAGCGTTTTAGTAAGATACAAAATATTATCGTAATTTCTCACTGTCCTTGGTATAGTTCTATTATTGTTTATATTTAGATTTCATTTCAAATAAAAGAGAAGAACAGATCTTATTTCTTAGAAGTTTCTAATTATACCAAACTGTATAATTTTATCAACAATAAATAATATTTATTTATTTATGTAACAATCCAATAAGTATACATTTTTTAAAATATTTTTACTAAGAACTTTTTACTTTTAAGTTTATTTCAGTTTTTTATTATTCTTAAGTATTTATTAATTATATGAAAATGTATAATTTTTTCGGTAGCAAACATTATTTTTTTTCACGTTTAATTTTTACTATAATTTTGATATTTTATTTAAACACATATATGTTGTATTATTTGTGTGAATGTTTTGTTGGAAAGTTCCAGCACCCAAATGACTCCAAGCCACGAGACGTCACTGCTTTTACCATATTCGTTTTTTTAGATACCTTAAGATTGAAAAAGAAATCTTGTTAAATGCTCTCATCTCTGGTCAAGTTGATATCTTCGTGTTTGTTGTCCATTAAATGTTTAGCACCAACGAGAACGTCCATACTTTGGATAAACGTTTCTTTTTTTTTATCGGTTTTTGAACCCCCCTGTTGATAGGTAATAAGAATAAAATAAAGTTAAAATGTTTCCTTTTATCAAAACGATGCACGAGAGATCAGACAAATGCGAAAAGATCCTATGAAAGTTCTAGATGAATTCGAATATTTATTTTATGGTAATCCCATTACATTGTTGTTTTTCGAATAAGTGTTCAGCTTAAAATTATTCTAATTTTTTAAAAGTATGAGGAAATCAACAAAATTTATCGAAGTTTTATGGCGTATCCAATCACGTATATCCAAAAAATAGCGCAAGATATGTAAAAGGTTGGCCACCCTTAGTGTTAGTTAACTCAAATAGATGACCTTGAATTCGAAGAAGTCATTTAATCTTAATCATTTAATTAACCAGTTTACTGTGGCAATATTTTCGAAAAGTGTGTATATAAATTGTGTCATAAAAATTAAAATAAAAAGTAAGTGCAGTTACTATGACACTGAATTAAGTAGTGTAATCAAATGACTGTTTTATTTTATTACACAAATAACTATTTTATTACTAGAGCATTAATTTATTTACTTCATTTAAGCGTACAGTTTTAGAGATCTATTAATTCATTTCTTATAACTTTAATAAATACATAGATGAATATCCATCTGATTATTGTAGTTTTACTAATTGTAAGATATTTTACAGTAATATAGTACGTACTGTATTTTACGATAATATTTGCTTCATATCGTTAATATCATACTGGTTAACATTAATTACTTTTCGCATAGATCATACATACATACATATATACATATCTCAATGCTTGTTTCTCAATCGTCAAGGTTCATTTACGGAAATTCTCAGCGTCGTTGAAAGGTACGATTATATACGAAGCATGTAATTATGAGTTAATCGTGAAGATCGCGAAACCTAAAGATAAATGAAGTGTCGCGAATTCAGTCGTTCTACGTGGTGGCTTAGCGCGTGCTAATGAAAACGCTGACTAGAATATTGCTTAGGCAGGCTAATTGCCATTTACTAGAAAGGTGTACGTACGTACGTACATACTGTATTAAGTTGTCCTATGTAGCATACGCGTTACATCATTCCTTCCGTGATTTATAAGCGTCCGGAGCAAAGGCAAACATCGAAATGTAATTTACGTTCCGAGCAATTTGCGTAAGTTTGTATAGGTATGTGTGCCATTACTTGGCCCAACTAATAATTCCAAAGACAGAACAATAATTAACTTCTTCGGGCGAATATTTAACTACCAGTTTAACGTCTGATCATGCTGTATTCACTCCATATATCTTTACATGTATATATATATTTATATAGATTTGTATATTAATATGTAGTATATTCGATCCTATCTAAAAGATTTGTCTTGTTTATATACATATGTACAGTTACTTCCGAATATATTCGGACACTACAATTTAATATTGATTATAACTACATCAATTTGTTATATAAGAATATAATTTTGATTATATTGCTTTAAGCATAGAGTCATTTATTGATTTTAGTAGACATATATGTAGGAAGGAATCGGAAAAAAAATAATATGTACACAAATCAAAGTTATTTGATATGTTACACTCTCTTTTGAATACAGTTCAAATGCAATATGTTTCTAAGAGATTACGATATAAAACGCTTATAAATAATGAAATATTGGTTACATCGAATTTTAGGATCTAAGTTAAATAGACATTTTTTATTTTAAATGACAAGAATATTGGATTCTTTTTTTAACATCCTGTATATACGACAAGAAAATAATGATTTGATATTATTTTTATCGATAGATGAGTTAATTATACAACAGCGTTTCATACGGCAATTAAGAAAATTAAGGAAATACATTATCGATATATATAGATCATCATTAATATAAATATCAATCGGTAAAGCAGGTTTTTCCAACAAAATATGTAATAATATATAATTATACATAATAAAATAAATTATGCATATTCTATTAGGTTGGTCGATAAGTCTGTTCTATTTTTTCTAATTAAAAGTAAAAAATACGATTCAAATTGTACGAATTTATTGGATAACTTGACACATCATATTATATAGAATATTAAGAACTGTATGTACGTATGTCTTCATAGCTCAGGTAGTAGAGTGCTCGCTCGGGAAACGAAAGGTCCTGGGTTCGAATCCCAGTCTAGGCATCCAAGGCCCAAATTGTCATATTTGATTTATCTGAAAGGAACCTCGTATTCTTAGTACGTATAGCTTCCAATCATTCTTTCTATGAGAATAAACAACTTGCAAAGGGTCCCTGCAAGTATTGTAATTTTCAGGAATGAAAGAATTGGTATATGGATTTGTACTCGTATACGAGCGTTCTCTTTCAGATAAGTCTTATTCGATAATTTGGTCCAAAAGTTGTCTTTAGGTAGCTCAGATGGAAGAGCAGTCGCCCGAAAATAAAGCGAGTTGAAGGCTATATTTTTTTTTCTCGATTACATTTTTCTAACTAATTGATCTCGTAAACTTTACGCTTAAATTAAGTAAATAAATAAATGTCAATAATAAAATAATTATTTTTGTATAAAAATAAAACAGTCATTTGATTACAACTTAATTTAATATTATTACAGCTACACGTACTCTGTGTTTGTTATTTCATCTATCGTATATTTTATATAATAAATATCAAATATATCTAGTGAGACTCTCTCTCTCTTTCTCTCTCAAAAATATTCGTACTCTACAGTATAACCAATTACATTTCTTCATATTTCGAATATTTATAAAGCAATCGCCGAAAATATTATGTTTAACAATAAGTTATTTATTAATCTTGGCAAACATATATTATTTATTTTAAACATTTGTTAAATAGTAAATTTTTTTTCAGTATAGACTTAATAGTATAGTTATGTTATTATTAAAGAGAAAACTTACGAACTCATTTTCATTTAACTTTCTAATTACATATACACAAAATACATATTTAAAATAGAGTAAACACACTGAAGTTTATTAAATCGATCGTATAAATAGCATTTTAAACCAGAAGTGAGTGCTCCCTGATCACGCAGAAATTTCGATAACCGATGAACTTGAATATTTGAATCTCTTCAAAACCAAATGAAAAGAAAAACGAAAAAGAAAAGAAGAAAAAAAAATAAAGTAATAGGAAATGAGACGAGAAATAAAAGAAAAGAATATATTCGTAGAAAGAAAACATATTTATATAATATATATTTTTATTATTATTATATTATATATATATAATGGTTTGAGAAGGATGCTTTTTATTCTCGCTTATATCCGACCTTCTCGCATTACAAGTCACGTCGTCGTTCTCGTCGTCTGTTTTCGTGCAGAGGTGCTAGTGGGGTAAAAAGGAATGAGCGTGGAAGTTAAGAAGACGCGGAGAAAAGAAAAAAGATCCCCGAAAAGAAGAAGAAGAAGAAAAAAGGAAAAGAAAAAAAAGAGAAATAAAAGAGAAGAAGAACCTCGTTATGTACCCGTGGGTCCAGGCGTATACGCAGAGACTGAAAGATAGTATCGGCCCAATACGGACTTGTATGGTTCAGGAGAAAGAGAGACTCCAACTACCTGCAGGCTGTTCAATTCCATGAAGATTGGAACAGGTATATCTGCGGGTGTATATAACTTCGCGAATTAAAAGTGAAGAAACAATCAACGTAATCGTTGAAATGAAGAATAGTCAAGGTCCATATCTTTCTTTGGATGTTATCTACTTTTTTTTTTAATGGATTCTCGATTAAATATGTATTCAGCTAACTGACTATCAACGAACTATAACTATTATACTAATTGTGATGAATTCATTTTTTGTTACTCGTGTTTAGTTGAATCTAACGTACTTAAAATAGTTTTACTATAATACTTTTTTTTAATTATATGATCAGGATAATTTTTCTTTTTTGTTTTATAATGTTTTCTAATCTGTAATGGTTACATTTCAAAAGTAACCAAGATTAACGGACGAAAGGCAGTATTTTACTGGTAAAACTAGTACGTTTGGGATTTATAGGGATGTCAAGAAATTCGATCAGTTACATTTTTAATATTAAATTAGAGAAATTTAATTAATTATTATATTTCATTAAAGATTTTGTATCATAAGATTGATACAAACATCGTTATGGTTTTATTATTTTTTATTTGACACAAAATTTGTTTAGTTGCTTTTATTTAATAATGTATTAGGTTATGTATAGGTTATGTATTAGGTTTAGTAATAATTAATGTCGTTTTTATTTCAAGCGTTTGTGAAGTTGTTCTGTGATAATTTAAACAACATAACCTAAAAAATCCGACATTAACTGTTATACTAGACTTGATAGTACACCTCATTGCAAAGAGTGAAGCTGAGGATATTGATTTTTTTTTATATTATTGTATTCATTGTATATTATTGTAATTATATTCTTTTTAATATAATTACGAGGAAAAAAGAACGATTCATATGATTTTATCGTAAGTGATTAAATTTGAACGCTAATTGTAAGTAGAAACAGCTTGAAATATAAAACATACTTTCGAACAAAAGATATAAACATTCGATTTAATATTAGTTCGAAAAATTTTGTAATGAAAACGAAAGCTTTGAATATCAGGAAATCTTTTAATTGTTAACAATAATGATTGAAATAAAAGTTATTGTTGTGAAGACAATTCAAAAATAGTTTTTGGAAAAAATGCGATGTTTATCATTCAACAATTATCCAACGTTTAAAATCATATAAATATTTAAATTCGATTACTTAAAAACTGCAATTAATTTTGCACCAACTAAAAACATTTCTTTGTTTTTTTTTCTTGTTTACATTGAAACGTAGGATCCGCAAACGCGATCCACCTTCGAGTTTATTTCATTTTCCTTCTCTTTTATTATTTCTATTTTATTTACTTCCTTTTCTTTTTCTACTTTTATTTTTCTGACGAAGAAAGAGGAAGAGAAAAAAAAAACAAAAAGATTTAAAGAGGTCTCGCCACGTCGAGAGAGTCATAGGTGCGATCTCGTAATTATTACATCTCACGGGTTGCGAAGTGACGCGATGATTACCGAGTTGGCAACCTCCTTTAAGCTTCTCATCCTTTTTTATTCTTTTCTTTTTCTTTTTTTGGTTCTTCTCTTTAGAACATTGCACTCGTTTATCGTTGCAAATATTTTCTTATTCGTCAAATGTTAATTCTAGTAGTAGATCAAAGTTTTCCAAATAACGGAAAATTATTTTTAAAATGCTTCTTTTTTTTTAAATTTTAAACAAATATCAAATATTAGAAAAAATAAACAGCAATTTTTTAACGTTAATTCTAACAGAAGAAGATTTTCAAATAATTCAAACAATTTGGTATATTCTAGTAATTCCAATAATGTTATAATTTATCAAAAAGTTAATTTTTCTTAGAATAAAATGGCTTTTTTTATAGAAAAACAAAAAATTCTATGAATTAAAAAATGGAATAATCCTAAAATATGTATCTTTGTATAAGAATTTTGAAATATTGTATTACTAGAAAATATTGATTGTTTTAAATTGACAGTAAAGGTATGAACATTTCCGAGACTGATTGTATATTTTTCTCAAAATCGGCACGAATTTTCCGAACACAACGTAATAATTATCTAACTAAATATTTTTCAACGTTCTTTAGATAGTATAGAACTATGGTAAACTAATTGTAATGAAGAAGCTGTAAATGATACCACAAAGCTAAAGTACCTTACAGGCAAGGGTTTAAAACGATTTGGAATATAACTGTTCCTAACTGTTATATATCAGACCGTACTGTAATAGTTATGAGTACAAAAAAAAAATCATATAACTGTTGTGGATATTACTGTTCCTGTCCATATCGATTTCGATTTCAGTTTCTTAGAACGGACATTAAATCAGTTCCACATTGGTTTTTATAACGGTTATTCTTCATTTCTACATTGGATACAATTCAATGTTTGTTTTTTTTTTTATTTCAGTTTACACTCGACGAATTTCATTATTTCACTTTCAGATAAATATTTCGTAGAACATTTCTGTGCAAATATTGTATGATAATATCTTTTGTATATAAAAGAAATGATCAAACTCATATATAATCCTTTATGTCGAGCTTTAGTTGGACACATAAATGAATCAATAATGCTCAAAGGGTTAAAATAACCTAACACATTTGTCCTATACCGATATTAAAACATCATTAACCCTTTGCACTCGAGGCCTTTTTCGCTTGCGCGAATCAGCAACTCGAGACGATTTCGGCCAAATTAAGTAGACATTTTACAGGTACTGTAAAAACATTTATAAACAAACAAGCGTATAGAAATAATAAAATATCATCAGTTTATTCATTTATCTGTCGAAAAAAAACAAACTTTGATAAATACTACACTCTGTAATTAGTTTTGGTTGAGTTGACACTTGAAATATCGGCTGGTCGCCGTATCGGCGCCGCTCGAGTGCAAAGGGTTAATACTCAACGATAGATTTTATATATTTATGTGTAATATTTTTTTTTATATAAATATGTACATGTGTACGTATTATATGAGCCGTTTATTTTTAAAGTTGTGTAAATCCATTTTCCAAAAAAATCGAGTTAGTTACCTTAACAGTTACATTTTTACGCGATCTTTTTATTCTGAAGCTACTTTTTACTAATATATTTAATATCATGAATATTTTGTTAACATGAAAACTTGCTGGCTAATGAAGTGATGAAAAAGTTCATTTTGAAAGTGGCGTAAGTCCAATCATAGCCATCAAAAACATATTATTTCTTAAATAATGTTAATTATGTTAATTAGGATAATAAATTTAACACCTTTAGAAACCTCAAAATATTATTCTACTATGTCATCTGTTATCTATATTTTTAAATTTAATCCAGACCAAACAATTCCAATCAATTTCTGCAATGTTAACCGAGAGTTACCACTATCCAAAATAATTACGCTGCACTAAACATTATCTCGATTTCTATTGGTTACATTAATTGTCCGATCTTAATCATTGAATAAAAGCAGTAAAGTATTCGTTCAAAACTAGTGGTTTAATGCCAAAATTAGAAAACTAATATTAACCCTTTGCACTCGAGGCCTTTTTCGCTTGCGCGAACCAGCAACTCGAGACGATTTCGGCCAAATTAAGTAGACATTTTACAGGTACTTTAAAAACATTTATAAACAAACAAGCGTATAGAAATAATCAAATATCATCAGTTTATTCATTTATATGTCGAAAAAAAAACAAACTTTGATAAATACTACACTCTGTAATTAGTTTTGGTTGAGTTGACACTTGAAATATCGGCTGGGCGCCGTATCGGCGCCGCTCGAGTGCAAAGGGTTAATACTCAACGATAGATTTTATATATTTATGTGTAATATTTTTTTTTATATAAATATGTACATGTGTACGTATTATATGAGCCGTTTATTTTTAAAGTTGTGTAAATCTATTTCCCAAAAAAATCGAGTTAGTTACCTTAACTGTTACATTTTTACGCGATCTTTTTATTCTGAAGCTACTTTTTACTAATATATTTAATATCATGAATATTTTGTTAACATGAAAACTTGCTAGCTAATAAAGTGATGAAAAAGTTCACTTTGAAAGTGGCGTAAGTCCAATCATAGCCATCAAAAACATATTATTTCTTAAATAATGTTAATTATGTTAATTAGGATAATAAATTTAACACCTTTAGAAACCTCAAAATATTATTCTTCTATGTCATCTGTTATCTATATTTTTAAATTTAATCCAGACCAAACAATTCCAATCAATTTCTGCAATGTTAACCGAGAGTTACCACTATCCAAAATAATTACGCTGCACTAAACATTATCTCGATTTCTATTGGTTACATTAATTGTCCGATCTTAATCATTGAATAAAAGCAGTAAAGTATTCGTTCAAAACTAGTGGTTTAATGCAAAAATTAGAAAACTAATATTAACCCTTTGCACTCGAGGCCTTTTTCGCTTGCGCGAATCAGCAACTCTAGACGATTTCGGCCAAATTAAGTAGACATTTTACAGGTACTGTAAAAACATTTATAAACAAACAAGCGTATAGAAATAATCAAATATCATCAGTTTATTCATTTATCTGTCGAAAAAAAGAACAAACTTTGATAAATACTACACTCTGTAATTAGTTTTGGTTGAGTTGACACTTGAAATATCGGCTGGGCGCCGTATCGGCGCCGCTCGAGTACAAAGGGTTAAATTTCGAAAAAAAGCTAAAAAAAGAAATTCGTGTCGTTGAAAGAAAACGAATGGAAAGAAGAAGAAAAAAGCGTGTATAAAAAAGAAATAAAAAAAAGAAAGGAAGAAGAGAAAGAGAAAGAAGTATGAGAGTTGATCGAAAGAACGCCGAAGGGCGTCTCGCGAACACGAACTCGTTATTACCGGGTGAAACAGGAGGAAGAAGAGGAGGATGCCTACCCTCTCGAATGTTACGAAAAAGAGAGATGACCGTGGTCGGAGGCGCCAAATTCCATATGGAAAAAAAAGAATTGGCGAGGGCGAGTCTTCCTTACACGGTAGGATATATGTACCTCGGCGCCATTTTGGTGGCGGTGCAACAGAGGCGTAATAACCGAGGGAATTCATGGTAATGGCGATAATGCGTGCGGCCGATGGGGTCTGCATGAGAAGCGTTTAAAGAGGAGGGAAGTAAGAAGGGGGTGCACGGCCCTGAAGCAACGTTACCAAAACCATCGACTTATATGTATTGTATGTATGTAGGTATACTACTGATAGTAGTATGTGAGCTGTATTTATAACGTATAGTGTGTAGGGGTACCCATCTTCGATTTATCGGGTTGTTGATTTTTTTTTTCTTTTCTTTTTTCTTTTTTTTTCTTGTTTTCTTTCTTATATCATTTCGTTTTCTTTCATACAAAGGATTGTTTTATTATTATTTTGTAATAGCAGGGTACGTAAGGTGTGCGGAGAATTATATAATTGATAGAAATTGAGTAATACTGATCGATACTGATTTTATCGGAGATACGAGATCGTGAATATTTATTGAATGTAAGTTGAGTGTTACGGACGGAATTGGGATTATTTTGTTTATTATGCGTTTTTATGATTTTATTTTACGATATATTATATTTTATGAAATTTTTAAATGCAGTTTTATTTATTTAGATAAAAGATATTGTATGATGCCATTCAATGGGGTTTTCTGTCCTAAAAAATCACTCTGCTCAGGGAACATAAAATGAATCTCAATCCCATTTTTCAAAAATGGGCAAGCTTTGCTGGTTTTGTTATGCATATATTTACTTCTATATCTCTTTTTTAACACCTATTCCATATTTTGTTGTTTTTCTTTAACTATTTTTAGATCTACATAGTTGAGTTGTATTCTGATTAAGAATTTTTCAAATGGAAATATATGGAAATGTAAACTCTGTCAACTGGAGGAGTGGGGGTGTCCCTGCTATACGCCATTAATGCATCGAGGTCCTTGTTTTCATGCCACGAACGTTGATATTCCGAAGGGAAAATCATCGAAGCGTAACCAGCTACATTCTGATTGGACGAAAAAACTTTACCGGATCTACAATTCTAGTTATGGTAGGGACGAGCCCTCCGAATAGTTAATTACCCTTGACTATTATATTATCTGTAAAGATCGTTATTTTCTATGCTTGTAACGTAACTAACTATTGTTTTAATTCATTTACGGAAGAATGAAATTGAACATATGTGTTTGGTTGTATTTGAGAATGACTTCCGTAGTTGTTAGAAATGTGTAACAGGATGAAAACAAAAGTTCCCGCTAAATAGAATTTTTTAATAAGTATTTGAATGCACTAGAAAGGGACAATCTTTTCTTATCACTGATATTTTATAAGATGGAGAATATTCAATTTTCATAATAATCATATACAAGTCCACAGTATCTCAAATTCGATACGAAAACAAAACTTTGGGATGGTATTATAATGATTTGCTCATTGATCCTTTAGATCTATTATTTTCTATTTCAATTTCATTTGCTTATAACTTTTTAATAAAACGTTCCTAACCAAACTTCAAATAACATTTTGTTCTTATTTCTACTTGTAAAATTTACATTTATTAATCCCACAGTTTAGCCGGTAAATCTCGAAACACCCTGTATAGGGTATCTTATTTAGTTTGATTATTTTAAATATCTTCATTTTTCTATATACAGGAATATGGTTCAATACATAATTGTTTTCAAAGGGGGTATATAATGATATGAGAATTATTTTTTTTTTGAGGTTATCTTTTTCAGATATTCAAATGGCTAATGTTTTTATCATTATACAGATATACAGAAAATTATAACAGTGGACAAACAATAAGCCGAGAAATTAAAAAAATAATGTATTTTATGATTTATTTTGTAATATTAGTAACTAATATAATATGTAAAATATTTTGTCTTCTGAATTATTTAAAAACAGAATGATGTGATCACGAATTGGAACACTATTGAACACTAACATTATATTTTACGAAGGAAAGGTTAGTTATAGAACTTTTGTTGATATATTTCTTCTAATGACTACTACATAAGTCCTCTAAAGTTTCGAATACTTTTTGTAGATCACCCTGTACAGGTAATAGATGCAACAGATGACATTATGAGAGAATTAATAAATATTCTTTTTATATTTAAAATAAAAATCACACAAGAGGACATAATTACCACCATAGGGGCTATATAATACAACCCCTTTCCTCTATTATTAACAATAATCATCATTTTATTGAAATGAATGGAAAAAGGAAAAAAAAAGAAAAAAAAATAGTAAAACTCACCAAGTGTTCCATCCAAAGAAAAAGGATGCCTGTCGTTTCTCCATGCCCAGGAGCACAGATCACAGGTGGTAAGTCCATCGGTGGCGATGCCTTCCTCTGGGAGGTATGGTGGCCTTGGTGGTGGCGGCACGAAACTTCCTATGACTGCCCATAACGAATCAACGTCGTTCCCGACACCGGAATAATAGAGCAATTCTTCTTCCGTAACGCCTGCAAACCAATCCATGTCGTTCACGCTAGGACTAACCGTGTTCGTACTTGGAGTGGTTGTTGTTGCGGCTGATGTTACCTGCAAATCAAAATTCATTTTTCTTATATATTATATAATCAAACATTTGTGTGTGTTTGTGTGTTTTTTTTCTTATTACACGAATTCAAAATTACGATCTTTTTTCTTTAATGTGATACTTTTATAAAACAAGGTTTGATTATTTTGGGAACTGGGATGAATTACAGTTGTTAAAAGTAAGACTAGAAAAAAAATGATTGAGGACAAAATTATATAACATATAAAGTTTTATTTTTCTATTATATTTTTTGTTGTGGATACACCTAATGCAACCGAATTTTTTCAGTCAAAGTGTTAAATATCATGTAAGGTATTTACATTTTGTTGATCTTGGGTTATTACTTTGTTTCTCATAATAATAAAAAGTGCCCAATATTAATAATATTATTGAATTATTTGATTACTAATTATTAAATTATTATATATATTTTTTTTCTTCTTTTTTTTGAATGGAACAAATGCAATTTTTTTAAGGTTAGATGTGGTTGTGTCAATAGATAAGTGTTGTTGAATCTGTTTAATCAATTAATGGTGTTGGATTGTACATGGTGTATATGATAGTTGAAATAGTGGTAGTAAGTAAAGTAATTATACTACGATATATTCAATATATTTATATTAGTTTTCGTTGTATGTTTAGTTAGATGTAAATTGTGTGGTAATGAGAAGAGTTAGGAAAGTGCAAAAATCTTTGTAAAGGGAACGGATCCCTAAAACCCGTAAAAGAAGACCCGTAAAAGACAATATTATACATTTTTCTAAAATTTTTGAATGATTATTTACTAAACAATTATATAATTTCTTAATAAATTATTAATTTAGAAATTTATAAACTTATTGAAAATATAATTTTTTAAATTTCCAGAAAAATATTGTAATTTCTAGTTAATAATTTACAAAACGTTATAAAAGCTTGCACAAAGAGAAGATCGTGTATAATGAGTAATTGTAAGTTTTCGTCATGTGAGAAGAAAACAAGACTAATCGCTAAAAAAGAAAAAAAGAAAAAATAAAAAAAGAACAAAAAAACAAAACTAATCTCAACATTAACAACAACATAGTACAAGAAAGTTCCACATTGTATTACACATAAAAGTAACTCTGTTTATTCTCATCCTCAATCTCCAATTGTTCCCCAACCCCTGTCTGTCTCTACTCCATCTTACTCGAGATGATTTTTCCATAGCATGGAAGGTGGTCTTCTTAGGGTAAGATCTTACAGGTAAGTTAAAGGGGAGTGGGGTGGGGGGTATCGGCCCATCTTCTTATAACACCCTCTTTATACATCGATTCGCTCATGGTGGCTTTTGTACACGGCGTTCAGGATTATGGATGGGACTGGAACGTGAGTTGACTGGGGCCTCACTCAACTCAGCTCAGCTCTCTCACCTCAACTCACAATGGTACGCATTGATCGGCTTAATTACCGTGATATCGGCGTAATTAAAGCTCCGTTGTGCCGGAGACCTTTACTTCCAAGAGGCGTCCAAGAAATCCGTGACTGGACTCCTGGCGTCAGAATACTCTCCCTTTTCTATCTTTTTTTCTTTCTCTCTCTCTTTTCTTTCATTTTCTTTTTCTATACCTTAGATACCTTCTCTGTCACTTCCTTCGCGTTCCTTGGCAACACGCTTTGTTAATAAGCCATTATCCTCAGTGTGACGTTAGCTTCGACGAATCACCGTGTGTTCCACGCTTCAGCCACTTCCAATCGGCTTTTTCTTCCTCTAACCTTCGCCCCTCCCCCCTCTTACCGCATCTCATCACACTTTCTCTTTCTCTCTTTCATTGAAATACGTTTCCTTCTCACCAATCGGTCCTGCCTGTCTCCGAACGAGAAACTTTAACGCTCGTGGAAGTAGAGTCTTTGAGTATCCCCTAAGAAACTTTCTTTTCCGTGTTCACCGATGCTCGCATCAATCGATCGATTTTTTCGACGCTGTTCCTTCTATTGTATGTAAAAGAATAATCAAAGAAAAAAAGGAAAAAAATGCTTTTACTCTTCGCAAATTTAGGGTGTGGCCGCGCTAAGAGATTTCCTTTTTCTTTTTTTTTTCCTTTTTGAAGTTTGACAGACGTTTCCTCGAACAGCTATTATTTGTATTCACCGCAGTACACTTTTTCGACTACTTTTTAGATTTACTATGAGAAAAACGTGTTTCAGTTCAATGGAGGGTATCAATGGATGAATCAGAGTTTTTCGAAAGGGGAGGGGGATAAGTTTTTTCCTTTTTTTTTTCAATTTTGTTACGAATATCTGGAAAAAAGGCGGTATTCTTCTGTCGAATTGTAACATCTAAATGTTGATGGTGATTGAACGGTTGTTGAGATGATTTTTTGAATTAACTTTTTGATGTGTGCTGTTATCGTTGTTACGGAAAAATTGATTGAATTTTGTTAGAAATATTATTTGAAAAGTTAAATAATTAACAAAAAAATAATAATAATAATTATTATTACTATATTAATTAGTTAATAATTAAATAATTTGAAATTAATTTAGTAACATTTATTATTACTTCTTTTTATAAGGATGGTATAATATTGTTTTATTGAATATTATGATTTGAATTCTGCTATTGAATGAAATGTAAATAAAATTTGTAATAAATGTCTTATGTTACTGAGAAAACTTTTGATCAATTTTAGGAAAATTTGCTTATTGTTGATCGAAAAAAGTTTATTTAATTTTCTATTAAATATTTGAATAAACATTGTTTCATTTAGAATTTAAAAATCATAATTTTTAAAATTTATACAGAATTCAGTAAAAAAAGTTTATATTAGTTATGAAAAAATATTATGATCACTGTTTGATGAAAATTTTGTTTACTTTATAATAAATATTTGGTAAAAAATGTCATTTTATCAAACCGAAACATTTGAACGTTACAGAAATTCAATGATCGTCGGAATAATTCTGGGCAACTTCAACAAAATATATATGAGTCTTTCTATCATGTATGTGTGTCTTGAACTGCGTCACACAACTCGAAAAAATATTATCTTACCTAATCGAAACATTTGCATATCACTAGTGAGCAACCGTTCGTCAACAAATTTTCAGTCATTTTCCTCGAAATATTTTCATTTTCAAAATTCGTTGTGATAACAAATTATTCGGGAAAAATCCGTTTGTTTCAGTTTTTAGTTTTATTCCGCGATCTCGAAGAGGATTTTATAGCAGTTCGAGAATTAGTTTATTTCGTTACAAGAAGTGTCTTCATCGAGTCTTTATCGAGGTTACAACGAGTCGGTGAGTACATGTTATTGCTTACCAACGATTTGTTTCTTTCTATTTCTAGAAATATATTTTTTATTTACTCAATGTATTAGCAATCAATACTTTTTGTTATAATTATAATATATTATTATAATATTATTTTAATTAATAAATATAAATTTAATATAAAATATAATATATAAAAAAATGATATTAAATAAAATATTATGAAATATATAAATTCAATTATAATATTATTTTAATTAATAAATATAAATTTAATATAAAATATAATATATAAAAAAATGATATTAAATAAAATATTATAAAATATATAAATTCATTTATAATATATTTTATTATAATATTATTTTAATTAATAAATATAAATTTAATATAAAATATAGTATAAAAAAATGATATTAAATAAAATATTATAAAATATATAAATTCAATTATAATATATTTTATTATAATATTATTTTAATTAATAAATATAAATTTAATATAAAATATAATATATAAAAATGATATTAAATAATAATTTATAAAATATATAAATTCAATTATAATATATTTTATTATAATATTATTCTAATTAATAAATATAAATTTAATATAAAATTTAATATATAAAAATGAGATATTAAATAAAATATTATAAAATATATAAATTATAATAATAAAATATGTTTTGAAAACATATCGTGGCATGTGAGGAAAACTTATAAGAATTACATTAAATTATTATTTTTATGCATTCAATTTGTATGTGATTGGCAATCACTGATTGGTATTAGGCTTGTGCTATAATTTCATATTAAATCAGGTTAATGTATCCGTTTACAAGATTTACGGGATGTATCTTTTTAATTTACATGTATTTATATCTGTGCTAGTCAATTTTGAAGCTAATGCACTTTGTTGCTATGGTAACTGTTGTATGTGACCTTTGCTGTAGTTTAATATGTTTTATTTAACATTTTATTCTTCTTACATTAAGTTTACATTAAATAAGTGATCAATATTTATTTTATATAATAAAAAAATTTATATATATTATATTATTATATTATTATAAATATATATTATAAATATTATAATATACATATTAAATATATATTTATTTTTTTATATATTTATTATATTAAATATTATATTAAATATTTATTATTTTATATTAAATTATATTATTTTATATTAATTTATATTAAATATTTATTATTTTATATTAAATAATATTTTTTTATATTAATTTATATTAAATATTTATATATTTATTATTTATATATATTTATTTTTTTTTATTTTTCTTCTATAAAAAGTATTTACATATATTTATTTTATTATATCAAATTATCATCCTAATATTTTTCCGAGTATAAAAATTCTGACATTATTTTATTAAATAATTTTTATTATGCAATACATGTAAATTTTCTAATAAATTATATATATTTATTAAGATATACAAATAACTTATTGTTAAAAATAAACAACCAGGTTAATTGCTTTATAAACAACCAAAATATTAAACCAATAAACTTGGTCATACTCTTGCGTTCGAATATTATTTGGAGTCATTGTATATATTTATGTAGGAATTTTGAGAATGATGTACAATTTTCTTACAAGATAATACTTTAAAAACAAGTTTTGATATACACGATGTATATATTGCAACAATATTTCTATTATACAATATATATTACAATATATCTATGTACAATAGCGTTATATATTAGTAGCTGTAAAGAAAAAGGGGTACAAATAACATTTTTGTTTACATTTCAGATTACTGTAAAACTACTAACTAGACATTGTTTAGATTGTATGTTTACAAAACGTTACTTTTATTTCTTTCTTTATCAGCTACTTGCATAATATATGTAATATACTTTATGTAGTGTATCGAATGACAAACTCGATGCAAAACTAAACAAAATTCAGGATGAATCGTGTTCATACAAAATCGGAAAAAAGGGGTGCATAGTGATTGATTTGCGAGCGTGGTGGCGTCAATTTAACGAGGGTTGATCAAGTAACATTTTTATTTACATTTCAGATAAGTGTAAAACTACTTACTAGACATTGTTTAGTTTGTATGTTTACAAAACGTTACTTTTATTTCTTTCTTTATCAGCTACTTGCATAATATATGTAATATACTTTATGTAGTGTATCGAATGACAAACCCGATGCAAAAACTAAATAAAATTCAGGATTAATCGTGTTCATACAAAATCAGAAAAAGGGGGTGCGTAGTGATTGATTTGCGAGCGTGGTGGCATCAATTTAACGAGGGTTGATCAAGTAACATTTTTATTTACATTTCAGATAAGTGTAAAACTACTTACTAGACATTGTTTAGATTGTATGTTTACAAAACGTTACTTTATTTCTTTCTTTATCAGCTACTTGCATAATATATGTAATATACTTTATGTAGTGTATCGATGACAAACCCGATGCAAAAATTAAACAAAATTCAGGATTAATCGTGTTCATACAAAATCAGAAAAAGGGGTGCATAGTGATTGATTTGCGAGCGTGGTGGCGTCAATTTAACGAGGGTTGATCAAGTAACATTTTTATTTACATTTCAGATAAGTGTAAAACTACTTACTAGACATTGTTTAGATTGTATGTTTACAAAACGTTACTTTTATTTCTTTCTTTATCAGCTACTTGCATAATATATGTAATATACTTTATGTAGTGTATCGAATGACAAACTCGATGCAAAACTAAACAAAATTCAGGATGAATCGTGTTCATACAAAATCGGAAAAAAGGGGTGCATAGTGATTGATTTGCGAGCGTGGTGGCGTCAATTTAACGAGGGTCGATCTTGTGGATTTTAGTTCTTCCCTTTTCGATCTCGTTTGCTTTGCTCGTTATATTCCAAAAGAGAAAGAGAGAGAGAGAGAAAGAGAGAGAGAGGGAAAGAGAGAAAGAGACAGAGAAAGAGAGAAAGAGACAGAGAAAGAGAGAGAGAAATAAAATGCGAGAAAAATAGGAGGTGAAAATGAAAAGAGAGAAAGAGAGAAAGAGGAAGAGAGAAAGAGAAAGAGAAAGAGAAAGAGAGAGAGAGAGAGAGGGTGAAAGTATCTCGTTATAATTACGAGGCGTTGGCATTTACGAGCGAAGAGATCAAGTCTCTTCCCTCGTACCTGCCAACCCTAAACATTCATTCCCTCTTGCGAGTCTCCGTCGTTTCTTGATAATCCGATTGCAGGCTGGATCGTTAAGAGAATCGTTAAAACTCAAAGGGAAGTGAGACAGACAGACGGTGAGGGAGTAGAGAATGAAAAAGTGAAAAAAAAAAAGAAAAGAAAGAAAGAGACGGAGAACTGTAATTTTTATTATAACGTTCCTCTTACTTAAAAGAAATTCATGAATTGTGTTTATGATTATCCGTCGTAAAGTAATTATTTTGTGTAAACGTAGGAGCTGTTAAAAATGGTTTTTTCTTTTTGTGTGTGTGTGTTTTTTTTTTCTTTTCTTTTTTATAAATCTTTTTACAGAACTTATAAATAAGGGGATTAGGTTGTATGTGTATGTGTATTGGTGTGTGTGCGGGGGGAGGTTTAAACAGGAAAGTAATATTTTGATATACGAGATGTGAATATTTTTGATTATGGGTTTAAAGAAAGAAAGAGTATGGTGATAGTAATCTTGTAGTTGAAATAAAGATGGGTTTTGTGTGTGTGATTTATTATAAATATTGTAAGAATGAAGGATTAAAGTTTTCATTGTACGAGGTGGTAAAAGAAAATGTTTAATATTTTGGAGATTTATAATACTTATCAAGAGAAGTAAAAAATGTTTGATTAATATGGTTCCTAAAGTAAATCCTTTCGATGTAAATTAATTTTTTATTATTTATGAACGTTTGATATTTAAGCAAGTTTTTTTGGCAACATATTGAATATAACAAGAAACATTTGCTTATAAATATATTATATTAAAAATAAATAAATTAAACACACAATTATGTACAGTGAGTCGCAGGAATATTCGTATCCGCTCTCATTGTAAATTTTTTACAATTGTTATTATTTGTTTGTAATGCAAATCTTCAAAATTCATATAAACAAAAACCTATTTGAGAAAATAATTACAAAATATATTAGAATTACTATAAAACATTTTATTATTAAAGAAATATAATTTTACTTAAATGATAGAAAAAATTGGTCTCACAAAAGTATTCGCATTTAAACAAGATATAATAAAAATACGATTATCATTTTTGTAAGAGGTACTTCTTTGCATTTCTTTCTAGGTATCAACAAAAAAATTGAATAATAAGGAACAACAAAAATATCATAACTATTTAAGCACACATAATTAATATTATTTAAATTAATATAAAAAATAAGAATATTCGCACTTTAAACAAGATTTTCAAAATACGAATAAAACAATTGGCTAAAAGAGAATAAAAAAAACAAACCATTTTATTTCGAAGTATATATAATTATAGAAAAATTTCAACAACGTTTTACGGAACGCGAACGTGATAACCCGCGTAAGAGTAATTGAAAAGAAAAAAACAATAAAAAAAAAAACAATAAAATCGTTGGAAACATTTGCCGGGCGATCAGTTTCACACGGTATCGAAGAAAGAACGTCGGATTTAACCGATCGTTCTTGTCGTTTCCTTCCAACCCAAAATTCCACAAGGATCGGTGAAAGAGAGAACGTGCATACATTCCCTCGAAAGAGAAACAGCATGGAATTCGCACCCTTCTACCACCACCACCACTACCAATACCATCACCACCATAACAACAACAACAACAACAACCCAGCCCTCCCCACTGTTCCTATACATTTACAATTCTGACACATTCAGTGAGGTTTTATACGACACAGATAAAACCTAACCTAAAAAAAAATATTCATCGAAGGGGTTTGCTTTCGACGTAACTTTGGAATATCAAACGATTCCCGGAAACGAGATTCGTCCTCCTCGGATCAGTTTCGGTCGAAGGATTTTTTTAGTTTCAATCTTCTTCTTCTTCTTTCCAATGACGTCGCTAGAGTGTCGAAAGAATTGAGTTTGTGGTAGGATGAAATTTTGGAGAGTTCTCGTACTCCTTTCCTTTCCTTTCCTAACCAAAGAGGGTGGAAGGGTGGAAAGGGAATAAAGAGTGGGTTTGAAAGATGAAAGAGAAAATAAAGGAGTCTGAGTGAAAGAGAAGATCGCGAGGAGGTTTGAGGGGTCGTTAAGGATGGGTTCGAGGGCCATGGCCGTATATAACGGATAATTGACAGCCGTACTGTGGCCGCCGTTTGCTTTGCATGGACATTGAATCCGCGCAGGATGGACGCATGCTCAGGCGCATCGTTGTTGGACGCATGCTTGTTGAACGACGGACGTGCGTACCCGAGTTGAGGGAGAGCAACCAGAAGGAAGACGAAAAGGATCGACAGAAATTCGGTCCGTCGTTCTCCAAAGGAAGTTAGGGGAGGAGTCAGTCCGTGTCTACTCAAGTGCTGGAAGAAGGAGTAAAAGGGCAATACAGAGAAAGAGGAGAGGCAAATGCTTTGCTTGATTCCTTCCTTCTTCTCCCCTTCGTATGGTACAAGCCTCCTCGTAAATTCTTTGATTTCAGTGTCTGCTATGCGAGCTAACGTTTGCTGGGTTATCAAGAAGAGATTTCGTTTCTTTTTTTTCTTTTATTCTTTTCGGGTTTTTCAAATGTAATTGCTGAGTGAGGAAACGATTTCTGTCTGGTTAGTTTCGATCTTGGTTTTGGTAGTAGTGATAATATCTAGATTTTTCTTTCGTATTTCTTCATATTTATTATTTTTTATTGATTCGAATTGTTGGTTATTGTTTTAATTGTATTTATTCAGCATGCTATATTTAAAAGGGTGTTGTTTTCTTTAGATTTTTATTCCATTTTAGAGAAATTATAAGATTTTTGTTAGATTAGAATATTGTTTTTGGTAGTGGCTACATTGATTTTTAGATGGTATTTAAATATTGCATGCTATTTTAAAAGGGTGTTGTTTTCTTTAGATTTTTATTTAATTTCAGAGAAATTATATGATTTTTGTTAGGTTAGGATATTGTTTTTGGTAGTGACTACATTGATTTAGTATTTAAATATTGATTATTGTTTTATATTACAAGTACTTTTCGTGTATATTAGTTCAAATTATAAGTTATTGTTAATTATATAAGTTCGCTATGATATCAGCGAAAGTATTCTTTTAATTAGTTCTTTTAATTTCATTTCAGAGAAATAACATGATTTTTGTTAGGTTAGGATATTGTTTTTAGTAGTTACTACATTGATTGAATTGGTAATTAAATAGTGATTTTTGTTTTATATTTGTTGGTACTTTTCATTTATATTGGGTTTGATTGAAATTATACGATTCCGACGTTGTGATATCAAATATTTTTTTCTTTTATTTTTTTAAATTTAATGACGGAAAATTTCCACACGTTCTCTATAAGAATTAGAAAGTTATCGAAATAAATTCATTTTCTGATGAAACAATAAGCAATTAAAAGTAAAAGAACTTTATGCATAAATCGTAACAAAATTATTATTTAATTCTCTAAAACGCATCTGTAACCATAAAATTACACATTATAACAAAAAATTTAATTTACAAATTAAACGAGTTTGATTTACAAACATTAAAACATAAAGTTAAAATTGTTTACAAAAATAATTTAATAGTAATGTATTGCTTAATATTTGTAAATTATTATAAGCCTGTTTGCAAGAAGAAAAGAATTTTTGTTAATTTAGCAAATTCTGTATTATCTATATTATTAGTAGATATATATTATTTAGTGTATAATTTTATATATATAAACATTTCTTTATAAACAATAATTTCTGTAAAAATAGATCATTAATTAAAATCCTATATAATATACAAAATAAAGAACATTGATGTTCATAAAGAAATATCAATAAATTTCAATGAAATATCAATTTGAAAACTAATATATTATTTTAAAACAAAACAATGAAATTATAATGAATGTCGTTTAACTTATATATTTTCATTATAATTTAGTTTGTTAACCATTGAAGTAGACACACCAATCTCATAAGATCAAAGCCTACGAACAACTTACATTTATTACGTCATTGCCATGACGCGTTACATTTCGCGTTTGAAACAGGTCACCCACGCACATAATCTCCCGTAACTCTCGAGTATTAAAAGATCCGATGAAGTCATTTCGTCGGTTTCGCTTGACGCCGCCTCTTTTTCTTCTTCAGTATAATATATTCGTCCAGACAGTTATCACGATGTTAATTTTCCAAACAGCAATCTTTTATTTTGTCACAGCATATACTAGCGAATATTATTACAACGAAATAACATCAGCATATTCAGACTTTCTATTTCTCAATGAACTCTTATCATTAAGATTAAAAGATTATAAACGAGAATTTGAATATTCGTTGGTTAAAAATAATTTCAGGTAACTTATCTGCTAACTAAATCAATTATGTCGAATATAACCTCTTTGAAAGTATCCATGTCAATCGTATAAATGATTTCTTTGTTAATTAAATTTCAACGAAACTATTCAAATACATCGTTACTTTGTATAATTGTTATTATAATTGAAAATTTCTAATTACGTAGCTATTATTATAATTTTAATAGTAATTCTAACTAAATGTTATACATAATTATTAATATAATTAATTTTAATTATAATATTTTTAATTATAATAATATAATTATATAATTATAATAATGTTAATATATATAATAATAATTAAAAAAAAATTAATATATATAATATAATTATAATAATGCATATAATTATATAAATGTTATTATAGAATAACGTGTTTGAATTTCAGTACGATCGTTTTATAGATTTCTGTTTTCTTTTTTCACTTATTTAAGCATGAAAAATTATTAATATAAATATATAATTATAATAATGTTAATATATATATAATAATAATTAAAAAAAAATTAATATATATAATGTAATTATAATAATGCATATAATTATATAAATATTATAGAATAACGTGTATTATAGCATGATCGTTTTATTGATTTTTGTTTTCTTTTTTTCACTTATTTAAGCATGAAAAATTAACAATACTCTGATTGTTATTTGCAAAAAATCAAATATCTCATATGATTTTGAATAATTTACATTGTTTATTATCTGAGATATTAAGATGTTTCTTATTAAAAACAGTAATCATATTGTAAATAATATGATTTTCTTGTTCGATGATGATTCTTTTTGATTCTCCAAGAAATAAGAAAACGAATCATCGGTAAACCATTTCGACACTTAAATTATTCGATTTCGCAAGTCTAACACGAGAACCGTTTGCCAGCGGAAAGATTTATATCGAGGTAATGTATTCGAATGTGTGCGTGTTTGTGTATGCGTGTTTGAATAAGATAGAAAGAGAAAAGGAGTAAAAGAGACAGATAGAAACAGAAAGAGAGAGAGATAGAGAGAGAATTCCAAGAAGTGGGGTAAAGTGACTCGTCAACAAAAAACAAAAAGTACCTTAGATGTTCAGGAGAAGACAGGTAATCGATCGTGTTAGAATAGAGTACTGGTTCTTCGAAGTCACAAGATTCAAAGAACAGCAAGAGACAGATATAGTACCATCAATTCTACCTAACCGTTTCGATTTCTCACCTTTACCTTTTACACCTTTCCTATCCAACGAATGGTAAATTGATGTCATTCAGGTTAGCTTACATCAACTGAAGATACAATTCAGTAGCGGTTTAACTTCGTAATGGCATCGATGTAAAAGTGCATCAATGAACGACCTTGTTGTCATAATATTATGTTTATGTCAGGATGAAACCTGCTATTTTATAGATCCTCTATTATTCAATATATCCTTGAAGTCACTTAACATTAAACCTACGAGTCGTATTGATCTTTTTCTAACTTCTGCATACAATTTCTTACATACAACGTCATAATATTGCTATTTATCTTTATGGGTTTTCTTAAAACCCTTGTATTTTTGTATTCATTGTATTCAACTTCAGTTCAATATTCAATTTCAGTATTTAAAATAATCGTCTACACTGAATTAATAGAAATGAGTCACGTATCTATGTAATTCACTTATTTATTTAACAATGTTGAGACATGTATTTTAATTGTTTTAAATTTCCGGATTTATTATCTTGTTTTAATTTAATGTGCTGAAATGAATTGGTTTAATTTATACGATGAGTATTAAAATAAAAAGATTTAGGTTGAAATTAAGATATTAGTTGGATATCATTGTATTCAAGAACGGACGAGCAATTATCAAGATAATCCAGGTTGTTTAATTTATAAACAAAGATGATATTATTTCATTTTAAAAAACAATACTGATGTAAACGTTTCTCAATTATTAAAACAAAAATACTTATCTATTTAAATTTATTAATAATATACCATATACATATATATAATTATACAAAATTCATTAAGACTATATTCAAATAATGAACAAAATCGATAAATAAATTCACCATTCCTACTTATTTCCTATTAAGAAGTCTCATTAAATATTTATAAATCGATTACAAAAATTCGCAGATGAAGAAAAGAAAAAAAAACAGTAACAGTGGTATTCCAGTTTGACGAGTAAAAGCAGGAAGTACTAAGAAGACATAGGTAAAGATAAAAGTAGAAGAAAAGATAAAAAGATAAATCTTTCTATCTCTCTCTTTCCCTCCCTTTTCTCTCTCTCTCTTTCTTGGATAATGAATTAACGAGGATGGCGATGAAGAATGTCAGGTTTGCGTCTTATCCTAGAACGGAAATGCAAGAACGTGGTGCAGTTGTACACACTTATGCGTCCCATTTGAAGTTGATGAACGTACTGCATGCTATCCTACTTGGTCTTTAGATCCTAGGAATAACAGGCGTAGAATAAGGAAGAAGAATAAGAGCGATGAGAGGAAGGTATAGTAGACATTGCGAATACTTTGTCCGTCTGTACACGTTGAATCATCCGGTTGGTTTCCTTTCACGAGCCGATGCCAGCAGTTCCCGCATCAAAGCCTGTGGTCTCCTCCGAGCGAGTATAATGACTCAATCCGCGATCCACCTTGCCCCCACCCTCTACTTCTTCTTCTTCTTCCTCTTCTTCTTCTTCTTCTTCTTCATTTTCTTCTTCTTCTTCTTCGACTACGCTGTGATCTTCCCCTTCTCTCACTCTCTCTTTCTTTTTTCTTTTTTTTATTGTAACTCTCAACACACCACTTCTTCATCTCCCTCTCCCTCTCTCTCTCTCTCTCTCTCTCTTACTAACTCTTGAAAATTTCTCTTTCTTCCACTCGCGAAGATTATACATCAATTCGCATTCCCTTCCAAAAGTCTGCGCGACCCCCAAACCGAACAGATCTCTGCGGCTTGCTTTCTTTCTTTCTTTCTCTCCCAATCGTATGCTTTATACCAACCATTTGCATCCGCTTCTTCTCTTGTATTCTTTTTCTATTCTTACCTTTTTTTATTTTGAAGTATTCCTTTTCTTATTCTACTTCTTCTTCTACTTCTTCTTCTTCTTCTTCTTTTCTCATACATTTCCCACTACTGGCGCTAACTTGCTAAACGTAGCATGCCACCACCACCACCACCACCAATAGTAGTCACTCTCGTTGTTTTCCGCGGAAGCGATTGGTACGCAGAGGAATGCTAAAAGGCGGCTCCGTTCCGTTCACAGGACTATAACAATAGATCTCGAGGTATTATTATGATTTCAATGCCACGACCTGCCGATGCAAATCGCGATCGTGCATCCTCTTTCTTTTATTCTCTTACATTTTTATTGTTTCTTATTTATCATCGTCCTTGTCCTTTTCCCTCAAACACATCTTTTGGGTGATAGTTGCATCATTCTCATCTTTCTTATCATTTCTCTTCATTTTATTTGATTTTATTCTATTTTATTTGATTTTATTTTATTTGATTTTATTCTATTTGATTTTATTTGATTTTATTTGATTTTATTTGATTTTATTTGATTTTATTTGATTTTATTTGATTTTATTCTATTTTATTTGATTTTTTTGATCTTTTTAAAGATAGCATCGATCTCGATTCAGTTATGGTGATTGATTCTTCGATATTCATTCTGATCGACGAGGCACGATTATCACTATCATCATCTAGATTACGACAGACGATTTCTGTTCAGACTGACTGACGGCAATGGTGCCAATGGAGTCTCGTTTAAGAACGAATCGATATGCTTGGTAGAGCATGATTCGTTTCTGCTTGCCACGTCGAACCAACGTCAAGGCCACGTATACCGAGCTACCGATCTAACTACCGATTCAATTTTATCTTTCTAGTTTTTTTTCTTCTAATATTTAACCCTTTGCACTCGAAGGCTCAACTTTGAAGACAAAAAAAAACTGTAGCAAATTCAATTTAGTCTACAACATATCAATTATAAATTTTTTTTTAATGACTATATATCATTTACTTATAATATTTGAATATGATTTTTTTATTTAAATTGCTTTGAGTTGCTTGTGATATGAATGAAAACAAATTTCGTGTGTATAGGGTTTTAAGATTATTACAACTGTATATAACACTGTATATTACTGTATATTACTGTAATATTACTGTAATATTACAACTGTATTTGTATTATAATATGGGCTTAAAGGTAACTGTTAATTTTTAATTGGACAGTAATAGTTATTTTGATGTGAAAAAATTAAAAGGGTAATACTTATGAAAATTTTTCAAAAAATCAATTTTGGTTTTTCTTTTTAAATACATTTTAAGATCTTCAGAATCAAATACTATTAAGATACTGAAATACTCAAAAATTGATCGTATTCAAGATTTACAGGTTTTTGTTTAGTTCTAGTCGAAATTTTAAACCCGTTTTATCTTAAAACTATATTTTTCAAAAACTGTTAATCAGTATAATTGAAATAATTCTTTATTAATTAATCTCAAATTGTAACAGAGTATTTTGAAAATTAAATTTTGGAAAGAAATACGTAGAATCTTTTTAATAAGTTTCTATAAGTCATAAATCATTCATACAATAAATAAAAGATAATTATTTGTACGATGAAGTTTTAAAAATTGCTTAAAAGTAAGATTATTGTATGAGATTTTATTCTGAATTGATTTGTTGAATTCTCAAAGTTACGTTTGAAATTTTTCTTCTCCAAGAATGAGATAATTCACGTCTCACTTTTGTCAGAACTCTTCACGCTGGCGCCTAGAAAAATCTTTTTTTGATAGTTTCTTATGAGATAACGTGCACTTTCTAAAAATGGGACAACCAGTTAAGAATATTCTTTTTCAAAAATATCGGTTGGCTCTCTTTTTTTTCCGGATAAGTAAACGATAAGTAGAAACCTTTTTTGAAATAGAAGACAAAATTCTAAAGGTATTAGTGTACCTTCCGTTTAAAATGTTTTTCCATTTGCTTAAAGCAGTCTAGTCTCTACTGTAAGGAATTTTAAAAGATAAATATTACATTTAATATATTTCGAATGAAATAATAGATGTAATTAATATATAATGTATAAATGTGTTGGTAATTATGATAGTGGATTAACATAAGTAAAAAGTAAATTTTGTTTAAATTGCATTTATAAATGTTTTTTAATCTATGATTTTATGAATACTTGTGTATATACTTCATTGGATAAATATTATAAAAAAGTATTTATATTTTCTTATATATTGTTATCTATTTACATTAATTATATTATTATCAATTTAAATTTCTATATTTCTTATTAATTTTGTACTTAAATCGTGCTTTTCTACGCAAAATTTTCTTCTATACTAAATTTTCTTTAAGCGTTACAATTGTTTTATTTTTAAATAATTATTATGAAAATACTGTGTGTGTATGCAGTGTGAGCGAAGTAAACTATTGTTCATCTTTCTAAAAAACATTTAAAATTCATAATATTTAATTATATTCATAAATGAAACTTGTTACAATGTTAAAATACATTTATTTAAATATTTCGTCTAAAAATTGTACAACCAAAAATTACGTAATATACATAATAATACATGTATTATAATCGGTTAAACGACGATTAGATTAATTTTAAAATTCAAAATAAAAAGTTAATTACAGATATTAAATACAGTATTTAATCCAATTTAGAAAAAACATGACTCGAAAATATAAAGTATTTCTTTTTCTAAAAACAAATGATGTACAAGTAAAAAGATGACTCAATTTGACCATCAGAATAAGAAGTCACTGTTAAATACTTTAATATAATGATTATTCCAGTCAAAGTTTGGACAAAATTTCGTAAAAATACGAAAAAACATGACTCGAAAATATAAAGTATTTCATTTTCTAAAAACAAATGATGTACAAGTAAAAAGATGACTCAATTTGACCATCAGAATAAGAAGTAACTGCTAAATACTTTAATATAATGATTATTCCAGTCAAAGTTTGGACAAAATTTCGTAAAAATACGAAAAAACATGACTCGAAAATATAAAGTATTTCTTTTTCTAAAAACAAATGATGTACAAGTAAAAAGATGACTCAATTTGACCATCAGAATAAGAAGTAACTGCTAAATACTTTAATATAATGATTATTCCAGTCAAAGTTTGGACAAAATTTCGTAAAAATACGAAAAAAAAGGGAAACATTAATTCGACATTTGGTACGAACAGGATTTCGTTTATCTACGTTTTTATATACTCTTATTTTATGTTAATATCTTCGGCACGATCACATCGGTTAATGTTTCTTCTTGAGTTTGCGTGAGCTTTC
The DNA here is from genome assembly GCF_010416935.1 of Polistes fuscatus. Taxonomy (NCBI): domain Eukaryota; kingdom Metazoa; phylum Arthropoda; class Insecta; order Hymenoptera; family Vespidae; genus Polistes; species Polistes fuscatus. The sequence continues at coordinate 795,924 of NW_025113086.1, read as the reverse complement.
AAAATCCGGTTTTTCGATTTGCACGGTGGTCATTCGCTAAAGCATCGACGACGTTTCTACTCGTTTAATAATAATGTCTTAACGGAATATGTGCCTGCGAGTAAGAGAGAGAGAGAGAGAGAGAGAGTAACTTTGTAGGTAAAAATAAGAGGATAATAATCGCGATCTGGAGAAAAGGTTTCGGAGTAAATGAGACATAGAAAGGGACGGAGATGGAAAAGGAGAGCTGGAGGTGGTGAGAGGTATAACGAAAAAAAAAAAAAAGGATACGAAAAGGGTTTAAGGGAAGAGCGAAGAATATCGCGCCCGAAAGAGGGAAAGAAGAACCTGTTATTTTCGGCCTCGAAAAGCGGCCCTCGAGATTACACGCTGTCACACACAGCTTGCCGCGAGTCTTTCTCTTTCTTTCTTTATTTCTTTTTCTTTATTTTAATCGTATTCCTTTTCCCATTCTCTCTTCTTTTTAATACTCCTTTTTAGTTTCTCTCTCTCTCTCTGTTTCTCTTTCTTTTTTTTTTTATTTATTTTTCTTCTATTTATTCTTTCACTCATATTTTTACTTTACTTTTTTTCTAATTTTTTACCCAAACTCTTTATCCTCTGTTTTCCTTTCTTTGTTTGCTCTTCTATTTTTCTTTTTTTTTTTTATATTGTACTTATATTATTTTTTTTCTTACACTATTACCAGTATTCTCTTTTTTTCGTATCGTATTCATTTGTTTGTTTTTCTTCTCCCTTTCTGCCATTTTCTTTTTTTTTGGGATAACCCATACATATTTCATCTTTCTTCTTTTTTTTTTCTCTCTCTTTCTCTCTTTACTTCATACTCATATTCTTTGCTCCTTTCTTTTTAATTCTTTTTTTGCACGTACACACTCGTTTCCCTTTCATTGCTACTTTTTACAACACATTTACTCATATTCTTATTCTTCTTTTTCCTTTTCTGTTTGTTTGTTTTTTATTTTTTTCTTTCAAAGAATGCAACTTACTGACTTTCGACGTCTTTCTTACCCGACCAACGATTCCTTTTATTTCTTTTATTTCGTTTCCTAACCTTTTTATTTGTGGCCTGGCGTGTTCTTTGTACGAACAAGAGGTTTGCGATGATCGATCGCGATTAACGATAAGTAGAGTGATCTTTGTTGCTTTGGGTATACCATTGGAGTGTTTTTTGACGTTAGATCTTGATTATAATTTCAATATATATCTGTTACCGTTTTATTTGTGAAATCTGTTAATTCATGAAATAATTATGCACATCAGATAAAGTTTAATTCAACTAGGCTGTATTGTATTTACATTCATAAAACATATTAAAAATGAAATAAATAATTAGAAGCTAATACGGTTAAGTTCAAAAAATAAAAATTAAGAAAATTAGTGTTTTCTATCTCCTAGAAGATCTCCCTAGGATTCTCCCTAGAGAACTAGGGACTAGACGTCATCAGTTAAAGGTTAAATAAAATTAAACTTCTCTTACGATAAAATACTTTTTAATATTAAAACATATATCAATTTGTGAAAATTTAATAATCCTAAAATAGATATATAAAAATTTTTAAATGTTGCATTACAAGCAAATATTAACTATTTAATATTTATGTGGTAAATTTGTATTTAACAAGTACTAAATTTACTAGTTTCCATTTCTACCACAGTCATTAGTATTTTAATGAACTAAATTTATAATAAGATTTAAAATTGACAATAAACGTTTACAGTTTACGAAAATTTCCGTGACTCGTTATATATTTGAAAAGTTTTAACACCTTTAAGATTTCTAAATTTTAAATATTGCACAACAAACATTAACTATTTAATATTTATATGGTAAATTTGTATTTAACCAGTACTAAATTTACTAGTTTCCATTTCTACCACAGTCATTAGTATTTTAATGAACTAAATTTATAATAAAATTTAAAATTGACAATAAACGTTTACAGTTTACGAAAATTTCTGTGACTCGTTATATATTTAAAGTTTTAACACCTCTAAGATTTCGAATCACGAGCCGCTACCGAAGTTGTATTTAAAAAAACAACTTTGTATAGTATACGTTAGTTTCACTTTAATCGATGAGATCTTACGGCGATAATCGAAGCTCGTTCAACGTGTCTTTCGCGTTTCACTTGCAGGCATATCAGCTGCCTCTGTCGAGTTCGAAAATCGAGATACGAACTGACGTTCTCGTGTGATCCTATCGAAAGTATGCTCCTTTCTGTTTCCCACACCTAAGATCATCGTACGATGAACAAGACATTCGAAATTTTGTCTGGTCATTCTATTTCTGTTATGCGAAAGAAAATGCAAACCTTTCTGTATTTTTCAACTAAGATTTTTATATTATTTTTTGGAAAGCTAAAGTTTAAACATAAAAATTTTACAACGTTGCAAAGATATTTTTTCTTTTCATAGAATTTTATTTTCTATATAAAGTAAATATGTAGTAATAAATTGTATTGGAGGCGGTTTACGAAATATCTCGTTTTGTTGGTTTTTTATCTACGCGTATCAACCACTCGATGAATTAAAAATAATTTCATTAAATTATATTAAATTTTTTAGGATAAAATAATCAATGAATATACGTAGCAATATTTAGGAATTTATAAACATAAATTAGTGTTTCTGTATATTGTACTAATGTAAGTTTCTCGGTACGTTTAAAAATTTTTAAGTCGGAAGCACATTAAATTGATTTTCAAAATATTTATGAATTAATTTTCACAATCAAAAAATTCTCATCTTATTTATTTAAATATAAAACAATAAATTTTGACATTTTACTTATTGAGTGGTTAAAATCGAAAGGTTTATAAGTATCATTTAAAAAAAATTTGAGGTTAGGATTGAGTAGCAAAGGAATGTTTACTTATTGAGTGATTAAAATCGAAAGGTTTATAAGTATCATTTAAAAAAAATTTGAGGTTAGGATTGAGAAGCAAAGGAATGTTCAAGCGATTGTAAGAATTTTCAAAATATTTATATAAGATACTAAATTAATTTAGAAAAACATTTTAAACATCGTTAACAAAATTCCAATAAATTTACTTGAATATTCAAAATTGATTGATTAATTAAGAATAATCAATACACTTCGAAATAATTTTGTTTCAAAAGTGTTGAAAGTGAACTTGCATTCTTTTCTTTTTCAATCATTTAATTATTATCCAACAACATAATAAAATAACCAAGATAGGAAACGTCGAAATGTGTCATGAACTTTTCCTTTCATTCAACGCTTCCGTCGTTTTAAAGAGAATCTAATTAAGGGTCATTAGATTTGACTGCTGCGTAAAAATGTTCTCGGTAGGAACAAGCGTGGAAACAAAGGGACTTTATAAAAACTGTTAACGGAAATAGTTTGTCGGAAGAATGAAATTATTCTGATTTGCGACACGCGTTCAGATATGCAGAACGAATTGCATATTTTTCTCTTGTTAAAGGCAACTTTGGTTTCCGTTTTCCATGTCAGTATAACGAAACCTGGTATATTTAATCATTTTGAATCATTTTACTATTATACTGCACTAATTTCCGTATAATTATATGCACGTTATCGCAAATAGTATTTTATATCCTTTTCCTTTTTTTGTACTTGCAAAAAAAAGGTTATATTACGTCAAACAAGTAAATGAGATTCGGATATGAGTTAATAATCCATTATTCTCGTATTGCAATTATTTCATTTAAAAATATACAAGAAAAGTATGTTACTGTTATGTATATATATATATATAAGTAGTAATTATAATTAAGTATAGTATTTTTATAATACGATATATGGAACGTAAGATATATGCATATATTAGTATTATCATAATTTTAATCTACTTGGAATTTAGATCAAACTACTTTTTGCTTTAATCTTTTTTTGTATTATTGAATGCATTTTGTATTATTAAATCCAGCTTAAGCATGCATACACATACACATTTATTAGTATTATCACAATATTAATCTACTTGGAATTTAGATCAAACTACTTTTTGCTTTAATCTTTTTTGTATTATTGAATGCATTGGAAAATATTTCCAGTGTTTGAGTTATATGGGTGAAACATATTATATGTATAATAATATGTTAAATATACTTTATGACTTAAATGACTTAAAAATAAAATAAACCATCATTAACAAATTATTTTGTTGAATGCTTTAATACAACAAGAGATAATTATTTTTTATTATCTTTCAAGTAAATAAATAATTTAATTCTTTTTTTATAATTGACTTAATAATTTATTACTCGTAATAACAAATTAGAACAATAGTTTATATTTTAATAAAAAATATACAAATTGAAAATTATTACAAACAAATTCTTTAATTTAAGAGAAATGATATAACACGAAAAAATGCGAAGCACATTTACGAATATAAAAGAAAATATGATTGAAAAAATCTAAATGTAAAATCATGCAACTTTAAAAATTACTATTAAAAGACTAAATCCAGCTTAAGCATGCATACACATACACATTTATTAGTATTATCACAATATTAATCTACTTGGAATTTAGATCAAACTACTTTTTGCTTTAATCTTTTTTTGTATTATTGAATGCATTGGAAAATATTTCCAGTGTTTGAGTTATATGGGTGAAACATATTATATGTATAATAATATGTTAAATATACTTTATGACTTAAAAATAAAATAAACCATCATTAACAAAATTATTTTGTTGAATGCTTTAATACAACAAGAGATAATTATTTTTTATTATCTTTCAAATAAATAAATAATTTAATTCTTTTTTTATAATTGACTTAATAATTTATTACTCGTAATAACAAATTAGAACAATAGTTTATATATTTTAATAAAAAATATACAAATTGAAAATTATTATAAACAAATTCTTTAATTTAAGAGAAATGATATAACACGAAAAAATGCGAAGCACATTTACGAATATAAAAGAAAATATGATTGAAAAAATCTATATGTAAAATCATGCAACTTTAAAAATTACTATTAAAAGACTAAATCCAGCTTAAGCATGCATACACATACACATTTATTAGTATTATCACAATTTTAATCTACTTGGAATTTAGATCAAACTACTTTTTGCTTTAATCTTTTTTTGTATTATTGAATGCATTGGAAAATATTTCCAGTGTTTGAGTTATATGGGTGAAACATATTATATGTATAATAATATGTTAAATATACTTTATGACTTAAATGACTTAAAATAAAATAAACCATCATTAAGAAAATTATTTTGTTGAATGCTTTAATATAACAAAAGATAATTATTTTTATTATCTTTTAAATAATTACATAATTTAATTCTTTTTTTTATAATTGACGTAATAACAAATTAGAACAATAGGTTATATATTTTAATAAAAAATATACAAACTGAAAATTATTACAAACAAATTCTTTAATTTAAGAGAAATGATATAACACGAAAAAATGCGAAGCACATTTACGAATATAAAAGAAAATATGATTGAAAAAATCTATATATAAAATCATGCAACTTTAAAAATTACTAAATTCAGCTTAAGTATGCATACACATACACATAAATATGTAAAACAATAATTCAAACAGGCAGAAGTGTTAGTAGGACAGTGATTTCAATCTACTGAAAGAAATAAATTTGATCGTTTGCCATTCTTGGTATTACGATTCGGTCGTCCATCTTTTTATCAAGATATCGATCTCTGGGTCCCTTATAACGGTTATCGTATTTGAGTTAATATCACTGCTACCTGCTTCCGGTAGGTTACAACTACTATGTTGTGTAGTAAAGTCATTTTTTTTGTCTATTTCAATGACCCACGTTCGTCTCTACCGTAGTATTTCATATTTGAATAGATGAATAGATACAAGAGACCAAAAACCAACCGAACTCTTATCCGGTTTCAAATATCTCGTTTGTATTATTTCTCCATCCTTATAAGAACTTTTCGTGTCTAGATCAAGATTAAAATATGGATAACAAGTTTCTGTCCTCGATGAAATATTTAGTACTCGTTTTATTAAATGACACCACTATTAAAAAAGAAACTATATTTTTAAAGTGAAATTTTATTACTTATTGTCAGTTACATCTTGCTTTATCCTAAACGAAAAATAGTAATATTTTCTATATTTATATATAGGGTGAAAGCACTGGTTTGGGAAACTTTAAGGTTTTTAGTAACATTAACTTATTTTTAAATGTAATAAAATAGCATAAAGTACAATAAATAGTTTTTTTTTATTTCAATTATTTAAAAAATAATGTAATCATATAACATTACATATTTTCATTCTTTTCAGACACTTTTAGCTATTTTTGAACCAGTTTAGGACACAAGCAATAAAAATATGAGTCATTGAAGAAAATCATTAATTAAAAAAAATAATTAGACTTTATTATCTTTAATAATATTAATGTAAGAGAATATTATAAAACATAACATTGAACATATTAAAAATAACTTAATAATCTTTAAAATAGATTATTTTATTTATTCTTTTGACATAACCTCTATTCGGTAACAGATGGGCAGCAGTTTCAACCATATTGAAAATCTTTGAATATATTTATTTATGTTTCTAACATAAATCTTTTTTAAGAAATCCTTGAAACTACTTTATTCCCGATGTAAAATTTTTAAAAGAATTATTCGTGTTTTCTATTGTGACTAACTGCTTCATTGAATTAGTCAAACATTCTTTATGGATAAGATAACCTCTTCGACAAGTTTCCAACACTCATTCTTCTAACCGTTTCTCAATCTCACTACTGGTTTAACTTCTACAAAAATTTCAGGAGATTTTTTATAAAATTTATTATGTAGAGTTGTTTTTGGAACGTTAAATAATTTGTTTGTTGTAGCAATTATGAGAGATGTTATAAAAATTAAACAAATCCACATCGCAGATATTTATAAAATTAAGCAAATGAAAATTAATAATTTAAGAAAAATTTGATTGTTTTAAATCAAGGATAACGTTATCTATTAATTGATTTTTAAAAATCAAGAAGATTAAATTTCTTTTTTAATTTTTTATTGTACAATTAATATTGTGTATTAGTATTTTATTTTTAGATTAATAGATAAAATATTAATCTGAATTATCTTACGTTAAATTATGAAATGTAAATTCACTGCAAAAAAATTAATTAATTGTGTGAATGTTATTACGTTTTTTGAAAATTGAAAACAATTTTTTCCTTTGTTGTTGTTTTTATATTCATATTTCATAATGATAGTATTATTGTTTTAATTAAAATTGACATGTTTTAATTTATTATTATAGCTCTATTAGTGAAAACCAGTATAATTTTTAAGGGATTAAATGTTAGTTGTGCTTTTTATGTGCTGGCTTATTGCACTTCTGTTGTACTTACAAATTGTTGGTCAGGTAGTTGGGTTGTGTTTATTTTAGGTTTTCAGAGAAAAGGGATAGGAAATATTTGAAGAGAAAGAAATCTCAAGGGATAAAGAGGGTCACTGTTGATAAATGATGAAAACCTTTTTAAAATGTATGATTTATCTCTTTCTTTCTGTTTTTCTTTGTTTTAATAATAATAATAATTTTACAATTATTGAAAAATATAAATTTTAATACTTTTAATATGAAAAAAAAAAATAAAATAATTTGTTCAATTTCATGAATATCATTAAATCTTTTAAAATTGTAAAATCATTTTTTTGTGTATTTAATTTTATAACAAGAACAATTTTATTTTTATTGAAAAATAATAATTTCGGTTGCTTTTTATTGAACTAGTATTTTCAAATATAGTTTTAATCATAGTAAATTGTAATACACAAACTGTATTATATAAAAATTATTATAATAGTATTTCAGTATTTCAAATAAAATATTTTTAAATAATTTGTCATTACTTTAAATATGTGGTCAATATCTATAATAAAATAATTTATACGGTCAAGATAAACAAATTATACCGAGTAAAGTGATTTAATACTAACATTCAATTATTATTACTGAACAAAATGTTATAATGTTATAAATTTATAAGAAAATAAAATACTATTGAAAAAATATAGTAAAATAAAATTAATACTAATAGTAAAATAAAATACTAAAATAATTATAAACAGAAATATTAATTTTATGATTTCTGAAATAAAATTTAAAAAATCTTTTAAGGAAATTAAGTATCATTAGTTACATTTTCTATATGTTCTGGCATTGTACTCTTATTTTAAATATTATTACTACGGTAGCAGGGATGCGTCTGTCAACAATCTCTAGAAAAAGGAAATAGGAAAAGTTTGGAGAAAGAAAAATGTCTAGACGTAAAGAGGGTCACTGTTGACAAGTGGCGGCAATTCCTTTGAACCTTTCCGAACAATACTAATATTAATGGGTCTACTGTAGGTCTTGAAAAAACACAAATTTTTAAAGTAGCATATAAAAATTGTGCTACATATTATTTGTAAGACATAGTTATAAATATAAATAATCATAAACTATTGACATTATGAATGCATTTATTGGTTTTTGACAAAAATTAACAATCGTAGCGAAGAAAAATTATTTAAAATAAGAAATAAAAATATTTTGTTAACTAATTATTTAAATAATTATTTTAATTAAAATAGAAATTTGAAAATAGTGAATAAGAAAAATCATTTATTGTATTGTAATGCAAATCTTCAATATTCTTTTACCCAAAAACTTATTCTGGGATTATTTGACTTTCAAATTGATATCACTTTTTATTGTAAAAGAATATTTTATTCTTAATGAAATATAATTTTATTTAAATCACGGTAACATCTGGTTGGCTTTCCTTTGCATTTTATAATGCTTTTGAAATGATTAGATTTTTCTTGTGATATCAATTTTTTTATCATTTATGCATAATTTTACTTATAACAAAATGAATTTTTGCAATAAAATTTATATCAACTTAAAAATTTAACCAGTTTGCAACATAAATAAGAATGAAAAATAGGATCTTGCTATTAAATTTTTTTTATAAATTTTATTTAACTTTCTATTGACAACGTGAGTCTTATCAGACCAGTATCATATTTAAATAATTATTTTCATTTTAAATTGGAGTTGCAAAAAACAAAATAAAATATTATACAATATTCTAAGAATTCTAAAGAGTATTAGTAAATATTTTCAAATCTTTAAAATAACATTGCAAAAATCCACAAAGGGTTAAGTAGAAAAATCACAATAAGTAAAACGAATTTTATTATTCAGTATTTTGTACATATTTCAGTAATTTGTACATGTGAGTACATTGTACATTGAAATACAATTTGTATATTGTATCAGTTCGGTGTTCTGTAATGCAAAGCAGAAGAAAAAATATGATAAAACTAACCTAAAAAAGAATAAATTTCAAAGTAATTTTTAGGTACATACATATATTATTAATAATAATAGAAATTATTGTGTGTATCATAAAAGTAATAACAATGATTAATAAATAAATCTTTGTCTTAACGGAATATTCTACTCTAATTTCAAAATGGCTACCAGTACGATGACAAGAAATGTATTAACCAAATAAATACAAGATTTGACAAATAGAAAAAATCAACGACAACCATTTCGAACAGATCTTTTAACGGATAAATCTAAATCTTTTCTTCGGTAAACAATTTTCTTGAAAACTCTTCGAAAGAAATTCTGCTCCAATTTAAAACTATCCTTTTATTCGAACGACAAATTTAAAGAAAACGTTACAAAAGACGTTGGTAGAATTACGGTTAGCTTATTTTCCTTCGGCAATAATGACTTCCATGAAAGCTTTCTTCGATGGCTTATCCAAAAGGATTGGACGTTTTGTCAAGATATGTGTAAAAAGAAAAAGAAGAGGAAGAAGAAGAAGAAGAAGGTTGAGAGAAGAAAAAAAAAGAAAAGAAAAAAAGTAGAAAGAGTTTAAAAGATTAAAGAAGATGAGAAGAATGGGACAGCGGTCGGAGGGTGGAGGAGGGGAAAGGTTGGAGAGGAGTAGGGGGAGGGGGAGGGTAAGAATATTAGAAGCACACCAAGTGAGCTGCTGCTGGCTATAACATCGAAACTTTCATAATCCTATAAAAGAGTGGGCCGACCACCGTTCTCTTCCTTCGAAAAACGAAAAAGTGTTTGAAAGAGTGCGAGAGAGAGAGAGAGAGAGAAAGATAGAAAGAGATTACGACGACGACATTTTAATCCGTAAACACGACGTTCGAGAAAAGCAAAAGACATCCTCTCGTCGGCATTTTAAACCAAACCATAATCTCTTCTATCTGTTAACGCACACGCACGCAATCAAGCAAACCAACCCTCCTTCCGTTTCATGCATGTAATGATCCCGTTCGTCGCGGTTCTCCTTCAAAATTTATAGAGAGAGAGAGAGAGATACGAAAAAGAATTCAAAATATTTATAAGCAGGGTTTTATAACGAAATTATGTTAACTATTATAAATACAAATTATTTCGTAAATTCTTATTTCTTTTCAGTTTCAACACGTTCACGACGAGACCCGAATTTATTGTACCAAAGATGGTTAAGCCCTTCGTGAACATGTTAAGATGTAACGTAATTATATATCGATCAAAATGTAAATCAAATTTCTACATAAAAGAAACAAACAACTTTCGCATGGTTTTAATAAATTAAAATTATCTAATTTTATTTATATACTCAAATTTAGTTCATTAAATATCTTCATTTTTCTGCTAACTTAGATCAATTATAAGTAATTATAGCAATAATAAGCTAAAGATTTAGAACAAAAAATGTAGAAGGGAATAAGCTTCTTTATTTTTATTAAATTAATATTTTCAATTTAATTTTACTCAAGTTAAGATTACTCCCAATTTCTATACTTTTGCATAAATAATCTTCGTTATATGAATTAATTGTAAGACCAAAATGATCATGCAAGAATCGTTATTAGGATTTTGGTCAATCTAGAATTTATGATTCAATTGACTGTATTTAGAATACAGGGTAGGAGAGAGGGGAAAGAAATGTTTTTAAGTTCTTGTAAGAAAAACAAATCATGGAAATTAAAATATTTGTACACAATGTCAATAACATGTTTCTGTCAATCTTTAAAATATGCTTCACTGGCATGTTTTTAAAATATTAGTGATGAAGTGGGGGGAGGTAGAACGGTGGTTTATATTTTTAATTTTGATTTAGTAATTTAGAAGATTAAAATTTATTATATCAGTTCGAAAGAGATTATGTTAATATATATTACAAGGTCACAACAACAAAAAGTTACATTGATCTTATGTTTTAAAAAATTTAAAACTATATTATGCAAGTTGCATATATTATGCTAATATAAATTACAAGGTCTAGCAAAAAAAGTTTTCACCTGGTATTTGGGAAGTTAAACATATTATGCGAATTTGATAGGTTATGTTAATATGTATATCAAACTATCCAAGAGAAAAAAGTTTTTATCTGGTGTCTTGAAAGTTTATAAATAGAATGAGCATCTACTTTTAGAAATTTTATTTAAAAAAAACGTTTTTATCTACAAATAACCCGTTAAAATGTATGATAACATATTTTTTATATGCTTTGACAAAAACGCCTAGTTATTTCTTATAATATTTAATTATTTCAAAAATTAATCGAATCAAACATTTCAACAGTAACGTATACATTTATTAAAATTAAAAATGTATTTATGTATATTTAGTTTGTTATTATTTTAAAGTTGAGCTTATATAATGCTCAATAGGTTATGTTAAAATAGGTTATGTTAAATATAGGTTATGTTAAAATAAATTAAGCCAATTTCGATCTATTGGTCTAGAATTAAAAGCTACATATTACAAGTTGCATTGATTATGCTTTATACAAATATATATATATTGAAATTTCGTTTGTAAAAAATAAGAAGAACAAACATTAAATTAAATAGAATACATTGTATACTTATAAAGTCTATCAAAGAAAAGAAAAATCTTAAATTTTAAATCTACAATCTACGAAACATATTATCAATTTAAAAACAAAATAGATCCTACAAAGAATATAAAAAAATTTAACTAATCTTACGAAGTATAATAAACAAAAATGTATAACAAACGTAAAAGCTTTCGACCAATCCCGTATATAAATACATTTCCCGTATAATATAACTCAGAAATATAAAAAGTAATAAAAAAAAGCAAAAAAAGAAGAAGACAAATAAAAGTATAAATGTTTTCCTGGATCTACCGGATGAAAGAACCGACAAACGTTTAGCCGATCAAGGCGTCGTTATTCTACGTCATCGACAGGATCGCTGGGTTCGTCCTTAAAGATTTCGTGAAACCACAGAAGAGGAAGAAGAAGTAGAAGTAGAAGAAGAAGAAGAAGAAGAAGAAGAAGAAGAAGAAGAAGAAGAAGAAGAGTAAGAAGAAGAAGAGTAAGAAGAAGAAGAAGAAGAAGAAGAGTACGGTGGCCTTCTCTCTTGGAGCACAGCTTGAGGCAGGATGAAGACGTTTGTAGCTTCGTGGCAGCTCAAGGTCTGCCACTTTTCCCTTCTCTTCAGATCCTTACCTTCGCCGTTGCCCCCCTCTAAGCCCATCTTTAGGAAGAATGAGAAAGAAAGAGAAAGAGATAGTCCATTCTTCGTGTTCCTTTCCTTGTTTCGCCCTTGGCGGTTCGACTTGGACGAGAAAGAAATAAGAAATAAGAAAAGAAAAAAGAGGATAAAGAAGAAGAAGAAGAAAAAGATGGGTGGAGGGGGGTGGTTTAAGGAAGAAGCGTGTGGCCGTATTGTGAGAAAGAAAGAGAAAGAAGATGGAGCACGAGGAGAAAGCAAAAGAGGGGGGATGACCACTAGCGGTGAAGGGGGCATTGGGACTCAACGGACTGAAATAATAGGTTACGCCTGTGCGCTCATTAACCTTTATACCCCGTCAGACTACGAGTACCACTAATCTTCTTCCTTTCTATCTACTATATGTATGGTCCTGTATATTTTGCTAGACGATACCTGCGTATGTTTGCTTACCAGTTTTAGCCTTGCTCGATCTATCTTTATATAGGCATGCATATATGTTTTTAATGTCTGCACAGATTTCGAGTCATTTTTTGTCGAGTGTTTTAACGTTGGTTTTATTGAACAGATGGTATGGCATTATTGTTTAACGATCATTTCTATAATCAAGTGTTTTATGTTTCGGATAGTTTGTTTAGTTTAAGTGTATGCAGTTATTCGGTTTTTTAATGTTCTTTTTTTTTTTTCATCGAGGTTAATAATCTTTGACATATAAATAAAATGGAATTAGATGTGTTTGAAAAAATATTGTTTAGAATACCTTCTTTAATATATTTATTTTACTTTCTGTAATAGCTTATTGTATATAACTGATGACATGTGCGGATTACTAGCACTGATCAGTAAAGTTTTATGATTTTTAGCTAATTTTTCCTGCATCAAGTCGATAGAACAATGCGACTAACAGAACATTTGTTTTCAAAGTACAGAAAAAGTTAAGAACGGATATTTACGAGCATTATTGTAAATAGAAACAGAAGCAGATTTTAAAGAAGAGTTAAATTTCAATTTTATACCGCAATTACTTGTATCTCGTGAATTCATATATTACCAAGTTAAGGTATTTTGTTTTAGTTTATTTCATACTTTACCTGGTCAGTTTAGTAATTTCATAAATTAACTGAGACATTTAAACAGTAAGAAAAATATTTGTAAGTATTCAAGAAATACAAATATATTGTTTTCTTATAATTAAATCTCTGCATAGGACAATAAATATTATAATTTTATAAAAATGTCATTTGTACGTGTACAATATAATATGTTTCTTCAAATCTGATATAGTTGTATTCGTAAATAGAACGTAAACGAAGAATATCGATCGGATCAGATATCCCAAGGAGTTTTTAGTCCCTTAACAATAAACAGTAGAATACGTTTGTCAGTTTCCCATCAAGTCCACACAAGAGGCAAATATTTTCTCGGTCGAGAAATCTGACAATCAGCGAAGCACACATCAGATGATCCCCGTGCCACGTCATGACGACGGGTCCAAGTACCCTCGACGTCGAGTTTTCCATCCATTTGGTATCCCCACGTGAGATACTAAATCCCCTTTAGGTTCAAATCCATGGGGGGAGGATGTTTTCTGACCCTCTTATTTTTCTTTACGTTTGTCATTCTTGTTATACGTCATCGTGTCTCCTGTCGGAAAGGAACGACAGAAGACTAGTGTCGAAGCATAGAAAACTGGTCCATTGCTAGAAAGATGTTGATAAGTTGTAACAAAGAACTTTTGTATTATTTGATTTGTATCATAGAATATATTTGTAACGCGTTTAACTTTTGTAATATGAATTTTGTTTTCTCGAATTTTAACGTAATTTATAATATAGAAATTATTAATATTTAGAAGTTCTTACAGATTTATTTATTGTCTTTGTGTTAGGTTTTTGTTCGTTATTAGAATAGTGAGTAACCATTTACATTTTTGCATTTTAAGTTTATCCTTTTTATAAGTAAAATTTACTCTTTTGTGAATCAAATTGTAAGAAAAAGGAGTGAAATTGACTTGCAAGAGGGTGAATAAATGATAAACCTATTTATATATTGCACAAATTTACATTTTTATAGGTGTATATAAATATTTATTTTAAGATATAATATCTTTGATATAGTTTTTTCTTATAATTTAATAATCGTAAAATAAATTTCTATATATATTTATAATAATTTGAAAATATTGTATTACAAGAAAATATTGATTGTTTTAAATTTTTAGTGAGAACGAGTACGAATACTTCTGTGATTCACTATAATTATAAATTTAATGCTTTCAAACCAGCTGTATGATAATCCAGTTATCGAAACGAATTTATTGTTCAATTAATTTAGATAATCAACGTATTACTGTATATATAAACATAATCGTGTGATGTTAAAATTGCATGACGTTGTAAAAGGTTAAATACCGTGAGAATTACTGTTGACCAGTACTCAATTTTGCAGACTTCGTTTAACCTTTTGTACTTTAGAATCACCACTGTCACGATAATGATAGTTTACTTTAAAATTCTTCAGTCAATTCTGACATATGATACTGTTCTTTAAAATTCTTTAGTCAATTCTAACATATGATACTGTTCTTAATTGTTGTAACAAGTATAAGGAAACAGCTGTATTAAAGAAAATGCATATAACAATTTTTATAAATTTCTATTTTTAATACAGAAACAACTGAAACATTATAAATAAAATATTCTCAAAAATATAATTAGGAATATTTAAATGTTTTTGATATAAAATATTTGTCAATTGCACAAAGTAGTTCTCGTTATTTTTGAGTTTAAATAATCATTCTGAATCATTGTGGTAAATATAATTAATGTTATGTGAATTAAGATAAAAAATATACAGTAAAGAAATAATAATAATAATAATATATTTTTGTGAGACACGTAAAAAGAAGATATTTTTGAGTATTAAGAAATATTTCAAAATTTAATACATATTAAAAAGATAACGAGACCACGTAATTTAAAATTAAAGTATTAATCAGTATTTTTAAAAGTCACGACTAATTTTTTAATTATTATAATTTTACTAAAACTTAATTTAAAATCAAAATATTAGAATTTTTGGTCATAAAGTATATACAAAAATATGTAAAAAAAATGTGTGCTTAAAAAATGTCTTTAGTATAATCATCAAATGTATCCAATTTTCCTACAACAATTTTGTTAATAATATTACGTTAAAATTACAAAATTATATTCCTTGTACGTTTTTCTTTTACCAGAAAATACGAGATTAATAAAAAAGAATAGACGAGTTCAGGATTATGAAAATATATTAGAAAACCTTTAATTTTGTAATAAACTTAAACAAAATGCAAACACACGTATACCTTTACCCTATCCTCGTAATTTTCAATTGAAAAAAATCCACATTTTCTACAATAATAATAATACATAAAAATGTATATAAAATAGTGTTAAAATGTATGTAACATAAAATGAACAAACTGATTTATATTGTCTACAACAATTGTTCGATAATGATGATAAAATAACAAAATGTACGCTTCTCATACTTTTTTCTTTTTACACAAAAGAAGAAAAGGAAAAAAAAAAAGAATAGAAACCCCGAAATAAATAAACTTGAATACATGAATTTAGGATTATGAGAACAAACTAGAATACGACCATTATACTTTCATACTTAAATACAATGCAAGCTCTTATGCTTTTATGTACACGCAACGCGTGCAACACGCACGTTATTGACCAAAGTATGCATCCCCCCTCCCCTTCCCACCCCTCCTCACCCTCCCCTTCTCATTTTCTATTTCTTTTCTTTGCATTACAACAACAACACAGGTCACGGATCAGGTCGGACCCTTTTGTGAGGACGATATATGTCATAGGACAAGGCCCAGTCTTGGGAGGAGACCCAGTGAGGACATCAGAAGAGGGTGAAATGGGAGTTCTGCTCTCACTCCCCCTTATCCCGGTCGTCTCTCTTTTCTACTCGTTCCACTCATCTCGTCTTTTTTAGTCGTCTCATGCACCCACCAAGTCGACCGGTGGTGCATCCCAAGGCTCAACTCGATCCGCTTTCGTGGCAACCATTAAATTGGCTCTTCGGTGGTACGCATCTGTCGCTAATATCCTCCGAACAACCCATTGGTTGCCTTCTCCCTTTTCGTTCTTTTCTTCTTCCCCCTCCTCCCTCCTTCCTACCTCCTCCCAATCCCCTCCTAACTTTGTATTTTTTGGTTGTTCATTTTCGTAGAAGTAAAGCTTTAACTCTTAGGCGAACGTTTACGGGCACATAAAATAAAATAATCTTGGTGTTCGTTTCCCCTACCCCCCTCCTCCTCCCTCTGCCCCCATGAAACACACGAGTGTGTCTAGTAGTCGGATTTAAAGTAAAATATATCCTTATACTAGCAATGAAATTTCTAGCGCGAACGATTATTACGATAGTCAATGGTAGTTGTATAATTAATGAGCCGTTACTGACACGTAACCAGAGATACCATACAGTTGAGTGCAAAAATTATCGGTCGTTGGTAATTTGTTCGTCGGTTACTTTGATCGAATATTTAATTTTGGTTTATTCGTTAATTTTTTGAAATATTTGAAAGTTTAGCGAAATATTATTTATATATAAAATGTGAAATATTATTTTGTTTAAACGAGTTTTGTTGTTGTGCAAAAGTATTCGGCCGTTATCTCGTCGTGATTTCTAACGCACGATTTGCTGGGGGTTTTTTTTTCGTATTAGTTTAAAAAGATGCCAACTAATTATTCTAAGATCTCATCCCTACCGTAACTAGAATTGTAGATCCGGTAAAGTTTTTTCGTCCAATCAGAATGTAGCTGGTTACGCTTCGATGATTTTCCCTTCGGAATATCAACGTTCATGGCATGAAAGCAAGCAGTACCTTTGAAAACATACACCTCGATGCATTAATAGTGTATAATAGGGATACCCCCACTCCTCCAGTTGACAGAGTTTACATTTCCATATATTTCCATTTGAAAAATTCTTAATCAGAGTAGAACTCAGCTATGTAGATCTAAAAATAGTTAGAGAAAAACAACGAAATATCGAAAAATGGTTGAAAAATAGAGACAGAAATAGATAAGCAAGAACAATATTATAAAATAAGAAAGTTTTAATAGAACAGTAGAAAGGTTACAAATTTTCAAATCGTAACTTTGAGGTTATGAATTTAATGTCGTATCAACAGCGTTCCTAATGGCACTTAATTTGGTTAGTAGAAATAGAAAAGCAAGAACAATATTATAAAATAAGAAAGTTTTAATGTAACAGTAGAAAGGTTACAATTTTTCAAATCGTACCTTTGAGGTTAT
Source organism: Polistes fuscatus (assembly GCF_010416935.1). Classification (NCBI taxonomy): domain Eukaryota; kingdom Metazoa; phylum Arthropoda; class Insecta; order Hymenoptera; family Vespidae; genus Polistes; species Polistes fuscatus. Next base: position 778,097 of record NW_025113086.1, on the reverse strand, counting down.
GAATTTAATATCGTATCAATTTAATAGCACTTAATTTGGTTAATAACCTCCATGATATTTATTTATACAATTAATGTTTATAACAAACCATGTACTAAGATATTGTTAAAAAAAAAGAACACTAATTAATAAAAAGAATAAGAAATCAAGATAAACTTTGAGGAAAAATACTAGTATTGAACAGCATCAGATTGGAGGAAAGTGTTTTTTTCCGACAAATCTTAATTTCGATTATTCAAAAGTGATGGTTGGAAATATTTAACACGTCTACAGATACCAAATATAATGCAAAATACAAAATTCCTACTGTAAAACACGATGGTTGGGAAAGATAACATTAAAGTAGAGTTGTTCGAAACTTTTGCACGCCACTGTATGTACGATAAAGACAAGTTTCGTTTAGGAAAACTGGTGGGCGTCAAGTACGTCGTGTAACGCACCAGTCGTTAAATTTATTATAACTTGCAGTTGTTAAGCGTTTATGCTTTTAAATATAGTATTTAGTTAGAACACAAGTTATTGAATTTTTTATTATTTTTAATTTGATTCTGGTTTTTTCTTTTCTTCATTATTTTTATTTATTCTATTAATCACGTCTAATACTTAACTTACAAAAGAAAAGGGTAATTGGGATTACCGATTTTCGTTGATATTATTGCTTTTATTTATTATTTACTAATGCCGAATTTGGTAATCAATTATCATGGAAGAAATATATTATAAAATTAATTATTTATATATAATCTTATAAATTATATCAATCTTATTTTTCATTAAAATTGCAATTTAAATAGCTTATCCGCATAGCGATTATATTTGTCAATTACAGCTAACTGATTAAAAAAGCAACATAAATGTTTATCATATAAGACAGGTGCATACAAAATTGCAGTTTATATTATTTTTAATTTAACACTGATTTTACCTTTTACTTTTTACGTAATTATTATCATGTAATAATTTTAACAAGCAAGTAATTTTGATTACTGATTTATTTCCATAATTACTATCATTAATTAATATAATTAAATTTAGATCTATAAATAAATTACTAAAAGAAAAGTAGATTCTCACGATTTCTATTTTATCTACGAGTTTCAATTCGTACGTACAACGGTAGAAATTGTTAGATGTATAGTGCTCCATTTGTTTTATCAAAATACAAAGCACAAACGTTTAACTAAACATTGATTCTTAAAATTTCGCAACAATAATAAAAACTGTTAAATTAAAGGAAGACATATTTTTTATATTTTAATATTGCTTCTATTGAAATGCCCCCCCATCCCCTCATATAAATTCCTTGAATTCAATATTTAAGAACCGCAATTATTTTTCCACCAAGCTAATACATACAATAAGAAGGAAGTATACTTATTACTGTGGTGTACAACATAACTCGTTAAGTCCACGCACTAAGTTACGTGAGAGTTTTTACGCAAGGTATACCATCGATCTTTTGATGCGAACAGAGAAAAGGGAAAGATGAGAAAGTAAAAAAAAAATAAAAAAAAAAAGAATCTACACAGAGGATGGGCGAGATCGAGAGAAATATGTGTTGGGGAGAGAAAGAGTGGAGAAAGGGCAAGGGAAAGGGAAAGGGTAAGACTAATTACATCGTCGTGGTAAAAGCCGCTCGGGATTTAATTACAGACGAAGAAAGTGTATAGAGAGTTTAGTATGATTCGGTGTTCCGTGACGTATGAGTTTTGTGTCTAAGGTCATATAAATTCGTTTATTCTTTATTAAATAATTAATATTTTTAGTGCATATAAAAAGGAATATATCTATAATTATAATATATATAAATATTATATTTATATATATATTAATAAATAATTGCACTGAAACGTTTGAACTTAGATTTTATTGTTTCTTTTTTTTTTTAAAAAAGAAAACCCTTTTATTCACAATAACCTAACGTTTAATAAATCAATTGTAAGAAAAAAAGAAAAACAATAAAAAGAAGTACAATTTATATTCACATAAAATAGTTTTTACTGTATATTTACTGTAAAAATAAAACAATACATGATTTTATTGGCTAATTTAAAATATTTCAATTGAAAATATTGGATTTTTCAGCAAATTTATGCTAATTATCTACGGAAAAATCAAAAGCAATACTTTTAGGACAACCCGATGCATGGAATAGTTTGATTTCTTCTCACTTTATTTTTTGTCTTCCATTTAAAAAATACTTCCTGCAAGTATTCAAGTATTCTCTTGCGAAAAACAAAAATATATAATTAAAATTCCGAAGTATATAAATCGATGTAAGAAACGAGAAAGGAGAAAAAGTCTCATTTTTGTCACGTAAAATTAAAAACACGTAGTCTCCTCTCTCGTACCTTACTGGAAATCACGAATCGTAAATTGATCTCATCTTTAATTAACGAAGTATCGATCATCCCCGGTCGATGCAAGAAACGCAAGGAACGCCCAACCTCTTTCGAGTAAGAACAAATTTCATCGACGCCCAAGCTAAACGATCTCTTGCGTTTCGATTATTTAATCAAGGATTATCGGTAGAAGGAATCTTCGAGTATTCTGTACACTAACACGCTTGAAATTGTGTATATAAGGAAATTTAATAGGTTGTAGTCTCACTAAACGTGAACCTTATCACGATCGGATTTTTTTTCCCCAATTCGAACAAATCTTTATTTATTTTTGTTCTCTTTTCTTTCTTTTATATACATACTGGGTGTCTCATTAGAGAGAAATACCTTTTTTGATCCAATCAGATTTTTGTTAACAAGTATTTCAAATAAAAGTTATTGTAATGGTATTATCGCGTGAACGATAGTGAAAATTGTTCTAAAATCTATCCGATACTTGTTGATATTTCACAAGGATGCGTATTAGGGTCTACCGAGTATTACATTTTTACAGCAGACCTTCCATGTAACGAAATAAACAATAACAATCACATGATACAGTGATCTTACAATTAGTATCGTATGAAGACCCATTAAAAGCGTTATAATATTTACAAAAAATTGAAGATGTGACAACTGACTGGGTGGAAAAAAGGAAATTCAAAATTAAAGTTAAAAAATGTTTCCTGTTTATAACTAAAGTAGATATTACACAATACGAAACATTATGTATAATACGCAATACATATTAAATTAAATTGTTTAAATCATACATATTTTTATTTAAAACTATATTAGAAATTTTCATTTGATTCATATTAATATTTTATCTATAGTTTTTGTTAAATAAAATACTGATTTTAATTGTTACCATTTCTGTATCTTCAAAAAAACGCCCTCTATAAGAAATCACTTACATATGTACGAAAAATTGATAACATAATTTATTAGATATTATTAGATATTATAATTATTTTTATTATTAAATAAATCGTAAAAAAGAAATGTTTTAAATCTGTTTAGAAAATCTTTTCGTAAACACTGGAACATAAGTAATAAGTAATATGACATATGAATTGACCGTTTCAAAACCTAACCTAGATTATTCGAAACCTAACCTAATGTAATGTATTTATAACACTAATAAGATCAGAAATATCATAATACATATATCATATAAAATAAGACACCCAGTATAATGATCACAATTATCTCGATCTCTTTTCCACAAACACACATATATACACGAACACAATCAAGACGATGTTTCTTTATTAAGTCGTGAATACGTAAAGGATAAAAGGGGGAATAAAAAGCGAGAAGAGAAAACAGTTAGAGAGAGAGAAAGAATGAGAGAGAAAGAGAGAAAGAGAGAGAGAGAGACAAAGTAATCGGGTAAATTACGTTTATTGCCATCTGCCGTGCGTAGAGAACCTTTCGAAGGAAACCTCTAACTCTTTTTCTTTCCTGTTTCACGAGAGAGAGAAAGGTTACGATCCCACTTCGATAGATCCCAAGAAAGGATCCGATGGGGTCAAGGAAGATAGATAGGAGAGTTAGAGTAAGAGTAGAAAAGAAAGAAAGAGAGAAAGAGAGAGAGAGAAAATTCTAATCGTCTAAACGAACCTCACAAAATTACGAGTGATCATCGATCCCAGATCTCTGCCTTCATTAGACCCAGTAATTACTATCTCGTCTTGGGAACGTCATTCTTATAAGTTACGCAACCAGTAGTGCTGTAGCACCTGCAAAGATCGCGACGATATTTCACCGTTTTAATCGTTCTTTTATCCCCTTTTTTATTTTCTTTTTGTTTTTTCTCTTTATCTTCTTAGTGATAATCGAACGCGTGGAAAGTATGAAGGAAGAAGCAACCGTAAAAGCACCATCGATCGATGACTTCCCTTTCCACGAACTCAATCTCTCTCTCTCTCTCTCTCTCTCTCTTTCTCTCTTTCTTTATCTTTCTCTTTCTTTAACGTCTCGTAAATTTCATGCTCTCAGCAACGTGTAATTATTTTACGGCTACTTGGCGTTGAGTGAAGAAAATGAAGGAATGAAAGAGAGAGAAAGAGAATAATATATCCTTTCGATCGATAGAAGTCATTTACTTCGTCATTTTCTTCGAGATCTTAACTCTTATAAAATATTATCTCTTTTCAAGAGAATGTTATTTCATACTCAACATTTTTCAATTTAATGGTACTCTCTTAATGGGAACTTTGGTCATTCATTTTTTCTTTCATTTTATTGATTTCATTCAAGAGTTCAAATAGGGGAATTAAAAGTTACTAGATAGATAAATAGATAGATTTTTTATTGACGAAGAGAATAGAAGTTTTTCAGTGTTTTCTGTTTTTTTTTTTCCATTAATTACTTCGTCGTAAAACTTTTGACATTGATTATTAGTACTCGTACACAGTTGGTAGTAAATTTTCTAGGTGGTAGTTCTACGATTTTAATTAGAATAATCAGAAGATAATTTTTAAAAGATAATAAATCATTTAGTAAATCATTTAAGAATTCTAGAGGAACTCTTTTTGCTCATCTAAACAATCTTGATTTATTTTGTATTTAATTTGAATGAATTTCTTTGAATATTTTTATAGGTTAATATCTAAAATGGCGGATAATATCTAATTTTTATAGGTTAATATCTAAAATGGCGGATCATGAGTTTTCCAGAAATGGTTTTAATCTTGATCGTTTAATTTTTATATTTAAACACATTTTTTAGATCATTTTTTTTGTTATCAATCAATCAATAAATGTGAAATCATGCAGTTTGCATTTTAGATACAAAAATAATTTCGATTATAAAAAGAATTAATTAAATTCTTAATTAAGAATCAACTTTGGCGAACCGTTTCATAAAATAAAAGAAAAATAAAAAAGAAATTTAATAAAAATAAATTAAAATAAAGCAATTATCTCTCAAGTACTCAAGGCTGTAATAATAAAAAAAATGTTTCGGTAACTATCCTACTCAAAATTATTTGAATTATATTACGATTATCTATTTGTAATTGAGAATACAATTCTGTTTGATAAAAATCATTACCTCTTTATAATTTTACAAAATTGTAACAAATATTTTCTCACGAAAAATAATTCTGTCAGAATAAATAAAATCTCGCAAAACAATTTAATAATTACCAACTATCATCATAACACAAAATAAAATCCGTAATGTGTGCCACCATTTGCGCTGGTAATTATGATAATGGCCTTTGTCAAAAAATGATATAAATTTATGCATTGTAATTTAAATAATTTTAATATAAAATAAATGATCGAATAAACGTTTCTAATAGATTGATTTATTGTTAGTCAATTGTCATAATTATCGGCTAATCTATTAATTATATTCACATATAATCGACTGATATTGAAATATCCTTTTCTTTTTAGCGAAAACAAAACCTCTGACATAATTTCATTATTTCTTAACCTCATTTATATCATAAATTTCGAATCATCCTCTATATCATGCTAAATATTTCTCCTTTTGTCTACCGACAGTTTTCATTGGATCAACTAAAACAACAGTATAGAGATACATTTTATCAAGAACGATACGTACGATTAATCTTCGTAGCTTAATACGATTTATGATGATAGCTAAGCTCATCATGTTGGATCGATCAAACCAAGGCTTCTCACACTCTTAAAGAATTTTTTCATTTACTCAAGACATTAATATCTCTCGCCTTGATATTTAAAACTTGATTCTGAGATGAGAAAGAAAGAAGGAAAGAGAGAAAGAGAAAGAAAGAAATAGAGTTCCTCCTACGTTATCGAACACTCAAAACTTTTTCATTCTCCCGTGTTATAAGATTCGAAAAGGGAAAGGGGTTTTAGAGGGGGTTTAAGATCCGGTTCCTACGATCATTCCTTCAAGCCAAGGCATGCAGTCTAAAATGGTCTTTTGCCGTTCCAGTTTTCTGATTCGTTCTGTTTCGTATATACAAGGAGTCGGATGTTTTTTCGTACAAACGTTGTGAGCCTATTTTACGTTCAACAATTAGAACTAAATCTTATATAAACATAGGTCATTTGAAACTTTATTCAAAAGTTATAATATAAATTGCAGAACTATTTAAATATACTATACAAATATAATGTTTAGGTGTTTTTGTTCTGCGTATGATATTTGTTATCAGAATGATCAAATGTATTTTTTTCAAAACAATAATTTCAGAAATCACCTGACCTAACCTCACTAGATGTTTCTTTTCTATGAGGAAAACTGAAACTAGAAGTTCACGCAACTGAGATAATTACACTAAATGTCATAGTAGAACAAATTAGGGATGCAGTTGTAGAAATTAATAGAAATCGGCATATCATAAATAACATACTAGAACAGTGTGTCAAACATAACCTATTCGCATAGGTGGGCAACATTTTGAACAGTACATTTAAATAGTTTTACAATTTACGTTATGTAATTATACTTCTACTGAGAAGTTATTATAGTTGTCATCTTATTTAAACAGTTTTACAATTTATATTATAACTTTAGAATAAAACTTAAAATGACCTAATATTTTCGTCATATTTTTGTGTATAGAATATGTTCACAACGTTTCTGCAGAAAAACTGATCTGACACCCTGTATACGTCGTTTTGATCATCAGTAGTAGTAGTAGTAGTTGTTGTTGTTGTTGTCTTCTTAGTAGTCTTAGGTCCTCAAGAGTCTTTTCCACGTAAGAGCCGTTGACGGAGGGTCCGAGGTCGAGAGAGCGTAGTACTTCGCGACCCAAGATCGAATGTGCGATCGAGTGTGTAAGTGCGAGAGCAGGCCACCAGCAGAGCCTTGGACCACCTCGGCCGTTTCTGCCCTCCATACTGGATCCCATCTCTCTCTCTTTCTCTCTCTTTCTTTCTATCTCCCTTCGGCACAGAGAACAACTGCCTCAATCCCCGACGACCAAGATCAAAAAGAGAGACCTGAGGCCCCAGGTCTCTCAGAGACCGCCACGGAAAGAATGCGTGGGCCTGGACATAATGATTCGGACTTTGTCGGCTGCTGCCGGCACGGCACATGGATACGATCGTCTTCGAATCTTAAAACTGTTCCACCTCCTTTCTCTTCTTCTTTTTTTTTCTTTTCTCTTTTCTTTCTTTATATTTCGATGCATGTTTTTAGAATCAATCAGTTGCTTAATAACATTGTGTACTGTTTTTCTTGATATTTCTTTTATTTGATATTGAAATTAATGATAACGTTGTAAGGATTGTTAATGGTCTTTTGTTTTATTCGTAGTAGTTATGTTAGATATTATGGGCAATATATTATATTATATATGTTATATAGGTTATGTATATATTTCAGGTATTGTATAGGATACCTAAGTAAATTGAATAATGTGTAGAATGAACAGGTATTTAACAGATTGACCGATCATTCTATAGAATGCTCAGAGTGTTTCGGTCAATCTATAAAATGTACTTCAGTGAGGTCTGTTTAGAGCATGGAAGGGGGGGGGGTGAAGTGATCTTAAGCCATTGTAAGTGAAACAAACCATAGAAATTTATAAATTCCTCCTATGTTCCCCCCTTCTCTAATTACTGCAAGTTGAAGCACGTTTTATAGATTGACCGAAACCCTCTAGGCATTCTGTTGACTGATTGGACATTTTATGCAACGCCTGCAGTAATACGTTGCCTGCAACATATATGTTTTAATCAAATGCAATTATAGGGAATTCGATGTCAGTAATATGTGACAACAGTTAACATTTTGAAATTGATATGATATACGTTAATTTACAGAAGTGTTCTTTCCCGGCCTCAATATAAATTTTCAATAATTTATATTTATTTGTAATGCGAACTTTCAAAATTTCTATATACAGAAAGTTTTTTTTATTTTTATTCAATCTTTAAACTGATGTAAATTTGATTGCAGAAGAATTGTTAGAGAAATATAATTTTATTTAATTTCAAACTGGTGAAATCTGGGGTCCCTAGGATTTTGGCGCCAATATTACGTCTTATCTAATTTTTTTTACGTAAAAGCAATTCTACATATTAGTTTGAAGATTTGAGAATATTATTCAATAATTTTGATATTTTTTAAAAAAGTATATTTATATTTTTTTTATATCATTTAAAAATGAGTTAAAGTTACGTAAATAAAGTTACATATATTCAATTTAGGTCCTTGTGATTTGACGTCACCGGTTAAAGGTTGCAAATTGTAAAAATAAGAGGTTAATGATAAAAACAAAATTAAATTAATATATTTAATTATACACTGATTGTGAGTATAATTAAGAAAAAATTTCAAATAATTAATATGTTCAATTATTGACTGATTGCAAGTATAATTAACAAAATATTTCAAATTATTAATAAATTAATTATAAAGACAATTATTTTAACTGGTTGATTATTTTTATTGAAAGCTTGATTATATGCACCCGATTAGATTCCATTCAACCCGATCAGTTTACTCAAGATCAATTATCGGGACAGACTCTGACGAGACGGTTGCTTCGATCGCCGCCATTGTTTTCTTACTTGATGTTTTTCGACCAACCTGACTCGATAAATACCTCGAAGGATGTAGGCGGTGATCGAATTCGTAAGATCGACGGAATCTTCACAAGATTACCGGAAAGGAAACATAACGTTTTCTACTTTGCATCGGAAGCCATCTTTCTCCGCGTATTCAAGTACAGAAGCCTATTGTTTTGTTTTATTTGTTTACTCGAAAGAATTCGTTTAGTTTGACTTAAATTGACATTCGAACAAAAACTACTTTGAATATTTGATTTCAATGTATCAAATTGAACCTATAATATTATTTCCCGACTTGTTAGATATTCAAATACTCGGAAGAATACTCAGGTAAATGAAATATTTTAGGTTATATTTTACTCGATCAATCTATACATGTTATTTGGGTATTTACAAGTGAAGTTATCCAATTGTTTTTGGGTTTATTGAAATCAGGATATTGTTGTTTTTTTCCTAAACAATATTCTTAAATGATTTTTATAACTACGAATTGTATAAATGAAAAGTAAATTCTAGAAAATGTTGACCTCATAACATTTATATATATAAGAAAGATTTAATTATTATATTTAATATAATTAAAAAATATTTTATAAAAATAAAATATATAATAAAAATTTAATATTAATAATAATACACACACACACGTAGTAAATATTAATTTACTAAATATTAATAGTAATTTAATAAATATTAATTTAATTTTTAATTTAAATTTGAGATAAGTCGAGATTTAAATGTTAATAATATTTTATACCTTTACAAAAAAATGTATTCGGTTTTTTATATATTCAGAGAAGTCTTGTAGGATTTAATAAATATTCTATAAATCACGATTTATTAATTTACTCAAATATCCTGATGTTATCAAAAAGTATGTCGAACTCGCGTAATATTCTATATATGTAGAAAATGAATAAGGTATTTGGATATATAAATACCAAGAAAAATTCGCTTATTCAGGTATTCACATACTTCAAGAAATTTGATTATGGGTTCGTACAATATTTTATTTATAACATATATCGAGATAAAACTTGGTATTCGTGTAACAAAATACCCTAAGAGGTCAGATAAGAAATTCAATTAATATTTTATATTATATATCTATAAAGAATATATCAGATATATTTTGTTATCCAAATTTGCCATTACTTGCCCTATTTTAAATCGTTCAAATAAAATCATACAAAAATTGTGAGGTCAAATTTAAAAAATAGACCACCAACCACAGCCAATCTAAAATCTACTCGGAAGAAGCTGCGAATTAAACTCGCAACTGAGAACACGATTTTACGAGCGTTGGCCGATGTTCGGAACGATCTCCCCCATCTCTTGTTTTCTATTTCCTTTTGGGGTGAGGTCGCATTAGCCTAATCGTTTGAAACCGGAATCCGCCACTAATAAATTGGCTCATTTACATGAGAATTAGGAAATCCCTTGTAGAATCCAAAAGCTGTGCAATCTATCGGTTTGACGCATCGTAATCCACGAAATCCAACTATTTTCGAATTTCGAAGAAGTATCTAAAATTCGATAATTCAATTTTCGAAATTTCTTGAAAATATTTTCACCATTGAATGTTTTTTATTATTTTTTATTATATTTTCTTTTTACTACAATTTGTATCTTGAAAAATAACGAATATTTACATACAAATTTTTATTCGTGTATTACACGTGTTTTGCATTTCATTGGAAAGGAAATAATTATGGTTAAATTTAAAGAATTATACAGGGTATCTCAAAAGTCACTTTATCTATAAAAGAAAATCCTTTTTCAAGGTTATTTCTTTTAAGTTTCATTGTTGTTTAAATGCTTGGATTTAAATTTCATAAAATTAATCTCCAGTTATAAAAATATATAATATAATATAAAATATATATATCCAGTAAAAGTATATTAAATATAATATATGAAAATATATAAAATATATATCCGATAAAAAAAGATATGCTTACAAATTTGCTATTCTGAATAACCACGAAGAAAAAACGGTATATAATAATTTTTCAATTCGGTAAAGTGACTTTTGGAACACCTTATAGATTTTTTGTGCTTTATTGGAATGCGACAAAACATTATTTTCAGTTATAAATAAGACCTAAGATTCTTCTTCTTCTTCTTACACGTGTTATAACCCACAAGGTTATATACTATATTATCATGAATATTTTTTATTCATATTTCTCAACACCACATTCCGTCTTTAACATATACAAAACGTTGACCGTATAAAGCGCTGACACTACGTGCCACGCGGAAAGGCCAAGACCTTGCAATAAGGAAGGAGTTGCGAATGTGCATAAGAAGAATTTCGTGTTCAAATCTGCTGAATATGCACCTGTACCCTCCTGTCCTGACATATATAGTTTTGTCACTATGCAATCCCTTCCAGAATTCTAATCGGAGAGATACGAACAAAATTACTTTGTATCGTGCCGCCTAATCTAAACGATAATTAACATATTAAATGTGTCATTAAAGTGTATTGTTTAGTAGTCAATTTCATTAAAGTTAAAATCGGTGATAAGTTACAAGTGTTCAATAAGTAATTTTTGATGGAATTCAGATTCTTAATTAAGGAAGGATTACGAAAATATCATCGGTGTCTACTTCAGAGGAATAAAATTACGGTACTTTTTTTTTTATTTATTGAAGAATTATTAACCACTTGCGCTGGTAATTATTTTCAGATATTTTCTGTTTCTGATTTGAAGAGAAGTATGTTTTTATTTTAAATTCTTTTCAACATACATAACAAAAGTAAAAATAAATCTTACAAATATTTAAACAAATTGGCTATGATTTGTTATAACAAAATATAAATCTAATCATAATTTTTATCTATAGATATATATCTAATTTTTGGTAATTATTTATAATAGAATTTAATTGCCATTGTTGCAATTTAATATATTTTTTTAATAATATCAATGGAAAAATTTTATAAAACAACATAACATAACTATTTCACTAAACGGTCTACTATAACTCGTTATTGGACGACACTTCAAACGAGAAGAGTCGGTAAAATCTTACACAAAGAATTTTACACAGATATGAATACTAATTTTGTTTATTAATAATCTTGTACAGTATGGTATTCTTCAAAACAATCTGAAATATGTAGTACTACGAAGCATTATTTGCATTCCCACGTAGTTTCACTAAGTTTTTTCTGTTTCGCGCATACTCTACATCTTGTTTGTTGATTTTCTTTATCATTCGTAGGTGAAATATTTCTCGAATACTTTCTGTTTTACAATATGCGTTGAAAATTATTAAAAACAAATAAATAAATTTATTATTTGATTTTACTTGCGTATGAAAAAATATATTATAAATGTAATAGTACAAATTATGTATAAGACGTGCAATATGAAACTGTACTTCATTAAAAAATTTCATTGTTAGATGACATGCCGAGAATGTCATTTTTATTTCAACTGCCGGCTGACGTGTACAATAAGTCGGCAGGCGACTTTGTAGCAAAAAAATCTCGACGTGGGTAGCACGTCTTTCCAGAACAAGTGATTAACCAATTAGCTGTGACAACTTCTTAGAAAAATGTGTACCTAAATTGTTTTGTCAAAATGTCAAATACAGAGTTCGCGTAGTCGGTGAATTATTGAATTTAATTACAATAGAATGTTCGTTTTATTTCTTTTTTTAAATTAATAATGTTATTTGTAATATAAAAAATATCAAACAGAAAGTATCAAATTTCGATACGTTAACTTTGAGGATGAACTATTTATTTAATTTTTGTTTTCTTACAATTATTAATTTGAATTATAGCGACAATCATATGAAATAAGAATGTATTTGAATTTGATTTTACAAAACCTATCAAATTAGATAAATTATTTACGCAAGTCAAGAAAAGTATTCCAGATGTATCGTATCGAAGAAAACATTTTATGTTAAACGAAATATTTTGATCATTTAGTTAATATTTTCTATAATAAAAAATCTAATAATAACGCGTAAAATAAATTTCAAGCTATAATTCATTTTCATTGAAAATAAATAATGACTGTTGAGAGTCAATTCTGATCAGCAGAACGATTCTTTAATTTGATGATTGAAGAGAAAAGAAAGAATAAAAAAAAAGAAAATAGAAGAGTAAAATTTAATCGATAAATTGAATATTACGTCGATAGATACGTTTGTAGAGAGGAAAAGTAAAAGTGCAAATTTATACGAGTAGAAAGGAACTCGTTCTATTGGACAATTCATAAATCAAACCAAGCGATAGACTAAGCGTTAAATTAGGCGAATCTTATCCAACCGCAAAATCTTCGTGGGTTATGCGAGAGCCGTAAAGTAGTAAGAATATCTTTATTAAGTTTAAGTTAGTCAAGGTAGTTCGCGGAAGGTGAAAGCGAGAAGTTGTCGAGTTGGTTTCCGTTTTCGGGGAAGCCATGATTGCAAACATTAGCTTGGCTTACCTGGAAATAATATCGTTTAAAAAATTACCTTGTCAACTTTTTGTACGTTAACTTCTGACTCTCACATACACGAGTAAGATGTTTGATCCGAAGACGAATCCTAATATCGGCTTTCATCTACATTTTCTTCAAGCTTTGCAAATAAATTTAACAGTAATTAAAAAGGATTATGCAGTGATGACAATTTATACAGAATTTTATAGATTAGATTAGAAGGTATGAATATGAGATAGGGTAATTATACGAGACACCAAAGTATTTGACCTTTAAATAATTTTGATAGGTTTAATAATGGTAGTTCGTTTATTATGTGTTATAACGACTGAAACAGAGAATCTGATACTATGCTATTACTGTAATATAACAATACATTTCTATTTAGTTGGTAATACATTCACAGTTGTTAACACGGAGATTCCTTGCAATTTTGATATTAATTTGGAAAGGTTAAAAGTTTATGTCTATATTATACTTTTTTCTTATTTTTGATCGTAGAATATGTTGGTAATGTTTGGTGGGAAGTGCTTGGGACACTCTGTATATAAATATATTATAGAATTACATAATAATTGTTACAGTATATATAAATGTTTTTTAAAATTATTTTCAAACAATTTAACTTACTTGTAGATATGGAAAAAATTTTGATTTAAAAAATGGATGTTGAACTTTGCAATTCTTTTCTCTCTATATATTTTGTTTTTTAGGTTATACTTCTGTATGCGTGTTGAAAGTGAAATTTTAGTTGCGCGCTCATCATGCAACGCAAGCATGTAGTTAGATGTTAAAGGGGGTTAGGTTTGAATATATCTTATACCAGATTAGTTCACTCTTTTTAATTGAATGGACAATTAAATTAAAAATATGTAATTCATGTTATAACATATTTAAAAATATATGCTCATATATATTATGTATAAATATTATTGATCGTGGATAGATATCTAATTATTAATTATATTACTATATACTAGTATATATTACTATATATAGTAATATATATTATTATATTATTATATATAGTAATTTATATATTATATTATTATATATATTACTATATACATTCTACTTGTGAAAAAATTTGTGTACCCAAATATTAATAACTGCTTCAAAATATTACAGGTTCCTTTTTCGTAACATTTTTTCCTAAAATTATTTAATTGTTAATTGTTAATCCTAAAATTTGTTTACACTTAACTAATAATTCGGAAAATACCATAACAAATGTTATTTTTATTTCATCGAGAAAATATTACTATATATAGAGCAGAATTGATCTCACTCTGCTTTTTATTCAAATGGCACACAGTGGCGATTAGAAATTGCTACAGGATTACGTCAGAATTTAACCACGCAACATCTGTTAAAAACATTTTCAATCAGACTGTTAATAACAGTAAAATCTCTACTGATAATGATTAATAAATCATCCATTATATCTCTTTATATTACATTACGGATTATACTTAATTATTTAAAAGTTAATTATTTAAAATTATTTAATTATTTAATTATTTAATTATTTAAAATTAAATTAGTTAAAATAAATTCAATGAAAATATGTCAACAGTATTTATAATCTTTCTTCATTCCTCGTGTTGTTCAACCCGTACAAATTGTTTTCATGCATGTTAAACCTTAGTTATTAAATAAACCTAAAAAAACATAATTGCTAACGCGCGTACGCAAGTACGCGTATAATATTTTTCTTTGTTTTTGAAGTACACAGATATAAACCGTTACTCGGCGCAACTAAAAGTCTCGCGACTTGTTGCTTCCGGCTAAAAAGACACTAAAACGAAAAAGAGAGACCTTTCCATGGCGTGCGTCCGCCTTCGATCGGCAGCATGACGCTCGCACGTACGAACGTGCCCCTACCACCCGAAGGCACGACGATAATTTCGAGTGTTTATGAGATCCATAGTGTTTGTAAGAAGGCGGTGGCCACGAGGACGAGGGGGGAGGGGGCGCCTTTACTGCCGTTTTATGGCAGCCATTATCCTCAGGCGGATTCCCGAAACTAGAAACGAAAAAGAACGCCTCTGTTAACCGTCTACCGAAAAGATCAACGACGAGAGAAACCTAGTTAAAAGGGAAACTTATTGTACGTGTGCGTGTGTATTTCTATTTCTCAAAATGCTTGTCTCATTCTACACTTTTCTTGAAACATTTCTTTTACTTTACATTTCGTGGAATAATCTGATAAATATGACTGATTAAATTAGTGTGATTAAAAATGGTCAAAATAATTCTTTACTTATCTTTTTACTTATTATTATTTAAAATCGTGAATAATAATACTTAAAATTTATAACCTATATAACCTGACTGATTGACTGGTTTATGAAATAAATCACGCGACTGTTTTTTGATAAACCGTTGTTAACATTCTTCACTCATTGGTGAAAGTTGTCCTATGAAAACACATAACCTTTAAAAGAGTTTAAACTACTTCCCCAAAAACAATGAGAATAAAATAAACGACTCCCCATTAAACGAAGAGTGTCCTGGAATTTATGGAAGCTCGTAAAAAAGGTGTCCTGGCAAACTCGAGTAGCATTAGGAGAAAGTAAAGAATTACTTCAAAATACCAGATTACGTTCGATCTTGAACTTGGAATAAAGAACGTAACGAAAACGAGAGATAAATAAGAAACGAAGAAAATGAGTTCAACCACTTCTCCTTATACTTCTCTGCTCTTCAATCATTACTTTTTTCCTATCGTTGATAACGCTAATTAGGTATACGGAAACCCGTATAGAATTAGTTGGCAGGCAGTTTTTATATTTTCCCTTTTTCTTCTTATCTTTACTTCTTAAACGCATATATTGGTGCGAGTCAGCGGAAGTTCTTAGCTCGATTCTCGCTGTTGGAGATCATCCATTTGTTGGTTCACTTTTTATAATGATCATGACCGTGGGCTCTCTAACGAGATCGTTACTACTGGCATGAGAGAACAAATCAGAGATAGAGATAGAAATAGAGATAGAGAGCAGTAGCGGATCGTTGCTTTAAATCGTAGGGATACTACAATATATATATATATATATGTTACGGTCAATGTATCACTGCGGGCATTCTATACAATGCCCGAAACTTTTTTACAAAAGGTTGAGATTTGTATCCCTCCCTTCCACCCCTCAACACCGTGCTCCAAACACAGCCAACTGAAGCACGTTCTTATTGATTGATCAAAACCCTCTGGGCATTCTGTTGATTGACAATGTATGAAATACATTGACCGTAACATATTATACATATTTAGCGTAACAAAAAAACAGGCAATGAACACGTAGAATATCATTTATTGCATACTTTTTGGTTAAAAATTAGTTAATAGTGGTATTGTTTTACACTGTTAAACTTGTTTAAATGTCGTCTACAATTATGCACACACAAAAAATATGCAATTCCAGTGAAATAAATGGTAGTGACACCTTGAAAACACTACGTGCGTTCTTTAAAGCTACTGTAATTCTGATCTAACCAAACATCGTAACTCAGGAAACACGTATCGATATTTGACTAACCTGTAGCGCCTCATACGGCAATTAAGGAAATTAAATAAATTCATTATCGATACATTTACGTCATCGGACTAATATTGATCTCAATCGGTAAGGCAGTTGAATTATAACGCTATATTTAAGCAAAAACTGCTTATTGGACTACCTGATACGTTATATTATATACCATATTATACATTGTTTGTAAATATGTCTTCATAGCTCAGGTGGTAGAGCGCTCGATTGGGAAGCGAAAGGTCCTGGGTTCGAGTCCCAGTCTAGACAATTAAATTCCAAATTATTAATAGTTCCATTTTAATTCTGGTACTAGCGTTATATATGAGAAACACAGTTTCGTTCGTTGCTTATACATTAATAACAGTTTAGTTAGTGTATAACTGCAAGTTCGTTGAATATTGTGTATTTATGTATAGCGTTGGTCCAGAATAAGAATGGGATTGCTCGATAATTTGGACTAAAAGTTGTTCTTAGGTAGCTCAGCTGGACAGAGCATTCGCCCAAAAATAAAGCGAGTGAAGACCATTTTTTTTCTTTTATAGAATTTCATCTCTAACTCACAACTTCTGAGTCTAAACAATTGCAAATTTCTCTCCTATATCCTATAACCACATTATATGATATTAAACTGGAACATTTATGTTTTATCTAAAAATTCATATATACAAATAAATATATTTTTAATTGTTATTATATTTTTAGTTGTACACTTAAATATGATAAAAAGAAATATACATGCACAATTTGATTGACCGATAAGTTCGTGGAGATTCTACTATTATTACTTATATGATATATTTTTAAATATTGTTATAAAAATTGAGTTTAGGTGGAAGAATATATGTAGATTTATTTTTTATTATATTTTTAATCATATATTTATATATATAATTAGATAAATTTTAAATATACTATTAGGCTGATCCAAACGTCCGATACTTTTTATTATTTACTGCTAAAAATATAAACAAAATAATACTGATTTATTGAAAAATCTAATAAATCATATTATATACGATATTATACATTGTTTGTAAATATGTCTTCATAGCTCAGGTGGTAGAGCGCTCGATTGGGAAGCGAAAGGTCCTGGGTTCGAGTCCCAGTCTAGACAATTAAATTCCAAATTATTAATAGTTCCATTTTTGCACTGGTACTAACGTTATATATGAGAAACACAGTTTCGTTCGTTGCTTATACATTAATAACAGTTTAGTTAGTGTATAACTGCAAGTTCGTTGAATATTGTGTATTTATGTATAGCGTTGGTCCAGGGTAAGAATGGGATTGTTCGATAATTTGGACTAAAAGTTGTTCTTAGGTAGCTCAGATGGACAGAGCATTCGCCCGAAAATAAAGCGAGTGAAGACCATTTTTTTTTCTTTTATAGAATTTCATCTCTAACTAATAATTTCTGAGTCTTAAAAATTGCAAACACCTCTCAATCCTACAACCACATTATATGATATTAAAAATTATTAAACTAGAACATTTATGTTTGCTAGATATCCATATATACAAATAAATATATTTTTAATTATTATTATATTCTTTGTATTCTATTATTTACATTTTTACTATTCATCATTTTCTATTTCCATGTATAAAAATAATAATTGACCACATCGATCATGGGTCAATGAAATAATTAGTCATAACGGAAGACGTAAATTTCTCGAAAAAAAGAAAATCAAATTTCTACGATATCCGTAAACAGAAATCTCAGGAAGAACGGTTACTCTTATTAGATGCTTTCATGTTTATTACGATGATTCTTCTAAAGAATCAAATAAGCTGTCGTCTCGTTCTAAGAGTTAACGACGTTCAATAAATCGTGGATAGGCCCTTCCACACCTCTTTTAGAATCGATCGTTTTCAAAGCGAGAAAGATTTAGAGATGGATTTAGAAAGAGAAAACTTTTGGTTACGTTTTTTAAAAAGGCGTGAGCCAGGAAGAAAGGGAAGGTGTGGGTGAAAGAAATAACTTTGTTGAAGAAAAGATTAAATACAGGTTCGAAAAGCAGAAACGAATTATTGCCGACTCCAATCATCCTTCTCCTTTCCCCCCCTCCTCCTCCTCTTCCTGCCCCTTCTCATCCTACTTTTACCTTTTTTTATTTCTTTTCATTCTTTTTCTTTTTAACCTGTTTCTCCGTTGCTACGTGAGGAAGCTGTGCGAGGAGGAAAGGCGGTCTCTTTCATGTTTTTTTTTATTTGACTTTTTTTTTCTACCTAAGTTGGGAAAATGGTTGAAATCCTTTCGGTATTTAGCTCACCCTTTTTCTCATCTTTGTCATTCTTTTCTGTTAGAAAGTTCGGTTTTCTTTTTCTCGGCTGTTTTTTCTTCTTTTATTTTTCTTCTTAAATGGCTTTATTAACTTTTTGAGTATAAAAGAAATTTCCTCACTTCGGTTATAATCAAATGTGGGTGTTCCAACGTGTAGCCGAACATGAACGTACAAAAAACATACAGGGTGGTAAATAAACGCAATATAAGTTTTGCACTTTAAATTCATCCTTTTGCAATTCAAATTCACCCCTTTTGCAAGTCAAAATAGCCCGTTTTGCAAGTCAAATTGCAAAGCAAATGGATGAATTTGAAGTGCAAAAGGATGAATTTGTAGTGCAAAGGGATGAATTTAATTTGAAAAAAGAAACATGAATTTGGAATGCAAAACCTGTATATTATTTTTTTGTTGCATTTCACCGATTATTTTGTTACTATTTGCATGAGATATTTTTTGTGATATTCAAGGCACAACGAAGTATGATGAAACAGTTCGCTGTTTTTGTGATAACGTTTGTGTTTTATTTGTTTTTTTGTTGTTGTATATGTAAAATATGAATACAAAATCGTATAAAAATAAAAGAGGTTTGAGAATAAGAAGCATTGGATATATATAACTGTAAATTCTTGATTAGATTCTTATTCACAATCAGATGAAAATCATTTATTAGTATTTAGTATTAGTTTTATGAGGAAAATTCAAAACTCCCAAAAAAATTGTTTAGCAATTAGTATCCCAAGAGAAAAATAATTATCATCATACTTAAAAAGTAAAATGTTTCGAAACCCCCAAAGTATGTATTGTGACCTATTTTCAAAAAATATCTGACAATGAAATTACGAATAATATAATTAGGTGCAAAAGTGTTCAAAAAATAAAATGCTTCAAATTAAACATATACATCTACATTTAATACTAAAGGCAAACTATTTTATGGAATTTTATATTGAAATTCTTATGCACATAAATGCAAACATTGTAAGTTGTTGTTACATCATAGTAACAATAAGTATTTATTATAATCAAATTTTTGTAACTAATTAATTCATTGTTAATTTGTACCTAAAGATTGATATTAGTGATTTAACGTTAACAGAAAGAATAAAATTCGGTAGACGGATTCAAGTAAAAGAAAAAAACAAACCCATAATTCAATTTCATAAAAATAAACCTTGCATTATGTTATTTAGAAAGAAACATTTTTCACATTTCGATAAAGTTTCATAATCATTTTAAATTTCCGGATTCGGTATTACATTCTTTTGTGAGAATGAATTCGTTCGTGAGAATCATTAGAAATGCAATGTGAATAAATTTACAATAGAATGCATTCAGATAGATAGAAATAAGAATAAACAAGGAAACTTAAGATCTTCAATGGATTTCACATATTTTTAAAACTCATAGAAGAATGTTCTCGCCGTCTCTTATTTTGCAATCGAACGAGTAGTTCAGTTCTGTTCCCGCGTGAAACGATGCATATCTATATGAGATGAACGAAGTGTATACCACCAGATCTTAAAAATTTTGTGTAAATGTTTGGCAAACTCTTGGAAAGATTTTGCAATCATACTTGTTCATCGATGTTTTGTAATGTTCTTTGTCTAAAAGCGAATAACACAATGTGTTCTATAATAATATTAATACATGTTATTGCGCGTTTGTTTCTCTTGCATCATTTTTACGAAATTTGTGCATATCGTAGTATTTCTAAGAATTTTTTTTATTCTTTTTTTGTGATCGTTTATGGTGGTTTCTAAATCAATGATATTTAACAACTTGTATGTAATATATTAACGTTTTTGATATTGTATTATATCATAATTTATAATACAAATTTGTAATACAATATATTATCATAACGCGATGCAATAAAAATCATGCATTAATGTATAATACAATAAAATTATAATTAATTAATTTTTTTTGAGAATATAATTTATAAATTAAAATACAAAAAAAAATGGTGTAAATTGTTTATGGTTGTTTTAACATTCATGATCTTCAGCAAGGACTACATAGCAAATTATAATGTTACGTTTAATTATAAATCCTAATAAGGAATTACAATATAATGTAATAATATAACAGATTAAACTAAAAATTATTTATTAAATAGCATAATACGATAGTACGCCAATTAATATTTATTGATATCAATTTTTTTCATAAATATCTCAAATAAATTCGAAATTTTCTTAAACGATTTTTCTACTAGATTAAATTATTCTACAAATTTTATTAATTATCTTATTAATATATTAATTTGTGTAACACCCGTGAATATTGTAAACTGTATTACAACAATATTTATCCAACCACCAAAACATTTGTTTACATATTTTGCAGTAAAACAATGAAACAAAAACAAACAAGTTCAGCCTGATAAGATTGTAAATAAAAACAAACTTATAATTCTAATACAGAAGTAAAAAAAAGTACTAAGAGGTAGATATAAAAGGAACGTAAGAATAGAAAAATTAACAAAAATTGCATGGTACATAATTGAACGAATACAATTTTTGTATTTCTTATATCAATATATATTTGCATTATATCAAATTTGCACTATATCAATTCTATTTTTTATATGAATATATAATTGCACGGTACATAATTCAACAAACAGAATTTTTTTATTTTTTATATCAATACATATTTAAATATCTTTACATTTATTATTCCAATAATATAGTAAATATTTCAAAATTCCCCAAATGTTTTAGACGCTAGGCGGCGCTGATGTGCCGTGCATGGTTCCTATACTAGATTATTATCGTAAAGAAGCGTGATACGAAACGCCTAAGAATGTCGACGTTAGCACGTTACCAACCATTCTATCTCTCTCTCTCTCTCTCTTTCTCTAGGAGCTATTAACAATTATAATTATGCGCACGGAATTATGGTCGAAAGGCCGCGCGAATGCGAAGAAAGTCAGCGCTAACGTGGAGGAGAACGATTCCACGAGCGCAGCTGTGTATTTCATGCAAGAGACGGTACGATATGGGAAGAACTTGTAAAGTGGATAGAGAGAAACGTGAAACTAAGGAAACGAGAGAGTAAGATAAAGGAAGAAAAATAAAAAGAAGAAACAAAAATAGAAAGAGAGAAAGAGAGACAGATAGAGAAAGAGAGAGAGAGAAAGAGACAAGATTCGCGTTGCATCGCCGGTTGCAACCAATTTGCGTACTTCTATAAATACAGGTACCGGTGCAGCGGCGCACCGGTGAGTACAGGAGGAAATCTTCCTAGGCGGTTCAGCATAGCTTGTGTACATCGTACTATACATAATGCATGAGTTCTTCGTCTATATACATATACACTGGGTGTCTTAGATAATCTGTTTCTTCTTGAGGCATGTAAACTTTAACTAAATTTTAGTTAAACACAGCGTTAAAGGGGTAATAAATTTCATGTTTTCGTGAAAATAAGTAAAATATACTTTGTAAAAGCGTATTTGATAAATGATAAACTTTGCGTGTGATTTGTTTTCGTAATACTTAACCTACAATCGGAACAGTTGGTCTTGCCATGTTTGAATAACTATTTTTCTTTTTAAATTAAAGTTATAGATGATAAGATCAATTATTAGATAATGTTAAAAGGCTTCGTACATAAAACACGATGGCTGTTTGAATTTAGGAAGATTTTTACAAATGATTCTTATGAACGTAATACGTTGTAGTACCTTAAAGGGGAATCCTTTTTCATGCTGCACCGAAAAATCCCAGCATACAATCATTAATCACTAAATATCCCTAGATAAAACGCGCTATTTAAATTATATTGATGCATCGATTAGCGCAAAACTTAACAGATAATATTCCTGAAATCTTAATGATTTGTAATAGATCTTTTCAGATGTTTTAAATAACAATAAGTTAGTGAAATCCAATTTAATTAAGTTTGTTATTTTTAATTTTAATTTGCTATTTATTTGTTTTTTAGAGTATATAAAGTCTAACTAAATTTCAGTTCAATAGAATTATTTATTCAAGATGACAAATATAATATATTTTGTTCGCTTAAAACTGAAAAGAATTATAATTCACAACAAGTCATTGCTTTAAATGGAACATAGATAATTTTTGTTATTGTTTTTATTACTGGATGAAATGTAGATCAGATTTGTGTTGGAACTGGTTTGTTATCTTGAATGTTTTGCGAGGTATTGAAGTGTGAAGATTTACGCTTACTATTAGAGATTTTACACGAGAGTACTGCGAGCTTGTGTCAATGTTATCAAAATAAACGAATAATGAAAAGAAAGTGGCGTGTTTGTTCAGGTATGTTTAACCTTGTGATCTGACAACAGGTAGTAAGAATACTAATGGTTATAATACTGTATTGATAATAGTGAATGATATGTTTAAAGTATGGGTTTCATACTTCAGTATTTTGCAAACTATCAATGATGGTTAACTTGTTCCAACAGAGGTGTCATTTATATTTTATTCTGTAATGAAAAGATAAGAAAGAGGTATGCATGTTCTGTTAAAATAATAGTTTATTTATCTCCTTAAAGGTATAATTTGTTATCCCATGACGATATTTATCTAAAGTTTTGTTAAATTTAATATTTCGAATATTTGCCATAAGAAAAAATATTATTTTATTTTTATACTGTATTTAAGGTGGTTCAGATAAAATGTTATTAGACGATTATTTAGAAATAAAACTTCTTGATTTTATTTTTGCAGGAGTTATGAAATGGAAGTATTTAATAACAAATTTAGAATGGATGACTAATGGATTTCACTAACTAATTTTTTCAATGATATTGTTATTTAAAACAATCTATTACTACTTTTCAGCATTTCTAAAATATTATCTAATAATTTATTTTATGGTGTATTATTATTCCTAAATTTTTTTAAATCATATGTTATGTTACTTTAAAATAAACAGAAACAATTAAATAAATCGTGATTATGACGCCAGGGTTTTAAGAGATTCGATGTTACCAATTAATTGTTGTATATAAAATTATATTTCTTTAACAAATATTATTTTGCAATAAAATTGATATTAATTTAAAAGTTAGTTATTCCCAAAATAGGTGGCTTGTTTATAAAAATTAAGAAGCTTAACATTAACATCAATTATTTACAATTTACAGTAAAATCGGATATTAATACTTCTGTGACTCACTATATATGTATCATATATTCGAATGATAACTATAAAAACTTCATTAGATTTTCCAGATAGAGTAAATCTTCTCAGGAATTTATCATTCTGTTTCTAGTAAGGAAGAAGACAAGCAACAACGTATACGCATTCATAAAATCAGTTGGTATCTTTCACGAGTATCTATAAATCATTTCCGTAAATTATAGTGAGATAGTCTGGCACTTTCTAACGGGCTTTACGGTAAAGGTACCATGGCATTTTCTAAACGATCGAATCTTCACTTTGGATGTAAAAAATTGTATTCCTGAAAAATCGAATGGCTTAACTTTTTTTTTTTTTTAAAATCATCTTTGCAACGGGTAAAGTGAAAGATAGAAACAGTAAAAGCTATTATAAAGTGCTACCGCTATTATATCGCATATATGTAAATAATAGATAAAAATCGATAGAAATTATAAATTACAGTTGAGTTATTTTACTCAGTCAGATTAAGATAATGACACGTCTATCGTGATTCATGGGAATTTAATATGTCGGATAAATACTAATTAATTGATACTTTGATCAAGTAACGGAAGTAAGGAAGGAGAAAGAGAAGTTAGGGAAATAAATACAGAAAGAGATAGAAGAGATGAACAGATAAAATGAGAAATACAAGTATATAGGGTGTCCGTAAAAAGTCAGAAAAGTAATGAAAATTTGTTAATGTTATTATTACAATTTATAGAGGGGTGTAAGGAAAGCAGTCAAGTATTTTAAAGGATTTTAGTAGTTAGGAAAAGGAGTAAAGAATGTCTAACTTTTACTGGTCCTAAAATCAATCTTATCGATGTAAATGCACTTCTATTATTTATAAATGTAAAATGTCAAATAAGTCTCTTGATACCAAAGAAAATGGTTTAGAAATGTATTTGTTCCAAGAATATTTGAAAGTGTACGTCAATCTATAATCGTTAGATATTTAAACTGCATACAAATGGAGAAACGACATTTGAATAACTATAATTTGTATATATTATGTTTGAGTTTACGAGATGTAATATTTGTTGATATTAGTAATAATTATTTTTTCGAACTAGACATATTACCCAGTAGCCAGATATTTTTTTGCGTAAAATATTTATAATCTAGTAATGATTTGTTAATAGTTAAAAATTATTCTCGCGTAAAATATTAATTTTAATAACATACGGAAAACGAGATATCACGTCATTCGTCCGTAATGTATTAAGATATCGAACAATCATATCATTACTGTAAGATAATAATCGTTTATATAAATCAAAATTTTTAATTTTAGTACTCATATAATTAAGACATTGTATACTCCTTTCGATTCTACAAGTTTCTTAAATATCGAGCTCTTTCTTTATATCATTCTGTATGTATATATCATCAAAAAATAAACAAAATATATATTACAAAGAGATTGCTTCATAAAATATACGAAACGAACTAAGTAACTGGAAAAAGACGTATCGTTGTTTAACTATATAGTAGCTCTTCATGCGGCAATTAGAAAAATGAAAGAAATTTAATATTGATAAATTAAGATCATCGAACTAATATCGATCTCAATCGGTAAGGCAGTATGTTACCTTAGGAATTTATTTATTCATATATAATTATATATATTAAAATAAATTATAGGTATGCGCTACTTGGTTAACTAAAAATTTCGTGTAGTTGTTACTAATTGTTATAAATTGAAAAATACAGTTAGAACCATACGGATTTATTGGATAACTTGATATATTGTATTATATACGATATTATACATTGTTTGTAAATATGTCTTCATAGCTCAGGTGGTAGAGCGCTCGATTGGGAAGCGAAAGGTCCTGGGTTCGAGTCCCAGTCTAGACAATTAAGTTCCAAATTATTAATAGTTCCATTTTAACTGTCGTACTAACGTTATATATGAGAAACACACTTTCGTTCGTTGCTTATACATTAATAACAGTTTAGTTAGTGTATAACTGCAAGTTCGTTGAATATTGTGTATTTATGTATAGCCTTGGTCGGGAGTAAGAATGGGATTGTTCGATAATTTGGACTAAAAGTTGTTCTTAGGTAGCTCAGATGGACAGAGCATTCGCCCAAAAATAAAGCGAGTGAAGACCATTTTTTTTCTTTTATAGAATTTCATCTCTAACTCACAACTTCTGAGTCTAAACAATTGCAAATTTCTCTCCTATATCCTATAACCACATTATATGATATTAAACGGGAACATTTATGTTTTATCTAAAAATTCATATATACAAATAAATATATATTTAATTATTATTATATTTTTAGTTGTACACTTAAATATCATAAAAAAAATATACATGCACAATTTGATTGACAGATAAGTTCGTGGAGATTCTACTATTATTACTTATATGATATATTTCTAAATATTGTTATAAAAATTGAGTTTAGGTGGAAGAATATATGTAGATTTATTTTTTATTATATTTTTAATCATATATTTATATATATAATTAGATAAATTTTAAATATACTATTAGGCTGATCTATACGTCCGATACTTTTTATTAGTTACTGCTAAAAATATAAACAAAATAATACTGATTTATTGAAAAATCTAATAAATCATATTATATACGATATTATACATTGTTTGTAAATATGTCTTCATAGCTCAGGTGGTAGAGCGCTCGATTGGGAAGCGAAAGGTCCTGGGTTCGAGTCCCAGTCTAGACAATTAAATTCCAAATTATTAATAGTTCCATTTTATCACGGCACGTACGTTATATATGAGAAACACAGTTTCGTTCGTTGCTTATACATTAATAACAGTTTAGTTAGTGTATAACTGCAAGTTCGTTGAATATTGTGTATTTATGTATAGCGTTGGTCCAGTGTAAGAATGGGATTGTTCGATAATTTGGACTAAAAGTTGTTCTTAGGTAGCTCAGATGGACAGAGCATTCGCCCAAAAATAAAGCGAGTGAAGACCATTTTTTTTTCTTTTATAGAATTTCATCTCTAACTCACAACTTCTGAGTCTAAACAATTGCAAATTTCTCTCCTATATCCTATAACCACATTATATGATATTAAACTGGAACATTTATGTTTTATCTAAAAATTCATATATACAAATAAATATATATTTAATTATTATTATATTTTTAGTTGTACACTTAAATATCATAAAAAAAAATATACATGCACAATTTGATTGACAGATAAGTTCGTGGAGATTCTACTATTATTACTTATATGATATATTTCTAAATATTGTTATAAAAATTGAGTTTAGGTGGAAGAATATATGTAGATTTATTTTTTATTATATTTTTAATCATATTTATATATATAATTAGATAAATTTTAAATATACTATTAGGCTGATCTATACGTCCGATACTTTTTATTAGTTACTGCTAAAAATATAAACAAAATAATACTGATTTATTGAAAAATCTAATAAATCATATTATATACGATATTATACATTGTTTGTAAATATGTCTTCATAGCTCAGGTGGTAGAGCGCTCGATTGGGAAGCGAAAGGTCCTGGGTTCGAGTCCCAGTCTAGACAATTAAATTCCAAATTATTAATAGTTCCATTTTATCACTGGCACGTACGTTATATATGAGAAACACAGTTTCGTTCGTTGCTTATACATTAATAACAGTTTAGTTAGTGTATAACTGCAAGTTCGTTGAATATTGTGTATTTATGTATAGCGTTGGTCCAGTGTAAGAATGGGATTGTTCGATAATTTGGACTAAAAGTTGTTCTTAGGTAGCTCAGATGGACACAGAGCATTCGCCCAAAAATAAAGCGAGTGAAGACCATTTTTTTTTCTTTTATAGAATTTCATCTCTAACTCTAACAACTTCTGAGTCTAAACAATTGCAAATTTCTCTCCTATATCCTATAACCACATTATATGATATTAAACTGGAACATTTATGTTTTATCTAAAAATTCATATATACAAATAAATATATATTTAATTATTATTATATTTTTAGTTGTACACTTAAATATCATAAAAAAAAATATACATGCACAATTTGATTGACAGATAAGTTCGTGGAGATTCTACTATTATTACTTATATGATATATTTCTAAATATTGTTATAAAAATTGAGTTTAGGTGGAAGAATATATGTAGATTTATTTTTTATTATATTTTTAATCATATATTTATATATATATTAGATAAATTTTAAATATACTATTAGGCTGATCTATACGTCCGATACTTTTTATTAGTTACTGCTAAAAATATAAACAAAATAATACTGATTTATTGAAAAATCTAATAAATCATATTATATACGATATTATACATTGTTTGTAAATATGTCTTCATAGCTCAGGTGGTAGAGCGCTCGATTGGGAAGCGAAAGGTCCTGGGTTCGAGTCCCAGTCTAGACAATTAAATTCCAAATTATTAATAGTTCCATTTTATCACTGGCACGTACGTTATATATGAGAAACACAGTTTCGTTCGTTGCTTATACATTAATAACAGTTTAGTTAGTGTATAACTGCAAGTTCGTTGAATATTGTGTATTTATGTATAGCGTTGGTCCAGTGTAAGAATGGGATTGTTCGATAATTTGGACTAAAAGTTGTTCTTAGGTAGCTCAGATGGACAGAGCATTCGCCCAAAAATAAAGCGAGTGAAGACCATTTTTTTTCTTTTATAGAATTTCATCTCTAACTCACAACTTCTGAGTCTAAACAATTGCAAATTTCTCTCCTATATCCTATAACCACATTATATGATATTAAACTGGAACATTTATGTTTTATCTAAAAATTCATATATACAAATAAATATATATTTAATTATTATTATATTTTTAGTTGTACACTTAAATATCATAAAAAAAAATATACATGCACAATTTGATTGACAGATAAGTTCGTGGAGATTCTACTATTATTACTTATATGATATATTTCTAAATATTGTTATAAAAATTGAGTTTAGGTGGAAGAATATATGTAGATTTATTTTTTATTATATTTTTAATCATATATTATATATATAATTAGATAAATTTTAAATATACTATTAGGCTGATCTATACGTCCGATACTTTTTATTAGTTACTGCTAAAAATATAAACAAAATAATACTGATTTATTGAAAAATCTAATAAATCATATTATATACGATATTATACATTGTTTGTAAATATGTCTTCATAGCTCAGGTGGTAGAGCGCTCGATTGGGAAGCGAAAGGTCCTGGGTTCGAGTCCCAGTCTAGACAATTAAATTCCAAATTATTAATAGTTCCATTTTTGCACTGGTACTAACGTTATATATGAGAAACACAGTTTCGTTCGTTGCTTATACATTAATAACAGTTTAGTTAGTGTATAACTGCAAGTTCGTTGAATATTGTGTATTTATGTATAGCGTTGGTCCAGGGTAAGAATGGGATTGTTCGATAATTTGGACTAAAAGTTGTTCTTAGGTAGCTCAGATGGACAGAGCATTCGCCCGAAAATAAAGCGAGTGAAGACCATTTTTTTTTTAACTATTTGCTTTGCGATTACTAAAGTTATTATGCAACGGTAGGATAGGAATTAATAGTTGAATATGTGACTGTCTTGGAATATCAAATGCTGTTGATTCCAGAAAGACAATAAAACAGGGTCTGTAAAAAGATAATAAACAGTGCTGATATGGTGTTGAGGACAGTTCTTCAAAACCAAAAAGAGGAAAGTAATAACGACATATTTAAAAAATATTTTATAAATAGTCTTTTTCTAGACTAACATATTTCGTTTTTTCTAACTGTATAAATGTGCTTTTAGATATATTCATTTATCATTAAGTACAATGAAAATATATAAAATATAATTTATTTAAATAAATTATCTTGTAAATTTTTTTATTATAGTTTATTTATATTTTACAATATTAAAAATGAATCATGTATTATTATTGAAGCAACTGATACATATATAATATAACTTTTTCTCGTGTTTTTTGCAGAAACAAATACCGAGTATTTCAAAATAGTGTATCTTGAAATTACTAGTTCTTAAAAAATTATATTTTTTTTATAGCAAAAATACTACTTTTTCTTAAGATTAATATATATTTCTGCATTAGAAACAAATAAAAAAGATATTGAAAAAGAGTGATACACCCTGTATATCTACTATAATACATCGTTTGTATTCAACAATGAAATATGTAAAAATAATTTATTAAATACTAATTAAAAAAAACAGCTGGAATGTTATAAACACAACTTTCTACAATCTTATTAAAAACGTAAAAAATATCAGGGTCTTTGATTTTTAAAAAAGTAATTTTAATTATAAAATTCCTTGGTCATTATGTCTTCCGATTCGAAAGATGCAATCTCATCCTAAAAGTAATTATTTCTGTAATATCAAAAACAATGAAAATAATTTAAACAAATGAGGGATCCTAAATATTTACCATAAAACATTCTTTGTATTCAGAAATATAAAAAAATCTGTTAAGTATTTTAAAATAAAATATAAGCCACGGTAAAACGCCGTTAACATAACTTTTTCTTTTTTTATTTACAAAAATAATATAAACATCTTTGTTCATGGAAATGATCTTGAATAGAATTATAATTTCTCCGATTTTATCTACATTATTTACAAAATAATATATACATCTGTATTATTAAAACTAATGAAAATATTGTAAATATTTGCTACGCTCTATATATTTAATATTAGTCAATGTTTATATTTTCGTATAAATAATAACAATAAAAATGAACAATAATGAAGTACTATTTAAGAAATTAAAACATATTTGGAAACTTGTGTATGAATAATTTTGTAACTCCCTGTAAATAAATACTAACTTAACCATTTTCATTATACACAAATTATATATATAATGATTATAATAATATGATCACATTATCACTAATATTAACATAGTGACAGGAAAATCCGTCAGGAGACGCCTCTCAAAGTCACACGACTCGACATTATAAAATATAATTATGAGATTACTAACTATATATCTACGTTGTCGTAGGTAATGCCTGTTCGTAGCCCCTAGACAACAACGAATTCGTCAACCGACGACTAGGAGAGGCTAATAAAGTTAAAACTAGGAAATGAGAGCAAGCAATTCGTCAATTAGGAAATAATTGCGATGGCAACGTCGAACATTGTTGCCAAAGATAGAAACCTCTTCGATAGGAAAGAAAAGATCGACATTCTGCCATCTACCGTCTGATAGCTCGGTTCAGTCAAAACCACGCGAACTTATTATCATTGTTCACCTAAACGTTATATGTGTCTATAGTTATGAAAGTGGTTTAAGTCATACATTTCTTGTTTCGTGATATTTAAAGGATTACATTTGGATATTAAATGAATTTTATATAATATTGAAATAACACAAAAACTATCTAACGGTTCATTTTTGACAATATCGTGAAAATTACATTGAATTATTATAATTTAGTTGAAAATAATGTGATGTAAAGTAACTAATAAACTTATTTTTTTTTTATTTTGACACTTTCATAATTATGGGCACATATTAATTGTTAGATGTATTATCGTCAAGTTGTTTGTCATTAGAGTCTTTATCAATCTATTTTCAATCAATTTTCGATTTCTATTCGTATTATTATTATTTAATTTTGTTAATTTACATTACATTACATTACATTACATATATATATATATTCAAATTTAATTTCGATTATTATATATTTGATTATATTATTAATTGTAAATACTTCAACTTATTACTTTCTGTTATACCAATTCTATTATATTATTTTTCTATATTATTTATGTTTGACAAAGAACTCGACAAATAATACAAGTATATTTTACTTTGTTATATTAAAACAGTGTATTATAGAATCAGTGGTCAGTGTTTTCTGCACCAGTCACGTAAGTTACGTCCTTGAATTTTTGTTATCTTTATTTTATTGAAATTTCGCAATACATTGGATCACTCAACTCCTATATTTGTCTCACTTTCCTTCTGTTAGTCGAAATTACTCATAGATTGGGTATTTTTATTCATATATTTGTTAGGGAAATCCTAACCGGCGCCAAACAATTCATTTTTATCTTAATTAATAAATCTAATATTGTCTTAAACTCAAAGCCCTGACCCAGGCCTGGCCAGATGAAGGATTCATTCTTTTAGTCTTAAAATAAGTAATTCTTGTCTCAAAATATACATTTCAACTGATTAGGATATCTTTTATTATTAATATTTTTATTAGAAATGACTTTTCTCTAATCTTGAATTTCGATTAAGGGGAGAAATACGTGTGGAGGCTTCAAAAAATTTAATTTTTTTTTTTTTATAAATCGCTTGTAAAATTATTATAAAATATAGTCATCAAATTTCAAGTCAAAAATCCAAGCCGTTCAAAAGTTATAAACGAATAAGTGAGCGGCCGTCGTTCAAGTGTCGGAACGCGTGGCATGTAATACGGAACGGTCGAGCTTTTTTCAAACGCGTTTTTCTCAAAACGACTTTTTTCGGATTTGTGTACACTCTAGCTTACAAAGTTTTTAACCAATCATTTTGAAATTTGGAATATAGTTTCTTTATATAATTACGCTCTATTTGAACCTAAATCATAAGCGATATCTTTGTTTAAAGTATTTTTTTTATAATGAACAATATATGAAAAAATAGTAAAAAATCATGCTTTATGTTCACACCACTCTAAAAAATACAAATGTTCGTTTTTTCTAGGAAAATGAGGTTCAAATAGAAGATACACATATAAGAAAAGTAATTTTTCTTTGTAATTGATTTCTGATCAAAATTGTGGCTTCCAAGATGTACACAAACTGCTCAGTCGGATAGAAACCTAAAATGCGTGAAAGCTTATATCTCCGCTAGTTTTCGAGATAAATCTTGAAAAATTTCGAAATATGTTCTCAAATATATGTGTAAAATGACCTTATGATATTAATAAATGACACAAATTTTTAATACGTTAAAAAAATTCATGAAAATTACATAATGAAAACATCGTTTTACACGTATTTCCCCCCTTAATCGAATGAAGATTTTTAGTATCGCAATAAATGTTAAATTCAAAGTCACGTTAAATCCTTTGTATATACAAACGTTGACTCCTTAGGGTTATAAGGGGTCGATCTATCTCGTAAATCCGAGTGTCCGAGAATTTCCAGAGAAGCTGTTTACTCGAGCATGCATATGTATGCGCTTACTGCGTGTACGACGGTACTGTTAAACAACAAATAGAAAATAACTGCCAATTAACGTTGCTACCTTAGAAAAAAAAAAAAACTCGATTACACGTATATTATAATATATGTATATACTCTTACGTTGAAGCATACAGGGTGTCCAAAAAAATTACGATCAAATATTACGTATTTACTGAGATTAAATAGATGTAAGAAGTTCGTATAAACAAATATCCGAAATATGTAAACATTTATAAATTTATTTAGCTAAATTCCTGTTAAAAATCGTTGTATAGAATCGTATACGTGTACTATAATTTGAAATGACTCATTGTCAGTTGGCCATCTATGTCATTTGATTTAATGCGAAAGAGTTGATTTATAAAAATACGATTGAAACTGAAGATGAACTTTGGTATTATATTTAAAATGCATTTACTATTATTTCTAATACAGTTGGAATATTTTTAAGAGTTCTGCAATTACTTATTCGTCCAATGGAAGTCTGCTTTCTTAGAGTGGGAGGAATTTTAGAATAATTTTTATAGCTATAAGAATAAATCATATTGATTTTTTATAGAATATATCTTTTGCATAAAGCATTTTCAGAAATAAATTTATATAAACATTTTTTCCATTTTTTTTATTTCAGTAATACGTAGTATAAATTTTGTCCTAACTTTTGAAGGCAACTTGCACGTACGAGTAAATAGTACGAAAAATTTTATTTAATTAGATCATTTTTAATATCCTCAATGATCACAATTTTTGTTATGATAGAAATTAGATAATATCGTTCAAAGAAATAAATTCAAAGATACATAAATTTTATATTTTTTCAAAGTAATTTTTTTAAATCGTCGAAATCATTGATGTTTTTTAATTAATACAGTATACTTTTTTTCATTCGAAGAACTTAAAATTTTGTAATGAAAAGACTTTGAGATGACCTTGAAAGCAAAATTACATATTTAAACGATTTAAAAGAAATATTTCAATATTACATGTTCACTTCTAAAATATAGATTGATGTTATCTGATGTTATATAAATCGTAGTTAACGTTCGAAATGATGTTTTTTTCGTATCAACATGTTTCCTAACAGTATATAACAACTGTGTTAACACTATAGTAAGACGTACAATCAGAGATTGCAATGCTCGTTTGAAAGTATTTGCTCAGATTGCAGTACATGTCATAATAACACGTTGTATTATATCTTGCACGGTAGTAAGTATGTAGATTATTCATGATAAGCATTATTTGTTATTTTACTTTTAAAAAAAAATGTGAAAAGAAATTTTTATTATATTTCTTTCTTCTTTTTATTATAATTAATTTATTTTTATTTGTACCATACATACGTTAAGCAACCATGATTTGAAAAATACTGTATACACCCTGTATACATTAAAGGTTCACGTAATATTAACTAATAGATAATAATTAATTTTGATTTAAATAAACACAGCACTGCATTTATTTTTTATTAATATAATTCGAATATCTTTTGCTAAAATAATTAAAGTTTTTTATAATAATTATATATAAAATATTGTCTTTTATGATATTACTTCATATTTATAATACGAAATATATTCGTAAATATATATGTATTATATGAAGGTCAACTATATAATATATACGTTCGTATATCTTAAGTATTAACCAATGTATAGTAATTTTGTTTAAATTGTTTGAATTGTATTAATTTATTGTTATTAAAATTTCAATATATTTTATTAAAATCTTTAACATATTTTTATTAACCAATTCTATATAAAATGTTGTCTTTTATAATACTAATTCATATTTATAATACGAAATATATTCCATTTTATATGGGGGGGGGGGGTTCAAATATATAACACATGTGTTCCTATTACTAAGTTAGTGACTCATCATTTGTTTTTCATACATTTATCCTTCTCTTGTATTTCCTAACATGAAATTAGGTTCTCTCTAGTGTATACCTATGAGAACTACAACAGCTGACGTTCGGTCAAAAGCTTTCGATAGTAATAGAGTGAAATATCCTGTTTACTTCGATGATAACGTTTAGGGAACATGCAAGATTGTTGAGTAGTCGTACGTGTACAAAAACCGTTAATGCTACTATAAAATTAACAACCCATAATTACTATAATACATCTGTTAAGTTTACAGATATTTGAGAAAAAACCGAAACTATTTTCTTTTGTTTTTCGTTACTATTTTTAATATCGTTAATATTACAATAACCAAAAAAAAAAGATAAATAAAATTTATTTTACAGATTTTTCAAAATTATCATTTCTTTCATTATAAAATATAACGATTAAAAAATAAATTATTTTATTTTCTATTATATATTTGTAATACTACTAATTTTATTACAAACAAAATAAAAATTATTTATTCGAATAATTATTATTTCAGTCATTGTAAAACAACATTGCGTATGTATTGTTTTCTTATTTGAATATAAATTTTATTCTTTATTATTTGAAGTATATATAATTTTTTATTATTAATTAAAAAACACTATTTTAACGTGTTAAAGTTAATTGTTGTATTATTAATTATAAATCGAGATAATTTGTGTTTTAATGATTTGAATAAAACTGTATGCTTGTGTGTGTCCTACTATTTTTTA
Source organism: Polistes fuscatus (assembly GCF_010416935.1). NCBI lineage: Eukaryota > Metazoa > Arthropoda > Insecta > Hymenoptera > Vespidae > Polistes > Polistes fuscatus. Next base: position 741,969 of record NW_025113086.1, on the reverse strand, counting down.
GTATTTTTACTTTTTATATAATAAATAAAAGAAAAATATAACCTCAAAATAATATTGTTGTAATAATGTAATATATACTGTTTCAGTCATTTTAAAACAAGTGGTCGACAATCCATCGTTTAGACGAGAGTTAGAAGAACGGTGAGTTGTAAAAAATAATATAAACTTTAATAAAAATATGTAGCATACAAAAATGCAAGTATTAATTTGAGTATATTAATTATAAATAAGATCATACTTTAAAGTTTTATTACACGGAAATTTAGAATTCCTAGATGCATGCTAATGCAATCTATTTTTTTGTCTACATCTGATAAACCTATTCCCGAATTTATTGCACATGTTTTATTTATACACTATATAATAATAATTCTAAAAATCAACAATAATTTCAGTTCAAATTACTCGCATTATTTCTTCGATATTTTGATGATTAATATTTACATATAATATAAAGTGTAAAAATTAATTTGGTGCCTTTTAAAAATAAATAAATAAGTCTTACCATCTTCATTACTAATAGTTTTTATTTTAACTAATTTTCCAGCATTTCATAACTATAAATGAAAGTACTTAAACGTTATAAAATAGCCAGCTATTAGTTACATTCAAAATTAGAGTTATAAATAATTGAATATCATGCCACCGAATTAATTTTTAAATCTTATATATTACATAACCTATAAATTTTCTCTACACGTAAAAAGAACCATTCGTATTTTTGATTCACATATTTTTATTACACCCTATATATTATAATAATATTATTAACAACCTACAATCAATTTCGCCTCAAATTACTCGTATTGCTTTCTCGAGATCAAAATATTTTTATTTCTATTGTTTCTTTCATTTTATTTTAACCTCAGGCTTGTCAGATCATTTTCTACTCGCTCTGATTTATTTTTATGATCCACGTCCATATACAGAATGATTCACGATAAAGAGAACACCTGAATATCTCTGTTATTTGACTTGGTATAAAAAAAATACTTCTGAGAATGAAGTTATACTATTTTAAATGACAAATGTAATAATACTGATGATCATTTTCTAAAAAAAATTTCAAAAACACACACACACAAAGTAAACTTCATTTTTTTAAATGAAATATATAATAATATATATAATAAAATAAAATATATAATAAAATATATAATAAAATATATATATATATAGATGTTCTCTTTATCGTGAATCACCCTGTATATATACGTATATACAGATACATTCAATAAATATCTAACATACTTCGAACATCAAGAAATGTAGGTCTATAAAATTGACTTTTCTTTACTCGCATAACATTCGATTTTATTCATAAAATAGTTGCTAGAAAATTATTCCACCGGTCGAATAAAAACTGAGAACGTTCGATGTTTATTGATCCGGTTGGTAATAAATAAAAAAAAAAAAAGAACAATTATAGTCGGTTTAAAAATCGGTCAGTTCGAATCGGTAAACCGATTTTCTCGTTAGTTAGGTTTTCGTGTCTCCCAGTGAAAGTCCTTCTTCCGGTTGGCATATTTCTCAGTGATCATGCAGAAATCCGGTTCTTACGGTAATTGAAAAACCACCAACCGAAGCGAATATAACTAGCAAACGTAGAAACAGTGAACGCGCGCGAGCGCGCGCGCGCAGGTGCCTCGATCGCATATTCCAAACGATAAATAATTTATGAACAGTTTCATGTATGTTCGAGAAAATGTGAATGAATGAAATGTTTCTTACGTATTACAATTATATATCTGTGACGATGATTTAACCGAACAAACTATGCCACTCATTTTAGTTTTCTAATTCGATCTAACGATCGACCGGTTACGTTTAAAAGCCTTTGAGCGACAATTATAGTCACTGAAGTTCTCCAACAGTTAAATTTAAGTTTATTACTCTTGCTTGCTTGCTTGCTTGGTTGCTTGCGTTTGATAATTAACCTTTGAACTATGTACGATATACGATCTTGTAAGGTGAAGATTAACGCAAGATAGAAAATCGAAATATTGTACATGTACGACTGAGATTCATTAATGACGGATAAGAAACGTTTACTCCCTTTCAGTTGTCTGTCTTTCTTTTTTCAATTATCTTTTTGCTAGTCATTTTATATCAATTAGGTTATTAATGGATTTCATTTTTCGTCTCTTAACGTATATTATTATTGTTATTATTTTTTAATAATATGTTTTAATAAAAATATATTCCGTGTAGTTCAATGATGAAGATTTATGTCTTTCAGTTTATTGTCTTTATTTTTCAATTTAGTTTTTGTCAGTCATTTTGACTTTATCAAAGTGATTATTGATATTCATGTGAATTTAAATCATTATTTTTATTATACATTTTATTTAAAATATATCATGCATAGATTAATGGTGGATAGTATGTCTTATCAATTTTCTATGTTTCTTTTTCTACTCGTTTTCTTTGAATATTTCTTATTTTATTGTAAGATTATAAATTTTACGATTATTATTAATAATATAATTTATTAAATATTTATATTTTTTGTAGTGACACATAGCGAACGTTTGACTCTTCTAATTTTTTATATATTTTTATATATTTGATTCTATTGGTAATTGTGAGATTAAATTCTTAATGATTTTTAATTTTGATGTGAAATATATATATCAATATTTTTATTAAAAATAAAAGTGTACAGTTTTTAATATCGGATGATGATCATTTACATAAATCCGATATTACTTATCCAACTCAATAAAATAAAAATGGAATAAAAGCAACTAACGATTATGATCAAACCTTCCCCCTCCCATCCCTCACATATTTTTTCCTCTTACAACATTTTTCATCTTCCCAATCCTAATCATCAATCATATCTCAAATTGCAAAAGGGTTAGGGTAATTGACCGGGAGCAGATGTACGCGAAAAAGAAAAAAGAAATACAAGACACATCAAAAGGATGGAAAACAAAAGGCACCGATTTTCAATTTCACGGGTAAACAAAAGAGGGATACGCGATTTTTAAGACTCTCTTTCTCTTATTCCTGGTGTTACTCGGTGTTTACCATAAAAAAAAGTGTTTAAAAAGAATTTAAAAAAAAATCCTCCAACCAACCAACCAACCCCGTTCCTCCTTTACCTCAGGGAGAAAGACAGAAGGTAAAAAAAAGAAAGAGAAAGGGTGACGAAGGATAGCGCGTTCGAGCGGTGCTATCGTCGATCGGTCGCGCGAGTTTGTCGTTGAAACTGAAAAGTCTCTGTATGTGTGTATATATATATATATGTGTACATCTGTGTTCGTGTTTACGTGTTGGGTGTAGGTATAGGGAGATAACGACTTTGCCGGGTGCAGATCGCAACGTAGATTTATCTGACCCGACGAGCACCGACGTTGTTTCCCCATTGGTCCCTCCCCTCCCCCCTCCTTCTGCCACATCTCCCACCACCATCTCCCCCCACTCCTTCCACTTCTCATTCTTCTTTTTCTCCACCCCGTGTTGTGGTGGTAATCGCACGGCGGCGGTCCCTCACTGAATTCCGAATGCGATGAGGAGAAATGGTGTGGGCTGTTTGGGGTGTTTGGAGAATTGGCGGGAAGTGGAACGGGGAAAAGGGTGAAGGGGCTGGCTGGCTCAGCGGAAAAAGATGGAGAAGAAAAAGGGATAAAGGAGAGAATAAAGGAAATAAGGGGAAAGGATGGCCCGAAAACGATTCAGATCAGAATTCTTAACGCATTGTGAGAGATTTACGAATTCGTGGTAAATTCGGACACGTTTCGATTATTTCCTAAAGATTTGTTCCCTTTTTATGTTTTTCTTTTTCTTTTATTTAAGGTTGATTATGAATTCGTGGGATGTTAGGGTCAATTGGTAAGCGTGTATCTTGCTGATCGTTTGAATAAGCGTTTTGCTACCTTTTTTTTTTGTTTGTTTTTTCATGTTGTACGATTCCCAATAGATTTGTTTGCGATAAGACAAAGGTAAAGTGAAAATGAATTAAACATATTAACTTCTTGTGTGTATTGATATTATTATTTTTTATAATTATATTTTACAATCGTATATGCATGCGTGAAAATTTTGAAAATAATTTTCTGGTTCTGAAACTGTTTTTTATTTATTTATTCTATTTAAACTAAATTAAGTGTCATATTAGATATTTAGCTTTTATTAAAGAAATATAATTAAGTTATAAATTCATACTAGAAATACACTGAATCTATGCAAATTCAAGACGCGATGTAAATACCCAAATAATTCATATTTAAAAAGAAAAATTCGTAATTATTTAATTTCTAAACACTAAGTTGGAATAATTCCAACATTATATAGAATCCACTTAATTATAAATAAAAATAACACTATAAGAATGATCATAAAGATACAAAATCAAATTTCTCAATTTATGCAAATTAAAGAACCGATAAAAGTACCAAAATAATTTAAATAAAAAAAAAAGAAAAAGATTCTCTGATTAATTTAATTACTACAAAAATCACTGAAAAATTCCTACATTCTTTAAAATCCAACGAATTATAAATCAAATTGTAGATAACACCTTTTATAAAACTGTTAGAAAAAAAAAACATAAAAAATGAGATAAAAAGATGAAATATAAGATCTTAGAAATGATACAATATATATATAATATATTATCAAGTCTGTCCCATGTCACTTTCCTTTAGAAAGAACAAAACTCACCAAAGATTATGCCAACTCGTGAGTAGAATAATGAAACCGATGAGAGACGCGACAACGAAGAAAACTTTCGTTCGGATCTTTCGGCACGTGGCTTTGATACTTTGAGAACGATACGCGAGTAAACTACCTGATGCATCTTCTATCGTCTTTCATACCAATGGGGGGGGAAATTTTTTCTTCTTACTTTTCTAAAGAACACTTTATAGGTCGGCACGAAGTACAAACTCAAAGCTCCAATGTTCTCGATGCACTTTAAAATGTTCGAACTCATCGTTAATTCGAGTTCTTAGGAAAGAAGGAATACCGACTAACATTAACTATTTTCCCTTTAAACGTTACCGATCACCATGAAACTCAAGTTCACAGTCGTAACCAAAGAGAAATTAAAAACAAACCTGCCGGGGTTGTAAAAAGATTGACCAGCGTTTATAAATATTTTTTTTTGTTAAAAAATATTTTTCAAAAAGTAACCTTTTCTTTCAAAGTAGTTAAAGAGGTAACACTTTTAAACCTAAGTATTGGTTGCATCGTTGGAACAGGCGTCTCTACAAATGGAAGACATTTATTTTCTTTTATTCTCTCTCTCTCTCTCTTTCTCTTGTTCTTTCTGGTTGAATCGATACCTATAATTTCAGGATACCGCATATCCCATAAGTTGCTACTACTATAAGAACGTTGCTAGGTAAAATACTACGTGTAGAGTAGCTATAGTGTTCTTTCTGGTGTGCAGTATACCTTCCAGTTTCAGATCGAAACTTATTCAAGCAGGTAGTAGTAGGTCTGTCGGTCTGTCGGTTTCTCGGTCGGTTGGTTGGTTGTTTGATAGGTTGCCCCTGCGAAAATTACTTTGAAACGATAGCCGAGGTAGTCATCGTCGCTCATTTTCGTTTCTTACACGCGCGAACTAATATATGAAAATGTTCGATCTCCGCCTTTCTACGAGCCTTCTCTCTTAGGTTAGACTTCTGATTTCTACGAGCACGAACGTGAACTAAATCGCGATCTATTTCGTACCGATTTATATCGATCTCTGCGATCGTATATTTTGAATTTTTTTTTTATTTCATTTTATTCGTATCTTTTATACGACGATATTATGAAAGATAAATAGGAGAAATCTAGAAATTTTATTTTTTTTTAGATCTATAGTACTAAGAATGGTTGAATAAGCGAAAGTATAGTTTACATCATTTCTAGTTTTTTTTCTTTTTTTTTCTTTTTTTTATCATATATCAGATTTCTTACGAGAAGGTTGTATGACGATATATCTCGTATATTATTTGTAATTTATTGTTAATAATGTTTTTTCGTTAATTTTTGCTTCAATCAATTTTTTATATTGTTTTGTTATGAATAATAACGAAGATTTATATGTGGAAAAATATTAAATGATTAAAAATATACATTTTTTGTTATGTTATTTTTCATCTAGTAAGATATTTTACAATATATTACAATTTTTATCAACATCAGAATTACTCAGAATTTTAATTTCAGCATTTGTAGAAAAAAAATTCAAAATTCGTCAGTTTTATGGTCTTTTTTTTAATCTAATGTGATTATATGTATTTAAAACGAATATATGGTACGAAAAAATCTATTTTTTTTTAAATAAAATATTTAACATAATAATGATTATGAACTTTTTTTCAAACCATACATAACCTAAAAATATATATATATTCACTGTGTATGGTCAACAATAAAAGTTAAGTCAAATATCAAATTCGTAACTATTTTTTTCAATAAAATATTAAAAGTAGAGATCTATGTGCACTATACTTTTACTGAGTTAAATATATTTATTAGAAATAAGAGGAATTGTTAAATATTTATAAAATGTTAAATGAAAAATGTTTGTTAACGTAATTCATTATTTTATTAGAAAACAATAGTAATCCTTTTATTTAATAAAAAAAAAAAAAAAAGATTTAATTTTTTAATTATTGTGCGAAGTCTCACATGTGTGACCACAAGGTATTAACAATCACAACGACATTGAATTACTTTCAAAACCATAAGTAACCTAAAAAAACCACTGAATATTAATATATTATATATAATAAGACAATGATATTGAACTTCTTTCAAAACCACAAAAGAACTTACCAATAACTGATAATATATAATATATACTGATCATGATAAGCAATAAAAAATAAAAATAAAACAATACAGGTGTACCAACATACATGAAAAAGTGGTAACCAATAAAAGTTTGGAATCCGCAATGTGTTAAGGTAACATATAGTTCGGTTTTCGGCAATGACAATCATTGTTGTTGGAATTCGAAGGAGTGACTGTAATTTCGAGACATTCAAGCGAGTCCTTGCGCCTGCAATTTCATGCCGCGTTAAGAAACTGATCGAACCCGCGGGCTGTGAATTCGCCGTGTGTAGTAGATACGTACCGTTCCCCAAAATGTATCCCAAAATGAAAAGGGAGAAAAAAAAAGAGAGATAGAAAGAGGAATGGGGTGGAGTTTTAAGGCGGGAAGAGATTTTAAAATTGTCCAGCCCTTCGGAGACGAGGCGGTGATCGTTAAGCGATCGCAATTTCCGCCGATCGAGTCGCCCTCGTCATCCTCCAGGCGCGGAATGCAATAGCAAGTTCGAGAAGAGCCTATCGGCCGATACGCGTTTTCATCCTGCATAATGAACACGCATCGAACCTGCGTGTTTTCGTCGAATCACCATTTGGTCCCCCTAGTCCCCCTTCCCACTTTATCAACCCTATAAGAAAATCATCCGATTCTTTAGCAGTGCATCGTATATTTTAGTGATTGTTCTTAATAACGAGTTGTTGAATCAATTTCCACTTGTAAGACATTTTGGTTAATCGGTTCTTGCAAGTCTTTCGAGGTTAGGTCATTCGAATGTGATAACCAACAAAGTTCATATTATTTTTTTAGGTTATTTTTTTACTTTGTCTCGATTGATTTTAAAGGGACACGAATTTTTTCGGGTTTCGTGATATTAATAAGAAATATATTATATTTTTTGATATGTCAAATAATCAAGAAAGTTATTGATGTTTTAGTTAAAAAAGATAAATAATAAGCTAACTTTGAAGTGTTACGAATTTTCTTGGTTTCTTAATATTTCTAACGGGAATAATAACATTTGTTAATGCTCGTAAAATTTTTTAAAGATTCGTAAAGATTCTTAAATAGTAGGTTTTATCTTTCGGTAATCGTTTTTAATAACGGGTTGTTGATTTAATTTCTATTGAGACTTTTACGTTAATCGTCTTTTATATTTGCTTCGAGGTTAATTCGAATTTGATAATCAAGAAAGTTCATATCATTTTGAGGTTATTTTTTAATTTGTTTCTATTGATTAAAACATCACAAATGTTTTTCGTTATCTAATACCAATATATAGTATAATATATTTTATATTTTAGTATTAGGTGGACAAGAAAGTTTATGCAGTTTAAATCAATAGAAACTAACTAATGTAAGTGAAAAATAACCTAAAAATGGTATGAACTTTTTGGGTTACCTGATACTTTAAGTACAAAGATTAAATACATTTATTGTAAGCTATTTACGTTCTACTTCGGTTTGAAGAATTTTAAGTGGTACTTTGCATCTTTTGGCGATTGTGCAGACTAACGGGTTGTTGAATTAATTTCCATTAAGAGACGTTTATGTTAATCGTCTCCTGCAGGTGCTTCGAGGTTAGGTCATTCGAATTAGGTAATTAAAAAAGATAGAACCATTCTTCAGTTTTTTATCATTTATCTAATACTAAACAAATAAAAATTGAAATCAGAAAAATCTTTTCTGGTTGCTCGATGTTATTAAAAGATATATTACATGCTGTAGTATTCGGTAACTCAAAAAGTTATTGCCATATAAATCAATAAAAACAAATAAAAAATGTAACAAGGTATTTGTTTTGTTATCAAATATTTCAAACACTTTAAGAATACAAATTCTTAACCTTCGCTGAGTTTTATTTGATTTTGAAAAATTCCGTAGCAATGCGTCACATCTGGTGAGAATTATTTTTTCAATACGTACCGTGTCAAATCGATTTTTGAAGATTTTCCGTAAAACCGCATGGGGTCCTAAACGGTCTAGGTAAAAAACCGAAGATTTCAAATATCTTAGATGAAAAGTTCAGATTAGATTATATGCCGCACAGAATAACTTAATGACGAGTTTGAATAATTTTTATAAATCACTTACATTAATCGTTTCGTACAGGTGTTTCGAATAAACAATTAAATAACCAAAAACATTCGTTTCAATTCTAAATCTATTTATCATTTGCTTAACTAAACTTTTTTTAGTTATCTTAATTTAATAATTAATGATATGTAAAATATTATTTACTGATAATAGATAAAGAAGAAAGTTAATTTCATTTTAATTGATGAATGATAAATAAATTTAGAATAAGGTATGAACTTTCTTGATTAGTTAATATTTCAGCCGAGAAGATTAAGAAAACTTTCGAATTGTGGCTACGGTCATTAAATATTTCGTGTATTAATTACACGAGATAAGAGTATCCGTGCGAAAATATTTTAAATCTAATTTTGTTTAAAAGTACGTGCTCCGTTCGCACGCGACTGAAAATATTGTATCCTTTTGTGGCTGAGCTATAGCAAGTTCTCGTTTAACGTACAAATTGCTTTACAGTCTAAGTCCTTTCTCTCTTAATGACCGAGTAGCACGCCAAGTGGTTCAACTTGATCTTCTAATAGGGTGCACTATTGCATAAACCTTGCTCGTTACATCTTATCTTTCAAGGTCAAAACACAAAACTTATAAATTTATTCCTATTTCTGTTTAAAAAATCATTACCAATAAATAAAACTTAATTTTAAATTAAAATTAACTTCATCTAGGCAGCGTATTTTTAATTATAACTGTAAATTAGATTTCCGATGCAAAATTTTAAATCAATTATGCGTATTTCGTATATGATGATGACAATGATTATTATAATTATTTTTCGGTAGAGAAAAATATTTAAACCATTTAACTGCTTTCTCTTGCTTGCTTCATCCCGTCTTTCAAGGTCAAAGTAAAAAATATAAAATTTCACCTATTTCTGTTAGAAAAACTATTATCGATATACAAGAACTTAATTTCGAATTAAAATAAACGTCATCCAGACAATATAAATTTAATTACAATTGTAAGCCAAATCTCTGATGCAAATTATTAATGAATTCCTATTTCGTATACTTATTGTAACGTAATAATAATAATCATTATTATTATGTTTCTATAGAAAAAAAAAGATATTTAAATTAGTTCAAATTAAATCGATCGAAGAAGCATCGGAGAATCGAAAAGGGAACTCGTGCAGCTGACAGAATATAAAAGTTTGTTTCGTTCATAGGAACTGGTGGCTCGTGCGTGCCGATTTGAATGCGAGTTAAACGAAGATTTATGCGGTGGCACGTAAATATAAACAACAATATGCAATCCTCGACTCATTGTCCCGAACGAACAAGGCGCGAGAGCTGACCAATGCGAACTAATAAGCACTCCGTACCACAAACCTTTTCCTTTTGCTCTTCTTATACAAAAATACGCACATATACCAACATTGAAATACAGATATACGTTCCCGTAGCTAGATGATGAGGAATATATTTACTCATTGTATGTGTATAGTATATACATGTGTATGTACTTACTTACTACCGCACCTCTCAAGACTAATCAACTGAGATGCTCTTTAACGAGCAACCACCAGCCGGATCCATTCGGACAGTTTCATCCTCCCGCGTTTTTTGCTTTAACCCAGCCGGAAATTTGTCTGTCGTTGCCCTAATACGTCCTCTGTCACGAGTCACGACATCCCATCTATCCATCAAAAAGGTTACTGTATCTAACCCAACTACTAACATCAAACACAAGTAGCCTAAATTTGTTTTTTTAACTTCCCACGTGACGTTCCCCAATCAGTATTTGAATAGGTTTAGAAGGACTACGTTAAAAGATTTCCTCGTCAAAATAAATTCCTAATGGATTTATTGGAAACATTTCTTTTACATTCGTCAATACAAAAATCGAACCCAACGAATTTGTGTAAACCATCAAATTTATGATTCAAGTTTATCTATTGTACATTACACGTAACATTTCGATCAATATTTGTATCCTTGTCGTAAAAATAAATTCTCAATCGATTGATATAAAAAATTCCATAAGCAATCATCAATATTTAGTCCAACAACTATCCTTATAAACATAAGTAAATTAGGTTTATTTCTTCAACTACTCATGTAATATTTCTATCAATATCTGAACAAGTTTTGGAGAGAAAGTGTTTATATTAAATTTTTGGTGTTACTTATGTTACAATTTGAAATATGTAATATAAAAATCCATTTATTTGTATAAATAACATATAATAAAAATAAAATACAATAATTTGTGTAAATAATATTATAATATTATTTATATTTATTATAAATATTATTTACATATTATAAAATTATTAATAATATAAATAAATTATATATCAATCAAAAATTGACCATACCAAACCCAACAACACTATGAAAACCATCAAATGTACAGTCCAAGTTTATCTGTTATACTTAAAACAAAACATTTCTATCAATATTTGAACAAGTTTAGGAAAGAAAGTGTTTATATTAAATTTTTGGTGTTGCTTATGTTACAGTTTGAAATATGTAATATAAAAATCCATTCATTTGTATAAATAACATATAATAAAAATAAATACAATAATTTGTGTAAATAATATTATAAATATTATTTATATATCATAAATATTATTTTATATTTTAAAATTATTAATAATATAAATAAATTATATATCAATGCAAAATTGATATATAAATACCAAACCCAACAACACTATGAAAACCATTAAATGTACAGTCCAAGTTTATCAGTTATACTTAAAACAAAACATTTCTATCAATATTTGAACAAGTTTAGGAAAAAAAGTGTTTATATTAAATTTTTGGTGTTGCTTACGTTACAGTTTGAAATATGTAATATAAAAATCCATTCATTTGTATAAATAACATATAATAAAAATAAAATACAATAATTTGTGTAAATAATATTATAATATTATTTATATTTATTATAAATATTATTTACATATTATAAAATTATTAATAATATAAATAAATTATATCAATCGAAAAATTGTGTAACCCAAACCCAACAACACTATGAAAACCATCAAATGTACAGTCCAAGTTTATCAGTTATACTTAAAACAAAACATTTCTATCAATATTTGAACAAGTTTAGGAAAGAAAGTGTTTATATTAAATTTTTGGTGTTGCTTACGTTACAATTTGAAATATGTAATAAAAATCCATTCATTTGTGTAAATAACATAATAAAAATAAAATACAATAATTTGTGTAAATAATATTATAATATTATTTATATTTATTATAAATATTATTTACATATTAAAAAATTATTAATAATATAAATAAATTATATATCAATCGAAAAATTGTGTAAACCAAACCCAACAACACTATGAAAACCATCAAATGTACAGTCCAAGTTTATCTGTTATACTTAAAACAAAACATTTCTATCAATATTTGAACAAGTTTAGGAAAGAAAGTGTTTATATTAAATTTTTGGTGTTGCTTATGTTACAATTTGAAATATGTAATATAAAATCCATTCATTTGTATAAATAACATATAAAAAATAAAATACAATAATTTGTGTAAATAATATTATAATATTATTTATATATCATAAATATTATTTACATATTATAAAATTATTAATAATATAAATAAATTATATCAATCGAAAAATTGTGTATACCAAACCCAACAACACTATGAAAACCATCAAGTTTACAGTCCAAGTTTATCTGTTATACTTAAAACAAAACATTTCTATCAATATTTGCATCCTTGCCATAAGAATATATATTCCTTATCGATCGATAGAAAAATTTCATTAGCACACGTTAATCCGAATGATCTCGGTAAGGTTCGATTCGACCGCCCAAGACGATCCTATTTAAAAGGCAATCACCTTACTCCTCTTCCTTAGCCGTCGTTAGTAGTCTCCTTGTTGCTCTATTCAAGAGATTGCTCGATAGATGAACAAAATTACTATTCTCGATCGCGAAGGATGATAAGCAATACGAGAAGCTCTAATTTAAGATTGAATTTTTTCTTCATCTTCATAATGACTTTTTAATGTAATATAATATCAAGTAATATTGTCAAAAAACAAAAAAGAACAAGTATATATACATACATCATTGGATTAAATCGCACAAACTCGGAACGAACGAATCTTACGTTAATTAATATGAAAAGGAAAAAGAAAAAATAATAAGAGAAAAGAAAATGAAAAAACAAATGTCTACTCACGCTTATGTCCTCCATAATGTAATTTTCCAGACGAACGAAAATTCCCACGAAGTTTAATGTTAAACTCAACGACGAATATAATAGTATATAAACACACACATAACAACCAACAACAATCAACCAACAACACTCGCGTTCGATGGATCCTTTTTTTTTTTCAATCAATGTTATTTCCAACGAATTCCACTAACGACACTCGAACGAACTATGACCTGATAGTTTTGCGTTGAATGAAAGTATAGAAAAATAATATGTAAACATATCAGATGACGATTAATACGAGAAAATTGAAAAAAGTGTAAAACAAATTAAATAAGAAGACTCAAAATATCAATCATATACATATATATATATACAATATATATGTATATAAATATTTATAAGTCATATCCAATAACGCATTAATGATTGATAGATTAGTCAATAAGGAAGTATCCTTCTTCTCCTTATTAATTCCCACTCACGGTCCAGGATCGGGATCTCGCGTTGAGATCTCAACGCGAAACGTCGTCAGCTCGACGCGCTTCTCGAGGAACTTCGACGGACAACCGGGTGGTCCTTGCATCGCGACATCCTCTGACCGCTCGTTCAAGTCACCCAATCTGTTGTATACCTCCTTCTATTATAAATACGTATTATATTCTTCTATTCGATTATTTATAAATCCAATCGTGAGAAAAAGTAAATACAAAAAAAAAAAAAAAGAAATTCCTTTAAACTTTATCACGCACAATTATCGACGTCACGAGAATCCAAATTAGTTCGTAATTGTTATTCCTCAACGTGAAATAATAACACACGCACACACACACATACACGCACGCACGCACATAAAACGTGGTTAAAATAATTCGGACCACACGCACACACAAGTATCGTTCGTAATCAAAGCAAACAATACGATAATTGTTTTAATCAAACGAACCAGAGTAAATATAATTCTAATTGAAAATTAATAACGATACTTGGGTAGAAAAGTATTAATAAAAAATCAAACGATGACAATTTATTATAACGACGATGTATCGAGTAACGCGAATTAACGTAAAGTCATCGTGCGAAAGAGAGTGAAAAAGAGAGAGAAATAGACAGACAGACAGACAGAGAGAGAGAGAGAGAGAGAGGCAAACGCTCGCCGGCTCGAGCTGAAACTCACTGATGTGAGTTGGTTCTTCTGTTGGTCGGCAGGTCTGCCTTGCGCGTTGCCTTGTGGTGAGGGAGAGTTGGACCGAAAAGGGAGGGGGAGAAAGAAACACCGTGTGTATGCCTGCGTGAACGGCTAAGCAGCACCAGAGTGACAGAGAAAGAAATAGAAACAGAATGAGCGGGACTTGGGGTGGGGGGATTAAGGGGCTAGAAAGCAAAAAAAGAATGAAAAAAAAAAAGAAAAAGGGGGAAGGTAAGCGAAGCTCTTCTTCCAACCATGCCCACCACCACCGGCTGCCTAGGGCTTCGACCATTATCTCTCTTGTGGGCTTCGTACCTGAGCTAGTACGAGTGCTTACTGTAGGTTAAGTTTGTGCAAGAGTGGGGGGATTGGGTCTGCGGGAGGTGGGTAGGACCCAGGGTAAAACATCGTCGAAGGCTTTATTATATTTACGAGACGTTATCGAAACAATCCAATAATATTGATTCCACGTTAGAACGGAGATCGTTGATCTTCGAGAACGCCCTAACTCGAGAAAATCATCCCCTCTCTTACGTTACAATACATTTATATACTTTTATGTATATGTTTTATATGATTAAATTATAATTATCATTGTTAGTATTGTTATTATTATTCTGTTTGATTGGGTTGATTTATATATGATCAGGTTAATGTATTTTGTTTATACAGAGTTTTTTGGTTGTTTTTGTTATTGTGTTGATTTATATATCAATAGGTCTTTTTATAATAGATTTATATTTATTTATGAATTTATTTAATTTGGTTTATTATATATATATATGTCAAAAGGTTGTTATAATGAAATAATATTTATTTATGAATGAATGAATTATTTTGCTTATTGGTACTTTTTTAAAAATTATTATTATTATTATTAATTGAATTATCTTTCAATATAATTATTTTTGGATTTATTTTATATACTTCTTATTATTATTTTATATCTAAATAAATTGTATAATAATAATTTTTTATTTTTAGAAAAATGTTAACATTATATACTTACTAACTAATCCTATAAGTAATAAAAAATTCTAACAATATTAGAGCTAAATCAAATGAATAAAATATTACCTACGAAACATGTAGGAAATAAAATCGTATTATATTTCATTCTAAAACACATTTTTGAGAAAACGTGTCACTTCTATCGCCAAGCTTATTAGTTACGCGTCCCTTTATTTCCATAAAAAAAAAAATTCACCATGTGCATAACCTTTTCTTTTTTTTTTCCTAATCTTTTTCTTTTCTTCTTCTTTCCCATTCTTTACATTTTTATTATTGTTTTTTTATTTCTTTCTTCATGTTTTTTCTTTCGAGCATTTTTTTCATTACGAAAGGGACTTTCCCTTACTCTCTAAATTTTATTTTTTTCGATTAACTCCTGTCGTCATTTATTGTTTTCGATTTCCATCTCGAGAATTCGATGGAATAATGTGATTTACACGGGGTCCGATTTCTTCGAACGTTATTGTATATGTCGCTGGAAGTGTTTTTTGAAGGCGGTGGGTGGTTCTTAAATCCGAAGAATTGCGATCTTGATCGGCAGTAGCGGTAGGAGGGATAATATTGGATATGAGAGACGATTTAAGGATGCGGGTTTTGTTCGAACATGTCTTTGATTCTTTTTGCTGCCGTTCATAAGGGTTAGACCACAGTTATCTTCTTATTTCGTAGGCGAGTGTCTGTTGTATGATGTTTCGTTGCAAGGTTATTTAATTCCTCTTCTTTTTTCTTTTCTTTTTTTTTTTATTGGTTTTATCAACCCGTTTAAATGCCAACTACGTTCTATTTGTAGTCCCTTGAAAAAAATTATAATTGTTATTAATTGTATTAAATCAATTATTGATCACAAAATTTGTCACGAGTATCTTGTGGTTAACGTAATACCCATATTGGGTTCAATTATTTTTTAATTATTATAATTATTTAATTATCAATTAATAATTTCATATATATTTGTAATATTCCATCAAAAAAAAGAAACAAAAAAAGAAAATAATCTGTAACAATAATGTTGTTCTTAAAGTACTGCAAATTTTGTGCATATTTATCGAAACCAATTTACAAAAATCACGTATAAAAAGTTGTCGACCGATAAGGGTTATTTTCTGTCCTCATTTTTCATACTCATAGCCAGAAAAACTGGTCGTATCGGAGCAGAAGTTAAATCCTAGTGTGCGTCTAAAGTGTGTGTGGGTGGGCTGTATAACAGCTGATCGCCTGAGTTGATCGGAACGCGAACAACAGGGCGAAGCAGGAAACCGTGGATGTCTCGACAGTGGTGCATCCATTTATACGATCAGTGGTTCGGAATTTTTATTCGTATTAGATTTTAATGCAATGAACTATGTTGCATTTCCTTCCTTTCTTTTTACTTTCTCTGCGAAGCGTGTCATTATTTCGGAAAGTATGGAAGAGTTGTTGAAAATACGCATCCTGACATTTATTAAAGTATTTTTTTCTAATTTTCTTACATTTTTTCTGAAATTTTATCTTACACGCACATACCACAAACCAAACATATTTAACACTAAACCTGTATTTGTAAAGATATACTAATTTGTAAAAAATTCGGTGAAAATGCATAAAATATATATATTATTTATTTCTAAATAAAAGAAAGTATATTTTTTCGTATTTTTGATAGAAGTTCATTTTTAAATGATCGCATTAACAATGGAGTCATCAGCGACCACTTGCATCATATAGGTTTTGTCATTATGATTATCCGATGATTAAAAAATACGTGGATATTCGTTTTACAAAAAATTCAGTAAATTTATTTCTTTTGAAAAAAAGTAATAGGTTTCGGATGTTGTTACTTTCATTGAAATTACTTCATAGGATTTCTGTAATACGGTATTGATTTCTATTGCCAGTGTATTTGGTGCAGTAGATTAGAATATGTTCGATGCTGTTTGCAGTATTGCAAGCTTCACATTTGGGTGACGTTTGCTTAGTGAGTAGACATTCGCGTGTTAATTTCGTGTGCCCATTTCGAATACGAGTGGCAGCTACTTGGTCTTATTCTGTTTAGCATCGAAATTTTGGGCATTTCCTGAACACTCGATCTTATTTTGTGAAGTTTTGTTTGGGTGCTGTTGATCCATTTGAGATTTCAGAAACTGAAAGAAGTTTCTTTAATTATTACTTTAACATCTTCGAGATTCGTCCTAATATTAAGAGAGTATATTTTTCATTACCTAATTGGCTAAAATCTCATTCTATATGAAAATATATATATTTTTTGTTTAAAGCAGTCATTTGACCGCTCACTATAGGAAGAAGTATACATGAAGTATTTGTAGGTTTAGTGTTAACCTGCGACCCGACAAGCCTAAGAATGAATTTTTTCTTTTTGTTTATTTTTTGTACCCATAATTGATTGCCAGCAACTTATATCCCACTTCCCAAACACTCTGCCCTGGGCACCGAAAGTTTTAAATACGCTTATGGTTTTTCCAATCCGATGATTTTTTCTCATTGTCTCGAATTTTTAATCGGCGCCAATGTATTACTCGTTTTACTTAGAAAATTAATATATGCAATTCGTGATGAAAAAAATGTTGAGTAAGTAACATCGTCGTAAGCACTTATTCGTTGTGTGTTACGAGTCTCTGAAATAAAAAAATGTATTAATTAGATCAAATTTGAAATATCAATTAACTTTTTTTATTTGAATATGAAAATTTGGTTAAAAAGTACAGAGCATAAAGTATCTAACTTGATTACCTCGAATAATTTTTTTTACAAAAAAATTATTTGTACATTTGGACAATTATTTAAAATTTAAAACATTAATAACAAATTTACACCGATGTCCCAATATTTTTGTGACCGTCTTTAGTAAGTATTATTAAAATAAAATAAAAATCAAAATTTAGATGAAATATTAAAAAAAAGAACAAATGTAAATGACCGGAACACGTGTCCGACGATTGGAACGTTTGTTTTTTTCTTGTTTCTATCACTAACAAAAATTTATATGAAATATTAAAAAAAAGAACAAACGTAAATGACCGGAATATGTATTACGGACGATTGTATTGTCTTTTTCTTGTTTCCATTACTATAGTTATGTTATAGAACAACGTGAAATCAGATAGTCGTAGGTATAAGGTTGGTCGGTCGTACGACGAACATAAGCGTCCACCTTAAGGCTGGGATACGTCGAGTAGGTGCGCCGTTAAAACGACGACAAGTCGAAGGACGAGCTTAGGTGGGAGCAACGACACCTGTTTGCGAATACAACCGGCGAACAGAAGCGGTAAACGCATTTTGAACCGAGCCATCCATCTTCCCGTTTATCGTACACGCAAGCTATGCTTGTAACGATAAATGCAAATTAAAGGCGCGTATGGCTTTCCGTGGTTGTCGTTTGCTCGACTAACGGCTCTTTCTTTCTAACTTTCCTTCTTTTTCTCTTTTTATATATATGAGCTGTTTACTTTAAAAATGATGTAAATCCATTTTTCATAAAAATCCAGTTAGCTACCTTAAAAGTTACATTTTTACATGATCTTTTCATTCTGAATCGACTTTTTATTAATATATTTAAAATTATTAAAATTATGTTCTACGAAATTTTGCTGATTAATGAAGAGATAAAAAAGTTTATTTTGAAAGTGTCGTAAGTCAAATCATAGTTATCAAAGACATTATTTCTTAAATAATGTTAATAATATCAAGTTTGCACCACTATACAAAAAAACGAGACCACTCGTGTGGTTTCTACCATAATACGTCCTAACAAGGTTTAGTGCAAAATATTCTTCGATAGCATTATGAAAAATAAATAATGAGTATAGATAAATATTTTTTTTATTATAAATCCAGTAATAACGTCGATTATTTAAAATAATGTGAAGATTTATTCGTTTCAGTAGTCGAATACTTAATTACAGTTATTAAATAGTATGGATTTTGCAAATGTTTAAAATAAATAATATATGTTTGCCAAAATTAATGAATGACTTAATATTGAAAACAATATCTCCGACGATTGCTTTATAAATATTCGAAATATGAAGAAATGTAATCGGTTATACTGTAGAGTACGAATATTTTTGAGAGAGAAAGAGAGAGAGAGTCTCATTAGATATATTTAATATTTATTATATAAAATATACGATAGATGAAATAACAAACACAGAGTACGTGTAGCTGTAATAATATTAAATTAAGTTGTAATCAAATGACTGTTTTATTTTTATACAAAAATAATTATTTTATTATTGACATTTATTTATTTACTTAATTTAAGCGTAAAGTTTACGAGATCAATTAGTTAGAAAAATGTAAACGAGAAAAAAAAAATAGCCTTCAACTCGCTTTATTTTCGGGCGACTGCTCTTCCATCTGAGCTACCTAAGGACAACTTTTGGACCAAATTACCGAATAAGACTTATCTGAAAGTAAACCATCATTTAAGATACAGATCCATACACAAATTCTTTCATTCCTGAAAATTAAAATACTTGGAAGGTTTCCCTTTGCAAGTTGTTTATTCATAAAGAAAGAATGATTGGAAGCTGTAGTTCTTACTTGAAGAGCGCAGTTTACTTCCAGATAAAGCATATGTGACAATTTGGGCCTCGGATGCCTAGACTGGGATTCGAACCCAGGACCTTTCGTTTCCCGAGCGAGCACTCTACTACCTGAGCTATGAAGACATATTTACAAACAATGTATAATATCGTATATAATATGATTTATTAGATTTTCCGATAAATACATAATATAGTATATAATACGATGTGTCAAGTTATCCAATAAATCCGTACAGTTCTGATTGTATTTTTTACTTTTAATTAGAAACAATTACACAAATTTATTGGTTAATCAAATAGTATATTGATAATTTATTTTATTATATATGATTATATGAGAACAAAAAAATTCTTAAAGTTACAAACTGCCTTACCGATTGAGATCGATATTAGTTCGATGATCTTAATTTATCGATAATGAATTTCTTTAATTTTCCTAATTACCGTATGAGGCGCCATACAGTTAAATATCGATACATCTTCTTCAGCTAGTTAGTTCGCTTCGTTTATTCTAATACGCAGTATTTTTGTAATATTTAACGATTTCTAAGGTTATCTAGTACAAACGTTGTTTGCGTTTCCTGTTTTCAAAAATCAGATCGAAATTTTTTATAAACATGTAAGACTTTGTTTAAAAGTTATAATATTAATTGTAAAACTATCTAAATGTGCTGCTTAGAAATGATTTTAAGCGGTTCTGCGTGTATTGTTTACTATCTTAGAATGATCCAAAGTATTCTCCTCTTAACAATAGTTCGGTTACCTAGGTCACTTGATCTAACCTCGTTAGATATTTATTCATGAGAAAAACTAAAACACAAATTTTATGTGTAAGAATTGGTAGTTGAAGAGCGGAAATCAGTAATCCTTCGCATGTAATAAGAAAATGACGTTTATTTTTAAACCGAAAGGAATGATGAATGATAGGGAACGGATCACACTAGGACTGGTTACCTGAAGTCATAAGTTTCAGAATATTTATGAATCTTGATCACCTTGGTTCGATAATATAAAACAATACAAAACGTATCATCCATTCACACGAGCAAACACTTTCAACTCAACGAACAAACTTTTCCATTCCAGGAACCGATCATCGTAAGATCCTTTTAGCCGCCGCTTTTATGCAATCCTAAACAATTCGATAAGATAGCCTTTTATTGTACTCTACATATGCAATTCAGATAATAACACTTGATGTTATGGTAGAACGAATTTGGGATACAGTTGTAGAAATTAATGGAAATCGGCAAGAAATTCGTCATGTAGTAAAAAGTATACTGAAGTAATGTTAAACTTGTATTTGGGTAAGCGGACAACATTCAGAACAATACATTTGAACAATTTTGTAATTTATCTTATAACTTTTGAATGAAGGTTTAAATGACTTTTTTTGATTTATTTTTCTGCATAGAATATGTTCACAACGTTTGTTCAGGAAAAACTTCAGACACCATGTATATTTTTTATCTCACTACTATAACTAAACATATAATATATTACTAAAATCATGCTCCCTCAGCTACAAATAAGGAGAATATTAATTTATTATTTTCCTCTCATATATACAAGGTAGTAAAAAAAATAATCCAATATTTCAAGGGCTTACTGTATTTATCAAGAGCAGTAGAAAATGTCGAATTAATATAGATCCTAAAATCGTTCTTTTCGATATAAATTAACTTTTATTATTTATAAGTGTACGATGATATCGTAAGCGAGGAATCGTTTACAAAAGTATTTAAATAAAAATACAAAATTTACAGAAAAATATCAAACTTGTATCAATTTCCGATTACAAATAAAGTAAGAAAAGAATTTATCAGATGAATCATGTTAATAATTCAATGCTCTATAAATATTAAATAGAAAATATATCATAAGATACTTCAAATATTTCAATTAATAAGAATTTTTCAAACTTCTACCACTTCTCGATTAGACGATTAATCCAATCACGATCTAAGTATAATTTCCAAAGAAATAATCGTTCGAGCACGAGGAAAAATAAAAAAGAAAAGAAATATTCGATTAGCATTAGAGTTCTGATTGTGGAAGACCTCGTTAGGTGTATCGATAGGGAAAAGAAAGTAGTCAGATGTAGAGGAAGCGAGGATAGGAAGAAGGAACTCGTCCCGTCCCCTCTAATGTCCATGAAAGAGCGCGATACGGGTTACGGAAGGTAAAAGGGAGGAGACTTGATGAACTTGCCTCGTGAATCACTTCGCCTATAAAAATCGGCGCCGATGCGCGAGCGAGATAATGCTTGGGAGGAGCGGTAACAACAGGTTTGCTTATGTACGCACGTATAAGTCCTACCTTTGGATAGAGAAAGAAACATAAAGGAAAATAAAGGATACGAGAAGGGAAGGAAAACGGCACTGGCTAAGGAACGGTGCTGGGACGATGCTGAAATAACGCGCAAGTTCAAATGAGAATGCGTAGCCTGCTCTGTGCGCGCGCGCACGCTTGCGTTTACCTAACCTAGAGAGAGATGTAGGTGTATATATATATATATATATTTATGATCATTTTTGAGATTTAATTCTCGTTCGAAGAAATTTAAAAAAAAAAATTTTAATATATTTAAAATATATATAAAATTTATATATATAAAATTTATATATATATAATTTTATATAATTTTAAATTATATTATATAATTTTATTAATATTATATATTTTAATATAAATATATTTTTATTATTAAATTTAAATTATATTATATAATTTTATATAATATATTTAAAATATATATAAAAATTTAAAAAATAAATTTTAATATATTTATGATCATTTTCAAATTTCTTCGAACGAGATTTAATTCCTTTCATTATTTTATTCGAAACGAGCTATATATATAATTTATTGGATTATATCATACGTGATCTATTTGTTATCATTTAACGTTAAATATTCGGGTGAATTTATTCATAATTGATTTTATAAAGTATATACAGGGTCCCGTAAAAATATTTTTACACGACAGTATGATCTAGTCTGTTATTTCATATTTCGGTTATTTATAAAGTAATTGTCTTTGTTATTGTTTTTTGCCAATAATTTATTTCTTTAGTCTTTGATAGGGATATATAATTTATTTTTTTAAATTTGCTCCTACGGTAGGATTCCTTTTAATGAGAGATATGTATTCGGCATTATACGAATCTAAGAGGACGAAAAACTATAATCAAATAAATAATAAAAATAATTTTATAATTAAAAAAATCATTTTTCCCAACTGTTCATATTGTTGATTGATTTTTTGTAAAAATATTTGCGAAGAGATATTAAACTGATCAATAAATTTCAACCGATCAAGAATTTATATTATAATATTTCTGCTAATGGTATAAGTTTTCTACTCGGCTTATCTTTTTTAAAGATCTTTGGAGTCATAGCTGGAAAGTAATAATTTTTATTTCTGATGTTTATGAAAACTAACCTACAAAATTACTATCTTTTAATCGTCTTAACAAAAACTCACGTGTACTTTTGAATATAATTTTATCCCATATGCTTTTGCAATGCTTATTCTTTAATGAAACTAGTATTGAATGTAGTTACGAATATAAATTCTTTTTTATTAATTATTTTTAAAGTATTAAATTTGTAGGTTATTTTCACGATTTTGTCAACTTGGTTGGTTGTTATCTTTTTCTTTTTATACTACACATTTACTATAAAATAACAAAAGAGCAGGAAAATGTTTGAATTTTGAATTAGAATTATGCGTAACAGAAAAAACGCTTGAAGAATTGTTATTTGAATAGATTTTGTAGTTGTGTTGTGTTAAAGAGAAGAAGCAAGGACGCGTGCGAGAATTGCTATCGTGGATCGAGAAACGACAGAAGTGTGGGGGTTCTACATTCACATCGTGAAGCTTGTAAGCAAGCAGCTCTCTTGCGGAAGACGCGTGAAAAGGAGGGATTCACGTAGCTCGGTTTCATTCTTTGAAAATATAGGGATCGAATGACTCATGAGAAACAGCAACGTACGCTTGGCTGCCACCGAAGTCGATTTGTAAATAAACCTGGCTAAAATACTATTTTAAATTGTATACAATAAATAGATATTTCATTTAACATTTAACATATGTATTTTTCAAAATAAGATATTTTATTTGTTCCAAATATTAGCTCAAATTTTATTTTAAATAATCTTTTATAATGTTTGAGATCAGAGCTGAATAATATGTATATTATTTTATATCGTAAATATTAATTAAATATACAGTTATACATTATTCATGTAATTTTGAAAATCATATATTTTGTTTATTTAAAAAAATATACTTTTGCAAATTAAATTTATAATTTATTATAAAAATTATTTGAAATAATGTCTGATTTGAAATACGTATATTAAACATATTTGTGCTAAAAATTGAAATATTCATCAAAATATTTTTATTTCACATTACAAATATATATACCGTACAATCCATTAATGTAGTTATACTTTAAATTATTAAAATAGTGTATTTTATTTTATATTTTACATTAACAAAATAAAACATTTATTTCATACTTCAGTTTTAGATTAGCAAAATAAAATATTTTAAATATACTATTTTATGTTTCGCATTATTGAAATAAAATATTTATTTAATTCTTTAGCTTTAGATTATACATATTGAAAAAAAACATTTTATTTATTAATATATTTCATTTCTTATTTGTAATATTTATTCTATTTCAATTGTGAGGAATCTATTATTTGAAATTGTATTTCAAATATAAATTATTTAAATATTACTCTGCTCTGCTTATAAGAATTTCCATCCTCCCACCTTCCTTCGTTATTTTGAAATTATTAAAATAAATCATTACATGACAGGCAAAGGTTAAATTGAATTAATAAATATTTCGTCAATATTAATCCAAACATAGAAATTTATAGTTTCATAAGGCAGTGATTCCCAAACTTTTTCGATTCTTGGCGTCTTTGTTTAATTTATATTTTCTCAAGTCGTCCTATGTCGAATTCTAACAAGTACACTTTGCGAAATATTATATTATACAATTTTTTGCAAGTGTTAACTAAAAAATAAGTAAAACAAATTTTAGATCACATAAACATTAAATTGTTTAAATTAATTAATTATAATGATAAGTTGGATGAATGAGCCTGATAGTTATCGTACATATTCACAAATTGTGAAATTAATTTTGACATAGTTAACCCAATTTCTTTCTCTACATTAATTTTTTGCATGACATTTAGATTTTATCACAGCAACTGTTGAAAATCGAGATTCGCATAAATAATGAAATTAAAGTTATAAAATTTTCTTTTCTAAAGTTATGAAACACTTTAAAAACCACTGCCATAAGATATTAAATTATATTCGGATATTAAAATAAAATTTAATCGAAGTAAACATTCAAACGTAATTAAATGTATTGTCAATCCATGCTATACATTATTCTGATGATAATTAAATAATTCTATAAATAACTAGGTAGAACACAGATATATTATCATTATTAATCAAAATATAAAATTTATCAAATGTTAGAGTTAGTTTAGTTTTTAAAATTCCTTTATTTCAATAACAATTATAATATAACAAAATATAAATACACAACTTATGTGTATTTTCAATGAAAAATTTCCACTAAAGAAAAAAATATATTAAGTTTTAGAATAGTCAATTAGTATAGTCAACTCTGATGAGAAAGAAAATAAATTTTAGTCTATTGAAAGTATTAGGCTATTAAATATAAATTATCTAATTTCAAATTGAAAGTAATTAAATTTTACGTAACGATCTTACATCACAGTACGGATAACCCAGGAATGTTTACTACCAATAGGAAATCATTACCTTTCAAATATAATTTTAGATAAATATTTTATTTTTCTCCTAATACATTGTTCGACGATCCGACACTCACAACGTAAATTGTTTATTTATTCGTACGGCAACCTTCGAGTAGGAACCATCGAGTTCTCTGACACATAAATACAGTATAACAATTTAACGACAATTACTGTTTAAATTAGAAAAGACGTTATAGTGGTGGTTTTAATCGCGTAACGTGAAACTTTTACTAGTACCAGCTTCAAGCAACGCGTGCTCATCAACAAATAATTGATCCTTTAAGCGAGATACTGGCATTAACGTGATCCTCAGCTTCAAGATAATTTGAAGAAATTATCGTGAAACAGGTTAAAGCAGCTGATGTGCAATACAACCTGTACAATAACTATACATCTCACGAGTAGTTAGTAATAACTTAGCTAGGATAATCTTGAGCCATTGGACTCTAAGCGGATGCATCAATCGAAGAAAATCTGGACATCAATCAAATAAGGTTATTTTGTTGAGCTCTTCAATCTTTCTACTTTTCATTTTTTTAATTGTATAATGGAAGACGACAACTTATACGAAACAAATAAATTGATCCAAAAATCAGAACATTTTCAGGAACGATTGAATCATTTTACAAAAATTATTGAAGATTATCGAACCGATAAATTATTAGACAAATTTACAGTCGAAACTGAGTTATTAAAAAATGAATTCGCTGATTTCGTTTATGCGCAATCAAAGGTTTGGCCTTTGGCGACTCCTGAACAGACGAATTACTTTTTAAACACGTGTTTTGAATTAGAAAATGATTATTTGCTTCATTTGTGCGAAGCAGATGAATTAATTCGCGAAGTAGAAGCTAATGCTTTGAGAACAATTGGTGTATCGACGGCAAATGTGCCATGTACCGGAAACTTTGCCGCGAGTTCAAGAAGAGGACAATTATATTTACCGAAAATAAGGTTACCGAAATTTAGTGGCCGTAACGAAGATTGGATAAATTTCGCACATCAATTTAAATCTACGATACATGACGATCGTACTATAAATGATCAAATACGTTTTCACTACCTGAAAGCCTGTTTGAACAGTAAGACAGCATCAGCTATCCAACATTTGACTGATTATGTGACTACATGGAAATATTTGGAACAGCTTCATTTAACTGAACATGACCAAAAAATACAATCCGAAGGAAATATTTAACCTTTTTAAATTCCAAAAGGTTTCAAGGATTGCCCAATCATATTCAACCCTTCAAGCTCTGACTAGTTTTTCGTGTTGACAACATCTAACAATTGTGATCGTTGCAGATGGAATATTTTTCGCCAATCAAAATTCTGTTGATTAAAATATACCGAAGGTAATTAACAATAAATAATTATTGTAATATTTTTTACAACAAATTAAATAATGTATAAGCATTTTTTCTGAACGTTAATTATTAATTATAAACGGTAAAATTTATGACATGCCTTAATTAAGAAATAATATATTAAAATTAAACTCATTGATTATTAGAAATAATAAGAAAAGCTTTTTGAATTATTATTTTAAACAATAAAATATTTATCTTTAAATCACTAATTTCATATTTTACGAAAAATATAACTTTTATATGTGTACGTAATCGTTATAGTGTATAATTTAGTTAATTGATGAAATAATTATACCGACTAGTTAAAGTTTTTAACAAGACAGAATTACATACTCTAATTGGGTAATACATAAAATTACAATATGCAAACAGTTAAATTTTGTAATAGAAATTTGATTCGTAGACTAGTTCGATAGATCATTTTACATGGTTATGAATTTTAACCCCGATAAATTTTATCATAGACTGTTAAAAATCGATAAAACAGCATGACAAACAGAAAACTTATTTTTAAAATATAAAATAAAGTTAAGGACAACTAACTACGAGCATTTTTGTAGAAATAAAAACAAACTTTAAAGATGTATGTTATTGTATAATGACATAAAAAATGATACGTGTAGTTCTAACAATAAATCTTACAATTGAAAAAATAAAAAAGCAAAAAATACTCTTCAGACTAAAATACGATAAAAGTGCAGCAGGAATTACTAGTATTCTACAATACGAAAATTCCTTCATCCGACCAGTTATGTTTCCCTATTAATTCATATACTGAATGTTCTATTGTTTAGCTACTCTATTCATAGAAATTTTGATATGGAATTCATGATTTGTAGGTTAGGTTCCATTCGTTAGCCCTAATGACAAGTACGCTGGTAAAGTTAGGACAATACGTTACAATTAATATTTAATTAATACGGAATTTAGTTCATCAGACCGACCCTCAAATGTACAATAATTCAGTATATTAATAATAAAGATCGATAATCTCGTGTCATTCGGTTATGCACCACTGATTGAACTGATATGAATTAAATTATTGGTCACCTTAAACATTAATTGGTTCTTCAAATAATCATTAACAAAATTTACTTAGAATAAGGCGTGAATTAAACATAACACAAAATATGTCGACATAGTTTCCGGATATTAAATTCTTCATATCTTTTTCTCTCTCTTTCTCATTGCCACTCATTCTTTCTCCCTCTTCATCTCTCTCTCTCTCTTTCTCTCACTCTTACTTTTTGTCTCTTTCTCTCTTTAGCTTATTCTCTTTGTCTCTCACTCTCTCTTTTTCTCTGTTGCATATTATTTCTTATTCCTTCCACCCGTCTATCCGTCTGTCTTTCTTTATTCTATTCTTTATTCTTTCTATCTCATTCTTTTTCTCACTCCTTTTCATTCTATTCATCTATCTTCATCTGTTTGTCTTTGTCTTGTTCTCTACGTCCCTTCAGTGATTATTTTCGCGCAGGTGCAGAAGCGAATCTACGAGTTTCCTGAGACGAGAAGAGTTCTTCTCTTCTGGTCTGCTGATCCCTACTCGATAGTCCCCCTTTTTTTGCCCAGGGACGCTTTAATTTCCACATAATCGCGGCTAATAGCGATCGATCGTCAGTGAACGCCGTGAAAACTAGTCCCTATCGTGTCTTCCTACCTTTCTTTGATAAATCTTCTTTTTTTTATTTGTTTTTTTTTTCATCTTCTTTTTCTTGTTTCTTTCCTTTTTTTTTGTCTTTTCCTTCCTCTTCTATCTTTCTTAGAAGAAACGAGAGTTACTTTTAACTTTTATTGTTGGAAAGATGGAATAGTCGTCCTTCATCTCTCGGTAGAGATTTTCTTTTGTCATGCATCAACATGAAACGTTGTCGTATCGGTTACAAAATGTGCTGTGGTACATAAAGTATTCGCTTTTGCGAGTCACTGAATCAAAGATATGTTAGGCTCACCTCCAGGTATCCGTGATGTTACACCAATGGAGTAGTGTTCTCGAGCCGAAGGATGGTAATCGATTATTCGCGCGGCTACGATTGAGAAACCGAACCATTGTTCGCCGTCGTTGAATCCCTCAGCTTTCAGCGTTCTCATTTCGATGAATTTTTCTTCTTTTTTCTTATCCAAGGAAGAATTTTTTCTTCTGCTTTTTTAATAGCTTTTTATCCTGTTTTTTGTTTTTTTTTTTTTTCAATCGTGTCATATACAATGCACGTTGTTGGAAAATTTAGGATGTACGAAATAATTTCGTTTGGAAGAAAAGTTTTATTTATATATGCAATATTTACTTTTTATTTGTTTTATATGTATCTGATTGATATTGGTATACAATTGTTCACAAAGTTTATTAGATGCATAAATATTTCATATTGATTTGTTAACTTTCATTGCTTTCATAAACAGTTTCGACAAAATTTAAGGTTATGTCTGATTATGTTTAAATTATTTTTGTAAAGTCTCAATTCATTT
Organism: Polistes fuscatus; assembly: GCF_010416935.1. NCBI lineage: Eukaryota > Metazoa > Arthropoda > Insecta > Hymenoptera > Vespidae > Polistes > Polistes fuscatus. Next base: position 712,552 of record NW_025113086.1, on the reverse strand, counting down.
CTTTTTTAAACTTACTTATTGTTAATGTGACAAACGATTATTAGTGAAAATATTAGAAATATTTAATATTGAATTTATTGACACTTTATGTATACGTATTGTTATAGTAATTAATCATATCATCGATTTTTAACAATAGTTATTTTTTTATCATCTCTAGATGTAAATCAATTTGGTATTGGTTTAAATAGAAAATAAAATACTTTCCAAAAAATAATAAAACAATATTTATGATTGTGTAATTATCGTAAAATCACACCAAAAAATGCAACGACGTTGAATATAAAATTTGAACTTAAAATTTAAAACCAGTCACTATTTAATTATAACAATTCTTTAAATATTTTTTAAAGATAAACTTTTGTTGTTGTTCATTTATTACGTGTAAATTTATTTCAAGAATCAAAAAATATTGATTAGCATTTTCACTATTATATTATAAAATATATATATATATAATTTCTTATTATTATATATTTTTATTGATTTATTTTCGTCTGAAAATGAAAGTACGAGATGTCTACGTATCTCCAACTCATAGTATCCTAGTAAAATGTATATACATACATACCATGTATTTCTACGCGTATACTGTATTTATACATATTTATATAAACCCACATTTGCGCTTGCGCACATGAGCATATATCAGTTCTATACTCTATATGATTGATCAATTGGCTTAAAATTTAAATCAGAAATGTAGATTAACGACACGATAATCAACAAGTAATACTTGTCCGTTTTAATTCCCAATGACAGAATAATGATCATCTTAAATGATTAAAAACAACAAATTTATTTTAAATAATTTCACGAAAAACAAAAATTACAAGAAATATGTGTAATTGTAATTAAATCTTTCAATCACATAGAAATGCTATTGGACTTTTTCGAAAATAGTCACAAAATTACTTCTTTTCTTTTTTAAATAAAATATTTAATTACTAATAATATTTTTATCGATTATCTATAATTTTATTTTTTTTTTAAATAATCTTTTTTAATAAAATTTACATTAATTTAAAAGTTTAATAATACTAAAATATGTTTCTTTGCATGAATATTTTTAAATATTGTATTACATGAAAATATTGATTATCTTAAATTGACAGTAAGAATACGAATACTCCTGTGAATCACTGTAGTTATATATTTTCTCTTTCTCTAGTATTACACAGTGTAAGTTATCTAACTTCATTGCCTCGAGCAATTTTTAAATCGTACATTAAACGAACAAATATTTCTATCCAAGTAACATGATATTAAAAGAGACATAATGTGGTTTTCATGACTTCTTTCTAAATGTAAGCTTTTAGGAAATTTCAAAAATAATCTTGTTTATTTAAACGAAATACTATGTTTGTTAATACAGTTTGAAATGGAATTAATTTCTAAGTGAAAAAGTATTAAAAATCAATTAGCCTAAACATAATTATTAACAAGATATTAACGAAAGTAATTAAGATAACTTGTTTAAGATTTTATCTTGTAATGCTTAACTAGATTTCACGTTTAATGTTTTTTTTTACGATTTCCATGATTAGTAATAATTTAATTATCACCGTATTATGAAATAAAAGAGGTTAAATGAAATGAAATAAAATTTAATTGTAGTGAAAAATTAGATATGCCTTTAATTTACGAAGAAAGTTAAAATTTGATAATGATGAAAAATATTCTAAATATAATCAATCAACACAGTGTGTGTATGTTTCAAAGACTTTGTTATTCGCTTCGAAAAATTGGAAATTGTAACATTATACGTAAACATAATAAATCTATTCGGAATGAAATTAATATTGTTACTGTATTAAGAGCAGTAACACAAAAATTTTTAATAGGAAAAATTAGGTTTAGGAAAAGTATCCTTTTTGTTAATGCTTTTTACCAAGGCTTAAATGAAACTGTAAACTTATATAAATAAAAATTATATTATAAGCTTTTGACTTTTATATTATTTCTTTTATGTTTTTAATTAACCTTGTATTATACATTATCACTTTAATTGTTATAATAGTTTAATTTTTCTACGTTTTATATATTTGATTAATAGAAGTTTGAAAGGAACATTCATTTGTTAGCAAATATTTTAAAATAAAATATAAGAATTTAAACTATTTTTCGCTTATTTAGCATTATTTAAGGAATTAATAATGAATTAAATATAAATAAGGAAGCAAGTCGTGATTTTCATACAATTATAATATTATACTCTTATCTATGTAATATAGTTTTTGAGTCATTTATTTTGATAGTACATTAAATTTTTCATTACAGTATAACTGTTATTATCCAACTAGAATTTCTTCCCATTTCAAAAAAGATAAACATTTTCTATTAATGTACAAATATATACAGTAAAAGTTTTAATGGATTTATAACAGTTTTTTTAGGTTAGAAAAGTTAAAAGACAAGAAATAACTGTTACATGAAAACTAATTGAAATTTTCAACAATTTCCTTCAAGCTTTACTTTTTATTATGCATTCTCTCTATAAAAGAGTAGATAATAAACTTTTCCTAGAGTGTTTATGAAATGTTAAACAATGCAAGCTACATATGTAAGTCATTTTGAGCCATAAGTGTAGTTAATGACTTTTGATTGAACATAGATGATATTTGATTACACAATAGACTTCTATAGAAGTAATTATGAGTAATATATGAATTAATGGAAAAAATGAATGAATAAGATAAATTAAAATTGTTAGAAAATTTTTAATTTCTGTGAGACCTAATAAAAGCATTATTACTATTACTAAAATATTATATATATATATGTGGGAAGGGAAATTAGACAAAGGAGCTATGAAACAAAATACGATATGGTGGGTAGGACCGTTGGGTTGTAGCGACGTGCAGCGGTACGTGGCTATGTAAATAAACAGTGGACTAAAGCGCAAAGATTTAAGTCAGTCATCGTTTAGCCTTTAAGCAGCGAACATCTATTATTGTATTGTATTGTATCAGATTAAATTGCATTTACATTAAAACATTCTATTCATCTTTATATTGGAATCCTACATTTGGGGGCTCAGCCGGGATTAAAAGAGAATAGATTTCATGTGTGCAATAAAAAGTCGTATAAAGTCGTATAAAGTCGTGTGAAGTTGCATAAAGTTGTATCAAGTCGAAAGTTGCGTTACAATTACCAGCAGTGTGAATCCGATTCTAAGTTGATTAAGAGTGTTGCGCGAGGAAAGTTGACCACGCGTGAATACTAAAGTAAAGTTGTGAAGTAATCGGTAGTGTTGGTGTAACGGTGATATAGGAGGACGATAAAGAAACATTAAGATTAAGAAAAGTAGCTGTTTGAACGATGGCTCAATTGAAGGTAACACTCGAAACAAGTGCGGATGAGCAGGAAGTTGGACGTGAGGAATTGAACGAAAAGGCCGTTCAAAACACGTCACTAAGAAGACGAGTTGAAGAACGAAAGCGTCAAGGTAAAGCAGTCGAGGAAGAAGCCGTCATTTACACCTATGAGCAGATTGACTCCATGAAATTAAGGGAGTTAAAAGAAGCGGCGAAGAAGTTAAGGTTATCCACAGTCGGAAATAAGCAGGCGTTAAGAAATCGCTTGAAAGATGCGATGAAAGATGAAGAAAGCGAAGACGAAGAAAGTGAAGAAGAAGAAGAAGAAGAAGAAGGAGACGAAGGCAAACGAGAAGAAGAATCACAGAGTGGTGGACAACGCGGGGAAGGAGGAGCGGTTAGCGTTGCTACGCAACAACTCGCTTCGTTTTCCATAAAGGATGTGGAAGAAAGCCTATCATATTTCAACGGAGAGGATAAGCTACTGATAGATCATTGGATCCACGATTTTGAAGATACCAGCGTATTGTTGGGATGGAACGATTTGCAGAAGTTTATCTACGGGAAACGTATGTTAAAAGGAGCGGCAAGACAATTTATATCGTTCGAAAGAGAAATTAAATCATGGGACAGCTTAAAGCGTAGTTTGATTAGGGAATTTCAGGTAAAGGTAAATTCAGCCACGATTCATAAGCAGTTGTCCAAGCGTAGACAACAACCAGGCGAAAGTAGTCGTTTGTACATTTATAGTATGCAAGAAATCGCGAATCAAGGTAACATCGAAGAAGACGCCCTTATACAGTACATAGCGGATGGTTTGTTAGGCGAACGTCGCGATAAGGCAGTATTGTACGGATCCCGAACGCTCACAGAATTTAAAAATAATATTCAAATATTTGATAAACTTAAAGAAAGTAACGTACAAGGAACGCGATTTAGAAAAGATAATCAAGGAAACGTAGCGTCGACACGTATCAGTAGATCTCCGGCGATAAAGAAAGGCCATTGTTACGGGTGCGGTTCGGAAGCACATAGTTATCGTTTCTGTCCAGACAAAGAAAAAGGTCTCAAATGTTTTAAATGTAATAATTTCGGTCACATAGCGAGTCATTGTAATAAATCACAGCAGCCGTCGGAAAATAAAGCAAGTATCAATTGTGTTCAATCTACTACGGATAGAGTTGCGATCAGGATTAATGGTTTGTTAGCATATGCGTTATTAGATACGGGCAGCGAAGTAAGCATTATAAATTCAGAGCTATATAATAAATTAGGGGGACCAAGATTATATGAAACCACTCGACGATTAGCAGGGTTTGGTAATGCGATAACAAAGCCAATAGGGAGATGTGAAGTAAATATCGATATCGAAGACGGTAGATATAAAACGGATGTATTTGTAGTAAGTCAGTCAGATATGAGATACGAAGTTCTTTTAGGAAGAGAGTTGCTGAAAGAGTTAGACGTTCGTATAAATAAAGGGCGAGTAGAAATAAGACGACCAGACAAAAGACTTAGCGAGGAGATAAGCGAGGGATCGGTAAAATCGAGCGACTATGGTTATGTTGAGCGACGGACGGATACAGACGATATGAATGCAAATAAAGAAGTAGAAGATATAAAGGCGATAATGGAAATAAAATATGTAGATACGGATGAAATAGACGTAAAAGAACCGTACAAGGTGCGCATAAAAGAATTAATACAAAATTATAAGCCAAATACTAAACCAGACGCGCGAACAGAGACAAAAATAAAGTTGACGGATAATATTCCAGTTTGTTCTAAGCCGAGGAGATTAGCTCCGAAAGAGAAAAAAATAGTTACGCAACAATTAGACGAATGGTTGGACGAGGGAATAATTCAACCCAGTACAAGTGAATATAGTAGTCCGGTAGTAGTGGTACCTAAGAAGGACGGAACTTACAGAGTTTGTATTGATTACCGTAAATTAAATGCAAAGGTGGTAAGAGATCGATTTCCAATGCCATTGATCGAAGACTGTCTCGATGCGTTGACACAGGGAGTGGTATTTTCGACAATTGATCTTAAGAACGGGTTTTTTCATGTCAAGATTGAGGAAGATAGCCGTAAATTCACTTCGTTTGTTACTCCAGACGGGCAATTTGAGTTTCTTAGAACACCTTTTGGGTTATGTAGCAGTCCCGCCAGTTTTTTAAGATTTATTGATGAGGTTTTTGGCGATTTGGTAAGGAAGAAAATAGTGTTAACATACATGGACGATCTTATTATCCCAGGTATCGATTACGAAGATGCGTGTAGAAAGTTGGAAATAACGTTAACGGTAGCAGCTCAGAACGGGTTAATTATAAATTGGAAGAAGTGCAAGTTCCTGCGGGAGGAAATTGAGTTCTTAGGACATGTGGTGTGGAATGGGAGTATTCGGCCATCACCCACGAAAGTAAAAGCGGTACAACGGTTTCCGGAACCGAAGAATAGAAAACAAATTCAAAGTTTCTTAGGTCTGACAGGATATTTTCGTAAATTTATTAAGGATTACGCTAAGATAGCAAGACCATTATCAGATTTGTTAAAGGCAGGTAAGGCATTTGTCTTTGATACCGCTGAAAGAGAGTCGTATTCGCGATTAAAGTATTTTTTGTCTCAAGAGCCGGTGCTCCGTATTTATGACCCCGGAGCAATGACGGAATTGCATACTGATGCAAGTATAGACGGGTTTGGCGCCGTATTATTGCAAAAATACGAAAACGAAAATAATTACCATCCGGTTCATTACATGAGTTATAAAACGTCGGAAGCAGAGAGGAAGTACCATTCGTATGAATTAGAAGTCCTAGCGATAATTAAAGCAGTTCAGAAGTTTAGAGTCTATTTGTTAGGAATAAGATTTAAGTTAGTTACGGATTGCCAGGCATTCCAAAAGACGCTTAAGAAAAGGGAGTTAGCACCGAAGGTAGCAAGGTGGGCGTTGTCATTGGAAGAATTTGACTTTGAAGTTGAACACCGTCCAGGAGAAAGAATGAAGCATGTAGATGCACTTAGTCGTTATCCGGTAATGTGTATCGAAGATACGTTATTACAAAATATAAGAAAGAAACAGGAAGAAGAGGAAAGATTACGTGTCATACGTCTTGTAGTAGAAAAAGAGCCATACGAAGATTATATTTTAGAAAATAATATTTTGATGAAGCGTGTAAACGATAAGAACGTGATAGTGTTGCCTACGAGCATGCAGTCTAATATCATAAGAAAGATTCACGAAAATGGTCATTTCTCTGTACGAAAGGTAGCCGAAAAAATAAAAGAAGAATTTTATATACCGGGTCTGAAAGAAAAAATCGAAAAGATCATCAGCTGTTGTGTACCGTGTATATTAGCGGAGCGTAAGCAGGGGAAAAAGGAAGGTCAGTTACAGCCGATACCGAAGGGGGATAGACCTCTCGAGACTTATCATGTCGACTATCTAGGGCCGATGACAGCGACGAGTAAAGCTTATAAGCATATCTTGGTAGTGGTAGATGGGTTTTCTAAGTTTGTGTGGCTATACCCAACTAAGACGACAACCGCACGGGAAACGTTAGAAAAACTTGGGATACAGCAGAGAACATTCGGTAATCCGACACGTATTATTACAGATAAGGGAACCGCATTCACGGCAACAGAGTTTAAAGAGTATTGTATGACGGAAAGGGTCGAGCACGTTCTAACTACCACCGGTATACCGAGAGGTAACGGTCAGGTTGAGAGAATTAATCGAATTATTATCTCGGTACTGACTAAGATGTCGATGGACGCGCCTGACAAGTGGTATAAGCACGTAGATAAGGTCCAAAGAGCGATTAATAGCACTTATCAGCGTAGTGTAGATGCGTCACCTTTCGAGGTGATGTTTGGCGTAAAAATGAAGCAGCGCGAAGATTTAGCTATTTTAGAATTAATAGAGAAAGAGGCGATATTGCAATATTCTGACGAGCGCTTAAGACTGAGAGAAGCAACGAAGGAAAGTCTGTTAAAAATTCAAGAAGAGAATAGGCGTAATTATAACCGTAAATGTAAGAAAGCGAGTGTTTACAACGAAGGCGATTTAGTAGCGATAAAGCGCACGCAGTTTGGTGCGGGGTTAAAGATACAAAAGAAATTCTTAGGTCCGTATAAGATATCTAGATGTAAGAGAAATAACCGATATGAAGTGATTCGTGTTGGTGGGGATGAAGGACCAAAGATCACCACAACGGCGGCGGATTACATGAAACCGTTCGAAGAGTTCCCTTCGGGGGCCGAAGGAGATGCAGATATGGCCGAGTGTGGGAAGGGAAATTAGACAAAGGAGCTATGAAACAAAATACGATATGGTGGGTAGGACCGTTGGGTTGTAGCGACGTGCAGCGGTACGTGGCTATGTAAATAAACAGTGGACTAAAGCGCAAAGATTTAAGTCAGTCATCGTTTAGCCTTTAAGCAGCGAACATCTATTATTGTATTGTATTGTATCAGATTAAATTGCATTTACATTAAAACATTCTATTCATCTTTATATTGGAATCCTACATATATATATGTAAAATATTATATATACATATAATTATATGTATATATATATAATATTATGCATATATTTATGTACTACATGAAAAAGAAAAAATAAATTTAAGTAATACTTATTGAAAAATGTTCAACTCACAGATAGAAATTTGTACCAAAGTAAAGTGCGAAAATGATGGTTTAAATGTTTTCTCTTTCTAAATTACCAAGATAAACTAAAAAAAAGTTTTCTTGGTTGCATATTTCCAAGTAGTTTCGGTCGTAAGACTCTCATCGATTCGTTTCCTAAGAAGAGCGATCAACTCCAACGATTACCAACGCTATTCTCACGTAATTTCGCAGCTGTAAGAAAGAAAAAGATGAAAGAAAGAAGAAGAAGTTAAAGCAACGGGTAGCTGCATCGGCTTCTAACAAGGGTGCAATAAAATGTAATCTGGAGCTCCGCCAGTACTCTGTCTTCTTGGTTTCTAAACGACTTCGTAATATCTTCTCGTAGATACAGGAAATTCGTTTAACTATGGCGGAAATATTTCGATCGTTTGAAGGAGCATGATTAAGATGGAATCTTCTTTCTTATTATTTTTCTTAACTAAAAGTGATCGTAAAACGATCGAAGTTAATATTATTAAATAACTTTTATTATCTAAAACATATTTGTGATTAAAGTTCATTTATTTCTGTATACAGAAATTGTTTTTTATAGGATCTAAAGAAAAAAATTAAGATTCTATAAAGATTTTAGTATAGTATAGTTTTTTTTTATATAATTTAGTATTTATATGCATGTATAGTACAACAATATATATTATTCTAATTTTTTTATATTTCTACAATATAAACTTAAACTTTTTTTAATATATTAAATCATATTTTTTATCTGGTATAGTATTACTATAAATAGCTTTTGCTATGACAATATTTATATCTATATATTAAATTATATCGTAAGAAATTTTTTAGTATTTTAATTAAAATTATATTAAACTAGATGTGACGTATATGACTAGAGATAAACGCGACAAAAATTGCAATTATAAATTTGCCACCATTTTTCAGTTATCAAATGTATATTTATAATGGATATATGCTATTCACATAACCTATAAATTTATTATGCAATGATACACGATTGCTAAATTTTCTGAATTTATTAAAATTTATTTAAAAAAAAAAATAATAAATACATTAGTAATGCAATTATTTATTATAAATTATATCGTAAAAAATTTTTTCGTATTTTAATTAAAATTATATTAAACAAGATGTGACGTATGACTAGAGATAAATGCGACAAGAACTGCAATTATAAATTTGCCACCATTTTTCAGTTATCAAATGTATATTTATAATGGATATATGCTATTCACATAACCTATAAATTTGTTATGCAATGATACACGATTGCTAAATTTTCTGAATTTATTAAAATTTATTTTTAAAAAAAATAATAAATACATTAGTAATGCACTTCGTAAAATTTATGCAGTTTTTCCACGAAATCATGTACCAAAATTCATTGGTGTAATTAATAACCACTTTAGATTTTTTTCTCTGAGATTATACCTTAATTTGAAGAATATTATAATATTAAATAACGTTATAGAGAGTTCATTGAGATGCAAAGTGTTCTGTAAAGTTCAGGTGATTGGAAACGACCAGACGGAATGAGAAAGAGGTGGAAGAGAAATGGGGGAGAGGAATCAAGACGGCAAGAACAAACTGGTCGCGTGGGTGTATAGATTGTGGAATCTCATGTGAAAAAAAAAAGGTTCAATGCGCTCGATAAACTTTATCGATTCATTCATCGTACGTACGTACAAATACTTCCGTTTCTGCGTAGTACACTTGAACTTACAATAGTATAACTAATTTCCATATAACGCGGTCATTCAGTTTTTAAAATAACGTTGTATTATGTAAATCTATGGTATACGAAACAAAAAACTATTATATTATATAATAATAATTCTAATTCAGAGATCATACTTGATAACAAAATCTTGTGTTGTAATAATTCCATATTATACCGTGGTTTCCTGTATTCATACTTCATAATATATTTAACCTGTATATCCTAGAGATTATCTGATTTTTTGTATAACATATAAAATATGCAATATAGCAAAAAAATTACTTATCTAACAGTAAAGGTAATAAATTACGTTTTTATTGAGATTGATAAACTATTTATTTCACATTGTTTTAAATAGTACATGCCTAATTTTCTTTTTAACTTCCATTACTGCATAAAATATGGATTACATCCGTGTTAGAACTAGTTTTCTATCTTCGATGAGTTGCAAGATATTGAAGTGTGAAATTCATACTTTAGACGTGCTGTTAAATGTTATCAATACAATATTATGACTATTAGTATTTTTACAGTCTGTGCTTACATCACAGGATTCAACATAACTGATCAAACACGCCACTTTCTTTTCAATATTCGTTTATTGTGATAACATTGACACAAGCCAGCAGTACTCTCGTGTAAAATCTCTAATAGTGAGCGCAAATCTTCACACTTCAATACCTCGCAAACCATTGAAGATAACAAACTAGTTCCAATACAGATTTAATCCATATTTCATCCAGTAACAGGACAACGAACAAAAATATGCATGTTCCATTTAAAACAATGACTTTGTGCATTACAATTCTTTTCACTTAAGTGAACAAAATATATTTTATTAATCATCTGTGGATAAATAATTTGTTATTCTATAATATTATTTAACTAAAATTTAGATAAATTTTTCATACCCTAAGATACAAATAAATTGCAAATCATTGAAGATAATAAACTTATTCTAATACAAATGTTATCCACATTTTATGCAATCTTAGAACCAGTAAAAAATTATGCATGCTCCATTTAACACCAAACTTATCAACACTTAATGTATAATATATCTATTCCTACCATGACCGGTCTAAACGATGATTATTATGATTACATTTTTTACAATTCAACGTCACAATATTAAGTTGTAAATTTAATTCCTTTGCTTACTCATAGAGAGTACTTCAACACTGGCAAGTTTTGATAGTAAAGTTGCCAATTTCTCGTAATTTAGACATTGCTAAAAGATACTCTATTTTTGTAGGTTAAATTTCTCGACGCCATAATGATTTATGAATCAATTGAAAATGAATCGAAATAAGTTCTTTTTCCAACACCTGCTTCTTCATTATTTTCACCTCGAAAAAAACCGCAGCTGAAACGCATCGCTTGTTATTTAAATTGTATGGTGATGAAACTGGATTGGAAAGAACATGTAGAGTTTGGTTTGAACGCTAATCACGGGACGGTGATTTCGACGTGAGAGAACAAAAACTGAGACAGCCTAAAAAATTTGAAGATATTAATCTGCAAGAATTGTTCAATAAAATTCCAGTTCGAATGCTTTTAATGTTGTCGAAAACGTTAAATATTAGACCAATGCCATTTTATAAACGGCACTTGTATGCCACAAAAAACAAAATCAATTTTAGAGACTAAAAGAAAGCAGGAATAGAGTTTACCACCTAATAAATTTTATGAATTACATGCTACAATAAGAAATACATTTTTGGGGTCACCCTGTATACTTTTCGAAAAATGTAAAAAAATATTATTCCTCACCTGTTTGAAATGTTACTTTAGAATTTTATATGATACTCGTCCTGAGATTACTATTTTGTGCATCTACATCTGATATACCGACTACAACAAACAATAAAATATTTACATTCGCTGATAACCCGGCTATATTAGTCAATCATACGAATTTTTAGCTTGCAAATATAGCATTGCAAAACTACCTTAAAAATAAAGACATGGTTTGCAAATAAAAGAATAAAAACAAATCCTAAAAAATGTAATTGCATAATTTTCACATTACGAAAACATAAAACCACACATATCAAATTAAATAACATAAATTTTTTACAGTTTAATTAAATATATAAAATACGTAAGCCTGAAGATAGATTCCAAATTTACATGGAAAAAATACATCAATCTAATAATTTAAAATATAAATATAAAAAGACACAAAATGTAATAATTAAATAGCAATAAGTCCAAATTCAGTTTAGACAATAAACTGAGAATCAACCGAATAACAATAAATCCTACTTTGACTTATGGGGTAACATTATGGGATACTACAACTAGAAGCTTTATGGCAATCATGGAAACATCAAACTAAAATGTTGAGAATGGTGATCAGGACTAGTCAGGACTAAAGTAAGCTGCACAATAACGTCATGACAGGAACGCTGTGAAAATAAAATATTGTCATTAATATGAACAAATTCGAAATGAAATAATTACTTTAATATCCGATTGTATTAACCCCTTGTCCTAACCGCTAACTTCTTATTGTAATAATAATAATAATAATAACAATAATATTATAATAACTACACGTAACTAAAGTAAGAAAATATCGAGAACAACTGAACCACGAGTTTGACTTGTGTTGTTTACGTTTGATCCTAACGAAATACAAGTCAGGCTCGTGCTTATTGATTTTGGTTCAAATTTCTTACCACGAGTCTCATTCATTGTTATAGAACAAAGGATTAATAATAGTATATACTATTAAATCTAATAAAAAAAATATTTTCATATTTATAAACGTTTTGTCTAAAAACTGTGCTGTACTCGAAAATATTAGGAAGAGGAACCTTAAAAAATTTTGTGATCAGCAGTGCTGATAGTAGTAAATTCATCATGCTACCTCAGAAATGAAAGTGCACGGAAATGATTAAAAATATCAACTGTGTTCGAATAAATAATTGACGATAGAAAAAGATATAATGGAAGAATGGAGAAGCATCTTAACCAACGAACAGTAGAATTTTACGATAACTTCAATAGAAGACGATTGAAGATAAACAAATCTTTCAGGTTTAACTGCGTCATAGAAAAACAAACAAAGATATTGTGAACGTTAGTTTATAATAATTCGATACAACAATTACCGACCGATGTATTCCGACTTACTCGTGTGCGTGAGTTAACAATAAGTGTTACTTACGTTACTAATGTTTATGCCATCTCCATCTAGCGCATGATCGGACCTGCAGTGCAACTTTACACGACGGTCGTTGTTGGAACGTTGGAATGCGTTCTTCTCATCCTAACGATCGCTTTCATTTTCTCCGCTTAAGTGCAAATTTCTGTTACATTTTTTTAAAGTATTTTTTTTTTTATTAATAGTTGTAAATACTTTAGACCTTCTGCCGTATTTTTTAATTGTCAAGGGAAGGAATAAAAAGGTGAAGGGAAAGAAAGAAATGTTTTTTTTTTAATTTTTTATCGATGCACAAGTTTTACGAAATTAATGTGAAAACGTAAATACATCGTTATTTATTTAAATATTAATTTTCAAATACTTCTTAACACTTTCAATATATTATTTTCTCTACAAATATGGAGGTTTAAAAATTAAGAAAAATGTTGATTTTATTCTATTAGATCGATCTCTAAATGTTCAAATTCAAGAAAATATATTAAATACACTTTTTTTATTGAAGTAAAATACTAAAATTATTTATTACCTAAACTCAATTTAATGTCATAATAAATAAATAAATAAATATGAAAATAAATTTGAAAATAAGCGTTTAACAATTTTCTTCATTATTACGTAGTCTTGTATAAGTAATATATAATATAATAATTGTGAAGTACAAAGCAAGTAATAAGAAAAATTAATCTTATTTTAATCAATTTATCAGACAAAAATTAAAAATTGGTGAGGAAAACATTCGAATAGATTAATATTCATTTATGTGTTTAATTATTTGAGAGAAGACAAAGTTCTAATCGAAGAAATCGTAGACCAATGAAGTTCAAGGTAGTAATAAATAGGTATATAAAATAAACTTACTTGTAAAAAAAATTCAACTCCGTTAGAACATCAGTTAACCATACAAAAATTTTGAATTTTATTTAATTTACTAGGTAAATGTTAAGTTATAGAACGTAAAAGAGGTTACGAAATGAATAGTAAAGAGGTTAGGATTACGTTACTTTTGATTTTGAACGGGAAAATTGAAAAGAAAATGCGGAAATAAAACTTTAAAGAGATGAAAATAAGAAGAAGATTATTTAAAGCAAATGCTTTTGGAAAAACAAATAATTAAAAGAACAATGTAATGGAGTATGGCATAATCCAATCAAAAATGGAGACAAAAAAGAAAAAATCTATTACAACAAATGTTGGAAAAACTAAGAGACTTTAGAATTGAATTTAAAGACATGTAAATAGATTTCGCGTAAAAAGAAACGAGATGAGAAAAATATAGACTAGAAACTTAAAAGGAAATAAATAAGTTGAGAACAGAAATAACATAATTAAAACCAAGAAATAAAAGAATAAAAAATATTGCAATAAAGGGATTGCAACTCAAGACAGAAGATGCATTGAAAGAAAGCACAGAATTCTTACAAGAATAACTATTAAATGAATTGTTGTTATTTGTTTAAATATATCCAATCATTAAATATGAGATGTTCGAGTATTTCAAATTTAATAGCCTAATAATTTCTAGAGAGAAATATTTCTAATTTTCGTTTTATTCTTTCTTTCTTTTAATTTGAAATATTTGTTACCTAACATATTGTTTCTGTTTTATTTTATATATAGAAGTATTAAATATAACAATTTATTGAATAGAAATATTAAGAAGTAACGATTATATTGTATTAAGTTGAATGATATTAGAATCTTAAAGAAAACAATTGAATAAATAATAATTGAAAAAAAAAATACTATATTTAAATACTAAAAATGTCGTTATTATTTATTGATCCGAACCAAGAGAATAAATTTATTACCCCGAACAGAGTTTAATAATACATATGTAGGTAGATACATGTACGTTCGAAAAGAAAGCGTAAAAAAGGTCGTGCAATAACAATGTTACGACTTAACCGTTGCGTAGCTTCGCGTTTATAATTGCAAGGTACCACGTAAGTAACCATATGTTACAACCACCAGTGCAATAAGTCATGGAAGATCGTTAATGATCGCGATACCCTGTCGGCGATGTTTCCTCACCCTACTCAAGTTTCTCGTCCTACGATCAAAACCTTTCGAGAGAAGTTCGATATCAATCGGCATCGAAACTTTAATTACTCCCGGGCTAAATTTGTGTGCGAGTGTGTGTGTGGGTGTGACGACGATGTTAAGTCTTTGCTTTAGCGATATGCCGCGATACCGATCTTATTATTATTCTGCGTTTTGCTATGTCAAGAAAAAGGGAAGGGAACATAATATTTCCTTACGACTCTTATTTTGACGTTTATGCGAGCGTACTGTATAATTGTGTAGATGCGTGTATATATATATATGGTCCTACGGACAATCAGAAATCTTGTCGAGCGTTGTCACTAAATCACCCTCGCCTACGGATACGTTTTATTATTTTTTCTTTTTCTTTTCTTTCTTTTTTTTTTCTTTTGTTGTTTTCGCCACAGAAAATATGTTCTTTCTCGCGGTAAATCTTGCAAATTCATTCTTAAGTGTGAGAAACCATTGTTATTGGTTACTCTCTTGGATATAAGCATTGTCACGTATGTGGGAATATATTTTGTTGAATTTATCTTTTTGTTTATTTGTTGAGTTATATATATAAATTTTGTTTTTAAAAATAATATCAAATTAAATGAGCCGTTTATTTTGAAAGTGGCCTAACTCCATATAACCTTAAATTGAGATATTTAAAGGTTTGCGTTTCAATGCAATTAAAAATATACGTAAAGAATAACAATGAGTTATGTTGCTTAAGTGTATCTGAAGGTGTTAAATTTACAGTTCCTATTAAAATAATGGCAATTATTAAGTGAATAATATGCGTTTTCTTACCAAGAATGGAGTTAGGCCACTTTCAAAATTAACAACCAGATTCGTTATAAAATTTGAAGGAACCGAAGTCCATTCAACATAATTTAAGATGCTTTAAATTGCGAAAAAACAATATTTATTTTATTTTACATATCTTTATAACACTTTAAAAACATAAATTATGCGATTCAAAATATTTTTTACAAACATAAATTACAAAACAATTTTCTACTCATCTACATTTTGTGTATGTGAAAGAGATTTAAAGAAATCATGATGTTCCGGTGGTATATATCGTAATAAGTCAATTATGTCCTTGAATTTTGCGGTTGTAATTTGTCTTATATTTTTATACAGTGGTGTCAATACAATATTTTCGAACTTTCTTGGTCTACCCCGACGTGGTATTAAATTCAGGACTTTCAAATTTTCGTTCTCATTCATTGATGTCTTATAGAAAATCTTATTCATTTTTGACAAAACGCATCCAACATATTTTTAACCAGTTTATTGGTTCTCCGTTAGAATTCTTTACCCTTTTAAAAATTGCATCTTCTAATAATATTGTTGATACAAAATCTTCTTGTTTCATTTCATGTACAATAAAGTTATTACCTTTCCGACACTTTTTGATAATATTGTAATACTCTCGGGGGACAAACAGTAAATTATTTTTTTTTAATGCCATTTCCACCATACCAAAATCTCTACTCCTAATGGAGTTAGGCCACTTTCAAAATAAACGGCTCAAATATATGAATCTTATTCAATAATTATATTTCGTTATTAATCGTGAGTATTGTAATTTTTTTTTCCCAATAAACATTGTCGCTTATGTGAGAACTTCAGTTTATGTTTTTTTTTCTTTTAATTTATACTCTTCAAAAATTTAATTGATGGAACTATTTTTTATGTCTAACAAGAAAATAATACAATATGGATCATATAAAATAATTATATTTTACTACTGATTGTGAGAATTTTTTTTTATTACTTCACAACGGATATTTATGCAAATGTATATGTTTATAAGAAATAAATAAAGTTAAGGGTTTTATGAAGAAATTTGGATTTACAAAATGACGAAATTTACGAAAATTCGGCAGTTATATTTAATGATGTACGGTGTAATTTACTTAAAACTGTTTCGAAGAAGAGTAATTTTTATGCTGACATGTAATGGTTACTGCAAATATGCCACGAAAATATTCAAACAATTCCGTATTTAAAAATCTTCTTTTTACAAAGTATACTAATGAGATTTTTCTCGATGAATCTATATATTCATGAAAAATAATTTATCCGATTGTTAAAATCAAATCATTCGAAAAATCCGAATTGATATTATTAAATTAAATATTTAAATGTAAGTAAATGAAACTACAGACAAAGTTTGCTAACATAGCCAATATGGTTGTTGTTAAATAATGAGGAAGAAATTAAAATTATGAAATTATTTTTAAAGATGCATAGTATTAAACGAAGACCAGTATAAAAAATATACACAACCACTAAAAAAACATTTATACAGGAACATATATACAGTTTTACTCCAAAATAATAAAATGATTACTGATTTTTTATTAGTTAACAAAAGAAAAAAAAAGATATTAAAATATATAATCAAATTGTAAAGCAACGTAATATTAAGATCTGTACGAAAAAAGTAAAAATAAATCGTAGATTTACTTTGCGTACGATGTACGTAAACATAAATTTGGACGATGGTTATTAGCGAGAAATGAATTAAACGGTGTTGTATACCCTTCCATTATCCTTGCACGAACATAAGAATGTGGTGATTTTAACCAGTTTTTTGACTTGACTGAACCCTCCATCGATATTTCTCTCGCGTATGAAGAATTCCATGAAACAGATATCGTGTTTGTAAGAACGTCAAGAAAAGTGGATTGCGATATTTCTGTCAATCGTTTGTTCCAGATCTGGGAAGCCTACCGCGGCGACTTGCACACACGCAGTGACGTACTTACATTTTATTGCCTATGAAAAACATCTTATATCATCTACAATGTGAATTTTATATTCTTTAAGAAAAAATTTGCAGAACTATGATTGGTTTATCATTGCTATTTAAAATTGAGAATATACGAAAATAGTTAAAAGTAATAACTATGTTAGAGAAAAATATTTGGTCACTCGGAAAGTTCGTGCCGATTTATAAATAGGAAAATAAAAATATTTAATATATATATTTTTATTAAATATATATATTATATTTCCAAAAATTTATTACATGTAAAAATATTATTTTTATTACGTATTATTTTACCTGATCAGAAAATTATACAAAATTCCAACCAACTAAGCAATTGAAGTTTATGATAAATTAAATGGAAGACGATTAAAGAGAAAAAATCATTCGGATTTAACGAACAATAAACGACGAATTGATAATACTAAAACGGATTGATATTAGCGTAATAATAAGTTTCATATAATAAAACAATTTCAAAAATGTTAAATTTAAGAAATTGTAAGGATTATGAAGAAAAATTATGTATCAATACGTTTTTTCGTGTATTAGTTCGCAAGAAATATTTTTAAAGTATCATTAGCTTGAATATGGAAGCTATATTTTTTATTCTATCACGCTGTAAAACACTATTTTTAATTATATTATTATATTATCAACGTTTGAAATATTATTTAGATAAAATATATATAATGAGTTAATTGTTAATTTTAAAAAAATTATATCTATTTGTTTGAATTGCAAGTTTTTTGAAATTTTTTTGAATGAGTGTTTTGAAATTTTTAAACTATTAAGTGTAACAATGAAATTGGTACCTTTTAAGCGCAATAATTTAGTATTTATTTATAAAATAATTATATACTTGTTATTCTTCAAATAAGTTTCCATTATTTTTCGATGATTTTGGCCCATCTTTTAGGCAACTGCCGAATTCCTTAACAAAAAAATGATTGCGATTTTAATCTAATAAATTTAATATCAAGACATCGAATTAATTTTTACATCTAATAATATAAATATTATTGCAAAAGAATATTACCGTACATAATTTTACAGAAATATAATTTTATATATATTAAATATATGTTACCGTTGAAGTATAAAATTCAGTTAGTTCATGAAATAATTAGATGTTTTAGAGAAAGCATATAATTAAACTTTTAGTATATTTAGTATACACTTTAACTATTTATTTTATGAAATAACCAATTGTAAGTAATATATGAATTCACGAGAGAGACGAATAGTTAAAGCATGAAATTAAAATTTGATCTATATTTTCTCTTTATGAAAACCTAGTTTTATCTCTTAAATCAGTAAAGAATACTCCATTTCAAAAACAGATAACCTTCATTTAGAAAACCATAATACGAAGGGAGATATATTTTTTATCTCCAGATTTACAAGAATACAGGTATAGACAGGAATATTCCGAATAAATCAGCTGGGAATAATTTCATTCAACAAAAAATCTAATAATATTTTCTTTATATTTATGAAAACAAATTTCAATTTCATACTTTAACTACTTGAATTTTGTGAATTCAAACATATATTACCTATTTAAAATATGTATCATATAATTCTATAACCTAACTCCATATTTCAACTAATCGATATAATAATTTCATATTATAGCTAGTTACTTTATTAATTAAACCAAATTATAGAATATTCAGAAAATCTTATGAAATGCAATCGAATCAAAACTATCCCATATACAACATATGAAATATTATTGAATGTTACAGCTAATTCCTTAATAATTAACCGAATGATATACTTTAACGATAACATTTATAGAAGATTCAGAAAATCTTATGAAATTTAGTCTAATCAAAACTATCCCATATACAACACGTTAAATATTATCGAATCAATACCTGGGTTTTAAAATAAGGTATTACGAGCCTGATCGCGATGGATCCACGGTAGGAGGATCTCAGTTTTAAAGGGAAAGAGAAGAACGCTTGGCGAGCATGAAAGTCACGCGACTGCTACACTGAGAGAAAGAGAGAGAGAGAGAGAGAGAGAGAGCTTCTTTTTGCCGATTCCAAAGTTACTGCGGCACGAGCAACGCAAGAAGAAGGTTCGGCCGATCTCTCGAAGGTGGAGAAACGACGAGAAGTAAAGAGGGGGGGTAGGGGTTAGGGGAGTTACAAGGAAGAAGACTGAACAGGGGTGGGGTGGAGTGTGGGGGTTAGAGAGAGCAAGAGATGGGTGAAAAGTAGCTGAGAAAGTTGGTCGGGGGAAGAGGAGGAAGCAGAATAAGAGCTGAAACACGGGATTTACACGTGTATTCGCTAGTACAGCACTAACGCTTATGCACCGATGCACCCAAGTCGCAGAGTGTTTATGGTAATCCTCGAGCAGGGTGGCCTCCCTTCCTTTCTTGCGTCGTTCTCGCTTACGACGAAGGGCCTACACTTCGAGACTATATTTTGTATACCCTTTTCTCTTCTCCTTCATTCTCATCCTCTTTCTTTTTCTCTTCTTCCTTTTCTTTTTTTTTTTTGACTCCTCCTCCTTCTCCTTTTATTTCACCTTCCATTCTTCGAGATCTCTCACCTACTTGTTCCTCGGCTATTCACTTGCTTTTCGATACTACGTTGTTTAATTTTTTATATTATTGTGATATTTGATAGTACAGAGTTTATGTTTTATTAATAGAGTTATGTTTATTAATAATATATTACTAATATAGTACTTAAATACTAGATATTACTATATACTATTTATTCTTTTCTTAATACATTTATATATACAGTAAGACCTCTTTTTGTGCGGTCCTTTTTTATACGATTTTATTTTTGTGCGATTTGTTTTGTGCGATTTTATTTTTGTGCGATTTGTTTTGTGCGATTTATTTTTATGCGGTATCTACATCTCAGCAGCGTTGCTACCAGTTTTATGTTTTCTTTCAATGTACATATACATGTGTGGACGAACTGATTACATGGTCTCCTTGACGACGATGTATCCGGACTTCGCGACGCTGTTCATCTGATTTAAACAATCTCCTAACAATTATTTAATTTGATTGAAAGCATTTTCACATCTATATTTCGCAAATAATTGATGTATTTTCTAAGTGCGACTTTTTTTATGCGGTCCCTATCCACCGCACAAAAAGAGGTTTTACTGTATATCGTACAAAGTTGTTTATAATATGTAAGTATTTATAAAATTACCGAATATTTTTTTGTACGATTTCTTTTATGCGGTCCCTATCCACCGCACAAAAAGAGGTTTTACTGTATTTTCGTGGAATTCATTGAAAATATTTATTTTTTTTTGTTTTTATTTATTTATCTTATATAGATTTTAAGAAAAGTTTTTTTTTTTTTAATTTATATGCGATATTGTCGTATTGTCTAATGTATACTTTCTTGTATCATTAATATTTTTTTTTGGTTATGTTTGCGATTACAGCGGTTCGGAGAACGTATACGATTTTTTCAAATTAACCTTTTCTCTTCTGTCTAGAAGAATATTTTATCGTTAAAATGTTATGTTAATAATAAAATATAAATTCTTGCTATTAACATGTGTATTAGTAGAATACGTTTTGATAAACAAAGAAGTCATCATTTTTGACATATAAGCTACAACTAGCAAATTATAATACATAAACATATAATAACGTTTAAATTTAAATATAATTTATAATACATATACATAAACATATATATAATATACAAACTTGTTCGTTGTAGCTGTTGTGAAACTAAAGATTACGACCTTATAACCGAAAGTGTGAGCTTATTTATTGTGGGAATGTGTGTTAAAGTCTTGTTTTTCTATGAATCTGTTGAAAAGGTTAGATCGACAAAAAAAATTAATAATTTATAATTATAAACTAACTTATACACTCTAATGTTTAAAATATTATTCTGGTAATATCGTGTGAAAATAAATCAATTAAAATTAAGCGGTTAGGATTTTTGCGACCAAGTGGCGATTTCTTGTACTAGTGGGTGGGGAAATTTAAAGTTTTTATCTGGAAACACTGATTTCGAGTATATTAGCAACTACAATCCATCTGGTAACATATTTGATGAAATTATCTATGAATTATACGTATAAATAGATTATACGTTTATACGTTTATATGTTTCTCAGTTTTTTTATTATGTGTTTATGATTCTTGTTTTAATTATTATCTCATTAATAAAACAATAATTTTAATATATTTTGAATTTTATTCTTTAATTTTAACATTATTTCAAATCGTTTTGTATAGTTATTTTAAATAAAAAATGTAAAATGTATATAAATAAGTAAACAAAATGTAATTAGATTATATCTTTAAACGATTTAATGTATGAATTTAGTTCAAATTAAACTTTTTTAGAATATAAAATTTCATACAACGTAAAAGTTTATTTGTTTACGTAAACAAATGAATAATAACCTGAATAACAATTGATATTGCTATCACACGCATACGTAAAAATTATTGTATTAAATAGGATAATAAATAAACTTAAAATATTTAACACCACTTGAGTTAAGTGTATACAGTGTCCAGATAATTACAATGTATCAATATACCCCAATCTCCCCCTTATAAAATATTTTATAATCAATATTTGTTGTAGTTAAAATATGAAATTAATTTTTATCTGTTGATTGAATATGATAAGTGAAAAGTACAGAAAAATGAAAAATGAATGTCCAATTTCTTAGGGAATTAACGAGAACTGGGATTCTTTTTCGTATCGACCGTTAGTAATTTGGCTGTCGCGATACGTCCAAAAGATTTAACTTTAAGGGACGTAATTACGTTCATAAAGAACTCCTTTCAAGGTATATACGAGACCGTTGGAATTTTGTACGACGAGCTGTGACAGGTTACTGGTACGCATTACTTTGTATTCGAAGCTATAAACGTCGTTGCTGGTGCAGGTGCATGGAATCTTTTCTCTAAGTAATGTTTCTATTTAGGTTTTTTGACAATTCCAAATAATTAAAAATTATTGCTTTGAAAAACAGGTTCAGAAGAGAAACCAAAATTATTCTACCTGTTGTAATAAATTTCACGATAACTGATGTTGGATTTTAAATATTATATTTATGTTACCGTTGAAGTGCATTATTAAATTAACTCAAGAAATATTTATATATTACATGAAAAAATTAGTTATTTTAGTGAAAACATAAAAAAAACTTTACTATACGCTTTAATTAGTTGTTTTATGGAATACATAGGTAATAAATAAATTCATGAAGTATAAAATTAAAATTTAAACCGTCTTTAAGGTTTCAATTTTTGTCTACAACAATGCTCGTAATTTTTTATTAACTTTGGAAATAGGGTAATACCTTTTTCACAAATCAAGCTTGTCATTTCTCCATATTAATGATACCTGTAAAATATTAGGAATTTTATGGGATTAGAGATTGTAACCATTCGATACTATATTTTAATTATTATGTTTACCTTTATATTAAGGTAAACAAAACAATATTAAGAGGAAGTTATAAAAAAAATATTTAAAAGAAAAATTACTGATAAATTTAATACATCCCCACTTTACTGAAATCCATCTTCAAACTTTAAGGATTAAAAATCACCACTGATAGGGAAAAATCCCCACCTCTGGTAACGTTACTCGAGATAATAGATCAATTGATTTCGTATTGTTATAAATTTTTTATTAAGTAACTAATCAAATTATAAAAACTAAGAGCACATATACTTGTTACAGTCTTCCTTATAGTCTTCAATGATTTTATTAAACATATTACCAGAAGGACTATTATTATTATTGATACTATTTTCAAGAGGATGGATCAATCGATTTTATATTGTAATAAATTTTTTATTAAGTAACTAATCAAACTATATAACCTAAGAACATATATACATGTCCCAGTCTTCCTTATAGTCTTCAATGATTTTATCACACATATTAGCAGAAGAAATATTATTATTATTAATACTATTTTCAAGATGATAGATCAATCGATTTTATATTGTAATAAATTTTTTATTAAATAATTAATCAAACTATAATAACCTAAAAACATATACTTTTTTAGTCTTCCTTATAGTCTTCAATGATTTTATCAAACATATTACCAGAAGGACTATTATTATTATTGATACTATTTCCAAGATGATGAATCAATCGATTTCATATCGTAATAAATTTTTTATTAAGTAACTAATCAAACTATAATAACCTAAGAACATATATACATGTCCCAGTCTACCTTGTTCATAGTCTACAATGATTTCATCACACATATTATCAGAAGGACTATTATTAATATTGATACTATTTTCAAGATGATAGATCAATCGATTTTATATTGTAATAAATTTTTTATTAAATAATTAATCAAACTATAATAACCTAAAAACATATACTTTTTTAGTCTTCCTTATAGTCTTCAATGATTTTATCAAACATATTACCAGAAAGACTATTATTAATATTGATACTATTTTCAAGATGATAGATCAATCAATTTTATATTGTAATAAATTTTTTATTAAGTAAATAATCAAACTATAATAACCTAAGAACATATATACATGTCCCAGTCTACCTTGTTCATAGTATTCAATAATCTCATCACACATATTATCAGAAGGACTATTATTAATATTGATACTATTTTCAATATGATAGATCAATCGATTTTATATTGTAATAAATTTTTTATTAAATAATTAATCAAACTATAATAACCTAAAAACATATACTTTTTTAGTCTTCCTTATAGTATTCAATGATTTTATCAAACATATTACCAGAAAGACTATTATTATTATTGATACTATTTTCAAGATGATAGATCAATCGATTTCATATCGTAATAAATTTTTTTTAGGTAATTAATCAGACTATAATAACCTAAGAACATATATACATGTCCCAGTCTACCTTGTTCATAGTCTTCAATGATCTCATCACACATATTATCAAAAGGACTGTTATTATTATTGATACTGTTTTCAAGATGATAGACCAATCGATTTTATATTGTAATAAATTTTTTATTAAGTAAATAATCAAACTATAATAACCTAAGAACATATATACATGTCCCAGTCTACCTTGTTCATAGTATTCAATAATCTCATCACACATATTATCAGAAGGACTATTATTAATATTGATACTATTTTCAAGATGATGGATCAATCAATTTTATATTGTAATAAATTTTTTATTAAATAATTAATCAAACTATAATAACCTAAAAACATATACTTTTTTCAGTCTTCCTTGTTCATAGTCTTCAATGATTTTATCAAACATATTACCAGAAGGACTATTATTATTATTGATACTATTTTCAAGATGATGGATCAATCGATTTTATATTGTAATAAATTTTTTATTAAGTAACTAATCAAACTATAATAACCTAAGAACATGTATACATGTCCCAGTCTACCTTGTTCATAGTCTTCAATGATCTCATCACACATATTATCAGAAGGACTATTATTAATATTGATACTATTTTCAAGATGATAGATCAATCGATTTTATATTGTAATAAATTTTTTATTAAATAATTAATCAAACTATAATAACCTAAAAACATATACTTTTTTAGTCTTCCTTATAGTCTTCAATGATTTTATCAAACATATTACCAGAAGGACTATTATTATTATTGATACTATTTTCAAGATGATAGATCAATCGATTTCATATCGTAATAAATTTTTTTTTAGGTAATTAATCAAACTATAATAACCTAAGAACATATATACATGTCCCAATCTACCTTGTTCATAGTATTCAATAATCTCATCACACATATTATCAGAAGGACTATTATTAATATTGATACTATTTTCAAGATGATAGATCAATCGATTTTATATTGTAATAAATTTTTTATTAAATAATTAATCAAACTATAATAACCTAAAAACATATACTTTTTAGTCTTCCTTATAGTCTTCAATGATTTTATCAAACATATTACCAGAAGGACTATTATTATTATTGATACTATTTTCAAGATGATAGATCAATCGATTTTATATTGTAATAAATTTTTTATTAAGTAACTAATCAAATTATAAAAACTAAGAGCACGTATATATTTGTTACAGTCTTCCTTATAGTCTTCAATGATTTTATCAAACATATTACCAGAAGGACTATTATTGCTGTTGCTACTATCCTCTAGATGATAGATCAATCGATTTCATCCTTTATCTCATTCATGACCTTTATGAGGTTAAAAGTACATTGCCCTTGGATAAGCATACTATTATTAGAAAGAAAAAAAATCTGAAAACGATTTTCCTTAACACTATTGGTATGAAACAATGTATATATCTATGTAATACCATAAGACGATTATTACAAAACGATTTAGAAAAATATAGTGTATAGGAAATAGGTATATTCGACCCTTTATCCTGTTTTGTACTTCTTCTTGGTGGAAGATAAATTCTAGGTGTACAGGTGTTTACCTGCGTAGAGGATAAACGCGGCGCAGGTGGAAACTTATCCATCTCGGTGTAATGACTCTATCTCGTTTCGAGCTTCGGTCTTCCTTCGCACAACCTCGGCCACAAAGAAGAACCCGTCATGTTACGGTAATAGTCCATGACTACATGGTTGACCGCGATGTGTTCATGTGCTCGGGAACGATCAAGAGAAAAGATCGGATCCGTTCCCGTGATCCTACTTCGAACCATTTTACAGGTATATGCTGACTTCACTAAAAGACTTTAGAGTGTCTAGAAAATAATAGGATTGATATAAATGAATACATTAGGTTACAAAGATAATGTATTATTTAAGAGTAAATCTATTACAGGGTGTTCCTCGTAATTGGTAGTAGCTGATTCTACGTGATAAACTGAATCGAAAGTGTTGAATAAAATTGTTTGCTGTAGCAATCATGGAAACTAAAAGCCTTGTTCGATAAGTATAAGTGTAGAATTGATACGAAACATGCATATCATTATATTGAAAATGTTAGTAAACATGAAAGGGGCATAAAAACACTGTTCGAAATATTCAAAATTAAGACAGTGAAATTCGCCTAAATGAATCTAGATCAAGTTTACGAGCACTCGACAAATTTTCAAATATATTTTTCGTCAAAATTAAGTCTCGTTTGATGAAATCATATTTTCACGTTTTTAACTCAGTTTGTCATAAAGAATCAACCACTGTCCACTTGAATCATTTTTTATAGGACTCTCTGTATATTTATTTATAGCTATAAGGATGAGTAAAAATTAACCGGATACCTAATTATCTCTGTAAATGATAACATTAGACGATTATTGTTAGCCTTTCAATATTTTAAGAACTAATATACAGGGTGATCCACGCAACTGCTCATCTTTATAACCTCCAAAATATGCGTTGCACGAAAAAGTTTTGTATGCAAAAGTTGCATGGTTTAAAGGAGTACATTATGCAATGTATTTATTTTTTTTTAAAGGTGAAAGAGTTTAGGAAATCTCAAGCTTAACTTTGTTTTTTTTCCAATAGAAATATATATATTTTTAGGTTAAGTTAAAACTTAGGTTAGTTAAAACTTCCCTAAAATAGTAGTGTTTAATTACTGGTTTGTAACCAAACGTATATTAATTATTTTGTATAGTAAATATAATATCTTAAGACTAAATGATCGGAATGAATATGAATATAATCATTAAAGACATTAAATTTGTTTATGCTCTAAATGAATATCGCAAAAAAATGTGAGATTCGATTTAAAAAAAAAACATCAATAATCTTAAAAATAATCTTTAGAAAAAATTCTTTCAACCATTATATTTCTTAACAAACTTAATGTCCAAATATTTTTAAAAATAACCATATATTATATGCTTAGTAAGTATTATATAAGTATAGTAAGTACAAAAAGGTGTTGTTTATAACAAAAACTTACCCCTTATCAGTCGTCAGTAATTTTTACGTGATTCTTATTTAGTTGTATGTTGTTTAAGTTGTTTAATTTTCTTTATTCATTTTTAGGCTTGACATATTATCCCTTAATTTAGTCGGCATACTGTATATTTGTCGTAGCGAAGTTCATTGAACGGATGTTGTGTAGACTGTTGAGAAAAAACAAATTCGGAAATAAAAGGGGAAAAAGGTTGTTAAATAAATTCGACGTAAAAATACTTGGACCCGTTCTCTTTCTTAAACTTTATCGAACGATGCTCCCGCCTACGATCGTTGATCTTATCTCAGTCACCATCTCGACGTGTTTCGATCCTCTCGCGGATCACCAAACGATTTTAATCGTACCGTACATACGAAGGGAACGGTATTTATCGAGGTAGTATACGAAATCGCGTTCCATGTCCTTACGACTTTGCCGATTTTCACGCGATTCTTGACTCTACGGACATTTCTTATTCTTCTTCTTCTTTTTCTCAAGCAATTTTCGAGAATACTTTCGTCGAAAAAGAGTGGGATTAAGGTTTCGTCAATATCCTGCTCTGATCTTAGTCCTAATAATAAATCTTTAGTTTATATAAATAACATTATTTACTTATTTATTTATTTATTTATTTATTTCACGGGATATTTATTATAATGTTATAATATAAATTATGAAACTGTTTAAATGTGCTGTTCAAAATGTTGCCCGCCTACGTGAATGTAAGTTTGACACCGTTGTAGTATGCTGTTTATGACATTGGCGAATTTCCCACCTTCACTTTTATCTTAACTGCATCACAAACCTCTATTCTATATTTTATAATGTTTTTTTTTTCACCGCACCTTTTACGATTAATATTTTTTTTTATATATAAGTTATTATTTTATTTTTAATTTTTAATTTAAATTAAATACCATTCAATTAAAGTGAACTTAACTTAAATATAAATTTATTAAATTAAATATAATTGTATTTTTTTTTTTTGATAATATTATAAATATTAATATTTTTATTATTATTATTTATTGTACTGTAAATACTGCTTATTATATTCTCTCATTTCTAAGATTAAGTTTGTTATGCATTGAACTTACAATTAACCAGATGCATTCAATCGTTAGACAATGTTAGAAGTTTTAACACGTCACTTGAATACAACAACATTGTATTCGAAACAAAAGCTTTATGCATCTGATTGTATGTAAATGGGTGAATGTCTAATGCATGTAACCCATCGTGCATATTCTTTGAAATGACACTGGTAATTGATATGATGATGAGGACAATTATTACTGTACTTCAACATTACACTTTAGTTTCTGTTGAAAGATTTGTATATTTGGCTAATTTGTCATTGAATTTCTGTATGAGGTTGTGTATGTTTAATATGCATGTGTTCATTAGGTATACTTTTGTTTAATCAAATTGTACAAATCAATTCCATTGGAATGTTTTACTTGTAATGGTTATATTGTAATAAAATTTATTGTTATTATTTTTAAGAAAGATATGTTTCTCTCGAGAGAATATAAAATTATTATTATTATTTATATAATCATTATATTTACAATTTTTAATCTTTTTATGGTTTTATCTACAATTATGAGTTTGTTCTATAGGGTGATGTAATAAGAACTACAATTTTAAATCAATAAGAAAAAACTAGTAGTTTAAAAAAAATCTTATGATAATTGGTATCAATGTGATTAGTGCACATGGGAATAATGTGTGTCTTTTTATACTACTTTATACAATATAATTTATAAAATTTAATTTTTATACACTGTATCAAAAAAAAATATTATTTATTTTTATTATATATTTATTATATTTACATAATATTATATATATTATTCTGATTAGAGTATAGCTCGTAGGTATTATTTTCTAACAAAGTTTGGTTGAAACTATAAACTTTTAAAAAAAAAAATTATCTAGTCAACTTTAAAATTTTCAATGATTTCTTTTTTCTGCTATAATAGCTCAATTTAATCGGATATTTTATAGTTGGTTAATAAAAGTTTAATAGATATATTAAAGTAAAACATTAAAATTTAAACTATTTTACATTAACTTATACAATTAGCATTATTTAAGAAATGGTAAAGAGATTAAATATAAATATATAAGCAGGTCGTGATTTTTATACAATTATTTTATTATACTCTTACCTATGTAATAGAAAATAGTAAATTTGTTTAAAAGTACTTTAACTTTTATAAGGCACGATAACTATTATTATCCAACTAGAACTTTTTTCCATATTCGAAAATGTATAAATTTTCTATTTATTCTATATGAAATAGATGTTTTAATTGATTTGTAACTGTTTTTTTTAGGTTATAAAAGTTAAAAGTAGTAAAATAACTGTTACATCAGAACTAATTGAAATTCTTAACAGTTTCCTTCAAGCCTTGTTTTTTAGTAAGTATAGTTAATGGTTTCTATTAGAGGTATAGTATTTTTGTCTTGAAAAGATTATGATTATATGCAAGGTTTTTCTGTACCATTGCTATTTCTTATTGTGTTGGTTGTTACTATGTTTCAGATCTCTTTGGATTATGTACTTGCATATTACCGTTATGTGCTGTATTGTTTCTGATACACTACAGCAGCGTCGGCAGAGTTCAATCTGGATGCTCTGATTGTGTTTATTGTGCTTCTGGTAGTTACAAGCCTTGACGTCCTGTTCGTGTTTAACTAGCATGAACGCTTCCGTCTCTAGCAAGAGTTTACTTCTCCTAATCTACTCGGTTAATGCCACCTTATCGGTTGCTTTAGATCTTTATAACAATTTCCAGATTTTTTATTCGCGTTAATTTCCAAATATTTCTTCATGTTTTTTTTTTTAAGCTTTTATTTTTTTTCTTTACATCAAAAATGATATTTTTTAATTATTTACATTGTTATTAATAAATATAAAATTCATTATAATTATTTCTATAACATTCAAACGTCACATTGTTAAGCTTCATTACATTTGACCTTCTCAGCAATAATTCCCACAACCTAAAATAAAGAAGCGTTTCCTTGAAACCTTTTCCCTTCAATTAACCAACTCAAAGACCCCTCCCTTTTTCAAATTTTCTTTCCTAGTCAATTCGTTCTCACCCAGCATTTAAAAACCGACCGCCTTGTTATTAAGAACAAACAACCACTTAACAAGAAGAATAAAGAAACTTTATTACTACAAAATCTTTCCCATGTCCATTTAATCATCCGATTCCCAGGCTACCAATCCTCTTCGAAAACTAACCTAAATTCCCATTCTAACTATCCAAAATCCGATTAACATCTTACAAACTAAAAATAATCCAAAAAATCAAATGGCGGTATCGTATGAAAATCAATCATGCAATACGCGATCAATTACGTTAGAGTCCAAGGTCGTCGGGATTGGACAAAGACGAAGAGTTAAATGGAAAAGGGTTGATAAAAGTAGTGGGGAGAGGGGTGGAGTAAAGATAGGGAAAAGTAATGAAGAAAATTTTTATTCGCGAGTCATTAATGAAGATTAATACCAGAAGGTCGAAGAAGGGAAACATTAGCGTAGCTTGATACCACGAGAAGTAATCGATCGTCTTCTCATTAAAGCTAAACCACCATTAAGAATAGCATAAAATTAACCAAAAAGAATAATGAAACTATTACTAGAAAATCTCAACTCGTTCATTCACTCATACGATTCCTTAGATTCATGTTATCCTTTAAACCAAGCCTAACTCGAGTTATGATAAAATCACTTATTCGTTACGCATACTTATAAATGCACATACATGCACAACATTCCTATTTAATAACACGTTAGAGAACAGGGGTACTCAACCTTTTTCATTCACTTATCGCATATTTCTGTTTTCTACATGAAACAGGCTTAGTGAACAATAAACGGGACAATTTTTAAAACGGTAATTAAACAAAATCGGAAAAGAAGTATCTTGTTAAAAGTCAATTACCTAGCCCTGTTGGATTACTAGTTACCGTCATATCGCTAAGATCAAACAACGTGGGTACTTATTAAAATGAATGGATGACTCATTCGGAAAAACAAATATCGTGTGCTATTTAAGTTATGAAAAGATGTGATTTCTTCAGTATTATTCAATAAGCATGAAGAAGTGTTCGTAGAGAAATAATTCGGACCCGCAAAAGTGAGAGTAAAAGTATCCAGTTTAAACATGAGTGTATTTTTGATCTTTCATTGTCACAATTTTGTAACAATTTTAATTAGATTGAATTTATAAGAGTGATCGATTCTCAAAATTAGATTTAGATAGGATAAGAATGGGGAGTTAGTTGTTGCCGTCAGTAAATTTTTACTTCTTAAATAAAAAAAAAAAGTTAAGTTCGGGCTCTCGAATCGCCGATTGAAGGTTGTGTCGTGTCGCAGGTTGAGTATGGTTGCGTTAAAATGATCAAAGGAATGAAAATATAATACATTTCCGTATACACGTAGTCTTATAAAATATTTATGATCGTGTAATATGCGATAAGAATTGCGTGCATAATGATCATCTAACGGTACTTTGTCATGTTTTTACAAGATACCGATTAGTCTCGCCGTATATCTTTTTCTTACTTACATTTATGACGCTTCTCATTTTCGTGTCGTGTGTGAGAGAATGAACGATCAAACGAGAAAGAGAGAAAGAGAGAGAAAGGAAATCATTCCTTTTCTTAATCGCATCAAGGACACACTGCGCCACCGGTTTCTAGGTGGTCATTAACGCACGAACACGTCGCGAATCATCCGGTTGGTGGAACCCCCAACACAAACATTCGAGAGAGATCGTTCTATCAACGACTAATGTAAGACAAAACGGTTAAGAGAGAAAGAGATGGAATGACGAGGAAACGAAAGTGGGGCGAACGAGCTGCTATCTACCAATCAAACTTTCATTCGTTGGACGAATGGAGGAAGCACAAATGGAAAGGAAGAGGGACGAGATACTACCAGTCGAATAATGTCTCTATTCTCACTCGAGCCGCCACATTCTCGGGCTCGTTCTACCTGATAATTACACCTTACCGAAGTGTACCTGGGTGCCCCTTCAATTAGCCCTCAGGAATCACCTGCTTCTACTTCGCTATTAAGGACTAACTTTCTTCTTTTTGTTATTGTTGTCGTTGACGTTGTTGTTTTAATTGTTGCATTTGTTTATTTTGTCATATTTAGTGTCGTTTGCCGTTATTAGCACACGTAGCGGCGTGTTTATTATAAGGGATTCAAAGTTTCAATCCTGAAATTTACATTTCTTTTTTTTTTCTTTCTTTTAATGTTATTTAATGCCTATGTATTTTCAAGATGATTTTAAAATACTAAATCGTGTGTAACGAATTAAGTTCTTTTTTCTTTTATGATATACGATCGGAGAAGTAAGGCAATTAATGTTTATTTTCGTGTTATTGAACAATGTTATTATTGTTATTATTGTGAGGTCCCGCAAGGATTTCTTATAGAAATTTTGTTTCAGAAATATTTATAAAAGCTTAATCAATTATTTTACGAAGCATTGATGTTGTCATAACGGTGAATAAATTTTCTTATTTACAAATAAATATTTAAAAATCTAATTAATATTTTAAAACATATGATATTCTCTCTCTTCTGTTTTATATAAACAATGATAAGGACTGTTAGTTTAATGAGAAAAGGATTGTGTTATGGTACAATTAATTAGCATAGGGATTTTAGTAGTAGTATTTTAATATTTGAATATACTAAAGAGCCTATTATTTTATCTACTATTACAATTAGAACAATAAAATAACAGTAAATATGAAAATTGTGTATTCATTTTTTATCTAACAAACATTTTCCACATCCCTGTTTTTTTGTAAAACATAGGTTAACTGTTGATATGATCTCCAGCATTTATTTCCTTGTTTTATATTACTTATTTGTGACGAGAATTCTAATAATATTTACTAAAATTTTGTTAGAACTTTTTTAATTAAGAATTAAAAACGTTAAAAACAAAGTTTCATTTATATATTGTACTTTAATATTAAGATAAATTAGATAAACTTGGCGTATTTATGAATTTGTTATTTTTACTATTTATCTATTAATTAATTCATTTCAAGTAATTTTTATATACATAATTTAGTCTCTTTCAATATTTTGTTAAAAAATATGAATATATAGTTCTACGATTCCAAAAATCAAATAATTCCTTTAATATTAGACTAAAAGATTTTGTTTCAATTATGTTAATAATTATTCCGAAAATATTAATGGCATTTCGTTATTTGGAGAATTAAATAATTCTAATTCTTAATTCAATCAAAATTTTTTTATTTAGGTTAGCTTTAGAATCATTTAAAAAATACTGAGTATATTTAACTATTGAAAAAATTGAATAATTTCATTTAAATTCAATCGCATGAATTAATTTCAATTAAAAATTTAGAATTATTTAAAAAATATTAATTAAGTTCTCGACGATACAAAGAATAAAATAATTTCTTCTCTACTTAACCTCCTAAAAAATATCATTTCAATTAAGGTTAATAATTATTGACAAAAATATTGATTAGAATCAACAATGAAAAGAATCGAATAATTCCATTCTTACATGACTAATAAATAGCATTAAAAGGAAATTTTACAATCATTAATAAAATATTGATTATATCCTAGAACTGAAGAAGAAATTCAATAATTTCTTCTTAATTCAACGGAAAGATTTCATTCCTAGTAATATTAGTAAATATAGAATCGGAGAATTGGTCGGCACCTTTCTGTGGCGCTTCGTGCCAAGAGTTCTTCGTCTTGTTCATCTCAAGGTTCATCTTAGATAATGGCAGAGTTCTTGCGGAGGAAGAAGCATTGCGTGTGCGGCTGCACGACGGGGACCATATCTCAATTATGGGATTAATATACGACCCATAAAAGCGATACCGCTGTGTTCCTTCCTTCGTTCATTCTCTTCCACTTCTTCTTCTTCTTCTTCTTATTCTTATTCTTTCTTCTTCATCATCATTCTTTCTCTTTCTTACCTTCACACTCATTCGTGGTCTCTTCTCTCTTGCCATGCACATTCCTACCAAGAGAAAGAGAAAGAGAAAGATAGTGTGTAATCCAATTAGGTACGTACTCGGCACTGAGAATATTGCTACGATTCGTTCCTGCCAATAGATCCCTCTTGCTACGGCTGTTTCTTCAAACGTAAGCGTCGACGTTCCTCGTTGTGTTTCAAACGCGCACGCCGCGTTTATACTTTTACACCATTCGCTAAACCTTTTTCAAATTTTTTCTCTTTGATCAACGAATTTTCAACTTACCACTACTCCAACTCAATAATATTTACGAGCGACGTTCGCTTATTAGATTCCGAATACGGCTACTAGAATCATTAAATTGTGCAACGAACGTGGCGTAAGATTCTTCTCGATCTTTCTTTAATTGAATTTTATTTTCTTATGACGTATCATTTGCTTTTTCTAACGTCCATTTATGAATTTATCTTATATTTATGATAATATTTATTAAAATAGGCTTGAGATACGTTATTGATACGTTTAGAGAATGAAATTATGACATTTTTTTTAAGGTTAGAATGGTAATACTATTTTTAAATAGAATTAGGTTATAATTTTACACGTTTAATATATTGGAATTCTTTCCATAAAATGTGAATAGGAAATGTACTTTATATTGTAATCATTATCTTTTTAAATTAAATTATTAGAGAGATTTTACTATGTGGAAATTATTAATTTTAATTAGAATGCTATTAAATATACAGTGAATTTCTATTAAAATCACACTGTTAAAAGAAATTCATATAGTGGATTCAAGATGAAGAAAATGTAGAAATAAATACATAAATATACATTGATTATATATTTAATGAGTTTAATTTAAAAGCTTTATTTATAGCTAGTGATTTAAACAAATGCTAAAATAATTTACAGTAAACGCTCGTAACTAAAAATCTTACATGCTGGTACAACTGTAAAAACACAGAGTATATCCCTCTAATTTTATTCATTTAAATATTCAATACTGAGAATTTTTTTATTATTATACTAGTAGATTATGTCTTAAAAATTTTGACATTATTATATTTTTGATTTCTCTTTTAAAATATTAATATATTCTATATTTTAATATATAATTGGATATTACTTACTGACCAACTCAACATTAAATTGAGCATATCAGATAAATTTTTAATACTGCTAAATAAGAATTTACACTAATAATAAATTTACAAGATAACCTAATTAATTAAATTATGTTAAATATTAAAATTGTACTAAATGATAAAAAAATAAATATTTAAAGATAAAGTTACATGTTACGAAAGGAGAAATATATCTGTCCAAATAAAGGTTCTATTTTAGGTCATTTTCTTGATATGAAATTTATGATTCGCTTTTTTTTGGTTTCAAGGGACTTTTTTCAACACCTTCTCAACACTGCCTATCATCTTTTTTATTGTTTGTCTTAAATCAACATCATTTGTAGTTCTAAAGAAGTCACACATTATAGTACTAATTCTTACCTAGCCTATCGTTGCATAACTTTAGTAATCGCAAAGAAAAAAAATGGTCTTCACTTGCTTTATTTTCGGGCGAATGCTCTGTCCATCTGAGCTACCTAAGAACAACTTTTAGTCCAAATTATCGAACAATCCCATTCTAGTAACCGACCCACGCTATACATAAATACACAATATTCAACGAACTTGCAGTTATACACTAACCAAACTGTTATTAATGTATAAGCAACGAACGAAACTGTGTTTCTCATATATAACGTGCGTGCGGCTAATAAATGGAAATATTAAAATAATTTGGACCTTAATTGTCTAGACTGGGACTCGAACCCAGGACCTTTCGCTTCCCAATCGAGCGCTCTACCACCTGAGCTATGAAGACCTATGAACGTTTAGTATATAATATTGTATATAATATGAAGTATCAAGTTATCCAATAAATATGTGCGGTTTTGACAGTATTTTTTACTTATAATTAGAAGCAATTTCACAAAATTAATTCTTAATCTAATAACATAACCAAAATTCTTGTCATTTCATATAATTATGTAATAATAAATATGTCTTCTGGGAAAATAACTACCTTATCGACTGAGTTCGATTATCTAAATCTATCGGTAATATATTTCTTTTATTTTCTTAACTGCTATATGAAGCATTATTTAGTATATTGATGCGTTAGGTTATTTATTTTTGGTATTCTACCACGCGCGCGCGTAGTATCTTTTTAATATATATTATTTATATTATTGATGTAATTAATAATATTTTATAATATTTATACCGCGTTCTACTACACAAATAAGGTGAATATAAACTTATTATTATCATATCATATATACAGGAGCTTAAGAAAATGTTTTAATATTATTCGTGCTTATGTTAATTATTAATGGAAGTAAAAAATATCTTATAAACATTTGTTCTAAAATTAACATTCTTAAAGTAATTTAACTTTTATTTCTTATGAATGGTGATTATGGTAAACGAGTCTTTTTACAGCATATTGAATGTTCCTATGGAAATTTTCTTAGAAATACTTTAGTTCAAGATTTTCAATATAATTTTATTATGAAATTGAACAGAAACTACTAGTTATATCAACAAAGTTTATTCCATAAATACAAGTATAATATTAGGCCATTAACTATGAAATGTCTGATTTCAAACTTGAAGTAACACAAGTAATCAGATGTTTCTTATTTAATGACCTAATACGTACAAATCATAAATATTCAATATCTCTTTCTTCCATTTTAATGCAATTCTGACATCAACGAATCTTAGATACGTATCCTATAACATTTTTATGCAACTTCTAATATATTTATTTTATTATAAGGCATTCTATTGTAAATCAACATTTACTTACAATATTTATATTACGTTCTGAAAATTTAAAAATTAACTTCAAGGATTAGAATGAAATATTCAAAGAAAGGAGTCTCTTTGGAGGATATTTTGAAGTATGTACTGAAACACACAAGAATGTCCGAATCCCGAGCACTGTACCTGATTATTGAAATTCTTAAAGTTGGAATTGCCAAAGGAAGAATTGAAAAACTTCCAGGAAATTTGTATGCCCTAGCAAAATGCAAGCCAGGTCCGATCGCAAAAAAAATTCATGAACCAGACTTCGACGACGATAGTTCCGAAACTTCGATCGATGTATGAAACTAAACAATAAAATAAAAAGTTAGGTTAACTGTACCTTATATGAAAAGTTTGATTGAAAAACATTCCCAGACGTTGTGATTTTTTGTTTCTTTTACAATGTAACTCTCATTAAAAAATAAAAAAATAATAATAAATTTTCTTATGTTAATAATTAACTTTGTTTCCAATTGTCTAACACATGTTCTTTTTTGTAAAGAAAAAATATTTCGCAAGATTCTCATTACAGTACAGTTATCGTACAGTTGTCATCAATAATATGATTTATGAATAACCTTTAAAACAGTAAAAGGATAAACCTGTGAGTTTGATCAGGTAAAACGACATTTTAACATCGATATAATATCGAATACATCTAGCCGAATATCATCCTTTGCTTGATTTTATGTACGACCATAAAACGCTACTGATTTAGGTTTCAGTAAAATGAGACACCTTTCGGTCATAATTTTTCACTTAAGTACAAACATAAAGCACATAAGTAGATTTCGTGCTGTGAAATGTTATTATATAGTCAACGGACTATAACAATAAAATTTCTTTATTATAAACATGTTGTATTTTATATTACTTATCTATTTCATATTTTATTTTCATATAATTCTTTTCTTTTCTTTTCTTTTCGTGTGTTTTATTTGGTTTCAAATTATAACGTCATAACAATATTTCTCAAACACATTGTTTTGTATCAAAAATCATTGGGTTTTGTAAATAAAAATTAGAAAATCACGATGATACTATTAGTTGTTCTCCAAGATTTCTTAATTTTGCACCATTAAACGATTATTCGTGAGACTGTTTTAAAGAAAAGGTATACAAAGTAAAAATCGATTAAAAAATCATGATATACTATAATTCAATGAATTGAAAATTTATTAAAAAAATGTAATAATTATTACAACGTATGTGAAAAATCTAGTTAGTATTTTATAACTTGTAAACGAATAAAAGTCGGATAAAAACATTTGAGGTTCTAATAATTATTTGACGTTTATAATCCACTCTTAGAGTATGGTGACTTTTTTCTCAACTGGCTCAATATAAAATAAACAAGTACATTTATTTTTTTTCGTTCAACTATTATATAATTTATTGAATTGAAAGTGTAAAATAGGTATAATAAATAAATGATTATAAATTATAACAATAAGATCACCACATCAATAAGGAATTCAATTCGTAGCAGATATTAAATCGTATTAAGAAGCAGCAAATGGACAATGGTAGTTCGAAAAGTAGAGTCGAGCTTTTATAACCGCGAACCCAATCGTATTCTTTCATACCGTCGAAAGTTTTTGTTGGACAGTTGCGCGTATGGACCCTCGAAGGGATATATATTCGTGGTCCTCCTTTCGAAGGTAGAACCTTAGAAGAAGAGAGGGTACGTAACGATCCGCAGTGGCCACCCGCTCTTGGTAATTGGTTCGTTTTAACTGCGAGAGCTTAAAGGCTATGAATTTATGCCCCTTCGCCTAAGATATAATTGGTTGTCCAATTAATATCTCGATAAAAAACCTTCCGACTTGCGACGCTCTTCTTTCTCTCTCTTTATTTTTTATATGTATATATATATACAGTTGCTGGCAAAAGTTTCCGAACGATATCGATTCTCGTATTTCATGCAATTTCGTGTCATTTCATATCTGAAGTTATACAAAAAAAATTCAATTATGTAAATCGGCAATGAATTTTATGATATGCAAGAGTTAATTGAAAATATTTTCGGAAATATTATTTGAATTTTTGTGCGTTTATTTAAATTTTATAAGAATCTAATTGAATGCCAGTATAGCACGAAAAAAGTTTTCAAGTAATATCGATTTTTATGTTTCGTATGTTTATTTTCATAAATTCTTCTTTTGGAATATAATAAAAAAATCTAATTATATTCATCAATAAAATGATAATAAGAAAACATTAATTTTATGATCTTTAAGAATTGTTCGAAAACATTTGTTTTTTAATATCTTTATTTTCATATATTTACATTTTATACATTTTATTTTAAATTTAGTCTTAAAAATATTAATTATAATAATATTTAATTTTTTTCCCGTTAATTATAGCTTAGATGCTTCTTGGTATCTTCTAATTAGTATTTACTTATGGAATTCTGATAAGGAATTTTAAATTCTGTAAATAAATCGGAACAGTTGTAGCAAAGTATGAAATTATTTTTTTTTTTAATTTTATAAATGGTAAATGAGGAAAATAAAGCAAGTAAAATATTAGTATTAAATGATAATAATAATAATAATAATATTAGTATAAATTTTATATTTTAAAATTTCTAAACATAATCTAAAATCAAATATTCACGAGCACAATTAAAATGTACAAAAAGCAATTTTATCGTTCGCACATTTTTAAAGGCTCTTAAATTTTGTGATTCTACTTATATTAAGTTGTTTTAAATATTATTGTATAATTTTTCTATATATTTTTATTTAATTACTTTGCATATGTACATTTTTTTTTCTTTTCTATTAAATATTTCGTATTTAATTTATAAATTATAGGGAGCGAAGCAAAACAGTTGATGAATATTATGAATTTATGAAAACATGAATTCCTCGTCAGAATACTATCTAGAAAAATGAACTAAAAATACACTAAATTTTGTTTATAGATTAGCAAATTTATAAGATTTAAATATAATACTGTACGCAATATATAAAATTGCATAAAATACATGAAATTCTATAGAAAAAAACACACGAGTTTGATGATTAAAACATATGCAATATTTTGTATGCAATGATAAAATCAATATATAATTCGAAAACTTTTGTCAACAACTGTATATATATTTTTCAATTTTTCTTCTCTCTCTCTCTCTCTTATTCTTACTCTTATTATCTGTATCTCTATCTTCTTCGTTTCTTCTTTTTTTAACCTTCGAGAGATACTCGTCTCACGTTGAGTTTCGTCAGCAGGGGTCCCGAACTACCGATCCTCTTCCTCTTCCTTCTTCTTTATCCACTTCTTCCACCTTTCAAAAGCAATCGAAAAAGAAGAAGGTATGGGAAAAAAAGGGACATAGAATTTGGCCGCCAGCAGGGTAATTGATTTTCCATTGGTCGACACGCTGCAGGCTCGCGCGATCTCCCACTTGTTTCGGCGAATTATGAGATCGCGCGTTTCGATGTACAATGGGGTGGGGTGGAAGGGGGAGAGGTATTACATTACATGGTTGGAGTATATCTTTCAGTTAACTGATTTTTAATTTTCCTTTTTTTTCCTTTCCAGTTTTGTTTTTTTCCTCTCGTCACTCTGATTAACTTTAGCCACGTTTTTTTTTCATAATTTTACTTATTTTACTTATTATATTTATTTATTTATTTATTTATTTATTTATTTATTTATTTACAAGGAGAAAATTTTTTTTCTCCGTTGATTGATATACATTTTGTAATTGTCATTCTATTTCTATGAATTAATTAATCCTAGAGATTGATAATTATTACACAATTTCTTCAAAGTTTTATCATACATAGAAAATAAAATAAAAAAATAATAAATTGTTCGCGTGTGTGTTGTGTGTGTGAGAATTAGTTTTTTTTTTCTGTGTTTGCCAATTAACGTTCTATGTTCGTGAATGTTGGGTCAGTGTGTTATTTTGTTTCTTATAATTAGTTGTCCTCAACGCGTGTACACCTGCAGTTATTAATGACGTTAGCGAGAGAAGTCTTACCATGTAACCAAATTTCTTTTTCCATTATCCCTTCATGGTTATCTTATAGTGAAGTTTTAATGTATTGGCAATGCATACAGAAATGTTTGTGTGTAGCAAAACTAATGTTCTAAATTATTTTTGTAAAACCAAATCCATTTACTGAACTACCAGATTGTAAATAAATAAATGTATTTATGTACTAAAAATATGGGAAATTTTTATTAATCTAATTTAATAAAAATGATGGTACAAATATGAAACACTTAATTATTTGACCTTTGACTTAAACAATCTGTCAAGCAATGGTATTGACAATCGTTATTCTTTCGTTTAATGAAAAAGAAATAGAAAAATATTAACAAAATAAACAAAATCAAATTATTTGGCTATCTCAAATACCTAACGAAATCAAACGATACAAAGGGTTTATTTTGTAAAAGAAAATTTTCTGAAGATTCTAAACGTGAATTGTAGATTTATTGTAAAATTATTGTAATTTTGATTATTATATTAGTTTTCACATTCTCTTATACTTGTACAATAATAAAACGTTTCTATTAATATTGTAATAATAATTTTATAACTTATTCAGGATGAAAGTAACGATTTTTCGATTATTACTCGAATTTCTATTAATCCAACATTTCCTTTTATTCGAGTCAAAAAGTCAAAAGTTCTAAGAAATCTACAATATTAATCTTTGCTTGGAACATTCCCTAGAAAATTTAATTCCTTAAACTTCTTCCTTTGATATTCTTTTTGTTTATTATTATTCTGAAACTTTTTATATTAAAAAATAATTCTTATCAACTATTTTACATATTTTGATTGAAAGCATGAATTTGCGAACCCGCAAATGTGTTTTGATATAATGTGACTATAAAACAAAGTCGATGTCTAATCAGCAATCTAAATTCTAATTTGCATTGTTATTGTGTTTGTTAGCGGCGGCATTTCGTGAACCGTCACGCGAACAACGCCCAGTAGCAAGTTGACACGTTGCTTACTTTTCCTCGTACCTTTTTGCCAATCGTATGCTCGAATGCTCCTTAGACGATACTTATCAGCGAGTTTGTCACGCGCCCAACCAAATGTAACTAACTAACGACTCGACGTGCTCGACATTCCGATGAACGAAAATGTAGATATCTCGTCGAGTTGAGAAATAATATAAGAGAATTTATCTTTACAAAAAAAAAGAAAAATCATTGCTTGTTAGTCAGATATTTCTTCTTTTTTTATGCTCGAAACAAATTTATTAAAATGATTTACGGAGATAAGAATTGAAGTATGCATAAATTCAACGTATATATTATAATTTTTAGTGTTTTCTTTTTCTGTATGAATTAAAATTCTAATTTACGAAAATTAATTATGAGACGCGATATTTTTTATTATATTAAATTATTATATTATTTTATTATATTAAAGTTGATACAAATTTAGGTTTATCCAAATAAATTTGTATTGCATCTAAATAAAACAAACATAATCCAATATAAAATTTATAATATATACTATATAATATATAATATTTTACATAAAAAGAGGGTAGTGTTAAAGATCTTACAAAAAATACTAATTCACTGTCCAAACAATTTTGAGAAATGTTGACATATTATAATAATCTTCTAATAAATATAAGATTATTTTGACTAAGAAAATTTGTCTGTTACATTCAAATTTTATATACTTTATTATATATATGTATAAAAGACGGTCAAAGAACTTTATTTGGAAAATGTTCCTTCTTACTGTTAATAATTCGAAATGGTGACGAATGAATATGACTACCGAATGTAACTTTTCGAATTTATAAGAAACTGGTGAACGAAAAAAATGTAAATATACGTAGAATTCGTGAAAAAAATTTTAACCCGCTGGGGACTTGAACCTAGGAATCTTTTGTTTCCAGGCGATTACTCTATCCATTGAGCTATCCAAATCATACGTTAAAAATATTCACGAAAACTTATGTACTTGGTATGAAGGCATTTGATTCTACACATAAATCATGTACGGTAATAATTTTATAACTATGAGACGTAATAACAACAAATAATCCCCTTTTTATTCTAATGGCCATTAAGTCGTTAAGTTTTTAAAGCACAAAATAAATAAATAAATGGGATATAAATGATTATTAATTGCTTCCCCTAGATCGCGTTCCTTGTTCATGCTTTAACCCAAAGCGTCATTATAAATCCAACAAAAAGATCCTTATAAAATAATTTCTTAGAAATAAAACTTCCAGGAAAGAGATAATAAAAACTCTCCGACAAACAAATGTGAACAAAATAAAAACTAAAAATCATAGTTGAATCCACGTTAAATATATATTCCATCGAATATACCAAGTTAGAACGACACTATTTATTCTCTTGATACGTACGTTAAGGACCTTTTAAGACGTCTCTTAAGTTTGCACCGTTGCGCTACCAGTTTCCATTCTCCAGCACGGTTTGCAACAGACCAATAGGCGAACCACGCCATTGTACACTTGCAGAGAGATGAGTTCTCCCTCTTTCTATCTTTATTCCTCTCTTTATTCCACATACACTCACTCCTTTTCTTCCTTTTTTTTTAGCTCATCCAGTTTCTTTCCTCCTCCTCCTCCTCTTCCTCTCTTTCTCTCTCTCTTCGTTTCCTTCTTCCTTCTCTCGAGGTGGTTGCAGGTGTCGTGCATTGTCCGCCGTCGCGGCCTCTAAATCTCGTCTCTGACGTTCTCCAAGCGTAGTTGTGCCGAGTCGAGTACTTCCAAGATACATACGGCTGTCGGGAAGTTACACGTTCCGTGTTCTCGTTTTATTGCAATACGAAAGAACGAGAGAACGAGAAAGAGAAAACAAGAAGAAAACGAAAACGAAAGGAAGAGAAAGAGAGGAAGATTGAGAAAGGGAAAAGGATGGGAAGAAGGGTTGAGCAGGAGGGCGAGGAGGGAAGAGGTGGCTTGATAAACATCTTTCGAGGTTTTAAGTTCGTTTCATAAATTTTATCGCCACCGTTGCTCTTACCTCTTACCTCTCGTCCTCCTTTTTCTGCGCCCTTCTTTACTCGGCTGATTTTATTTTTCTTTTTCCTTTTTTATTATTTTCATTTTATTTCGAGACAGGGTGGGGGATTCTTTTTTCTTTTTCTTTGCTTTTTTTTCTTGTTTTTTCTTTTCTTCGTTATGTCGTTTTCTTCCTCCTCCCCACATCGAACGCCGCCACGGCCGAGATAAATTAAGAAACTGAAGATATAAAACACAAGGGTTAAAAGAGCGTAAATCAATTTACCGCGGAGTACATACTCTATAAAGAGAATCTTGCTTAGCCAAATGTAAATTGGTTTTAACGTATGGGTTCTCTTGAGATCGATCTTTTCGTGTTACAATCGTATGATTAAAGTCCATAAAT
The DNA here is from genome assembly GCF_010416935.1 of Polistes fuscatus. NCBI lineage: Eukaryota > Metazoa > Arthropoda > Insecta > Hymenoptera > Vespidae > Polistes > Polistes fuscatus. The sequence continues at coordinate 667,731 of NW_025113086.1, read as the reverse complement.
TATTATTCATTTGGTTAGGTAATGTTTTAAATCGATGGTACTTGAAATGGGCAAAGGAATGAAATGATTTTAACATGTTGCTAACATATGTATGGATTTAAATCAAATTTTATTTTATATATAGTTTTATGTATGCCGATTATCGTATAGGTATAATTATTCTCATCATTTTATCGGTCAAATATTTCTATCCTTTTGTTGATATATTTATTCTTATAATTATTAGTTTAATTATTTCTGTACGTAGATATTGATAAATACAAATAAGTATTAAATATTTTTAGTTTATATAGCTTAGATTGAGTTTAAACTTTATATTTTAATCTTAATTTTTATATTTTATATATAATTTACATTTATATGAGCCGTTTATTTTGAAGGTGGCCTAACTCCATATAACCTTAAATTGAGATATTTAAAGGTTTGCGTTTCAATGCAATTAAAAATATGCGTAAAGAATAACAATGAGTTATGTTGTTTAAGTGTATCTAAAAGTGTTAAATTTACAGTTCCTATTAAAATAATGGTAATTATTAAGTGAATAATATGCGTTTTCTTACCAAGAATGGAGTTAGGCCACTTTCAAAATTAACAACCAGATTCGTTATAAAATTTGAAGGAACCGAAGTCCATTCAACATAATTTAAGATGATTCAAATTGCGAAAAAACAATACTTATTTTATATTACATATCTTTATAACACTTTAAGAACATAAATTATGCGATTCAAAATATTTTTTACAAACATAAATTACAAAACAATTTTCTACTCATCTACATTTTGTGTATGTGAAAGGGATTTAAAGAAATCATGATGTTCCGGTGGTATATATCGTAATAAGTCAATTATGTCCTTGAATTTTGCGGTTTTAATTTGTCTTATATTTTTATACAGTGGTGTCAATACAATATCTTCGAACTTTCTTGATCTACCCCGACGTAGTATTAAATTCAGGACTTTCAAATTTTCGTTCTCATTCATTGATGTCTTATAGAAAATCTTATTCATTTTTGACAAAACGCATCCAACATATTTTTAACCAATTTATTGGTTCTCCGTTAAAATTCTTTACCCTTTTAAAAATTGCATCTTCTAATAATGTTGTTGATACAAAATCTTCTTGTCTCATTTCATGTACAATAAAGTTATTACCTTTCCGACACTTTTTGATAATATTGTAATACTCTCAGGGGACAAACAGTAAATTATTTTTTTTAATGCCATTTCTACCACACCAAAATCTCTACTCCTAATGGAGTTAGGCCACTTTCAAAATAAACGGTTCAGTGATTCAACTAACTCTGAAAACTTATGTGTCCAGAATTACCGTATTTAGTCGGAATATAAAAAATCTTAAATGCTTTATTGATAGATAATTTGAAGCTGTACATGTTACCGTGGGTAACCGGAAAAAAATGAAAAATGGAGTTAGGCCACTTTCAAAATAAACGGCTAAAATGATATAGAAATATAAAAAGGGAGATATGTTATTGTATTCAATATAATATATTATTGAGATACATATATATATGCTAATCAAGAACTATTAAATACGCTTTTTTTTGTTACACAAACATCAATGGAAAAAAATAATGATAATTGCACAAGATGGTTCCTTTGAATTTGATTTAAACACAATTGTTTTAAAATTTCAAATTACGTTACTGGTTAATAAGAAAACATTCTATAACAAAAATATATGCTATTTTGTGGACAAAAATTGAATTATTTAATAAAATATCGATTTATATATATGTATGTTACTTGTAATGATCCATAGAGGGTTAATTGCACAATCTTTGAATTTTCTATAAAATAAATTGTAGTTAGAATTTGTAAGAAATATTCAATTATTATTTCTTTTACATTTATGTATTTAATTAGATGATTTTCCAGTAAATTATGTAATACCAGTACATTAACGGTAAAATGTTCATTATCGTTAACGTTTAATAGGTTATGAAAAATCAATTCCTTGGTCTAAAAAATTAACAACTGTTACACCAATGAATTTTTACTTATAGGAAGCAACGAAAGAAAATGTTTATTAAACACAAATTAAAAAAATTAGTAATGGATACAATTCTAGTCTTCGTAGATGTCAAACCAGTATTCATAATAACAGACAACATTTTAAATTGAAATTAATATTTATAAATATAATACTAACTAAGAGAGAGAGAGAGAGAAGAAACATTCTATTGAAAAAAGTGTTTGCTCTAAAATGTGTTGTTAATTGTCTCTTATATTGCTTCAGAAGTATTTTTCTTCGTTAGAAATCGAAAGGAATCACGAGAGACTGATTGTGAGATACGAAAGAGCATAAAGTCAGCAGAAATAGCGGACACGTGCTATTGTAATAGACGATACAAGTATCTAAACGACGAAAAAAGTGAAAGTAGCTAGGAAACGAAAGGCAGAGAAAGAGAAATAGTAAAAATGAGAAACAAAGAAAAAGTGAAAAAAAGAGAAAAAAGAGAAGCAAGGTTAAGAGAGAGAGAAAAAAAGAAGAAAAAGAGAAAAAGTGATAGAGAAATTAAAAAATTATTAGATTATTGGATATTTGTATTTATTGGATAAATTAATTGAATACAAATCAAATAATTTATGATTGAATAAATGTATACATTATGATCAAATATTTATCGAAACTTTTATAGAAGTGATATAAAATGGCTTTTGCAATTAACACTTGGATATTAAAAAAAAATTAACCTAAAATATTCTTAAAAACTAAATAAAATTTAGTTTAATAATTTTTATCACATTTTTAAAAAAGTACTATATATAAAATAATGTAATTATTTATAAAAAAAAATTTATCCACGATGAATAACATCTATATGTAATATAAACGAGAATATATATATATTTTTTTTTAAATATGTATGTCACATATATTATTTTTCATTTAGTTGTTTATTCAATTGAAAAAAGTTAATCGATTGTAAGTTGGTATAAGATATATTCAAACCTAATCCTCCTTAACGACTAACTTCATACTGCAAACTTTAACGACTAACTTCATGCTTCTGTTGCGTGATGCGCGCGCAGCAAAAATTTCATTCTCAATGCGCGCAAAGAAGTATTATAACTTCAAAAAAAGAAAACTGAGAGAAAGAAAGTGTTAAAAATTGTCGAAGAGAAAAAAAGAAAGAGAGAGAGAGAGAGAGAAAGAGAAGGGGAAAAGAGAAAATATTCGAGAAAGAGAGACTGGAAGAATAATGAAATAATGTGAGTGTGCATGAGACGCACATTTACTAACTAACGCTGAGAATAGTTTCATACACCTTACTCCAGGGGATTGCATCTAAAAAGGAGTAAGACAGAGAGCAAGATAAGAAAAAGAGAGAAAATGAAAGAGAGATAGATAGATAGATAGAAAGAGAGAGAGAGAGATAGACAGATAGAGAAAGAGAGAAAGGACTAACCATGTATGTATGTATGGTTCGTAGAGTATAAACGAAGAATTCTCTTACTTCCTTTTTCCTCTCATACACGAAGACTTTGTTCGTCTTTTACACGATCGCGTACAAGTTACGCTCCAGGGAAACGTTCCTTTACGTTTCTCGCAGTGGTATCCCGCGGGGTGGAAATAGGATGTACATACATATATACATAAGCGCGTGACAAACGGGAAAAAAAGGAAAGATGCTCGATGGTCTAGGGGTTTAGAGAAAGAAAGATAGAAATATAATAAGAAAGAAAAGAAGAGAGAGAGAGAGAGAGAAGAAGATAGTATAGTGTACGTATGCATTTCAATGTATATATGCACATATAAGTATTTGTGTATTGGCGATGTACAAATTTATGCTGGTGCCACGTTAAATGTCTACCACAGCGCATACATTTTCCCTTTTACCCCCTCACGCTTATTCGTAAGCTTTCTTCTTCTTCTTCTTCTTCTTCTTGTTTTCCATCTTATTTTTCTTTTTGTACTCCCTTCTCACTCTTCATTCTTCTCTTTTTATTTTCTCTCCTTCTATTCGATACTACTTACGTACATGTATATATATATATGTACATATACCGTTCACAACGTTCAAGTAGAAATGCGTCCCAGCAAACGATCTCGCTAGCAAAATGCGAGTTTCCCGTCGCAGCTGCACTCTAATGTTCTTTAACGGCCTATCGACTGCCTTCGAAATGCTCACTTCTAAACGCACGTGTGCACCTTTATAGTTAAACTCTAGTTTGGATAATATCTTGGGAATGGACGACCCCCGTTCGATTCTTATGGAAACGCGCGTGTTACGTTCCATTTCAAATTCCTTCATATAAATACCAATACTATTATCATTGTTGTATTATTATTATTACTATTATTATCATTATTATATAGGATAGACCAAATTTCTTCTAATTCTTTTTTATTAACACGAATTACTATCACTATGATGCTATTATTATTATTATTATTGTTATCATTTCGATAAAATGTAGACTAAATATATTTACATTCATTTACATACATTCTATTAATATTACTGTTTTATTTTTAAGATTATCATTGTTAATTAAGTTCAATTAAATTTCTTCTGATTATTTCATGTACATACTACTTCAATTAATGTTGTGGTACTATTATTACCATTATGATATAAACTAATTGATATTAACCATTAAGTTAAAATTATTATGATACTTAACAATTTTCTTCTAATTTTTACGTAGAAACACTATTACCATCATCGTAATATAATTGTTATTAACATTGTTGAATAGAATAGGTAATATTCTTTATTATATATACTGCTACTATCACTTTTCTGTTATTATTATTATTATTATTAATATCATCATCATGATGATTCAAGATATTTAAAATTTCTTTAAATATTTTCATATACTTACTATTATTGCACTATCATTGTTATATTATTATTAGACTGTGGATGTTTATGCACAAAAAATATACAAAAAATATAAGAGAGGAGACATTTATGCACGAAAAATATGCAAATATGCGTAATAAATGTGCACGTACATGCATATTGTCCGCTGATTCTATAGATTTTCTGGCCATTATATAGAATGCCCACATGGTTTCGGTCAATTTTTTAAAATGTGCTTTATTTGGCTGTATTTAGTGATTTTTTTTAGGGGAGACACGGTGAAGAGAGTAATTTAAAGTAAAATAAAATTCTAAGTAAAACAAAGCATAGATATTTAAAAATAAATATACAATGCCCTTAACAATTTTCGGTCAATCTATAAAATATGCCTTAGTGGGGTGTAATTAAATCATGAAGAGGAGGGAGATAAGGAGAATCTCAAGCTATCGTCAAATTGACGCATATCAGTAGAAATTTGTGTTTCTCCTTAAATGTATAAAAATCAGTACAAATGGTAAAAAAAAAATGCGAATAGTATTTGTAATTTTTCTCGTGAAACTTGAAATGCATCAATATGACGCGTTCTGTAAACTTATTGTTAGTGTTAACATTACTATTCCAATAATAATATCACTGGTTATTACATTATAAAGATAATATAACACTGTTGTATAAGGTGGATGTAATTAATTCAGGAGACTCGTTAACTTTGCGTAATTCGTACGAGAGCAAGCAAGAAGAACATGTGTCACGCCTCGGCAACGATCGTTGCCGAGATCAACAAGATCCTTGACGATCGTCACGCTATTAAATCGAACGTGTCGATTTTCATAAACTCGATGAATGACGTCACGCATACAGTGTATCTGATAGTGCTTTTATGACTAGGACTCTTATTCATGCTTACAGTTTATATTAGGCGATAAGTTTATATCAATGACGAACGATGTGTTAGAAGCGTTTAGTTCAGATAACGAGAAAGATATTCAATATAATCTAATGTAAAACCTACAAGGCAAAAGCTAACCTCACAACTATGTGCTCTTATAACCAATAATTCGCAACATACGCAACATGCAATATTAGAATTGTCATGTACTGTGCATTTCGTTAATAAATAAATAAATGTTGTAAGTAAACGCAATATAAATAAATAATATTAATTATCTTACATACTGTTATATTAGTATTAAAATTGTTATCTTTATTATTATATAGGTTAGGTTAAAAAATCTTTCTGTATATTCTAGAATTTTTTAGTTATTTTCAAATTTAATTACTTACTTTTTTGTTCTTAATTGAATACTAAACTTCAAATTTAACTTGTAAAATTATTGAACTGACTTTAAAAGTTTAAAAAAAGATTTGAAAAAAATAGATTCTTATAATCCTCTGAGAATTTTATGACCACTTAAAACATTCTTTTAATCTTATATAATTGTTTTTATTATTATTATTATTATTATTATTCTAGGTCTTAAGCAAGTGCATTTAATCGTTAAATAGGTTTATAAATTTTTAAACCACTTTAGACGTATTTAGAATAAAAGTTATATGAATCTAATTGTGTGCTTACAGGTGACTGTGTTGTCATTTGATTTTACGCTTCGTTCTGTCTTGTACCAGCTGCGTTACCATAATCATTTTAATTATATCTGCAGTTAAAATACTATCATAAATTTTAATATTGTTATTATTATAGTATTACTATTATTATTTTATCCTTATTGGTATCTTTTTTTAATTGGTATTAATTTATATACATTTATACGTTCTTACAATTACTATTATATAATTATTATTAATATTTTATTAACATTATTATTGTATTTTTATAACAATTATATTCTTACTATTATTTTTATTTTAATATTATGGCGATCGACTCAATAATTGTCTTTTATTTTTATGATGAGTTATTGATATTGTGCATGGGACTTGGACAAGTGCATTTACTTAAACAGTATTAGGAATTTCCACTTACTATTCTACGCATATTCAGAATAACAGCTTCTAGCATCAGCTGCATCAGCTGGTTGTATGGAAATAGCAGAATGTGTAATGTGCCTTTGCCATCTTTAAAGATTCCTTGGAATGACTCTGGTATTTGATATAGCTATGGGAACAATTATTACTATACTTATTCACCATTACGTTTTAATTTCTATTAAGAAATTTACATATTTTGATTTTTTATCGGTGCGAGTTTGCTCGAGATTGCAAATATTGAATATTGCTATGTCTATTAGGTATATGTACTATTAAGTTCTGAAATTAATAGACAAACTGAAATAGTATAGTATTTGTTTAGGATTTAATTTAAAATTAAAACCAAGCAAAAAATAAAGTATTAAAAATAAGAAATTATTCATTAAACTTTTCCTTTATCTGCAGGTTAATTTTTAATAATCAAACTGCCAACACTTCATGTATACCCATTGCTATGGTAATCTGTTAACATGATTAGACGTTTAGACAAAAAATTGTATTTTTTACAAGTATTCCTAGGTAATTGTTAATTTTATACTGAAATAAATAAAAAATGTAATAACTTTAACAAATTGACAAAATAAATTTATTTGCTTTTTCATTTTAGTTCAAATATTCTCCTTTTTATTATCTCTGCCATTATATACAATACTGTAGCTCGTCAATTATGCCGAATAGGTAATTTTTTTCATGTTATTTTTAGTTTCATCAAATTCCTGTTCATCAAAAAACGAACATTCTTTGTACGAATTAATTTTTTTTTTTTTTTTTTTTTATTAATGTCATGTCTTTTGAATATCTTAAAATTTTTAGGATCAATTTTTGCAAAAGGATAAACTTATAACATTAAATACTAAATACAAAATTTACGTTAAGGTATTGTCGATTAATGTTTTCCTTTATTTAAATTACTATTTATAACTTCAAATTCAAAGTAAACATTTAAAAAATTATTATATTAGGGAAACAAAGAGAGATTCGAATGATTTAAACTTAATTCTACATTTGTCTTAATTAATTATATACAAGAAAATTGCAATAAAATATTACTTTCCAAAATCAAAAGAATTTTATTTGAGGAAAAATAAACTTTTATTTTATGTTTTTCTCAATAATGGAAGAAAATTGAAAGTGTATAGAAAACATCAATAACGGGTACTCTATTATTTATCGACTCTACGCGATATTTTCGTTCGATAGGATGCTCGATGTTGCTCGTTAACTTGGCACGAATCGTAAATCGATATCTCTTTGCCGGTAGACGGTTGGTTGCGTAAAGTGCGGAAGAAGCGAAGTATAAACCCTTAGGTATTGCGTTTACTGATATACCGACAATTTCCATACACTGTATTTTCAAAAGGACAAGCAAAAGTACAAAGGATCGATCCTGTGAAGGTGGACGACGGTTTCTACTGCGAATAAGTTTTGTTGGTGTTAGTACGCCATATACGTAAGTGGGTTCCTCGTTGTATGCAACAAGTGCGATGCATCGACACCTTTAAAAGATAAAAACGAAAACAAAAACGAGAACGAAAAAGAGAAAGAAGAAGTCTAAAAGAAAGGAAAAAGAAAATAAAAGAAAGACGTAGATAAATAAGGTGTGAAGTTTGCTAAGGAGAAGTTGCATTCTGCAGTAACGTCGTCTTCAGAACACTAACCACGTTGTTCAGGTGTTCCCTTCGATTTTTTTAAAAGAAAGAAAAAGAGAGAAAGAGAGAGAGGAAAAAGTGCAAGATTCAAAGTTTCCAACGAAGTAAAACCAGTTCGTTCTACTTCGCTTATAAATCCTAATTGGAACCTGAACAGTTGCTTCTGGAATACATAACTATAGTAGTTCGTAATTTTAGATATTCAAATTGATTTCTAGAAAAAGTGATCTATCGTAATAAATACAAAAATTACAACGAATTATGTTTATTACGGCTATCGAAATACTTCGATTGAATTTAATCGATCTTCTTTTAACGAAAAAATAATTCTTTTAACCTTTTGAATGTTATGGGCGCATATATGCGTCCAACGTAAGCAATCTGCGTAGACCAAGGACGCATATATGCGCTTATCAATTTTGTCGACCTTCCTTGGCTCGAAATTCTTTTCTTTTATTTAATCAAAATAGTTAAACGTTGATAGAAAAATCATTCCGTGTCCGGTGATTGCAAAAAATTAGTCAAGCTCAGTATTTAAAGGATTAAATAGATAAATATTATTAACTTTTCTATTAAACATACAGAAAAATATTTAACAATTTTGTTATAATATAATATTTAAGAATGAATTAATTAAAAGCATAATTCGGCAAACTGGTAGCTGTTCGACTTTTGCGAAGAACGTGCTAATTTAGAACGATAAGACAACCTTTCGTATTAATCGAAGGCGATAAGGAGCCACGGGAACTCCGAAAAGAAGGCGGATTTAATTAAAAGCGATCAACAGTGTTAAATCGGTTCGAAGGATCGAATTGGGAGGGAGACAAGTTCGATGGTAGGGAAGTTCTCTCGATCGTATCTGGATCTTCTTCCCTGGCGCGAGCCACTTCGCGAGCTACAACTTTAAATTGCTGAACTTCGAACGATCCTTCTAGACACTGATGTAGGTATCTTAATTACTGTGCCATTTGTAAACGACAATTATCGAACCGAAGGGATCTATATGTAATATTTTATACGTAAATCTACAGGATGTTTCAAAAATACGTGCTAATATTTTTTAAGTTGTATATCTAAACCCTGAAACAAGGAAAAATTGTCCGATTAAGAGATCGTTTATTTTGAAAATGGTGTAAGTCAATTTTTTTTAGAAATTAATTTATAATTTAATATTTAAAAATTTTGTTATAATATAATATTTAAGAATGAATTAATTAAAACCATAATTCGGCAAACTGGTAGCTGTTCGATTTTTGCGAAGAACGTGCTAATTTAGAACGATAAGACAACGTAATTAATTTAATGTAACCTTTTTATTTATAACTGGTTAATACTTAATATCTTAAAAAATGCCAATGTTTTGTTAGAATCAAAATTGACGAATAAAATAAATGGCGTAGCGATTGATTATAAAAGTGGTGTAACTCCAATTTTCATAGACTCACATGATTAAAAATGTTTCATTTTTACTTAACAATATTTAAGGAAAATAACTTAAATTTAGTTAATGAATGGACATAAAGGAAAATCTTTAAACGAGATTTCGAGTTTTATTTCCATTTGTCAATATCTTATGTTAAGTTTAACAATATATAAATATTTAATTAACGCACAAAATAAAAGATAATATTCCTTCAAATTCTTATACGATGAAACATATTTTAGGATTAATAAATTTATAATTAATATAAATTTGACATAACTAATAAGAAAATTGTTTTATAAGATATACCTAGTCGTTTCAAAAGCATTATAAAATTCAAGAGAATATCAATCAAATATTATTTGCAAAAAAACTAACTGTATTTTCCTGTGTGTGTGTTGTTAGAAACCAATTTTAGATCATTTAAGTAAAATAATATTTCTCTAATAATAAAATATTTTTCTGCAATAAAATTTATATCAATTCGAAAGTTTAATAATCCTAAAATACGTTTATTTCTATAAAAATTATAAAACATTGTATTATAAGCAAATTTTAAATGTTTAAAATTGACAATACTGATACATATTCTCTTGTGACTCATTATGTACGTTTTAATTTCAAGAAGAATTTTTTTCTTTGAATAATCATTGTATAAATAACATCTATACTTATGAACACATAAAATTCAGATAAGATATTAAACTCGAGTATTTTTAATAGCTATGATACATTTCCCATACACAAACATTACCAAGTATATATCTGAAATATGTACACAGGTGACTCATTCTATATTTGAACAGACATTCATTCGAATTATCGAAGTCCGACGACAATAAAATAATCATAATAATTATAATAATAATAACAATAATAATAATAATAATAATAATAATAATAATAATAATAATAATAATAATAATTGTTTTAAACAATTTATAAGAAAAAGAAAACAAAAATGTAATTTTTCAGAACATCTTTTAAATCCTTGCTGATAAATCGATGATAATAAAAAGTTAGAATCTCAAAACGTATCTCTCAACGATAGTATAGTCAATATATATGTCGAACTGTGCGGGCTTCTCACAACACACGCGTACGCACGGGTACGTTAACGTATAAGAGAGAAAGAGAGAGAAGGAGAGAAAGAGAGAGAGAGAAAAGAAACAAAAAGAAAAGAGCGGCATTATACGCGGGTCCATTTATCTGCTGGGATAAAGCGCAGATAGGATCTGCGTCCACGCGAGGTCCTGCCAGTATTTGTCATGGAGATGCAACCCACCGATACCAGCTTGGCCGCCAGGAGGAATTACCCTCACCGCGCTCGGATTCTTCAGCGTACACCGGTAATTTACCGTGGACCTCTTCTACCTTCTCTCGACTTCACGTCACACCGCCATTTCTTGGACCTACAATTCTTTTCCTTGCTATTTATTGGGTCACTTATTCCTTTCTTTATTTTTTACCATTTTTCGGCACTACTTCAAATAAATAATCATCAATTTTTTTTATAATAAAATATTACCTCCTTCTATCCCAAATTAATTGTCGTATTTATGCAAGTCGTAGGAATTACTTTGACCGCGTAAGGATTCTTCAGCGTACACCGGTAATTTACCGTGGACCTCTTCTACCTTCTCTCGACTTCACGTCACACCGCCATTTCTTGGACCTACAATTCTTTTCCTTGCTATTTATTGGGTCACTTATTCCTTTCTTTATTTTTTACCATTTTTCGGCACTACTTCAAATAAATAATAATCAATTTTTTTTTATAATAAAATATTACCTCCTTCTGTCCCAAATTAATTGTCGTATTTATGCAAGTCGTAGGAATTACTTTGACCGCGTAAGGATTCTTCATCGTACACCGGTAATTTACCGTGGACCTCTTCTACCTTTTTCCGACCACACCGCCATTTCTTGGACTTACAATTCTTTTCCTTGCTATTTATTGGGTCACTTATTCCTTTCTTTATTTTTTACCATTTTTCGGCACTACTTTAAATAAATAATCATCAATTTTTCGAAGTTATACTTCTTTTAGCGCGTTTGGGAAAATGTGATGGAAGTGATTTTTTTTCGAGCGACACCACGAAGTTTGTCGGTATTTACGATGCGCGGCAAAGCGATTTCAAATTTACGGCATGAAGTCGTCTTTTCTTCTTCTTCTTCTTCTTCTTTTTTTCTCAAGCGGGTCACCCATCCAAGTACTCATCGTACTCAGCGCTGCTTTACTTAAATAATCGAGCGGAAAGTAGTTCTATCACCGCGCCATGGCTGTTGACGCGTGAAGTAATTCGATATATCTCCCTTATATTTAGTGTGAACTGATATCTATGTTTTGAAATTTTTTTGTTAGTTATTTTTTTGTTTGAAGTTATTTTTTAGGTTATTGAGGTTATATTCGTTTTAGTACGCCAAAGAAGTATAACTTCTTACGTGCGTATATAAGTACACACACCAAATTAATTGTCGTATTTATGCAAGTCGTAGGAATTACTTTGACCGCGTAAGGATTCTTCAACGTACACCGATAATTTTACTGTGGAACTCTTTTACTTTCTCCTGACTTTACGTCACTCTGCCATTTCTTGGATATACAATTCTTTTCCTTGCTATTTATTGGGTCATTTATTCTTTTCTTTATTTTTAATAGTCTAATTTTTTTAGCCTGACATGTGCTCTACATTTCTGCAAAATTACAAGTCGATCGGATTAGTAATTTCTGGGAAAAATCCACGCCCTGTTTAAAAAATGTTGTTTTGAGAAAAGAAAATTCTTTTCCAGCCATCTGGAAAATTTCCAGATCGATTTTGAAAATTTCTTTTTCGATTATCCGTGGCACCAATGTGCAGCCCGCGAAGAAAAAAGGTCTATTATTTATTAATTAATGTCTAGTAATTATTTATTCTGAATAATAAAATCCTGTCTATAAAATAATAAAAAATAATTGTTTACTTTAAATGAAATATTCAACTCTTATTACAGTTACTGACTATTTATTTAAAATACTGCCAACTGATTATTTCTACTAAATAAAATAATAATATATATTCACCATATATATATATTTATTTTTTGAAAATTATTGACAAAAAAAATGTTTCTGAATATTGATTAAATATATAGAAGGGATCTCTTTTTTCTTTTTTTTTTTTTTTTCAAAACATAAACTCACTTTTTCTTCCTCTTGTTTTACCTGTCTTTTTTTTTCTCCACTATGTATTATCCTTTTCTTATTTCATCGTCTAAAAGTAACTTGACACCAGCCATCATTCTCTAAATTTCGTTACAAGAACTGAATAGTAATGTAGAATAGAATTAAGGAACAGGTGTAGAAGCTAAGGTTAGGGATCACTTTCTTTTTTTTTTGCGTTGATTGTTACGTGGAATCGACAGGTGTATTCCTATAGTGATAGTTTTTTGCTTATGGGCGTATCTTTTTCTAATGATTTACTTGAATTCTAACCTCTTCTTCTCTTCTTTTTCTTTCCTTGTGTTGTTGATTTGTTTTTTTTTTAAATTCAATCTACATCTTGCAGTATTATTCAATATAATTATAATAATTATAGACTATTATAAAACTAACAAATAGTTTTAACTAATTTGTTGCAAATAATCAGTGCAATTAATAAGTTGTAAGTAACTTAATTACTACCTTAACCTATTAATTGTAAGTCAATATAATTAAAGTACTTTAGGATATTAAGCTAATTAATACTTACTTGTAACTAATTGTTAGTTGATGCAATTAATTAGTGCAATTTACAATTTTAGAACTTTATATTTTATTATTTTATTATTTTATATAGTATATGTAGTAACATAGAATATGTTATGTGTAGCTGTTGTAATATTGAATTAACGTGTAATCAATGGAGTTTCATTTTTTATGTAATTAATAGTACTTTTACTAGTTTTATTTTTTACTAAATTTAAACATGCAGTTTATTTATGAACAAAATAAACAAAATCATTACCTTATTACTGCAAAAATTATTATTGTAGTTGAAAATTTGATATGCTGTGGTTGAATTACATAATATAAAGTGAAGAACAAAAACAATGTAAACATTTTCATGTAAAATTCTTTTTTAAAGATTTGCTTGGTACATAGTCTGGAAAATAATTTTTCAAAAAACTTGTAGTGTTATGTTTATTTTGTCGAGTCCGTTTTACTTTGTTTACACTATATAAAATATTTTCGTTAAAGTTTTAGTTTTTACAAAAAATAACTATTTTATCCGCATGTTTAACACAAAAAATTAATATTAATCTATAATTAGGATACTTGTCAATCATAGCTAATTGGTCTAATCATCCTGTATATTCAAATCTTGTTCATAAAAAATCGTTTAATGTTGTAAAAAAAACTTCGTTGAAATACGCTTGTGTTAATGTTGTTTCTAAAAAAAGTCCTTTCGTATATTGTTTCAAAAGATCTTCCGATCGGAAGTATTTTATTTGTCGAGATGCAAACGTAATTGAATGCAAATGAATCCCAACGAATATGTAAGTATGCACCAGACGTATCTCTTGCAACGACCTTCACTTTCAGCTCGTCCTTTGCACTTATGCCGTAAGTGCTTTTAAGTGCTCTCGTTTCTTTTCCGATAAGGTTATTAAGGACTGTTTCAATTCAACGTCGTAATTATCGCACGAAGTACGAGTAAGCAATTAACGCGATCCGGCTAATGAGCGTTCATGAACCAACAAGAGCATAAAGTATCCTTTTTCTTTTTTCTTTAATTTATTTGATCTTCTACAATTCATTATAAAACAAACCACCATTGGTTTGATCTTGAACAATTTTTGTTGATAAATAACGAACGTCATTAGAATAGATACAAAAATTTAGGAAATATTTATTTGCAATAATGTACAATCTTATTCTTGTATCTAACTTGACCATCTTAAATAAATTTACTTTCTTATACATTTTTTAGAAATAATAACGATACACGTATTTTTAATAAAAGAGAGATGTATACGTTGAAGCATAATAAAAAATTAAAATAATCAAATGATAAAAATAAATTAATAAGAAAAATCTAGAGAGCAGAAAATTGTTAAAATATAAAAACCTAGCAATAACAATTCTCATGCAATTAATGTATCGATTGAAAAGATAATTACGAATCAAGAGTACGATTTTTAAATACGAAAGAAACGAGTGAGCTTGAAGTAAATGAAAAAATAAAAGGATGCTTCTTTTATGTTTCTTATTAAATCCTTTCTTTGTAACTTATCATCACGGAACAAACTTCGAATGATTTCGATGCACGAACAGCCAAGAAAGAGATTCTTACTTCGATAGAGACATTAGACATGCTCCTTGTTCTTGCTCAAGAATCTTTTGTATTTGTCTCGGTTGAGAAAGGCGAAACGAGGGTGTTGAAGATAAGGTGAGCAAGGAGTGAAGAGAAGAACAGAAAAGAAAAAGAAAATGACGAAAATCAGAAGCATGACGGCGCCACTGTCACGCTACGGCAATCCTATCGAGGAAAGATTCGACGATGTTCTTGGTAGAAAGAGTTTTTTAAAGTTTTAAGTAAAAAAGAAAAGGAGTCGAGATATGAATATAAAAAAAGAAAAAAGAAAAGGTTGGATTTTAGGCACAGTCAGATACACAGGATCAAGATAAAGAAAAAAGAAGAAGAAGAAGAAGAAGAAATAAGAAGGAAAAAAAAGAAGATGAAGATCGTAAAGTTTCTTAAGCTTAGCTGTTCCATTCCACTCCATTCCATTCTCACTTTTATTTTATCTTCATTCGCACCAGGTCTCTAATTTTCTTTGAATGTTCGAACACTGGACCCTCTTGCAGGGACGGCTCTGCATTATTGGTATTAGAATAGTGCAGAAGCCTCGATTGTTTTTAGTGTATAAATAAATGTATTCGTTTATATATTTATTTTATTTTGTTTAAAAAATATTCATTGTAGAAATGAATTATTCATGATTTAGGTGCTGTAATATTAAATTACTTATAACTATGGTTTGAATCTTAATCATTTCCCGCCATTTTATAACGTTTAAGTACCAACACTTACGGTTATAAAACATTTGACGATTAGTGAAAACAAAAATTATCAGTAAGCAAATTAATGAGACTTATATGTTTATTTAAGAAAAGGCATCAAATTCGTTTCTACACTTACAATTAATTATAATCAATTTATTCTTCAACGTTTAAGTTAGCCAATAAACTCATACGGTTTTTATTTTTTAGTAAATAAATAGCAAAAATTACATTGGTTCAACAGATAACCTAATATTTCATTTTTAAGTCATTTTTAATAATACCAAATTGTATCAAATTTTATTGATAACAAACAACATTTTACTTTAATTTTTATTAAATATTATTTACTTGTAATTTTTATTATAATTTTGATATTATATACGAACCCTGTATACATTGTATTTAAATTGTTCGCGTATATATAATATTAAAAATCGTAGATAATACTCCAAACGATTTTATGTTACAAGCCGTCACTATTCTTTTGTTTCTTCTCATTTTTTTTGTATCCTCAACTCTAAAGAAATTTCGTGCTTGCTTGACTACTGTTTATCTTTCATTCGTACCTCCTTTCTTTCCTTTCTTTCAACTGAAAGCTAAAACAAGATAGGTTTTCATCGTTTTTCTTATCTTCTCAACGGTGATTTAAGTGATCATTGGTGGCAGTCCACAGATACTTTAAAAGATGAAAGAACAGGGAACGATTTTCTCGCCTGACTTGTTATTCGCATAAGAGAATGAGTTAGAGTTAATAAGAAAGAAAGAGAGAGAGAGAGAGAGAGGTACGGAGATTGGTTCGATGATCGTAGAAGATTCGCATCGTAATCTCCGAGCTATTATGATATTATAATGGATCTCTATCCGTATGCTTAATAAGACACGCTCGTATTAGTCTTATTTTCTATGTTTTCCCATACAAAGAGAGACTCCTCATCTTCTGTTCTCTCTCTCTCTCTCTCTTAGGTGATCCTTCTTTGATGATCCTTCCATAAATCCTTTCACGAATAACATTTTAACGTTAACGAAAGCATTGCCAACGGTTATATACCGTATCTCATAAACTTCATTCATCCGACGTAAAAGCTGTCATGATGTGGATTCGAAAGATACGAATGTCTAATACCACCACGTGAATATCGTTCTACGTTTCTATGAAAAGCGCTTTAAGCAAAATGTGTTTCTTCTTTGGATTAAGATTTTTTTCTTAAGATATATTCCTGTTCCTTTCCTTTCATTTTGTTTCTCTTGGATTTTTTGTCCGTTACAGAGTTTTACGAAGAACACTTTTATGGTTTATTTAAAAATAATAATAGTGACTTTTTAATAGTCTATAATAAGTAATAATTTATAATAAGGAAAGTGAGTAATGCGAGACAATGTAAATGAGCTTAAGAACAGGGTTTCTCGATTTTTTTCCTTCGCAAGTCGTACCTCGGTGATGATTAAAAATCAATGGCTAAAAAAAAGAAGAACAAAATGTCATTTATTTTGAAAACAATAAGTATATTTGAAACTTTTGTTCTCGAGGATAAGAGTAACATTGTTTTAAAGGCATAAACATTGCGTTTGTAAGGATGATCAGTCACGTGGGCATTGGATTGTGGGGTGGGGGAAAAGTGGTCGTCAATCAATCTTGGCTAACAAAACAAAATACAAGTTAATTCTTGACTGGGCGTGCCGACGTGCACTTGGAAGTAATTATTAATAATTTTAATTAGTATGATTACTTAACAAACATTATTCTTTTTAATAATTCAACTTAATTTTATAATTTGTCCTGAAAAAACATTTGATTAATAATTGTAAATGTTTATAACACGTCAATGTATTTCTTTATTAGGAAACATCAATAAAATTGTTATAATATACAAGGTGTCTGAGATTTTTCCATATAAACGTTGATTGATATAAACATAGGTTATTTAAAGCTTTATTCAAAAGTTATAACATAAATTGTAAAAATATCTATATTTACTATATTTACTAAAATTACTATATTTACTGTTCAAAATATTGTCCAGTTACGCAAATAAAAGTTTGACACCTGCTATAATATGCTTTTTACACATGACGAATTTCTGCTAATTTCTGCTACTGCATCCTGAATTTGTTCTATCATAACCTCAAAAATAACTATCTAAATTGCATGAACTTCCTGTTTTAGTTTCTCTTACAAATAAGTATCTAGTAGGATGAGGTTAAGCAATCTAAATGACTAAGCTATTGTTTAGAGAAAAATATGTTGAATCATTCCAAGATATTATTGTAAACCACATACGACATTGAGGAGTACAATTAGACAAGTTTATAATTTATGATACAACTTTTGATTACAATTTTTAATGACTTATGTTTATAGAACATTCTTGTTTTATTTATGTGCGTAGAATATGCTAACAATGTTTGTACGAAAAAACCTCAAGCAAACTATATATTCTTGAGATAGGAATTCATTAATGAGATGTTTCCTTTGTAAGAAGTTCTAGGTAAGTCAATAGTATACAATTCTTTAGCTAACTCACTAGAATAAAGGTCTAGCCTTGGTTTCAATTCTCCATACAGGCGTTCTATTTCCCACGGAACTGTTATCATTTTTAAATTCTTCCGAGTTTTATTGTTACGCACATACCTCAGTGCATTGACCATTGTTCTCGGTTTAATAGACTGTAACGCTTCTAGTTTGTTTATAAGGTTTTTAGTCACAGTACTTCATCATTCGATTCCGTATGTCTAAAAAGGTTTTATTCTAAATGTATAAATACAAAATTGGTTATTTTCTTCTTTGTTCTTTTGATTTATGTTTGATCTATTTCATTACGTAAATAATGTATCCAATTTAATCGTGAATTTAAGTACAAGCCCAAGTATTTAACAATTTTAGTTTACGGTATAGTTATATTGTTTCGAGTTATTTGTAAATTGTATTTTTCTTTAAAGTGTGTGTCTTATGTGTTTATATTTATTCGAATTAACTTTTATTTTTCATACGTGTAATCAATGCTTGATTTTTGAAATGCATTACTGGAATATAATAAATGCAGTCTGATGGTTTTCATGCGTATTTAAAATAACTGTTTTATCAGAAAATGTAAAAAAAGAAGTAGTATAAATTGTGTAAATAACAAGTCCTAAGACGTTACCTCGAAGGATTCCAATTTCATTATTATATATTAATCAGAAACAGAATTCTGAACTTCTACAAAAAAAAATTTGTATCTTCAAGCTTTCTAAGAAAAATTTTAATTTTAGATAGAAGATCAATGTGTCATACTTTATCAAATGCTATTTATATGTTAAATATATATAATATTTCATTTGCTCAAATAAAAGAATGATATTATTTCTAAACCCATGAATTTAATTAGTTAAATTATAACAAATATTATTCGATATTACTAAACTCATACTTACGTGGTGAAATGAGATTCTTTTGGATCAATAATATCAATTGAAAAATAATATTAGAATCTAAACTATATATATATACCACATTTTCTAAAAGAATAATATTTCGATTTTCAACAGAAAATAATCTGTAAAAATTATACTTATTTCATGTCATCATAAATAATACTAGTAATGGGTTGATGGAGAAACACAAGAAACATAAGAAGAAGAAGAAAAAAAGAAGGAAAAACGACTGTGGCGGCTCCCGCTGAGACAAAAGGCGAGAACCTGTACTCAAAACAAACATCACTCCGCCATTCATTCGAACTCGGACATTCATCCCCCTCTGTTCATGAGAAGAAGAAGAGAAAAAGAGAGATGTTGGGTCTCGGGGACCACCGAACGACAATGCAGTGAGATCGAGCTGCCTCCTGGCCCTAAAATGCTTTTAGGCCGCATTCACACGCGGCCGTGAAAAGGAAGTGCCCCGTGCACAAACCCAGTTGCGTTAAGAACCGTTCGTTCAATGAGAGAAGAGAAAGAGAGAAAGAGAAAATGAGTGGGAGAAAAGGAACGAGAGAGAGTGAGTGTGAGAGGAGGGGCAAAGGGGAGATGTTGAGCGTGCGACACGATGCCAACACCTCTTGGTAGGTGTTAAAATGGAACGCCCCTTACCCTCCCAGCAGGGCTCACCAGTATTACCGCTTGAACGTCTTTGTACTACCGCTTTGGGGCGTCAAGGTTCTGCTAAGAGATCTCAGATCGATCACCTAGATTCATTCACCCGAGGTTCTTTATCGCACGTATCGTGCGAAAAAATCGAAAAGCTAACAGGCTTCTTTTGTTTTCTTTTTTTTTTTTTATTCGTTTGGATTATGCGTTGTCATAAAGAAATTTTGGGCTAATTTGTGAGAACAATTGATGGGTATCTTTTGAGAGGATGCAGATTTGTTTTAAAATAAGGGTTGATATATTCGCAAGATATTAATCAGGATGTAAAGAAGAATTGATTTGTTTTTATTGTAATCAAATATTGTGTTAAATAACGAGATTTATTTAAGGATTAATTTGATAAAATAATATGAAATAAATTAATTGCAAAGAAAGATGTGGATTCATATCTTTATTAACAATTTAGCAACGCGTAGTAATTGGACAAAACGTGTTGCTAATTATGGCATTTAATTTTCATAAGTCTGTAACTGTACTACACAAAGGTTCTGTTATTTGTAGGTATATGAATAAAGATTAGTTTTTTGAATGAATATTAAAGTATGTGAATAAGAGTTTAGTTAGTTTACAAAGTATTACATTCCAGTTTAATGCTTATAGTCATTTATTGTTCAAAGCTTATCAAAATTAAACATTACAAATGTGTATGGAAATAATATTTTGTTGCATATGAAATGATTATGATGAATTTGCAGATATATAAAAATTACTTAAAATTTTGAAACTATTGAATACATTTTCGTGTTCCAATATTATGAACTTATTAGTCTATTTAATAGTGTGTGTCATTATTTCTATTATTGAAATAAGCTTTTTACTAATTTCATTGTTCACGAGTAAATTCAATATTTATTCGAATAATATTTTCAATGTTTTTTAAATATTTGCCAAAAATATATCGAAAAAATTATTAACAAATTAGCAAGAAAAAAAAACAAAAATCTATTATTATGTACCAATTTTTAGAAGTTCCAAAATTATAGGAAATCTTATACCTAACTGCTCATAGTACAAACCGATCTTTAATGCATTTAAGCAACGTTCGACTTATTAATTAAATAATATCATGCTTGGAATACTCCAAATATTTACAAAATTCGATACATATCTTACAGAAAAAAAAAAGAATATCTTAACTCTCTCTCGAACAAATAAACTTAAAAAAACAATTGATCCCCCTACCTCTCCCGAATTCAAATCATCAAATTGAACAATAGCAAAAGATCCATTGTTTGATGTATATCATCGATTAATAAAACGTTTTCGATAATTAATAAATCAATAACATCCAATCTTCTTCGAAGAATTCCCAAAAACGTTGTCTTCAAATCACCTCTCTCTTTGTATAAAAAAAAAAAACAAAAAAGCAGAAAAAAAACCCAATAAGATAGACGGTAGCCAAGGACAGCAGAAGAGTGCTCCTCGTCTTCGTAGTTGTCCGGGAGACTTAGATATCATCACGGTTTGTACTCTGTAGGTCCCCAAAGCCCTGGGAATCATTAGGGCCCAAAATAGGACGCATTCCGTTCCTGCCACTGCGGTCTTCGTTTATACGATCGTCTTGGATCATCCGGTGGCCCTCGTCCAAAGACATGCCCACCATTTCTCTCTCTATCTTTCTCTTCTAAAGTTTCTTTGGTCTGACCGAACGTTCCCTCCTAATCCCTCCCCCCTACCTCATCACCTAAGACCCTTCTTAACTCTCAAACCCCTACCACGCGGCATTTATTATAGTCCCTTATCAGATTTTGATTTGAACGACGATCGAGCGACAACGGATACCGTAATTATTTTTATTGCTATCCGCGAGAACAAACTCTTCCCTTCCACCCCCCTACCCCATCCCACCCCTCTCTCTCTCTCTCTCTCTCCCTTAACCAACCATCCAGTCAATTCCTCGATACTTTTGCCCTACTAACACAACTTCATGCTACTTTGAACGTTTTTTCGGATGACGTATAGATGATACACACAAATGGATCCCACAAAGGCGCCGATTGCTTTTCGGCATAACCCGTGTCCAAGTTCTTCCACGTGCGAGTCTTCTTATTGTGAGGTATGCAACATCTACTGTGTCCTGATCGAACAAACCGTTTCACGATCGATCGAAGAATTACAACAACTCTAACTTCCGAGTATTGCTATTCGGATCGTTCTGTGTTTCTGTATTTGTTCTGTATTTTTGAAGGGTCGTTTAATTCGATGACTAGCGTGTACGCACTGATGTTGAAGTTTGGGTATTTCAGTTTCATTTTTTTAACTTGTAAGTATTTTATATGGACTTCTATTTATTTGATTTTATTTTGATGTGATGATCTAAGGTGATAGAGATAATGAATATATATGAATTAATATTTAAAGATTTGATTTATTGATATTTTGATTATTTTTGATGGTGGAAGTTTTAAAATGGAATATATTATGCTTGTTCCGATAGTAATTTTGTTTTTCGTAACAAAGATTTTGTTACGAATTTAATTAGACATTTGTTTTCTTTTTCCTTACGATTTATGCTTGTAATTTTTTTTGTAATCTATTTCTTTACTTTTGTTTTTATCCAGGTAATCAAGAGGAGGTACTGGATGGATCAACAAAAATAACGAGTAAGTAAAATTTAAATGTAAAACTAATCTTAAGTTGATCAAGAGTAGTTTTTCTTTTCTTGCTTAAAATTATATATTATATATTTTGTTGTATTTAATTTAAGTTTTTTATTTCTTAATATTTATTACAAATAAAATCATATCGTAAAACAACATTTTAATTAACATTTAGAAAATAATATTCATCCTCCATTTTTCAAATCAACCCCATTTCGAATAAACAATTTCTTATTTTGTAAAAACAAATTTTTACGCGTAATCGAGATATATTATTTAATGTTTAGTTTTAGAAAACTCAATCGAATATATCGTATTTATTCTTAAAAATAAAATTCTTTTCATCTTCATCTTAACGACACGTACAAATTGTAACGATACGCGTACAAATGCGATTGAATTCCTTGATCAGGTGGAAATGGCTTTTTGCCACCTTCGTACAAGCCGTATCATCAATCATCAATCATATCGACATCAATCTTTGTAACAGTATAATTTCATTGACCTGTTAACGTACTCTCTCTCTCCCTCTCTCTCTCTCTCTACAAACTCACATCGGTATACACACTTGCGTTATTGACTATGGTAATCAATCCCATGAACCTTTTGCCGCAGGCATTAGTCTTCGTATATGTATATGTATATTTTAAAGTTAAACTATGAATGCCGACACTTTAACGGAGAAACCATAGTCCCTTCTTGCACCTGCGCAGACGAATTAACGAACAGTATTCATGTTAAAAAGAAAAAAAAAACAAGAATCAAATGACAAGACGTGATAAGAGTAATCTGTAAATGATTGTAATTAAATAACAAAGCATTTTCGATTCATGTTTATACGAATCAGGGATTACAACTGTTTTATAAATAACTGTTTGAAATTGTGTTTAAAGTTAAAACATTAATATCGTTACTTTATCAAGGAAAACATATTCTCTTCTTGCACCTGCGTAGATAAATAAATTAACATTATTCATGTAAACAAGAAAAAATAAGAATCAAATGATAATACGTTGCAAGAAAATGTTTAAATGAGTGTAATTATAAAATATAGAATTTTGAATTTATGTTAATATGAATCAAAAATTAAAATTGTTCCATAGATTATTGTCTTAAATCATAAATTATCGGTTTTGATGGAAATAATTATTAATATTTAAAAAATGGTTATAATTGTTGAAAAATTTCTACGAAACAAATGTGGAATCGATCTAATAACGATTCGTTTTAGCACAGAACCGATTAATAGTCAAAAAATAAACATTATATTGCAATAATTACGATTAGTTTCAGTACAGAACCAATATAAATTGAAAAATAACAGTAATGGAACAAATATGAAACAGATTTAATTACGATTCAGTTCCATCCAGAATCGATTTAATACCGATACAAGACCGAATAAAACCAGTTAAGGAACAAATATGAAACTGATATAATTATGGTTCGGTTCGATACAGAACCGATTTAATATCGATATAAAATCAATACAAATCCGATATAAAACTAATACAGAACTAAAAAATAACAATTACAAAACAAATATGGAACTGACATATATCTAATACATAACCTATCTAATACTGGTACTGACATATATCAAATACATAACCTATAAAAAAACTGATACAATACTGAAAAATAATATTAGTCGAATATTTATGGAACAGATATAATATTAGTTCAATAAAACGAAACTGAAATCCAATAAATTCGAGAACCGTTCTATCTATTACAATTAAAACATGTTTTTTGGTTTTTACAAATGTTTTAAGAACCGAATTTTATATTTTAACACTACTTCCATTTCCTGATTATTATTATATAATAGAACCTACAGTACCTGATAAACTACTATTCATTTGCTTTATTATCAAACGTTCTGAAAATTTTATATGAACTTTCTTGATTGTGTCATTTGCTATCAAAACAGTTAACAATGAAATACACCATTTGTAAAATATTATACCTTTCTTATTGCTCCGAGCATTCTCATATTTCTCAAATTACCTAGATAATCTGCAGATTAACTACTAGGCACCCGTTAAAGTGAAATTAAGATCTTTGTCATCATTGTCAATCATAATGTTATTTATTTATCTTTCGACATCTAAAGAATCAAGTTATTACAATCAAGCTGTTAACAATAGTTGATAGAATCAATCATCTATCAATTAAAAAACTGTAATCAAAGGTTTTAAAATATTATTAAAATTAAGGATATGAATTTGCAAAACATATGATAAAATTATGCTTACTTACTAGTGCAATTTAAAGATTGATGACACTTTCAATTTCATAGCAATTGGTTTTTACGACAAACATACCTATTTGTCGTACATTTAGATTTGAAGTTACATTTTCTAAAATCCTGCCCAGTACCAGGGGATTGTTTTATTACGGTTTTTGATGTAAAAATATTTTTACAGAAGAAACATCTTCTTTAACGATACTTCAACGATACGGAAGCCGTTAATGTATACGTTACCTAGATAAAATACGGAAAATTCTTGATTCCGCACATTAACGGATTAAATCAGTTAATCCGCAGATTAGTTAGGAAATATATACAATAACGGGTTTCGAGCAATAACACTTTGACTGCCACGTTGGTCATTGGTAACCGAAGCGTTTGATGAATTGTAAAAGATGAATGAAAATTTACAGTCAGTACATTTTTAACATTACCGTAAATTGGAATATACTTTGAAATAAAAAGTGCCCTATTGAACAATTACAAATATTTATTGTAATATCCAAAACGAATGATTAATTTCTATGAAATCATGAATAATAAAAATACTACCGTTACATCCTGACCGAAACCAATAATTTCAGCGCGGCAGTCAAAGTGTACGGTAAAATATATATTAAAATTCAAAAACAAAAATAAAATCAACTTAAACAATAAGATAATAAAAGCTTTTAAAAGTATTCTAAAATAAAGTTCCGCTAAAAATCATGTAACTCGTCAATAGTTATTGAACTGCCGATGAGGAAAAGATTTCGAATGAAGAGAAAAGATTCAATCGAGCATGAAAGTAAGTACGTACACTTTATACGAACGTGCACCTACGCAAAGGTAAAGAGAATGGGAATATGTGAAAAAAGAGAAAGAAATAAAGAAAAGAAGGAAAAAAAGAGACATAAAAGAGAGTAAGAGAAGAGAGAGAGAGAGACAGAGAGAGAGAGAGAGAGAGAGACATATGGAGAAGGGTTCATTGCCGAAGCACGCAGGCTTGTCTTGTACAATTTGCTCGAACACGTCCGTCGCGGTCGGAACGCTCGTTTGAACCGGTCGGGTTGCGTCCTCTCTTCCTCAAGGAGATGAAGAGGATACACGTTTGCCTCACTTGGTCCCGTGGGATCGGATGAGCGACGAAATCCATGGTGTAAATTCTTCGAGTCACTCTTTTCGCCTCCCGCCTCTTTTAAGATATATTTCTCTCTTTGGATAAATGCACCTTTCTCTTTCTCTCATTCTTTTTATATTCTTTTACTCTCTTTAAAAAGAAACACTTTCTTTCTCTAACTTACATGCCTACAAATAACATAATCTTGCCGTTAGAAAGCAACAAACTTTTGAACTATGTAGTATAATATTTATTAGTATAACTATTTGAGCCGTTTATTTTGAAAGTGGCCTAACTCCATTTGTCAATTATTTCCCTTTCACATAAACAAAATGAAAAAAAATAAAAAATTGTTTTGTAATTTATGTTTGTAAAAAATGTTTTCAATCGCATAATTTATGTTTTTAAAGTGTTATAAAGATATGTAAAATAAAATAAGTATTGTTTTTTCGCAATTTGAAGCATCTTAAATTATGTTGAATGGACTACGGTTCTTTCAAATTTTATAACGAATCTGGTTGTTAATTTTGAAAGTGGCCTAACTCCATTCTTGGTGAGAAAACGCATATTATTCAATTAATAATTGCCATTATTTTAATAGGAACTGTAAATTTAACACCTTCAGATACACTTAAGCAACATAACTCATTGTTATTCTTTACGTATATTTTTAATTGCATTGAAACGCAAACCTTTAAATATCTCAATTTAAGGTTAAATGGAGTTAGGCCACTTTCAAAATAAACGGCTCATTTATCTGGATTACTATATACCGAATTCAGTTAAACATTTTTTCTAGCTATCGCACGTCGTGAAAGTTTTTAACCTTCTCTTATCTTTCTTTCTGTAGACAAAAAAATACTTTCTTTCTTTTCTTCTATTTATTTTTTAAGTACCCTTTTCCGTTTCATTTTGGAAAATAGTACTGTTTTTCTATTCCTCTCTTTCTATATATATATGTATTATATATCTTTTTATTTTTCTTTATATATATATATATAAATATATTATATATATATATATATAATAATAATATAATATAATATTATATATATAATATATCCATTATTTATCTTTACTATATATAATATATTATTCTTCTTTTCTTTTTTCACTCCTTCCCTTCTTTCCATTTATTTCGTATATTTCCTTTTTCTTTTTCTTTCTTTTCCTTTCTTTTCATTTTTTACTTCTTATTCTTCTTCTGCTTTTTCTACTTTTATTTTATCTGTTTTTTTATTCTTCCTCTTCTTCCTTCTCTTCTTCTTGGAGAATCGTATGGCAGAGGTAACGCGATAAATCTGGGGTGGCCTCCAGCACGCTCCTGAAAACTCGATCGGGACAAGCTTTGCCAAGCGTAATCCGGTGTCGACGATGCGAATCACTGCCTGGGTTTAACCGTTCGCGGTTTTTTTTCCTTTTTTTTCAACAGACTAGAAGACCCTTTAGTTATTTTTAATCCTTTTAAACACTAGTATACTCATCGATGTGCAATTAATCCTAATCAGTGGAGTTATCATCGAATCGATGTAATTTTATATATATACAGAATTTTTGTTTTCAATTCGATTTTTTATATATGATTGCATTGATATAATTACATTTTATTATTTGAATAAGTATAATATTGATTGTATTTTGTATGCCGTAGAAATGACTATTTTATTTTAAAAATTAATAAATTATATTCAGTTGCTTAATATAGAAAAATAATTCTTCCTGTATTATGTTTATTTGAGAAATATAAATAATATGACACGGTTTTGATTATTTAATTTTATAAACAATTTAAATATATTAGATTGTTTTATATTAAGTCCATTATAAATTTGTTTAGAAATAAAAGTATTACGATCTGTTTAATTATTTTGTAATAAAGAATATACAAATATTTTGGTTTAATGTTACTTTTCAATTCTAGTATTATTTATCATAATTTCTATTTGATAAAACATTTTAATTTTATAATTCAATAACATATTAGCATTTTGCACGAGTCTATAGCAATACTGTATAATTCATATTAAAACCAAATTTCGCAAAATACAACGCAAAACACATAACAAAATTATGATTAGAATACTTTTAAAGATAACTAATCATACGCTATCATATTTGCTATTAACTTCGAAAATTCTTGAACAATGCATCATAACCTCTATTTATTTGAATAATACCAATTAATAATTATATAATAATAAAATATAATGAATAAAATAAACCAATGAATAATAAGATAATAAAATATAATGAATAAAATAAACCAATGAATAATACCTAATTTACAAAAATTCAAATATTTCGTACTTCTTTATCTACTGCAATATTGCTGTACTATATTCTATCCCGAAATAAAAACCAATTATTTTCAAAAAACAACAACCTATGATTAGAGCACATTTAAAGATAACTAATCATACGCTATCATATTTGCTATTAACTTTGAAAATTCCTGAACAATGCATCATAACCTTTATTTGTTTGAATAATACCAATTAATAATTATATAATAAATATAATGAATAAAATAAACCAATGAATAATAAATAATAAAATATAATGAATAAAATAAACCAATGAATAATACCTAATTTACAAAAATTCAAATATTTCGTACTTCTCTATCTACTGCAATTTTTCTGTACTATATTCTATCCCGAAATAAAAACCAATTATTTTCAAAAAAAAACAACCTATGATTAGAGCACATTTAAAGATAACTAATCATACGCTATCATATTTGCTATTAACTTCGAAAATTCTTGAACAATGCATCATAACCTCTATTTGTTTGAATAATACCAGTACCTAATTTACAGAGATGCAAATATTTCACACTCATTTATAACAATACCTACCAAACAAGCTTTCAAATCGAGTCGTGCCGTAGTCTCGGCTAATGGAGACCAGATCATCGAACACATGGATATCGAAGCTATCACGATCCAACAAGAGAGTACAATGACTATACCACTAAGGGACACGTGTCCTCTGGTTTCGTGA
Source organism: Polistes fuscatus (assembly GCF_010416935.1). Lineage (NCBI taxonomy): Eukaryota > Metazoa > Arthropoda > Insecta > Hymenoptera > Vespidae > Polistes > Polistes fuscatus. The sequence goes on along the minus strand of NW_025113086.1, from coordinate 638,730 downwards.
CGATACGTCTAACTCTTCGAACACATCCTCTTGCCTTCATGGTCAAACCCATACACAAAGAAAGAAAAACAAAAAAAAGTAGAAACAGACAGAGACAGAGAAAGAGAGGGAGAGGAAGAAAGAGAGAAAGAGAGAAAGAGAGAAAGAGAAAATGTGTCTTGGTGAGGGCCGTCGAGTGATTTATAAACGGATCGCAAGGGGTGGGTCGAATGCAAATTTTAAAGCACGTGAACGTCCGTTGTTCCGCCCAAGAAGAAGATTTTCTATCTTTCTCTCTCTTTCGTAGCCATTGTTTTAGGTTTATTTATCTTCAGGCATATTCTCTTTCTCTCTCTTTCTCTCTCTCTCTCTCTCTCTCTTTCTTTCTATCTGATGTCGAGGTCTCAGTCTCGGAATGCAAGCAAGGTTCCTCAATGTTGCTCTCGCTTTTCCACTTAACCTCACGAATGTTGAGAGGAGGACAGGTGAGGCGTTCAGGACAGGATAGCTAGCGCGTCGTTAATCATTACTGCCAGCCGAGATTAACCGAGGGTAGCCGACCAACAGTCTTTTTCGAGTTTGGCGACCCTATCTTATGAGGTAGCACGGTAGGAGCTGCTGAACTAGCAGAACTCTTCCTTAGAGTGCACGTGTAAAAATTAATCGACCAAACTAATTAAATAAGACCCATCACTATGCCCTCACAGTTATCTATCTTGTTGCCATTTCTTTTTTTTTTTGTTTCTTTTTCTTTTTTTCTTCTTCTTCTTTTCATATTTTTCTTCTACCTACCTATCTTTTTCGCGTTGATTTTTGTTGTTGTTGTTGTAATATGAGAAATGGTACACGGAAAGATGTTATTATTGGATTTGATGACGTCATCTAAATTAAAGTTTCATTTTATTTTTATTTTTGTTTAGGTATACGTACTTACTACTAGTATTATTATTAGTATTATTATAATCTTTATTGCGACTTTAATGATAATTTTTATTATTAAATGATTAATATAATATTATTGCCCAACTTAATATATTCATTTATTTCTTAGTTTTTTTTTAGAAATTGTAATTAGTTAGGTTTCCTTTTCTATATTATTATATAGTAAAGTGGATAAATCAATTAATTTATGAAAAACCGAAAGTTTCTTTATATTCACTTCCATTATTAACATTATTTTAATTATCATTACGTTACTGTACTTATATTATTATATTATGTTCATTTATTTCTCAGTATTTAACATGTTTCCCCATGTATTTATTTGGTATATTTATGATAATAATTTTGTATACAAATATTTGTCTATAAATTAAATATGATATATACTTTTTCTGTGACAATATGTGTAATATTTGAAACAATATAATTTTCTGTACTGATCTAAAATTATCACCTCCAGTTTTATTTAAATAATCAATGTGATACATTTTGATATTAGGCCAGTTTTCTATTATTATTATATAAAAGAGACAATATATTATTATTTTATTATGTGGATTTTATTTCTGAGGTAAAAGGTAGTTTTATCTCTGGCTGTTTGCACGGGCCATAACCAAGTACATTCAGTCGTTAGATATTTCTTTCATTAACATTGTAAAAATCGAGACACCAAATAAAAGAGTAAAGTAATTAAAGCCTTACCATAATTGCGTTCTCCCTTCTAACATCCTTGTACGTACTAAGTTAATTGATAGAAACAGATAACGATGAATAATGCTTTGAACAGAAAAATTAATGGGGAGAATATAATCGAAGGGAAAATAAAATAAAATAAAATAGACACTTCATTTCACTTCATGACCTTCACCTTTATTTTCAATATTATTATCATCACCATTATCATTACCATCGCTCTATCACCAGCATTACTTTAATCATCATCACCTTTGTCGCTATTATCAGTATCGCTTTCATCATCATCATCATCGTCATCATCATCATCATTAATATAGTCATTATCTATTTTATTCTTCTTTTTATTATTATTATTAGTATCAATTAAATCTCTTATCATTATCATTTTTTTAATTATTGCTTATTATTATTAGACCACAATTATTTCCATTACTATTACAATTAATATATTCTATTATACTATTATATTAATTTTATAAAAGACTCTATTAAGAACAACTGTTTTCTTTTCTCAAACTTCTTTAAAAACACGAATCATTTTGAACATCAAATAAAAAAAAATATAAAGTTTCAGTTACTATACTGTATCTCTTCTTATCTAATTTATTACTCAATTCTTATATATATATAAGTATCATAATTGAATTTGGTATTCTAATAAACTTAAATCTGAATCTAAACAATACATCATTTGTTGAAAATCTAATAAATCATTCTTGTGTGGAATGCTTACAACTGACAATCAAACAATTAATAGAATCATATTATTCAATATTATTACAAACTTTAGAAATATAATACAAAATAAAATCAATAATTTTACCTAAAATTATCAGTCTGCTGCTATATATTGTTCAAATATGCAAGATGTTCTGGGATTTATTAGTCAGATTCCGACATCATATTCTTCAAGTAGAAATAAAAAAGAAAGTTTCATTTAAAGTTCTGTTTTTTTTTTTAGTAACGTTTTATTATAAAGTTATAGTTTCTTTGGTAACTAATAATGTCTAAGTGAATATGCTGACTGACATTCTTATTGGTCAGCTATGAGTGCTTTTATGTATTTCAATTTAATTTGCTTGTAACTTTGTAATGAAGCTTATCTTATAGAACTTCAAAAAACATGTTTGTTATATTTCCATTTATAAAATATGTTTCCACAGTTTGACTGATAAACCGTGATGCAATCCTGTATGTCTATAATAATAATATACAATGTTAAATACAGACTTCCTCAAAAAATCGTTTTACTTTATTAAAAAAAAAAAGAGACAAAATATTAATATTGATTAATTTAATAGAACTACGTTTGGTTTTTCATTTTATTCTTATGTTAGAGAAATATATTTACAGTAAGGGTAGATACGATGATTAACATGACTCACTGTATATATTATACTATATTCTAACTGAAAAAACTTAACTATAATATGCAAAATGTAGCATGTATACTTGATAAATTTTCAAACTTATTATTCTTAAAAGCAAAGGCTTGTAGGAACAAATTTTGTCTACATTTACAGGGGGGGGGAGGGGCGGACACCTAATATATAATCAATTTAATTTAAATCCAAAAATGAATGATGAGTGCGCCGAAAAAATATATTGCTTAAAAAAATCACTATCCCAATCACCCAATCATTAATAATCAAATAATCTGAAGAATAAGAATAATAAGAAAAAGAAAAGAAAAAAGAAATGAATTATTTAAATGAAAGATATCTCAACGTTGAAGATGATAATTTAACTTTATATTCGCACTCATCACAATAGCATATAGATCAGTTGTTGACATTTATCATCGAATATAATGATACATTATTCTTACACAGTAAAACGTTCGTACACGGTTGCTAGAAAATAATTCAAAACGGTAACAAAAGAAAACGAAGATACAGAATAAAAGAAAAAACAAAAAAGAAAACAAAAAAACATCATAGTCGATGATTCCTCGTCTGTTTCGCGCACGAGACGAGGAAAACAACTGGCTTCCCTATCTCTTTCTCTCTCATATCACACGTACGTACACGTTTACTATTATGAAAACGTAAACGTTATATAGCATAGCCCCTATCACGAGTACCACAGCGAAGAAACAGAAGAAGAAGAAGAAGAAGAAGAAAAGGGAAGAAAAGCAAACGTTGGACCGTCCTCGAAGCTTCTCTCTCCTTTTCTCTCTCTTACTCGCTCACTCACTCACTCACTCACTCACTAACTCTCCTCTTTCAGGTGCCTGGTGGGTCCTCTTTGAGCAACAGCGAAAGGAGCCAGCCAGACTCAACTTCCTTTCTCTCTCTTTCTCCTCTTTTTTATCCTCTTGCAACTCTCTCTCTTTCTTCATCCCTCTTTATGCAAACCGGCTTCACCTTGGTGAAAACAAAAAGACTGTGGTGAACAGAGCTACGAACAGCCACCAGGAAACAATCCTCTTCTTCTCCTTCTCTCCTCTTAGTTCTTGTCCTTCTCCTTATCTCTCTCTCTTCTTCATAGTTGTCCTTCTCTTACAACAACCCCCCACCCCACCTCAACCCTCCCAACGCTACTTCTCTACCCTTTTTTCTTCTTATTATCCTTCTCTCTTCTTCATAGTTGTCGTTGTCTCGTACTCTTCCTCCTCCTTCTCCTTCTTCTTCTTCTTCTTCTTCTTCCTTTACTGCAACCTCCACCTCCTCCATTTTGTAATTCTTCTTTTTTCTCAGAACGCGACACCCGCGAAGCGGCGCAACATCTACGAGATCGGCGATCTTTCAGCGTCGACGACAAAATCGGTCCTCCTCTTTCCAATCCTGTTCCGCAGTTACACATTGCGGGCTTCTTTGAGAGATTCCATCCGAGCACGCTCGAAAGTCTTCCCCAATGTTGCCACCAAATCCAGACTGGATTGGTGGGGCTACTCTCTTTTACCTTTCCCTCCCCCTGTCCCCTGTCCCCTGTCCCCAGCCCACTGCTCACTGCTCACTGCCCACTGCTCACTGCCCACTACCCATAACCCCCGTAACGAAGACCGTGTATGTGGAAAAAAAGTTTGGATCGCGAGGATCGCCATTAAATAGATCCCTTCTTTCGCGGCCCATTTATATCACCTGTCCATATGTTTTATATTATCTTTTTTACCATATGGATTTGGTTTAATACCGCGAACGAGAAATTTTGTTCGAGTTAGTCGGGAATTTGTATGATCGTGAATGAATGAGTATAAGTATTATTGTTGTAATTTAGTTTTTTTTTGTACTAATTGTTGGGTACTTTTAAAACATATTTTAAATCGGATACTTTTATTTTTGACCTAATGTACATCAGGTAGACGTTTCTTTATGTGATAAATATAATATTTAAACGGACAGGGTGAGTTATACGGAACGTGACGTTTCAAATTAACTCGTAAAATATACATTGTGTATGAAAAAATGTTTCCTGCGTAGTTAAACTATAATAAGAGGACAAATGTAATGGTAAAGAAAACTTTTTTTAAGTTACTCTTTTAATGAAATATCAAGGTCATCGTTATTTTTTTTAAATGAAATGCATAATTTTTTTGTCTGCATTCTGATAAAGCATCAAATTCTGCATAAAAAACTATCATACTATAATATGTAGGGTCCTAAAATGAATAATTACTAAATATCCACAAATAAGTAAGTTGTTTTATATTATCTTTTTTATTATATGGATTTGTGATTTAATACCGTGAACGAGAAATTTTGTTCGAATTAGCTAGAAATTTGTATGATCGTGAATAAATGAGTATAAGGGTTATTGTTGTAATTTAGTTTTTTTTTTGTACGAATTGTTGGGTACTTTTAAAATATATTTTAAATCGGATACTTTTATTTTTCACCTAATGTACATCAGGTAGACGTTTCTTTTTTGTGACAATATTATAATATTTAAATATATATTATTAATAAATATGTATGAGTCGCATTAAAATAGAGTTTTGTTTATTCTTTGTGCTGATTGTTGAGTTTTATCTTCAGTGTTTTTAGATTTTCATTATTATTAAATGTATTTAGCTATTCTTTGGCCAATTTTTGTTTTCAAATAAATATTCTTAAGTCATTTATAGTTTAATAATAGAGAAAAATAATTACTATGTAAAAATTTCATTTACTAAAATATTTATAATATATTTATAAATCGTTTCATTATTTATAATGAATACTTACTGTTAGGAAAACACATTCTGATGATAACTCATACAATTTTTAATATTTTTTGATGCGATTTTTTTCTAAATATTTGAAATCGTTTTCTCTATAGTTGTCGAGCAGGATTTTTGATATTTTGATTTCAAAATTTTGTAAAAATAATTAAAGTGTAAAATTTATGACGTAAAACGCATATTTTTTTTAAATTGTTATAAATTGCTAAATTTTCCGAAATTCAAATTTCCGGCTTGACACACTCTAAGTACAATATTATTTTACAAGAACTTTTTTAAATTTTGTACATCGATCAATATTTACTGGAGATATAATGCCGACCGTAAAGCAACTTTTTTTTCTTAGTATTGTGGATCACGTGATTTTTTATGCAGTAATTTTTGTAAGAATAAAGTGAAATAAAATTTTGTATAAAGTTTAAATACCAATAAACAATGTGTACTATTTATTTCTAATAATTTCTATTGTTATCCCTATTAAAAAATTTTTTTAATTCACAGGTTTATTAATTCTTGTAACACTCTCTATATAATTATGTAATTTGTATATAATAAAGAAAATATATATATAATAGAAAACTAGCTAAAAATACTGTTTATATTTTTTAAATTAAAAGTAAAAAATACTGCAGAAACCGCACGATTTTTTTGGATAATTTGATACATCATATTATATAGAATATTATGTATCAAACGTACAAAAGTCTTCGTAGCTCAGGTGGTAGAACGCTCGATTGAAAAGCGAAAGGTCCTAGGTTCGAATCCCAGTCTAGACACTTTAGGTTCCAAATTATTAATAGTTTCATTTTATGTAGAGGGCCTAGCATGAATATGAGAAACACAATTTCATTCGATGCTTATACATTAATAACAGTCAGGTTAGTGTGTAACTGCTAGTTCGTTGAATATTGTGTGTAAATATATATGCGTGGCTCCACCCTACTAGAATAGGATTGCTCGATAAATTGAACAAAAAGTTGTTCTTAGATAGCTCAGAAGAAACAACAGAGCATTCGCCCAAAAATGAAGCGAGTGTGAAGACTATTTTATTTTCTTTTATAGAATTTCATCTCTAATTCAAAACTTCTGAGTCTAAACAATTGCAAATTTCTCTCAATCCTATAACCACATTATATGATATTAAACTGGAACATTTTGGTTTTCTCTAAAAATTCATATATACAAATAAATATATTTTTAATTATTATTATATTTTTAGTTGTACACTTAAATATGATAAAAAGAAATATACATGCACAATTTGATTGACCGATAAGTTCGTGGAGATTCTACTATTATTACTTATATGATATATTTCTAAATATTGTTATAATAATTGAGTTTTGGTGGAAGAATATATGTAGATTTATTTTTTATTATATTTTTAATCATATATTTATATATATAATTAGATAAATTTTAAATATACTATTAGGCTGATCCATACGTCCGATACTTTTTATTAGTTACTGCTAAAAATATAAACAAAATAATACTGATTTATTGAAAAATCTAATAAATCATATTATATACGATATTATACATTGTTTGTAAATATGTCTTCATAGCTCAGGTGGTAGAGCGCTCGATTGGGAAGCGAAAGGTCCTGGGTTCGAGTCCCAGTCTTAGACAATTAAGTTCCAAATTATTAATAGTTTCATTTTGCATTTCATCTTCTCATATATATGAGAAAAATAATTTCGTTCGTTGCTTATACAGTTTGGTTAGTGTGTAACTTCAAATTCATTGAATACTGTGTATAATGTATATGACGAGGGTGAATTGATCAATTGGGATGGTTCAATAATTTGAATTAAAAGTTGTTCTTAGGTAGCTTAAATGGACAGAGCATTCGCCCGAAAAAAATCGGATATATACCTTTCTTTTTCTTATACATTAAATAACAATTGGCTATTTTTTAATTCCTCGTGTATAAAATAACATGCCATTGTCTCCAGAGAGGTGTTTAGTCGATCTGTGTTGAAAGGTAAATTTTGCAAAAAGATGGAAAAATGTTTCTTAATCCTATAAAAAAAAGAAATAATAAAAGGATTATCATAAAATCTTAATTTAGTAATTCAAAAATGTATATAAAAAGAAATATTTATAATTATACTTCAACTAGTTTGCTGTTACTGACGAGTATAATATTTATGAAGAAATAGATATATTTTGTGTTAACACAAGTATTTTTATCATGGGAATAATATAGTTACTTTTTTTACAAATAAAATATGTTCATAATTTCGAATATTTTTGTACTATTTGCAAACTAAGACGAAAAAAAATGAAATAATATATAAATAATAATTATGAAAATACCATATCTATAGTGTAAATAAAGTAGAATAAATTCGACCAAAATAAATCTAATGCTACACGTATATTTGGGACATATTTTCCTGACTATTTATCTAGCCCATTTTCACAAAGTAATTATACACAAATATATTCACATAGTTACGTGTACGAATATTATATTGGTTCAATCATTGATTGCTTTTTCTTGTCTTTCATATACAACTAAATGTTTAAATTAAGTAATAAAATAACGTAACATAACCTAAATGATTAGAATACAAATGATTGAAAAAGTACTGATTTTGATATAAAATATCATTAATATACTTATAAAAACAATATTAAATCAAACAAATATGATTAATATGCTTTAAAAACCAATATTAAATCTGTATGTAATATATTATTATTTGTTTTCCTTAATAATATATTAAAATAAAATTATAGGTTAAAATCAATGAAAAATCATCTACGAAGATTGTCACTTTTCTTCTTCCAGAAAAAACAAAAATAGAAAATTTTCAAAACTGTTAAAAAATGAACGTTTATCCCGAAGAGACAGTCAGTGAAAATGATGGGGGAAAAAAAGGAAGGAAATAAAGTAAAATCACGCACTCGCCGGCCGAGTGTGCTCATCACCGGTAAGCCCGTGGAAAGGAAGGAATAAAGAAAAGAAGAATGGAAAGAAAGAATGCCGACTGCTCGTGGTAATAAAACACGCACGGGTACAACACTCGCGCGCCGAAATCGTAAGCGGCAAGTAGGAACCGTGTATAAAATAGCCGCCATTAAAAGAAAAAAAGAAATAATAGGAATACGAATATTAGAAAAGGAATGAGAAAAATAAGAGAAAATAACTGCAAAAAATTTGTTTGGTATTCTACCGTTCTGTCGATAGTCAAATATTGAGTTGGTTATTAATGAAGTAATATATTCGATATTTTATATCTGAATTAAAACTATTAATTATTAGTATTGAAAATTAGATTCGTCTAAATTTGAATATATGTAATAACTATTTATTAATTATTTGATATTATTTGATTTTATTGATGATTATTTTAGAAATTTTTGGAAATAATAACGAAGGTGTGAAATATTAAGTAAATATGAAAATAAATATTATTTATAAATGTGACTAAATAAAAAATTAGTTTATGCGCGCGCGCGCATAAAATATATAATAAATTAAATAAAATTTAATTAAATTAAATAAATTAAAAAATATATAATAAAAGACAAGAAGACCTAAAGAATTTTATTAAAAATATTTTTATTAAGATTTAATATAAACCGAATTATTAAAATATTTAATTATTTTTCGAAAAGGATAATTAAATTTAAATAATATTTATTTATACATATATATATGTAGGAAATTGTGAGAGAGTGAGAGAGAGAGAAGGTGAACAACGGACCCTTTGTACAAACGCTTTGCAGAACGCGATCGTCCGTTGTTTACGATCTGTTTTGAAAATGTAAATAGATACATCTAGAATAAGGCAAAAACGTTCTCCTTATGAGTTTAAATAGATATTTATAGAATAAGAAAAGATGTTTATCTAAGAAGTAGCTTTAAGAGATATAGGCAAAGTCGGAGAGTGCGATAAAATGATATTTTTGGTTTCATTAAAGTAAGAGTGTCTTCAATCAATATCCCTTGGTAAACCCCGATTCCTACATACAGAGGAAGTAAAATAATTTTATATGAATTTTATATGAACAAATATATTTTTAAGTGCATTCTTACAGAGCACAATCTCATAAATTTTGAAGAATCAAAACCAACAATCGGAATATAAATTTTGTCTCTATCATATATCACAATAATTGATGACACTTGAAAAATATTCTACAAATTAATAACGAAAATAATAAACATTCGTAAGGAATAAATTAGACAAAATAAATCTCAGTCTCTATAATATATCACAATAATTCATGACTCTTGGATAATATTATACAAGTTAGAAAAAAGAAAATAATAATCATTCGTAAGAAACGTAACGAATTGTTTGTTTTACGTCCTCCCACGTAACATATATAAATCTAACAATAACACATAATAAGGCATTTAGAAGCTTAGTAAAGGAATGTTGATCGTCCCTTCCTTTCGGTAGCTAAGATCTTCTAAAAGGAAATAGTATTGCTGGTACGTGACCGTAGAATAGGATGAGCTTTGAAAAACGTGACAAATTTGTATATGGAATGATGAAAGAAGAAACGATGTAGCATAACTGCTTCCTACAAAATGCAATGTCATCGAGATACGTCCTCGATCTCCTTTCTGAAACCTCATTGATGGTAAGGATCGATCGAATGATAAATAGTATGAATACATAATCAGGCTTATCGTATATTAGTACTTTAATTTCATTTGCATGGTAAAACTTAATACGATTGATATTCATAAGAATAGAAAAATGTTTATTTATTTGAAACAAATATATATTGATGATAATAATACGATACGAGAGAGGAGATTTTATTTGATTTATTTTGATAAATTTGTTTAATAAAAGATTGAATATATATTATTACCAAGTTATATAAATATTTTCTATGTAAAAAGTAATTGGAAAAAAAAATATATTTAACAAAATTTTTCATGATTTTTGGTATCAAATATTTTCAGAATACGAAATATTATTTTTTATGAAGATGATTGTTTCAAAAATTTGTTAAATTTTTAATTCTTTTGTGAAAAACCTGTATAGTACTAATTATTTTAATATTCTATTGAATTATTTATTAAGAATTACAATTTAATGTTAAAAGGTAATAATTAATGAAATATTAGATTATAAAATTTTATAACTAAATGTATATGCATATTTTTCGATATAAAAAACTTTAATAACGCATGAACAAATAACATACAAGACAATTTTACAAGTTCAGTTACTATCTTACAAAATCTGTTAATTAAAATCCAAAATCTTACAATTAACTTATAATAACATTAACAAAATAATAGCTTACCGAATTCGAGAAATATTCGTTGTTATTTAATATTTTCTTATAATATGCAAAATAGACATCTTTTAATCATATTTATTTTTACATTTTACAAAATTTCAGGTTTTTCGTTTTATTAACAACGTTTGCAATTTTTTGTTTGTAGTTCTTTTAAAAATCCTTATGTATATTTATTCCTCTTAACATTATATTTATTATCAATCTTTTAACGGAAAAATCTAATAATATTACATCATATAGACAGGTGTTTAGTTTATATATAAAAAAATGAATATTCCAAAAAAAAAACCATTGAAAGGGTGTACATTTATTTTTTAAACATATAGAAAAATCGATAATAAGAATACAAACATATATTTATTATCAATCTTTAACGGAAAAAGCTAATAATATTACATCATATAAGACAGGTTTTAGTTTATAAATAAAAATGAATATCCAAAAAAAAAAACCAATTGAAAGGTGTAACATTTTATTTTTTAAACATATAGAAAAATCGATAAATAAGAATACAAACATTTTACGAACGAGATGTTACAGAATTTCTCAATTACGATCGTAAAAAAGAAATAACATTACAAGTAAAATTTTTAAATACTCTTCGCGTGATCTAGATGACACAAACACATGAAAAATTACAGTATTATTTACTTTTTGTGGTTAATATAACCGTAATTGTGAACAAAAAATAATTTTGAGTATTGTCGTTGATTTTAAAGAAATTTAATTTTGTTCTGGTTTATTAATTACGAATTTGTAAAAAAAGAAAACTGATAATGAGTACATACGTAATAAAATAAAATCTACAATTAATTCAAGTAATTGTAAACAAAACTTTACATAACGTTTAAAACAGTTTATATTAATAGAAAAGAAAAAAGTCTCTCAAAATATCAACAAATAAAATGTCCAAGTAAGAAATGTTACCTTATCACTCGGTTGGTCCCATAATCAGTTAAATCAACGATCACAAATAAAATAAGATAAAAATTAGAATAAGATAAATCAAGTAAATCAATCAAAGGATCAAGTAGCGTAATACGAGTAGAGGAGGTCGATGGATAATTGGAGTAGGGACAAGTTGATCATCAGTACCAACGTTATTTCTTGCTTGTGTCAGTAGAAACAACTATAAGAAGATGCGGAACGAACCGTATCAGCTTCCAGATAAAAAGAAAGGAAAAATCATCATCATCTTCTTCTTCTTCTTCTTCTTTGGTTTGAGTATCAGCTGGTAGCAAGAGTCTGTTAGTAAAAGGGGAAGAATAAAATGTTGGAACTTTAGTCATCGTGGGGTTCTGGCATTGCGAGAATGTCTTCTTGGGTACCTCTCAAGTGAAGAGAGGAAAAAGAGTAGTATCGAAGTTGGTATCGCGAAGAAGACTATGGCAACGTCGTCGTTACTTATTCAGTCGTGGTGTCATCGGAACCCAGTGATCGTTTCTCTTACTCCTCGATTTCTCGAACTAACACTTTGATACTTGTACTCACGTTACCCGCGAAAGCTTACCTTCTCTTTTTTTTTTTTTTAACCTTCGTGATCGTCTTGCCACGCGAGGAAACCTTCAGATATATACACAACCATATGTATTTTATACAGAAACATTTTTGACGAGTCGATAAACGATCACTTTTTCTTACTTACTTGCTCACTCAGGATAACTTTAAGATCTTACCGTTGAGCACGATACGTGCTCGCTTTTTGAAATCTTCCTCTTTCTCCAGAGAGAGAGAGAGAAATATCATTTATTTTCTTTTTGTTTCTTTCCAGTACTATCATAGCGTATATAATTGTTAAGATACGAGAACTAATTTTTGTTTTACATTTTGATACTGTACATTTTTATTAATAATAGTTATTTTGTAAACTATTAATATTTATTTCTTTTTGTGTTTTAAATTATTTTTGAACTAATTTTTGTTTTACATTTTGATACTGTACATTTTTATTAATAATAGTTATTTTGTAAACTATTAATATTTATTTCTTTTTGTGTTTTAAATTATTTTTTAACTAATTTTTGTTTTACATTTTGATACTGTACATTTTTATTAATAATAGTTATTTTGTAAACTATTATTATTTATTTCTTTTTGTGTTTTAAATTATTTTTTAACTAATTTTTGTTTTACATTTTGATACTGTACATTTTTATTAATAATAGTTATTTTGTAAACTATTAATATTTATTTCTTTTTTGTTTTAAATTATTTTTGTACGTTAATATATTTTAATTTTGTTATTGATTTTTAATTATGACAGTTATTTTTTATTTTGTTAATAAATGATTTTTAAAGGAACATAGATAATTTAAAAACTAAACTGGTTTACTTACTTACTGGTTACTTTCCATCTAAATTTAAAACTGTAAATAAAAACTGTACGAATTTGTTTCTATTTCTCATTTTTAATTTAAAAACTTCAACTCAATAATACAAAAAAAATTAAAACAATAATATAACAAAAAATTAGGGTATCGTCATTGAACCCTTTATTGTGATATAATAAATAGCCATAAACAATTAATTGTGAGTTAAACAATTAGAAATGATATTTTGTCAGATATTTGGTCTGGTCTTATACTTTTTGAAATACACTGTAATCGAAGATTAACATTTTAAAAGAAAAATTAAAATATTATTATTCTATTATTGAACGAATACTGACTGTTCTTTTTTATCTTCTCGGTAAAGCAACTTTTGGAATTTTTTATAAATAATATATATTTATACTTTTTTCAAAAATAACTAAAATAACCGATATCAAGTATAAAATAATAAAAATAGAAAAATAATTTTGGTACCAATCTAATAAAAATAACAGACTTATATAGAAAGTAGGTTTATATAACAAAATTCCTTTCTACCCTTGCACAAAACAGAAACTGAAAATTTTCCTATTACAAATACACTTTGCAAATTATTCTAGAGTTTAAAAAACATCCAATGTTAAATATAAAATAATCAAAACTGAAATCATTCAAGCACCAATCTAATCAAAATAACAGACTCCTAGAAAATAGGTTCTTACAACAAACCTCTCTCCTAATAATGAACCCATCCCACACGAAACAAAAGATATATATGTAACTAACCATTCGACTTCTATGGACGCATATATGCGTTTGGTAAAAGTTGCCAGCGTGATCAATCGACGCATATACGCGTTTGTAAATATGAATGTAAAATAATGTACTATTAGTTTGCAAGTTGATTATTGTTTTAAGTTTTGTCACATAAAAATTATATTAAGAAACAAAAACTTTATATTATATATATATTTTATTAATTATATATATTTATATATTATATAATTATATAATAATATATATATTATATTATATTTTTTATTAATAATTTCAATCAACGGAAATTATAATAAACAATTAATAATATTGCATTATAATGCAATAATAATAATAATAATAGTAAAAGTGCAATAGTAATAAAAGCATTAATAATAAACAATTACGTTCTTAAAAAAAAACACTTCAGCTAAAAGTGTTCAGCATTCAAACGATTAAAAAGAGATAAATGTTTAAATTATGATTTTCAATAAATTTAAATCTCATGAAAAATCAAATGTTTATAAACACAAGGACAGTGGAGGGTTAAATTAAAGTTATTCCTTTCTCTCTCGGTTTAAAGTAGAAAAGAGATACGTTGCACAGTAATGTTGATTGCGAGGAATCCCGTATCGGCTCGTTCTATGCTTGCTTTGGTTTCTTCCAGTTGTATACTTCTTGTTGTCGCACGACAACGTTGCGTGCCAGCTTGTCCCGCCGACTCTACTCCTTTTGCAAGGATCTCCACTTTCCCCTTCTGCCGATAGGAGATCAAAAACTTTAAACGTCTTTCATCGACGTCGAGCCCTTTCTTACAAAGTTTCCTTTCGATCGATTCTCAAGAGAAAAGAAGGAAATATATAGGTCGATTATAAATTTAATTCGATATAACGTTTGTTAAAAATAATCAAATCTATGCTTATATCAAATTTCAAATATCAAATATCAAATGTATAATCAAATATATACAGGAGGGTGTTTCAGCTTTCTTCGACAAAACTTTGAGAGGATATTCTAAAAATTGAAATGAGAAAAATTGTCCTGTATAATTTATTTCAAAACGCTTTAT
Source organism: Polistes fuscatus (assembly GCF_010416935.1). Taxonomy (NCBI): domain Eukaryota; kingdom Metazoa; phylum Arthropoda; class Insecta; order Hymenoptera; family Vespidae; genus Polistes; species Polistes fuscatus. The sequence continues at coordinate 623,537 of NW_025113086.1, read as the reverse complement.
TTTCCAAAATTATTACAAATAACATGATACCGTTGTGATTAACGTATTTAATATTCACTCAATGTTGTCTACTTTATAAATTAATTTCCAGTAGATTTTTAATAATTTTCTTCTTCTAAAATATAAAAGGTTTAATGTGTTTATTTTTCTATTAAATATTAAAGTATTCGTTGCATATAAGTAAAATTGGAAATATTTCTAAAGTAACGTATTTGAAACAACTAGCATTTATAAATAAACTTTATATGATATTTTTTTCTTAATTCAACTTGTAAAATAAGCTATTAAAATTTGACCGGAAAACCTGAGACACCTTGTATATAGAATGTTCAAGAAATCACTTTACCGAAAAAGGAAAAATAGAATAAAATATTAATACTGGATTATTTATAAAATTATAAAATTTTGTTTTTTATTTTCATCCACCCCTAATACAACTGTGATATCACAAATTCTTGTAAAAAAAAACTGCTTAATGTTTCATTTTGGTAGAGTGACTTTTGGGACACCCAGTATATTAGGAAGAGTCTTATAATTTTATGTGTCAAATATTTTAAATGCTTGAAATACAACACCCAACTTATAGTTGAATCGGAATTTTAATAACTTTTAGTTTTTCTTATGGAACGACTTATAATCTTCTAAATAATTAAATATTATTTTCATTTACTTTAAAACATTATTAAACAAGTATGAAAATACAATTAAGAGATTTAAAGAAAAATTTATAACTTAGAAAGGTTTGTTATTTAAGGGAAGTTAAATGATTTTCAATTTGTTTTTTATGAAATAGCCTAAATTTATTTAATAATTTAAATATTTTCAGTAATTGTCTGTAAAAAATTATTAACAATATATTAGTCAATTAAAAAGCCTTATGAAATTTTTCGTTCAAATATTATACAGAAACGTAAGAATACATTTTGTAGGTTAGAATTGTTAGATATAGTTTCGTTTATTTTATTTTCAAACAATTCATTCCAAAAATATATTTTTGTCAAATGTTAGATTTGAAACAAGTAAATTGCATACTAAAATTGATAAATATTATTTATAAGCTAATATATAATAATTTATTTTCTTAAAAGAGTTTTATTATTTTCTTTTTAACAAAAACTATAATTGTTATAATTGTTTAAAATTTATTTTTCTCTATAGTGTATTTAATTATTTTATATTACTGTTTGTATAGACTTTTATTTGATTATTAATAATTTTGAAAATATTTTATTCCATAAAAATATGATATCTAACTTATAATAAATAATTTTTTATATTTAATATAACAATAATACAATTTAATATTACAATCTTCGTAAGTTTAATATTCTAACACGCTGATGGCTACACAGTCTGTGTGGTAATTAAAAAAACTAAAAAGTATTAAATTTAAAATTTAAAAATTTTTTTTAAAATTTAAAATTAAAAAAAAATTTTTAAAATTTTGTAATATTAAATAATATTAAATAAAAGTGTAATATTAAATAAGATGTATTTGCACTGTAGAAAATATAATACAATAAAAATTTAATACAAAATATAATACAAGTGTGTGTGTGTGTGTAAATTAATCCTTCGACAGGATTCTCAAAAGAACAATAAAAGTTGATTAGTATATTTTTTCGATACAGAGAAGACCAAAATATGAGCAAAAGTTTTTGCTTCACCTTCGAACGAAATATATTTACCTGTATTATAAGCTGACTCATTAACTCATGGAAATGAGATGTAGTTTCGTACCAATGAATGCTCGTCTTTTCGATTATGATCGTCGATCAACCACGATTGAGTCCATGTAATATACAGGTTCTTTCCCTCTCTCTCTCTCTCTCTCTTTCCCTTACTGATTCTCTCTTTTTTTTTTATAATTGTTTCCTTGTAACTTAGAAAAACATATTTTAACGACCATTGTGAAATTTTAGCGTTGTTCAAAGTTCTTCTATTGTTTTTTGCAGAAAATCAAATTTTATTTTGCGTATAAATACAATACTATATATTTTTTCGTGTATAATAATACAGTATTTATACAGTGTGTATTCGGATAGATTATACAACCGGAATTTAAAAATTGTACTATATATATTTTCGTTAAAGAACCTGTTTTCGACAAAATCTATAAAAACAAGAATTTATGTCAATTTAAAAATTAAATAATCCTAAAATATGTTTCTGTGTACAAGAATATTTAAATATTGAATTACAAGAAGATACCAATTGAAGAACCAAATAAAATTAACAGTAGTAATGCAAATGATCCTATGGCTTACTGTATATATTATATTTTTTGTAATATTAAATATATTATTTACTTCGAAATAAAATGTAACAAAATATGAGGAATTATTTATTTTTAAATCAGAAAAAAATTCAGGAATTTAGGATAATTTGATGAAAGAATATGAAAATACATGAAACCATTGGATGACTCACGATGAATCTTTGCGAGCTAACTTTTATTTTGTATTTTACGAAGTAGAATTACGTGTATCTCACGAATCGATTTGGTAGAAGTTTGAAACCAGTTGCGTAGGCGAATAACCCTTGGCACCTTTGTGCCGCTCGTTATCGTACAATACAGCTCGATTAGAAGCGTAGGTTGAATGACATAGATTCTAAAATGTTTTTGATCTAAGCCTTTGCTTAATTACACGAGAACTCACCTTCGATATTTTATTTACATTTCTATATGATTCTTTATGGAATAAGATTCTTGATAATAAATATTATACAGTATAGATGACTTCTAACATGATTAATAATATACTGTGGCTAGTAGGATGTATTTTATTACTCAAATACATAACTGTTTCTTTGAAGTTACATGCTTTCTTACATACGTGAGGTATTCAAATTTATACAAGATATCTCATAACCAATAAAATGAACAAATAATTATGTTAGACTTATTAATACAAATGTTGACATTGCTTATTGAAAAGCTTAATACTAATTGGTATATTAGTATTGGTTATTTACACATATATATGTTGTTGTTTTATTTATTATTTACATAAAATAATAGAAATTTGTATTTTACTTATTGATTAACACAATATTATATACTATAGTTATTGCAATCGCACAAAAACAAAATCGCATAAAAAAGAACCGCACAAAAACAGGTTTTACTGTATTTACGTATATTACTTATTGTAATATTTCAACTTGGTGTTGATTTCGTTAAACCACTTTCACAATTATAGGCTCAATTGTTAAATAAAACAAGCGAAACGAATACAATGAAAATGAACGATATTTAAATGAAAAAAAAAAGTCTATTTAAGAAAAAATACATTTGAAGATAAAGTAAAGCAGACAATACGCATATATGCGTTTAGTAAAGTTGCCAGCGTGGTCAATCGATGCATATACGTGTTTGTCAAATTAATGTAAAACAATGTAATGTTGGTTTACGTATTAATTATTAATTTGACTTTAATTATAATAATAAATAATTTATTATATATACTATATATATATAATTATAATAATAAATTAATTATTAATAATATTAACTTTTTTAATTATTAAACATAATTTATTATTAAATAATTTATTATTAATAATAAACTATATTTCGTCCCTATGAAACACTTAAGCTAAAAATATTCAGCACACACAAACGTTTAAAATATAAAAATAAAAATCACACATTAATAAGAAATAATATTGAAATAACGTGAAGAAGATCTTGAAAAATCTTGAAAAAGAGTCGTCAGAAGATCCAATGAGAGCTGTTCAATAAAGAAGAAAGGAAGACAGTGAGGAAAACGAAGAAAAAGGGATTAAGAAAGGTAGTAAATAAGTAAGTAAGTAAGAAAGAAAGAAAGAAAGAAAGGAAGAAAGAGAGTGGACGGCACTTTCGGTGGGCCTTATTATGCGCGGCAGGCAACACGTGTACCACCAAGTACAAGGCGATGGCGGTGAGAAAGATGCACTGCACTGTTGAGAAAGGAACCAAGAGAAAGGAAGAAGAATATAGAAGAAGGGGTGAGGAAGGGGGGAGGAGACGGGCGCTAGGGTGAGAGGAGTGGAGGGGGATAAGGGGCCCAGAGGCGAGTCTGTAATCAGTAGCTCCCTGCCGACACCAGGACGAACGCTTCCACTGTAACGAGAGGACTGGTTCCTTTGGCCGCCGAATCAGGGTCCTCGTGGCTCCTAGCAGTCGGAATCGAAGCAGAGGGCCAATTACTCGAACGTCTTCACTCCCGGGGCGCCTGGCGTCCCACTGGGACCATGGCATCTGGCATCGAGTCGGGCCCTCTCTTCTACACCTCCCCCCTCACCTCCTCCTCGACCCCCCCCTTAACCCCCTTTTCTTTTTCTTTTTTCTTCTCTTTCTTTCTTTCTTTTTTTTTTTCTTTTTTTTCAACTTCTTTTTCCTTCTTCCTTATTTCTTCAACGGAATCGCCGGAGATGTATTATGTTGGTCCCTAAAGAGTTAATTCATATTTATATTGTTAATTAAATATCTTCATTCATTTTGGAATTTGGTGAGATCGCACTGATGTTAAAGGTATTTAATAAATGTTAATGATAAGGAGTTGTGTTTTTTATTCATAATTTTCTATTTGGTTTGCTGGGTTTGAAGAAAAATTGATTTTGTTAGTTGGGTTTTATTATTTGTATTTAGTGTGTTATATTGGTACTGATTATTTTGTCGGAATATGAATGGGATTAAAGAGATTATTTGAAATATTGTTTTTAAAGTAAATGCACTGAATTAGACTGGAATTTTTTCATCAGAATTTCTAATGTATTTATGTATTCCTCGTAAACAGTTACTTTATGCTTAGATTGTTAAATAATATCTGCGCTTATTAAGAATTCGAAAGATTGCTGAGATATTAGGAGTTTGAAATAGATATTAGTTAAAAAGCATTTTTTTAAATTTTGTAAACTTTCTGTTTGATTTTTGAATTTAAGGATAATTAATTTGGTTAATTGAATTTTATGATTTGAATTTAAAGTGTTATATGGGCACTGATCATTTTGTGAGAGAAATTTTCGAGACAAACATAATATTTTTACAGTATTGTTAGATGAAACAAACACTGAAATTTGCTTAAATTGATTTTAGGATTCTTTCACGTGTTTTCACGAATTTAACGTAATGTATTAAATTAACTATAGAGTTACCTCATATTTATATTGTTAATAAAATATCTGCATTTTTTATTAGAAATTGGAGATATTACTGAAAGGATTAATGTAGAAAAGGGATTCACTCACAAAATCATTTACTGTTGTACAACTTGATGTTTGATTTTTTGAATTTAAATGAAACAAGTTTAATCATTTGGATGTTGAAATATAATTTCTGTTTAAAATTCATGGTTAACTGACCACATTTGAAATTATATTGTAATACATGATGTATAATAAATTACTTGTCATAATATGTAATAAATAAGACACTTTAACAGACCAAGATAGGTAGTTTTTTGATAAGATAGCAAGAAATCATACAAATCTTTGCAAATATGATAAAATTGAAAGTAGATTGAATATACATGTTTCATAAAAAATTCTTCTTCCCATTACTGTAATTTTTTTAAGAAATTCACTATTGTGAAATTTTAAAGATGTGCTCTGTTACTATAATAATTAAAAAGAAACATAACCTATTTTCGAACTCTTTCTGTACATTCATCGAAAAAAGTTTTAGTTTAAAAAAATATACTTCAATTCAATTTTTGCGAATGACTGAAATTACAATAATTTTAACAAATCGAGACAGTTTATGTCATGCTAAGAGAATCATACTATTTTAATTTATTTTCTTATTCTGAGACATCCCATATACCACTGTTGCTTCTAACTTTTCTGCCAGTTATTAAAATGTGATAAGAATTAAGCATAAGACACAAAATTTATGACAATTTATCCAATACAATGTAACTTAAAAACCATTTTTTCTTAAAATGTATTTTCTTATTCTAAGCCATTTAGTTTATGATTATTGCTATATTAGTTATTCTATTAACTGTTTAAATAGAATAAAAATTTTAGCCATACGATAAATTTATTCCAATTTCCAGAAAATCGTTTTCCAAAAACGTATTAATTATGATTGAGAGCCTTATTTAAGGTTCCCATTCAATTGCAATTTTGATCATTAATTTTGTTCATATATTACGACCCGATCATCAATTTGGAAAAAGTAAAAAGTTTCACTGGACACGTCGAATTTTGGTTGTTAAATTTCTCCTTGACAACATTCACCCTCGAATTAAATCATTAATTTTCTTTACTTTATATTCCTAAAAGAGCATGTACCCATCTAAAGAGTTAATGATTTTTTTCATTCAAATTTTTTATTACCCAAGACACGGTTAAGCTATTTTTTATCACTTTAACACTTCTTTTTATAACATATAAATATCCTACATTAAAAATACCAGGTAACAGAAAATATAATGATCGTTTTATCAAACAGGTAGCACTATAAGTACCTCGCTACTTTTCGTTATGCTACCATAATTCGTGTTATAAAATACAAGAGAACATGTTAACCGAAACGAGCTTTGTAATCAAGAAAATTGTATACCGTGACGGCGACGAAGAAACGAGACAATCAACGAACGATCAACTCTTTTGGAGTCAACGATAACGCTGAACGTGAAGACCACTTTCATACTTTGACTCGAATTATCGCGTTGATAATTCGCCTTGCTTAACGACTTCGCGATGGGTCCTGTCCTGTTTTCATGATCACGAAAGAGAGACAGAAAAACAGTGTGAGAGAGTAGGAAAGAGAGAATGGTATGCCGTTTAGAACGCAATAAATCAGGCTCGTTAAGCCATGGAACGAATGCCGCTTACCACGTTATACCACCGAACTATAGTTTACGGACTGACCTAATTAGGTAAGAAAAAGAATAACAGAAGAATCATCGAGACACTTCTCATCATTTGCCTTAAGGGATACCTATGTTGTTCATCCCGGTCCTACGTTGTTAGCATTTGGTATGCTTTTCATCCGTGAAATTAATCAATGAGAATGAATCGAGTTAACTCGATCTTATGTTAATAGAAAAATGATTTCAAGCTTATTAATATACTTAATGAGAGTTTCGAGAATTTTTGAATAGAAAATATGAACCGACGAAATATTAAGGAATTCCTCTTATTAACTTAATGAATATTAGTTAAAACTTACAATTAATTGCATTGAAAATTTCTAATCTGCGTGTCAGATTGATCTAAATTGGTCTAAATTCGTACTATAATTTTTAGATTTTATCAATATATTTTGATAATTCAAAAATCAGAACTAACAATAACTTAATTCTATTTAAAATCAACAACAATATTCGAAAATTAATTACTTTTCTTCGTTAAAAAATCAAAACTCTTACAACAAGAAGTAAATGTAATCTCAATTGTCCATATGCATAAAAAAAGTTGTGCATATGAACAAAATTTTATGTTACAACCCCTCAAATAGTAAAAATAAAATGTCTAATTTTTTAGATTTTTATTTTATTTCCTTCATCTTCTTGTTTTTATTTAAAGTACACTTTGACAATAAAAAATCGTTTTCTCATTGAAACATAAACAAACTAACAAGAAATGTTTAAATAAAAAATTAACGTTCATTTATTCAACATTGTAATGAAATAACTCACATGTCAGCGCTACGTAACATCGAAGTATTCTAAGTGACATGCAAAAACTGAAATGATATTTTTACATACTTTGATCATTTATTATGTTGGAAAAAAAAATTAATATAAAACAAGATTCTCATGAGATACCTCATTTATGATTTTTTTATCTTTCATTGAAAAAAAAAACATGAATCTCATTAAACGTTCGAGAATATGGAGATTTTTGTCTACGATTAACCTTGAAATATAAACCTGGCATTATTGCGCAATAAGCAAGGCATTTTTCATATTTTCATACAGAAAATTATGGGTTTACACACAGTAACTTTAAAGTAATTAGATTATCAGGTGTTACCCAATGACCGTTATTTTCCCTTTTTTCCTAACCTATTTTTACCAAACCAATCAAAATAATTGCGCATTGATTAATTATTAAATATTGTAGTAATACAATTTTTTATTCATTTTTATTTTATTTTTGTATGTTGTTTTTTAGTTTTGATTTAATATTAAATTAAGATAAATAAAATATTGTTTACAAAATATATACTGCATATTATACATATTTATACTTAAATAATAGAAAAATGGACGCTACTCTTACGTAATCCAAAACGATTGCTTTACGAAATATGAAATTTACAGCCGAAATATGAAATTTAAAAGCTTGTCGTACTGTAATGTCGAAATATTTTTCAAAGTCACTGTAATTACTATGCCTAAATGTTAAAATATTAGTATAATATTGTAAATAAGTCGACAACAAATAAATAGGTGAAAAACAAAGGGGTACAAGTGCACTTTTAAGGATGTTAAGAAAAAATAACTTTAAAGTTTGTTGTTTAATCTAAATAATGAATAAGTTTTGGATACAATTAAACTACATAAATATTAATGTAAATGTATTGAAATTATGTTAATGATATTTAAAATGTGTTTTTTACGCTCATATTGTATATTAAATAAACACTTTGTAAATTCATACAATCATTTACACCCCTTTTCTTTTGAAAAGAACAAAAATTTGTTTATATAGATGAAAAAGCTGTTGTCAAGTGAAAACACATTACGGGAATTCAATTGTACCACTTTGTCATATAAAAATTTAACGTATTTAGTTTGAAATTAAGCGTTAGAATTAAATTTTCATCGAGCAATTCTTGCAATTCAACATTTTCAAATATTTTAGTCTGTTTGGGAAGTTCATTATCTTTCACGTCAAAATCACCATTTATATAGCATTAAAAAAACAAAACTCTACTTGTTCGTCCATACTTTATTATCAGTTCATTAACTTTGACAAAAATTTATTCTGTAAATCCTAATTAGATATTTTCATTAATTTTTTGTTCTAATATTTTTTTTTGTCCATCTTAACGATCCAAAACTGTGAGAAGAAAGAAAGGGTAGTAAGAATTTGCGGCATGCATTTCTAAGCCCTTCAAAGGGCATCCTCATCGAGACTTCTTCTCTCGACTGTCGTTAGTTGGTCAAAGATAAAAAAGTTGGACTTAATAAAATCAATATTAATTGCCGTAGCGAGAAATGAAAGAGAGAAAGGTAAAAAGAAAAATTAAAGATGGGAGAAAAATAGAGAAAGGGATCGTTTAAATCGTACGAACGAAACCAACGGAAAGAACTAATGTAAGAAATAAAAATGAAAGAGAAAGAGGGATGCTCGCCCGCACAGTTTACGCATTGAATATTCAAGCGTATCAACTAAAAAGCTGTTTATGAGTCAGCCGTCGAGAAGCTGATTCGTTTTTACGAAGGAGCCATCTTTGAGACGATTACTAATCTACGATGGCGTAAACGAAGACAGTTGATTAATTAATAACTCTACCTGCCATCCTTATTTGAAAAAACAAAAAATCAAATATTTCGTGCCTATAAATTTGTTTATATATTTATTTAAAAAAGAACAGTAACCCAACCCAGTTCCGAAAAACACCCTCTGTAAGATGGTACATTTAATCTAAACATTTAATTATCTTCGTTATAGTGTTACGGATATTATATATTATTTTCTTTTAGTATGATTATTTTTGTTCGGACAAAAATTTTGTTAAAAAGATTTGAAGATTTTTAATACATTTGTTATATGAAGTCTTATAATTTAATGTTTTAATGTTTTTTATGAATTGATTAAATTGGTCAATTTCAAAAGATTAGATATTTATAAGAAAAATTCTTGTTTTCTTTCTATTAATATTTGCTGACTCATTATTGGCATGATATTAATATAAATTATGTCTTGTAACTGATCGTACAAGTGAACAGGATGATTTTACATGAAAAACTAATTGAAAGTTAAAAATACAGAATATAATTTTTTTAGGTTAGGTTTTGTTTTCGAGAAAAATAAATTAAAATATTTATCGAGTATACCAGCACTTAACTCAGCTTGCATTCCTGAAAATTAAAACTCTTATGCGATATACATAAATACAGAACTAATCAAGAGATTTCATCATATTGATGATTTTTATAAACATATTAAGAAATGCTAAATTATACATATATATATACACTCTCCAAAATACAATATATAACAAAAAAATAATAAAATCAGTTGAACTAAAACTAAATCAAGTTGCTTATATAGCATAACTGTTTATTTTATCATATCATGTGTGTTTACTTCGGTAGTATCACTGATTGTGAATCAACTGAGCGAATGTACTATTGCGTCAGAGTTCAAACATTACAATTATTTTTAAAGGAATCAATATTTACATATATTTCATTACGTAATTAAAAACCAACATATGTTTTATTTTATTATTATTATTTATTACTATTATATTTATATAAATATTATTTTAAAAAATAATATTTAAGTTTTATTTATATATACAGTAATGAAATTTTTAATGAGTCAAATTGGCTCAGTCGGTAAATCTAGTGTTAACATTAAAACTTAAAGGGCGATTATTTTTTCAAGCATTACAATTATTTTTGAAGGAATCAATATTTACATATATTTCATTACGTAACTAAAAACCAACATATGTTTTATTTTATTATTATTTATTACTATTGTATATATAAATATTATTTTAAGAAATATATTTAAGTTTTATTATATATACAGTAATGAAATTTTTAATGAGTCAAATTGGCTCAGTCGGTAAATCTAGTGTTAACATTAAAACTTAAAGGGCGATTATTTTTCAAGCATTACAATTATTTTTGAAGGAATCAATATTTACATATATTTCATTACGTAACTAAAAACCAACATATGTTTTATTTTATTATTATTATTTATTACTATTATATATATAAATATTATTTTAAAAAATAATATTTAAGTTTTATTTATATATACAGTAATGAAATTTTTAATGAGTCAAATTGGCTCAGTCGGTAAATCTAGTGTTAACATTTAAACTTAAAGGGCGATTATTTTTTCCAGGAAAGGTTCGTCTCGTGTCAGAAATCGCGACAAGGAGAGAGAAAAAGTTAAGAAAGAGAGAGAGAGAGAGAGAGAGAAAGAGAGAAGAAATGCGATAAAAAGAATTCAATAAAGGTAAGGTAGAAAAGAGAAGAAAAGGCTAAAACGACAGCTCGAATCTTCACTTGACTTCTATAACGTCACGGTGATCGAGGCTCGTTCATGGTATTAGCCGGTGATTCAGCGATCTCATCGCCATCGACAATTTCTTCCGTCGTAAGCGTCTTACATCTTCTTCTCTCTCTCTCTCTCTCTCTCTTTCTCTCTCTTTCTCATCTCCTTAAACGACTATTTCTCTTGAGACTCCTGTTTAAGTCGATGAACGATCGTTGTCTGTCATTCGAGTAAACATTTTCTACACTTTTGACCTGTCTTGTAAATGAATATTATGATAGATAAATTTCTATTTAATAGAAATAAGAAAGACGAATCAATTATTACAGGTTACCCTCTTACAACACGGTATCTTATAACACGGTCTCACTATAACATGATTCATAAATTGCGTCAATCCTTCTATAACACAACATTTTATAACACGGTTTCGTTATAACATGATTCATAAATTGCGTCAACCCTCCTACAACACAGCATCCTATAACACGGTTTCGCTCTAGCACGATAAAAAATTGCAAATATCTTGGTACAACACTGTATTTCTACAGCACTGGATAACACAACGGTTGCTCAACATATTTAAAAGCTAAATTATCTTAAAATAATGACGCGAAGGAATAATGAACTTTGGATCTCGTATAACACGGTTTCACACAACACGGCAATTTCTAGAAATCTTTTTACCGTGTTATACGAGGGTTTCCTGTATTTATAATTTAATAGTATTATTTGAGCTGTTCAGAAGCCAATGTGGTTAAATCTAAAAAACAAAAATTCACAAAATTAATGTTTTGTATAATAATATATTATTATTACCGAATAGCGTTAGAAACTCGAAAGATTTATTGCCCTAAATACTCCCACCAATTTTCCCGTCCCAGAACGAGATCCCATTACTTAAGACACTTGTATCTCATTTCGTTAAGATCCATTCTAATACTAATTTTTTTGTAATACATTGAATTATACAATTTTTAGTTTATTAATTTGATTAGAAAAGTATACAAAGTTTTTCTTCAAATAGCAGACTCTGTAATCCATCTTGTAATCCTCTCCAATCTGTAATGATGGATTTTGTAATTGATTTCACGAGGATTTGATGTAGAGATTTATGTGTAATTTGAAAAATTTCTATAAATATTTAATATGTATTCTATTATATACTCTGCTTAATTTCAATCATTATTTTTCAGTATTCATAATAGGAACAGGATAGTATCAGGGTTGATATTTTATTACCAATATTACCCATTAATTAAAAAAAACAACGTATTCACTTAATATTAAGTACTTACTAATGGAATCACATAATAAAGTTCAGAAGAATAACAAAATAACAAAACTCTGACTAAAAATGTTTAAAAAAAATACCAAATATAAAAATACCAAATAATAAACATTTCCTAAATAAAATTTAAATGAATGATTAATTTATTAAATAAATGAGATTTAACAAAATAACTCTTCTTTTCTAAAGTAAATGAAAGAAAATGAGACCATTTAATTGACACTTTATTAATTAAAAAAACTACGTATTCACTTAATATTAAGTACTTACTAATGAAATCACATAATAAAGTTCAAAAGAATAAAAAAACAACAAAATTCTGATTAAAAATGTTGAAAAAAAATACCAAACCGATAAATAATAATTTCTTAAATAAAATTTAATTGAATAATTAATTTATTAAATGAGATTTTACAAAATAACTCTTCTTTTCTAAAGTAAATGAAAGAAAATGAGACCATTTAATTGACACTTTATTAATTAAAAAAACTACGAATTCACTTAATATTAAGTACTTACTAATGAAATCACATAATAAAGTTCAAAAGAATAAAAAAACAACCAAATTCTGACTAAAAATGTTGAAAAAAAAATACCGAACCGATAAATAATAATCATTTCTTAAAAAAAATTTAAATGAATAATTAATTTATTAATTTATTAAATAAAAAATATTAATAATAATTATTTATTAAATGAGATTTTACAAAATAACTCTTCTTTTCTAAAGTAAATGAGAGGAAATGAGAACATTCAATTGATGCTCGTTATAACTGTTTGATACCGAAGTCTATCGATTGTAAGGATTAATTTGAGCCCGAGGGAGCAACCGTAATTCACAATTACGTCTTCATCCCCGTGACATATTTCGAGCCCTCGAAGCAAGCCTGTTATTTATGACATAGTGTTCAAAGCGTTTTGAAAAAGGGGGTTAGCAACGACAGGACCGGTGCAATTCGAATGCGGACGCCCCGCAGCGTCTTCTCCGCGTGCTGATTAAACACGCTCTTCCACGTTGACGCGTTAATCGCAAGAATTCATCACGTCCACTTCTTTACCCCTCTCGCAAGGTTCCACAGGATGCACGCGTGGCCTTTCTCCTTCTTTCACTTCATTTTTCTTCTTTTTCTTCTTTTTCTTCTTTCCATTTCTTCTTCTTCTTCTTCCTCTTATTTCTCACTTAAGAAACGAGACGAGTCCTTCCTCGTATTTTCGTTTCGTGAACGTGGTCTGAGAAAGAGAGAGTCCAAATCGTGAAAAGAATCTCTTGTGACCTTTGAATCTTGAAATGTTTCGTTGCCGGGTACTCCTGGGGTTCCACTTCCGCAAATATTTTTTTGTTATCTCTAAAAAAAAAGAAAGAATTTTGTTAAGAAAAGGCAATAATCCTCGATGTTCTTTATTTTGAGCTCGTTATTTTGAAAATATTCTATTCTCGTAAAAATTTGGTTGGAAAGTATTCGTCATTGGTTTGATTTATAAATAAGTGCTTAAGAAAAAGTATAATCTTTAATATTTATTCGTGGACTCGTTATTTTTCAAAAATTGTATCCTTGTATGAATTAATTGAGGTTATGATATATTGCATACACATTATTTGAGGTTATGAATTGATTTATAAGTAAATATTTAATTATAAGCAATATACTTGTTATGTAAAAAAAAAAAGGATGCTGAAACTCACTTATTGTTAATCTTTATATATATATATATTAAAGGAAATTATATTAAAATATATTTTAAATAGAAAATTTTAAGTACCTTTTCCTATGCCACGCGAAGCTCATATAAAATTAAATATAATTTATTTTGTTTCTCTCTCTCTCTTATTTATTATGATTCTTCCTTAAATATTTCTTAATCACTTTTTAAAAAAAAAATTAAAAACAACGCGAAGGAAAATAAAATTACATTATTTGTACCAGCAACGAAATAATTATTCTTTTGTTTTTTAATTTTTAACGAGAATTATAAGTAATTTATGCTGACGTGTGTATTAATATGAATTGTAAATACATGAAACGTTACAATGTTAAGTATAAACATACATAACTCTATTAGCATAACAAAATTATTAATTAGCCAAATCTTGTTTCCAGATCAAAAGGGTTGAACCTTTTCAGTCTACGTACTAAATCAGTATTTTGCAGTTAATTTTTTGCTAGAGGGAAGAACAAAAATTGAAATCAATCTGAACAAACTTTAAATACATAATACAAATACGTGATTTAAAAATTACATAATCTAACGAAATAAAGATTATTTAAAAATCTCCATTTAAAATTGAATCCACAGAAATACATATACTCGCATACATATATAAAGAATCGTTTCTCACGCAGTTATTTCTTTAGGAGACTTACAACGAAGGAAAATGAAATTATGTTACTTATGCCAGCTACGTAACTAAAACGCATTCCAAACGTTCAGAATTTCTTTTCGATCTTGGTCCTAGCCTTCCCATGTCCTTCGATTTGTATCCCCGTGGCTATTCTACCGTTCCATAAACGGCAGTCGAGAAACCAGTTGTTTCTTTCGAACTGTTAAACGCGCGTTCGACGGTGCAAAAATGACGCGAGCATGTTGCGCCCGTCAAATATTGAACGAGCAGAGGAGACACAGTTCCAAAGGCTCCCCACGTAAAAAGGATTCTTCTTTCTTTCCTTGATCGATATCGTTGCCCTTGCCACGGTTGGCTCAAAGATCCATCGATCGATCCGATCGATAAAGGAACTGCCACTGTCCAGATAATATGCGTCTGCTTGTTTTTTTTTTTTTCATTTTTTTTTCACTCTGATCCTTTTTATTTTCTTGTTTTTTTTTTTATTATTTTATTCTACTTTCTTTCACATTAGTTCTTCTTTTTTCCAGATAATTAATTTTATCCTCGAGCCCGGGATTGAATTTTAAACTAGAGACTCGTAGAATTTATATTCGTTTGTCTTGTTTCCGAAAAAAATTATTTACTTTTTCTTTTTATTTTAAGATTTAGATACGTTTTATATTATTTGGGCTATAGGAAGGAATATTTGAAATGTCACATAATGTTTCCTAACGACTTCATATAGAATGTTCGAGAGGATAGTTTGAGGGAGGTAATAGCTTGGAGCAGAAACGTGTTGAACTAAGAAAAATATGGTGGGGGGTTATGTAAAGGTTGAGATGGGAAGTAAAATATCAGGTAGGATTACCATATAAAATTATGGAAGTGTTGAAGTTTCGTGGTTTTTGAGGATAAATGTAAACATTATGCTAATCGGAATACTAAAATTTGATTATAGATATGAATTTAACTGCATGTTGTAAGTTACTGTTATGAGATTGATGTAATAATTGATATGCTAGTAATGATATACAAAATCAAAAAAATTTTGGATTATGTTAGTTTTGAAAAAAATAAACCATATAAGTCTGACGAAAATAGAAATAATTTTGAAATAAATATTAACGACAAAATTGAACTACAAAATATGACCGATACATAACCTAACAATCTATCTTAAATATCAAGAAGATTATTATAAAACTTCAAGTAAATTATTTCCTTTGAACTAACACGTCATTTCAACAACTCTTACCAATTATATTATCATAATATTCAATTGAATCTATATTGAAAAAAAAAAACTAGGTCAAACGAATACAAAACAAATGATAACTTAACCCTTCGATCCGTACAATTCCTAACCCAATAATCCTAATTTTCTAAAGAGAAACATATCGAGTTAACATAAAAGAGACAAGTAAGAGAGGTATGGTTTCACGTTTAGTCAAGGCTAATTCGGTATCAAGAATATTTGATTTTTATAAGCCTTTAGTCCATACCGTAACCGGGAGCAACGAAGCGTAGGAAAAACGGGTAGCCCGATCCATTTTGGAAGGGAACAAAGTATACGTATGCATGTGTTAGAAAGAAAGAGAAAGACAGAAAGAGATCGTTGAGCTGATGACGGTGAGCAATGGTGGCAGATGTCCGGTAGGAAGTGACTCCTCTCTCTCTCTCTCTCTTTCTCGTCTCCTTCCGGAGTCCCGAAAAAACGGGACTGGAACGGGTAGGTGAATTCGTTCATCCTAACAATAATAATAATAATAATAATAATAATAATAATAAGGGAGATAGGAACCTACTAAGGTATAACGCAATATGGAAAGGGTTGTGGAAAGAAATAAAGAAGGGTAGGAAGAGAGAGAGATGGATAAAGGTGGAACGTGTATGGTGTACACGCTTAGCTGGTAAGGTTGCGTGCAAAAAAGGCGTGGGTCCCAGCGGGTGTTCTCGACACAGCAGTTTGGATCTTGATCTTATCGGTCCCCGTGTTGGCTGCATTCTGTTGTTGTCGGGTTGCCGTCGCCACAGTGCTGTTCTACGTTCTCGTACCGTTTCTTATGTTCATGTGCGAGAGACAAGGATAGGAAGGAAGCTGTACGTGTTACGCTGCGTTGAGGGAAGAGTGGTGTGCTGTGTTTGAAAGAAATGAGGAAGAAAGAAAGAAAGAAAGAGAGGGAGTGTGAGAGAGAGAGAGAGGGAGGTAGATGAAGTAGACAAGGATAGATAGTTGAAAGAAAGAGAGAAAGGTGGGGGGAGGGAGAAAGATAGAAGAATGTGGTAGGATCCACGAATAGAATCGGTTGGCCGATCTATCAGTCTGATGCGTGCCTACATGGATCGCTGGTATAGATCATCTTCAATGTCTTGGAGCCTCCCACCTAAGTATTCCCATTAAGATCCTATCGCTGGGCCAAAACTAATAACCAATCACCCGGAGGTGCGGAGGGTAGGTATACGTGCTCGCGGCTTTATCATTATCCAATATATTCGATATTATAGACACCGCTCGGTAAATCGCGCCTTGTTCTTTTCTTCTCTCTCTCTCTCTCTCTCTCTCTCACTCCTTCTCCTCTTTTCATGATCGAGAGAAGGTGATTTTGAAAAAGTAAAAAACAGAAAAGGAAAGTGAGAAGGAGGTGTTGTTTCCGGCCTCGTGACTTTACGTTAGCCGATTCATGATTTTTACCTCAAACCCAAGAGTTCTGATGTATGTTTAAGATCGAACGTGATATCTTCTTACCTGATTTTCAGAATAATGGTAAATTCTAGATTGATTTTATCTGAGAAGTTATGTGCTCAAGTATCTATATAAGGTTACGATATGTGTTAGATGGTGAAGGATGATATACACTGGGTTTGGATTGATCAATTTTCAACTTATTAACTGTTTTGTTTGTACGTTTCGTAATGGTTTAGTAATAAATAAATGGTAGAATAAAATTGTTAATTACAAAGAAGAGCTTTCTAATTTAGGGAAACGTTTGTTTATATGTACATATAATTACGACAGTGGACTAAATTGAAAAATTGGAAAAATGAATTTTATGTGATTTATTTTATATTGAAATTATTTATATTAGAAGATAAATCATAAAATTAATTTCTCCAATTTTTTGATTTTGTTCATTGTCATAATTACCGACACATATGAAAAAATGCTTTGCATTATGATCAATTACAAATGAATTAGTTACTAGTTGCAAACAGGTATTCTTACTTTAGAATATGTTTATTAATAGACAATTATTGTAAAATATAAAATAAATGTAACCAATAACAAAACTTTCTGATAAAAATTGTTTCAAATTTAGTCAATATTTGTTGGTGATCTTAAAGTATAGTTGTGTTCAAATATTTTTTAATGTATCATAATAATTTATGCAAAGTATAGTTTACACAAATTTAGAATATAAAGATAAATTATATTACTAATTTGTAAATATAAGTCGAACCATAAAATATTCAAATAATTTTTAAAAAATGAAAATATTTTTAACTTAGAAAAACTTGACTGTAATAAATAATATGTTATAATAATTAGTAAATTAATAACAGAGGATGCTACTAATATAGGAATAATTGATAATTCTAGAAGATTCCGACAATGATGAAATTATTGCGTGTATTCGGTGATGATACGCGGAATGTGATTACCTTGCAAGGATGATTGCACATGATCAAAGAAGCGAGGATTGGATTCGCTACATCAAATGCTATAACTGTGCTTATACAGGATGCACATACCTTATGTATTTTCTTTTAATAAGAAATTAGAAACACTATCCGTGAATCTATTACTAAATTTGATATACTGATTACTAATCTAACTTCTATAAATTAGAAATTGAACATCTACCTTTGATAATGTAATTTGAAATTTTGCACTGTTTAAATATTTTGTTTAAAGCATACGATTCTGATTTTCTTAACTTGTGTAGTATTAGAAAATATGTTAAATTTGTAAAATTTTTACTTTGTTAATTTTAAATGTTAAGTAAAATAATATTTAATTCGTTCAACCTTTAAGGTTGAAGTTATAGTACTATTTCTATATACTTCTATATATAGAAGTTATAGTACTATTTCTATTTACTATCCCATATAAAATATTTTATAATAGTGCACAAAACAAAGTTAGATTTGTGAAAAGTTATATTTATACTTGAATATGTTTGAATTACTAATTCATAAATAGAATTAGTTTTGTTTTATCAGCTATATTGTTTCAAAAATACAGCATGGCAACTTTAAATGCTGATTTAATAAAGTCAATCATAAAAATTCTGGATATATGTATTATATGATTTGCTATATTTTTTTAAATATAAATAAATTATATAATAAATATTATATATATAGAACTGATCTTACATTAGAAATCTATGACGTTCTATTTTTTCCTTGAAAGATTATGTTATATTTAAAAACATACATTTTAGTATGAAATAATAATTTTGACATATCAATATCTGTGCCATATTTTGTAAACTGGAGCTGATACAATGAAACTAATGCTATTTTTGAAATAAGTAAAACAACTTTAAAAACCAAAAAATAGATTCAACTTCTAAACAATCAGATCAAAACATTACCCTTTTTGGGCTTTGTAACAAACGACTTTTCTCTACAAATTTTTCCATTTCTCTTCACATAAAGACGTTCATGAATCCACAAAATGGAAGCATATAGGGTGTTTTTATTTTAATATACAAGAGAAGAATAATTAAAGAGACTAAAAAAAAGCATTTGTTGTTAGACAAGAACATATATTAGTAACCAAGTACAACAAGTTTAACATTAACCTAAAAACTACGCTTAGAAGTAAGCATGAAGGCAGTATATGAGTTTTTAATTTATATTTCAGATTGTTTAGAAGGTAATTTCGTTTTTTCAATGGTCAATGAAAGACGATTTTTTCATCTTCAAAATCCAAAACGTTTTAAACGATCGTGAAAGATTCAGTATGATAAATTCAACTTCTCAGCTATTTTTCGCGTTATCATGCAATAATTAGCATCTACTAGTGCTTTTATTTCTCATCATCTTCTTCTACTAAACAAATATGGCGCATCTTTCAAATCAAAATTACAAAAACCAAATTTCTACAACTAATTTTGACACTAACGTTTATATTACAATTTTGTTCTCTCTTGCACTGCATTATTACGCTTATTACGAGTGTAATAGAAAAGCAAAATATGATGAAAATATTGACTTTGATTTTCCATTTCTGACGTGATACCAAAAACTACTCGACTGATCAAAAAATAGCAAGGTTTTAAATTACGTCGAAAATATCTGTTACTAGAATATAAAATACGGGTGGTATTTAGAATAAGTTTAGGTATCAGTAAACGCAACTAACGAAATCCTTGTGCAAAAATCAAAATTACTTTCTAAACAAACCAATACTTAATACAACATTTATATTTAGTTTATTTTTGTAAAAGTAAGTTTACTTATTGAATTAACAGATCAATAGATTGCAAATCAATAAATCTATCACCAAATTGAACATAAAATAAATGTTTATTTATTACAACAATCAAAAATAAAACTACAAATGATTAATAATTTTCTACACAGAATGAAGCACATTTATTGACCAACATAATATAACTTATTTTCTCATCAAAGATTCTTCATTCCAACCTAATCCGAGACATTATATCATCATACGTTAACCGTCGAATGAATTCGCAAATATTTTTTTCGTACATCATTGTAGTATAACGGTTGATAAAGGTAAAGATCTTGAGAAACAATGCCCGACGGCGATGAGTTCTAGAGAGAAAAAAAGTTAAGGTGTTAGGAGTGAACCGAAATGATGGTAGGGTTCTTAATTAATTGATAATTAGTTATTAACTCGTTCGATGACTCGTCGTTCTTGCATTCTTCTTCGGTCAGTTCTTTCATTCTCTCTCTTTTACACGCACACACACACACACTTCCTTTCTTGTTTTCTTTTTTAATTCTTTTCTTTTTCTTTCTCACAGACACACACACACACACACACACACACACATGAATACTCTCTCTTTTGGTTCTATTTAACAATTTTTGTTCTCTTTCTGTCTCTCTCTTTTTCTCCAGGACACATACATACAAATATACATTTTTTTCTTGTTTATTGTTTATTTTTGTTCTCATTTTGTATAAGGAGAATCTGTCTCACTCACACAGCTACCATCTCGTTCTTATTTCATTTCTTTTTCTTATTCTTCATCTTTTCTTTCTCTCTGTCTCTCTCTCTCTCTCTTTTTCTCTTGTTCTTTTTTATGTACTTTCCTTTTTCTATAAGAGGCTCATCGATGTCTACCTGACATCCGCAAGCAACTCACCACAGCAACCGTGTATAGGTTTGAGTATAGCATTTGAAAAGGATGAGAGGACGTCAAAAGGCTTTCTTTTTTCTCTCCTTTGTATTCCAGCAAGGAGTCATTTTCATTCTGAATCGTTCGTTATGTATACGAACTTACACCTTTTCAACGATGCTATCTTATGAAATCGAACTCGACTAAGCAAGTAACGTGCAATCTCCTCGAATGATTACAAGATAATACAAAAGATAATCGTAGGATGAAGATTTTTATTTAAATATATGATTTCAGATAATTATATAATATATTTATATTATACTTAAGAATCTTATTTTAATGTATTATGCGATCACATAATTTATTTAATTTCCTGTACAAATCTTAATTCAAAATAATATTCTTTTTCTTCATCTTTTTTATTTTGACACTTTGGTTTTTTTTTCTTTCGTTATTTACAATATAAAATTGTTAATCATGATTGGTCTCCATGCCAAATACATAAATAGGTATTCGTGGAAGCAATTATCGAGAGCCTAGAATAGCTCAATGGGTAGAGCAGTGGTCCAGAAAACGGAAGATCGTGGGTTCAAATCCCGGTCCGGGGGGAAGGGTCGACAATCCAATGGTTCAATTTTTTCATGAATCCTACTAACGTATATACATTTTTCACTTATATAAACCTTATTTACCAAACCGGAGCTAAAATTCGTTGATCATGTAAGATCAGCAGGATGAAAATATCCAATCTCATTTAATTTTGAAAAATATTGTATGAGTATCCGCCATTTTTAACCAATCAAAATGAATCTTATATATTACGTTTGCGTTACGCGTGTACGCTTTCTATTCCAGCTCATTTTTATTCATTTAAACTGAACGAACTAACAATAGGAAAATCTTATGACGTGAAATTACAATGAGCAAAAAAAAAAAAGATGAAATTTAAAAATATCTCGATATTATAATCTGCGATAAAAATAACTTTATCCTTAGTATACTTTCTTACAAATACTCATTAAAAATGTAATCTTACATTAAATTGAAGTCCCTTACAATCAGTTGTATATTGCAAAGATATCATAGAACTATTTGATAAAATATTATTGTATCCATAAATTTCATTATAATACAAATCTGAGAATAATTGAATGCTATATAAACAAATAATATCATAAATAAGATTATATTATGGTATGAAAGAACTTAAAAGATTCGCAGTGACCATATTAAAAAATTAAATCCGCATATTTCACACTTTGTAAAATTTGTTTATAACTAAGAACATTAGACCGAAATTTTTATTCGACAAATATATAACGATCCTTTAATATTGGTGGGTGTTAAAACAGTAACACTTTTAGATCATAGGAATATGACAATAGAAGATACCTGTGCCTAGTTCTTTTTACCTCGTGATCAACTAGATAAAAATAAAGCAGAAGTATCTTTGCAAAGAGCGCAAAATTTGCTGAGGTTGCTAAAAATATAATTTATAACGATCCTTATATATAAATTTAAAAAAATAAATAACATAACCTTCTGATAAAATTTCTGTTACCTTCAAATTAAATATCATTCCATCTGAGAAATGTAATTGCTATCGCGAAAAGTAATCGATATAAACTTCGTTTTCATTTTTAATTTGATTCACACGGTATATCGTTATGTAGATCTTAGGCGTTTCTTCAAGCACGATGAAGTACAACGAAGGTCTTTGACATAAGCAAGAAAGCATTACGTTACTGAAGTCCAACGTCCCGATGGGTTTACGGGATACGGAAGCCTCATTCGACTTTGGCTACCGAAACCTTTTCATTCGTCATGGTGAGCGAAAGTACGTATACGCATTTTACACGCATATATTATATAGGTATGTGTTTTCTCATTGCGTTTGTATGCATGGAAGGTGTACGATTACATTGGTATAACATGACCCCATGCGCCTCCCATCTCGTCGTCCGTGCATTCAAACAGCGTAACTAGTCGCACCTTTCCTGTGTTTACACGCCAGGAAATCGTTGTATTTGAATAGAACTCGGACTCGCGGTGAAAAATTACTAGGCTACAGGATCGTCATTAAAGAGACCACCATTGTATATCCACCATTGTATATATTATATCGATTTAATAATCTTTCATTTACATTTTGTTTTATAATTAAATATCACTAGTTATCTATTGATTATATTTATTCGATATTAAAAAAATAATTATAATCATAATAATAAAAGTAATATTCTCATGGTATAATAATTAATAAAATATTTACATATTGTAATAATAATTATAGTATTTAGATAATATACTACAATAATAATAATAATAATAATTACTATTGTGATAGTATATATATAAAAATAATTTAATAATATCATTTTAACTATAATATTAAATAATCTATATATTGTAATATAAAAGCAAAATAAATATAAATAACAATAAAATATATATAAATATATTTAAATAACAAAATATTTACATATTGCAATAATAATTATAATATTTAGATAATATACTACAATAATAATAATAATAATAATTACTATTGTGATAGTATATATATAACAATAATTTAATAATATCATTTTAACTATAATATTAAATAATCTATATATTGTAATATAAAAGCAAAATAAATATAAATAACAATAAAATATATATAAATATATTTAAATAGCAAAATATTTACATATTGCAATAATAATTATAATATTTAGATAATATACTACAATAATAATAATAATAATTACTATTGTGATAGTATATATAAAATAATTTAATGATATCATTTTAACTATAATATTAAATAATCTATATATTGTAATATAAAAGCAAAATAAATATAAATAACAATAAAATATATATAAATATATTTAAATAACAAAATATTTACATATTGCAATAATAATTATAATATTTAGATAATATACTACAATAATAATAATAATAATAATAATTACTATTGTGATAGTATATATATAACAATAATTAATTAATAACATTTTAACTATATTATTAAATAATCTATATATTATAATATTAAGATAATATTTTAAATCTTCACCATTTATCAAATTCTTCCGATCAAATATATTCTGTACATTGCAAAATACTTTATTATTTTTAATTTACTTTTCCTTTTTTTTTTTATTATTGAAAGTAACCGAGATATTAATGCTCCCAGTTTTAGGTGACTTACCTGATATTTATCTTATCTTTCTTCGGAAGCGAATCGCAGATCTGTGCCATTTTATACGCGCGCGAGCGTATATACTTGTAACCGAATACATGAAAGAGAGAGAGAGAGAGAGAGAGAATCCTTTGATGAACGAAAAATATGCTGAAGTTATGTATGATCTCGTTGCTCGCAGTATCCTTTTCAACGCTCCTTTCTCCCCTACCTAACTATATTATTTACTGCTATTCGAAATACCTCTCTTTCTCTTTCTACTTCTCTTTCGTGATTTCTGTTCTTTCGAGTGATCGTTAAATGATTGCAAAGTTTCGTGAGAAATTCGATCGTACTTCTCAGTTTTCTTTGCTACATGATAGAAACATTTATAAATAGAAGATCAGTTGTTTAGATTATGAATGTAACATAGTCGTTGCTTGAATCTAGAGTTTAAAACAGTTATGATATCGGTTTCAGTTTTTGATACAGTTAGAAGAACCGAGAAAAATGTTTTAAATGTTATGGTTATATAACAGTTCTAGCTTGTATTCATTTTATTTTGATTTTATTAAACCAATATTATATCAATTTAATTATCATTCTATAGCGTGAGAAATCTAACTTGATCTTTGAATGTTGATGTAAAAAGGATTGCTATCATATATTTAATTGATACGAATTTTCTTAAATGTTAAAACAATATACAGGAGCAATATCAAGTCACCCAAAATTTACACCTGAAATATTTTTATTGTTTTTAAAGATACGTCAAATGATCTGAGAACAAAGTTAAATGATTCAATAGGGCTAATAAATATTTTTACTTTTAAGTTATTTATTATAAAGATATTTGAAATGGAAACGTTAAATGACACTCATTTTGTATATAATATATTTGATTATAAAATATCATCAATAGAATTCAGTTTTTATTCTTAGATTTTACTTTTATCATTTTTAATCTTATCTGAGGACCGTTACGTTATTTCTTTCTATCTTTATCGATCTATCTATTTCTCTGTCTATGTATCTATCTTTCTATTTATATCAATTCATGTGCTATACGTTTCACATACTTCCGCTCACTCATACTTATACACTCTCACACTAACACTCTCTACTGAACTTCATACACGCTACGTTTATAAATAGCTTCATTATTTTAAAAAACTTTAAACGATTTTTCATTAAATTTCAATAATTTCACTATGCTACAAAATTTCCAATTATTTTTCTTTACCACCTTGTTAGATACAAAACAATTATTTTTAATGTTGATTATCTAAAATAATTTGTAAATTGTACATTAAGTAAAAAATATCTTCGTCACCCGGTTACATTGATCTTTCTTTTATTAATATCTCGCTTATAATAAAAAATGTTTAACTCTTTATTACTTAGAAAGTAATGTTTTCTCTTATTGTCATGAAAAAATAGGGCATTTCATTTGAGAAAACCAAGTTGACTTTCAAATCTTATAAAGAAATCATGTACACCACATTATGCACCTGTTGATACTATTTTTATTTAAATGTTCAATTTAGAAATTATTGGAGGTAATCAAGTTTGATGCTTTATGCTGTGTAATTGTTATTTTTCGTCTCTATATTGATCCTGTATTAATCTACTAAATTGTAATTAAATCATTTCAGAAAAATAATAATATTAAGTAGAGAAAAAAGTTTGTTCGTATTTTAAAGCAAAAACCAACAAAGTATTTGTCATATTCCTCTTCTCCCACTGAGTAAACACACACACACACACACATCACAATTTTTTTTTTATTCTATGCTATATCTACTTTAAATAGCATACAAATATAAACAGATCCGATTAATATTACAAATAAAAATCTATTCTAAAATCATCACTTATACAAAAAAACTATGTAGCAATTTTTTCCCCAGACCAATAATAATAATATATCTATAAAAAAAAAAATATTATAACAGTAAGTAAGATAATGGTCTAATAGTCTTAATAATGACGATAGCAATAGAAAGACTTATAATAACGTAAAATGGAATTGAACAATAATTAATCATTAAAATTAGATTGAAAATATTGTACCATACAATAATACATTAAACTAAAAATCTAACATATTTTTTTTTTTTATTTTCACTCGTCACTTGAATAATGGTTTCGAGATGAACTGATCGACGAAACAATAGTATAACAAAACTACCGTACATAAGTCAAAGGTAAATTTAAGATCGAGATCGTAGCAACGTGCATACATATATATATATATACATACATTCATACATATATCGTTCAAGCCAATTAATAGTCCGAGCTGTCCGAAGCGAGTGACATGAACGATCGATTTGAGCTATAATATATTACAAGCTCGTTTCACGAACTGCCGTGAGCCGGTCAAAAGGAACCCATCGAATCCGTCGTGATCGTCGTATACCTTTGTAGAGAGTAAAAGTGAGCGAGTCTAAAGGTAGAAAAAAGAAAGGGGGAGCGAGAACGTAAAAGAAGACTCATTACCACGTGGGAACGATAGGGTTGAAAAACGAACCAGCGAGAAATGATAATTTATGATCCCTCGCGACCTCTATTGCTATCGATCACGTAATTTCATACTAGCTTTTACCTTAAGATCATGGTCGGGAAAAGGGTTAGGTTCTTTCTATGTATATTCCATGATATTTAACATAATAATAATAATAAACATTTAGGAATTTATTATAGTAAAGAATAATTATTAGACTGCTTGAGATTTGTTATCTTAAAACGTGATAAAATATTGTAATAATAATAATTAGACGTGACGATTAATACAACTATGATTGTACTAATGAAAAGTTTTATTAGTGTTTATGTGGAAAAGGGAATGAGAAGAATGAAATTTAAGGAACTTCAAACATATTATTACCTCTTTTTTTGATCATTTTTACTTAAAATGATCAATCAGGAGCAGGAATGTATGTATCGCATGGTCTGCATTCAAATAAAAATTAAGATAAACGATTGTCGTGTATATTATTTAAAATTATTTACATATAAGAAAAAACATGAGTACATTCTGTCGTTAAAAAATGAATTCTTAGGATTACGTTTATTTTTCTTTTGTTAGATTTTTTTTTATTAATAAAGAAGAAGTTCTTAAAAATCACTAATTAGAATAATGAACGGTACAGGAGGGATTTAGGTATAGTCTGCCCATGCCCTCGTTTAATCAAAGGACTCCCCATCTACAGTAAGAAAAGAAAAAAAATAAAATTGCAATGAAAAATGTAGAAATAAATAAATAATAGAAAAATATTTTCGTAACTAGATAAAGTTTAAATCGTAAGTTAACAATGCTATTAGATTTGAATAAAATATCAAATACGTGTGAATGAGTTGTCACAAATCAATTTGAGTTAATTGGATAAGCCCCCAAACAGTGTGAGTCCAAAGCTCCCAAAGTTAACGGTTCGCTTTTGATGAACGGGCATTGCTATGAATATGGAAGTATAGTTTATTGGGCTGAATGAATATTGAAGATTTAAACTACGTTTGCGTCGAAGTAATTTCTGTGAATAATAATAATAACAATCGTGTGCTTATAACCCTTAATTAATAAATATTTCTCTATTTCTGAATCAAAATGATGAAATTATAAATTGAAACATTATTAAAAACTAGAAGTTAATTTTGTAGAGAAAAATTTAGTTAGTTTTGAAATTTCTGTTAATAATAAAACTAGAATATAGGTTAAGCGTATGGAAAATAAAAGTATATACTAATAAATGTAAGCATATAACGTTCACTTTAAAGAAAAGTAATGTTTTACTAATAGCCTTAAACAATGAAACTCATTCCTCGAATGAAAAGAATAAAATACTTAAACATGCATTTAAGACTCGTCCTTAACATGAAAATAGCACATAAGAAGAATAATAAATCATATTCGAATCAAAAGAAAAAACATGTTCTGGCTAACTAGCAGATATTCAAAATTAAACATAAATAACAAACTTTGAATATATAAAATAATAATTAAACTTATCTGGACATACACACGGTATTGAACTTTGGGATATAGTAGTTGAAAGCAATGCAATTAACAACAAATTAGAAGCGACGCAATCCATCATACTTAGAACTATAGTCAATGCACCGTGGTATGCGAGTAATGACGAAATACACAAAGGTTTTATAGTACACTCCATAAAAGTAAAAATAGCCTATGTGTAAACAACAAATAACGACTAGGTAATCATTCTAGTAACCAAGTTAAAAAGCTGTAGACAACAAATTTAGCCAAACAGTCTGCGTATACAACATCCCAAAAATCCCATAGCTCAACAACTTATGTTGTACCATTGTACGTATGATTCCTAATGATCAAAACATCTGCGTGATATGAAGTCCCCAACATTGCTAACAAAATTCACCTAATGTTCTTACTGTACAAGTTTTAAATCTTTTCGTAAAGAATACAAAAAGACAAAACGATTGGCCTAAAATTGCTTGACAAAAAAGGTCAACATGAAACCGTTCGTTTGTCAACTTATCTAAACAGATCTCATATCGTTCAATGAACCTCAAATCTAAACGTTCCCTCGTTATCTAATTACTCGCACACATATACACGCATACTACGAACGCATCTTAAACTATAAAACCTTGCACCAATAAGTAAGAAAAAATGATCGGTTCTTAAATCAATGACACCTTCCTTGCCATCTTACACTTTCATTTCTTTTTCCATAGCCGCAGGGGATTAAAATAAAAATATAAAAAATAGAGAGTAATAATTTAACGAACAAGAATAAGTATGGCGAAACTGGCGATGGTGATTAGGAGCAGAATGGGTGTGGGGCTGGGGAGGGGAAGGGGGCTTATTGGAGTGCGTGTAGAAGAAGGGTCAGGTAGGTAAGATAAGTAAGTAACTACGTATAGTGGCGTAAGGCGTACGGTGCGTTGTAAATAACGTGCCGGGGGGAGACCTGATTTTTCACCCCCGCGACCCCCAACAGTCGCGAACGAATTCAAGATTCGGCGGCACGCGAGATCCTCGTAAATAAGAATGCTTCTCGGGCGGCGAAAAGAGAAACAGGTTTACGAGGCATGAGGACCCACTACCGGCGTTCTCCTCTTTCTTCTGTCTCTCTCTCTCTCTCTCTCTCTTTCTTCTATCTCTCTCTCCCTCTTTCTTTTTATCTTCTTTTATCTCTCTCTCTCTCTCTCCCTCTTTCTTTTTCTCTTCTCTTTATCTCTCTCTCTCTCTCTCTCTCTTTCTTTTTTTTCTCTCTCTCTTACTCACTATTAGTCCATCTTTCTCTCTTTTATTATCTTTTAGTCTCTTTTACTCTTTTAGCCTTTCTCGATCTTCTATCGATTCCACCGACACGGTGGCAAAAACGGCGTACGCGATACAAGGAGACGCATTACGCTCGCCATCGTTATAATTCGTCAATGTCGCGTAATGATCCGTGAACTTGTACGGGGTCCTTTCTTTTTCCCTTTTTTTTTTTTTTATATCACGTATCTTACTTTTTATGCCTCAGTAAGAGGCCATTTTGTCTCTTCTTCTCTCTCTCCTCCTCTTTCTTGTTCTATTTTTTGTTGTTGTTTCTTCTTCTTTCTTTTCTTTCTTACTCTTACTCGTTTTCAATCTTTTTATCTCATTTTCGCACATTCTGGCTTATTCTCTCTCTCTCTCTCTTTCTTACAAACACACACATATACTTTGTTCTTTACTTCTCATTTTTTATCACTATCTCACTAACGCTTTTATTTTGTTTCTTATTTTCTCTTCTCTATCCCAACAATGTTTTTCAAAATATTAGTTAAACGCACGAGAAATTTCATATTTCATTCGGATAAATTTAAAAACATTACGTTAACTTTAAAATAAAGTACTATTCTATCGATCACTATAAACAATAACTATATTTCAGTGTAAAATTTTTGAATACTTAAATTTGCACTTGGATTCACGATTAGATTGGAAACACCACATATACATTATAAAATAGATGAAATACGAATGAAAAGAAGGAATATATATTATACATGGTTTTCCAGCAGATACTCAAAATTAAATATATATAAAAAACTATTAATTTATAAAGAAATTAAACTTATATGAAATCGAACTACACATATCGAAAGGAAAAGAATAATTTAGTTTTCATTTAATGGTTTATGTAAAACAATATTAACAAATTGAAATTTATTCAAAATAAATTATACAGTAAATTCAGAAGTTATAATATAAAAGGCGTTCTGACCTTGAAAAAAAACGAAGCAATGAATAAATCCTTTAATAACTAACAAGAATATTACTTATTCCATTTAAATTTACAATAATCAATAAGTATTAACAAAATAAACTTAACACGTTGAATGCCACGCGAATTTTTAAGAAAATCCCTGTCAAAATACGTGCGTTGTTTAATAATGAGAAACAGTTTACTGTCAGTCACCGATGATTGACGTGGTACTCAACGTGTTAAACACATTGCTTTATTGGCAACTCTATTAACGATCATTCAAGTTATGTCCAACATTCTCAAAATGTGTCACATCTCCATTGATCTTTTCAAAACAAACGCATCTTCCAATATCTATCTATCGACTTACTGTCAAATCTATTTCTCTGTGCGGTAGAATAAGAATCGCATACGAAAAAAAACCCGTAAAAAAAAGATATTCAGAAAATTTACAAATAACTATGACAAATCGTTTTTCGAAACATAATCGAGAAAATTCGCAAAAAAAAGAGACCAAACCAAAAAACAAATAGCATAAAAAGTAAGACCGCATAAAAACAGGTTTGACTGTATCTTCATACGCATATCTACAAAACAACTAGCATTAGAATTTCCATAATCTCGTTCGATTGTCCATCGATTGTCAGTTCTCTACTTCTCTGTCTCACTTTCTCTCTCTACTGTTTTTATACTGCCTCTTTTTTCGTGTAATTTTATCAAATTTTATCGTTACCGTTGTTTGAGAGAAGATTCATTTCAATAACTTTTTTTAAATAAAAGTTTACTGCATTGAGCCTTGATTTCTGTTGATATTATATTTCTCTCTCTCTCTCTCTCTCTCAGTTTCTTACTTATCTTTCTCTTTCTCTCCCTCTCTTATGGTTCTCATTTCCTTTCTCTATCTTACTTTTTCTGTTTCTCTCTCTTCCTCACTCTTTCACTCTTTATCACATCTTGCTTCTTTTCTTTTCTGTTCATCTTTTTTTTCTTATCTCTCTCTCACTCTCTTTATATTTTCCTATTTCTTTCTTTTTCTATTCATTTATTTTCTTTCTATTTTTCTCTTTATCTTACTCTGTCTCTCTTTATCTCTTCCGATTCATTTCTTTTATTCTTCATCTCTTTTCTCTCTCTCTCTCTCCTCCCCTCTCACTCTCTCTCACTCTTATTTGTTTTTTTTTCTTATTGCTAAATTTTTACACTCACTCTCTCTCTCTCTTTCTCACTCTTTTTATCTTTTCCGTTTTCTTTCTTTTTCTGTTCATTTATTTTCTTTCCATTCTTCTCTCTCTCTCTTACTCTTTCTCACTCTTATTATCTTTTCCTGTTTCTTTTTTTTTCTGTTCATTTATTTTCTTTTTATTTTTCTCTCTTTCACTCTGTCTCTCTTTATCTCTTCCGATTCATTTCTTTTACTTTTCATCTCTTCTCTTTCTCTTTCTCTTTCTTTTTCTTTCTCTTTCTCTTTCTCTTTCTCTTTCTCTCTGTGTTCCTCTCAATCCGCCTGCCAAACATCTTTTCTCCGAACATATTTAAAGTACAATTCTCCTTAAACTCGACTTCGGCAACCAGTATGAAAGAATCCACAGAACTCGCGATCAATAGTTCATTATGAGAAACAAAAATGTATCCATCGACAATGGTACGATTCGCGGGACGAACCGAACACAATCGACCTAACTATACCTCCTCTTTCTCTCACCCGCTATGTGGTAAGAACGACGTCAAGGAAAAAAAGATAAATAAGAACAAGAAGAAATAGTAGAAGAAGAAAAAGAAACAGAAATAAGAAGTCGAAGAAGAAGAAGAAGAAGAAGAAATAAGAATACGAAGAAGAAGAAGAAGAAGAAGATAAGGTGAATATGGTTGGAGATGGAAGAAATAAGAAGATCGGTAAACTCAACTTGCAAGAAAGAAAAGAGACAAGACGTGTCTCGCGCGTTATAGGACGAAAAAGGATCAAAAGGATCAAAGAGAAAATGCCCGTAGCGATTACGCAAGCAATGAGCTCTATTCAGGCTTCGCATTAAGTCCATTATGGTGGCCCATGGCATTGAGCCACAACTGTGATTGGGTATTATCTGCTTCCAACGTATTGTTGTCTCGACCATCGACGACGAGTCTTATTCGTAATCCGTCCGCAAGGACTTTCCGCGTCTCGCGATCTAAACTCTCGTTTGATACATTCTCGTCCTTGAATGGAAGCTTCCGATAGATAATGCGATACAATTTTTCCTCGATTTTTTTACACGATACACTAATTTTTCGAAGTTACGCTTCTTTTACACGGTTCTGCGAAATAAACATTTGTTCGTGTACTTATATTTTTACGGATCACTTTTTAATTCCATTCGTTTGATACAAATGATATTAAATTTAAATATAAAAAATAAGAATAATCTTGAATTGGCGTAACCCTCGTTTCCGGTATTATTTTCAAATTATAAATATTAATTGAAATCAAATAATTTTATTACAATTTTATATTAATATAATAAAATATTGATTAAAATGAAAAATAACGAAAATATTTACAACGGATAAAGTTAGTATTTTTACTTAATTTTTTACAAATATTTTTATTACAATTTTATATTAATATAATAAAATATTGATTAAAATCAAAAATAACGAAAATATTTACAACGGATAAAGTTAGTATTTTTACTTAATTTTTTACAAATATTTTTATTACAATTTTATATTAATATAATAAAATATTGATTAAAATAAAAAATAACGAAAATATTTACAGCGGATAAAGTTAGTATTTTTACTTAATTTTTTACAAATATTTTTATTACAATTTTATATTAATATAATAAAATATTGATTAAAGTCAAAAATAACGAAAATATTTACAACGGATAAAGTTAGTTTGGTACATTCAATATATCTCATACAATGATACCAAACGAAGGTCATCGATATTAGACAAAGATAAAGCGTTCTACGTAGTGTTAAAAAGAAATGAATGAAATTTTTCTTCACGCTTGGTTAATGAAGATTAATATTAAAAGATCGAAGAAGGAAACTCCTCCCATGCATGCACCATGTCTGACACCATAAGAAGAAATCGATCGTCTTCCTGAGCCTGCTTATGCATACATATATTTATTATTCTCTCTCTCTTTCTGTGGCTCCTTTCGTTTCTCGTTTATTTTTCCGTGGGCATACCGATGCTCGACAAGCCTGGGGGCTAGATAAATGGTGCTGGCACGACCTCCATTTAACACGAGTGATCGGGTGTCCCTTTTGGAAGAACCCGACCACCACGTAGAAAGAAACGCAACATACACGCGCGCGCGCACACACACACACATGACTTTAGACCCGTTTCGTTTTACGTAAAGAAAATTATGTCGGACGACGTAGACAATTTAGTTTATTCTAAGATAAGATTAAAATATGAGCTCTTGTGTACTGATCGTTTTCTATATTCTTATCTATATTCTAATCAAATTTGGATTCCAGTTAGATATCAATTACATCTTGTGTATCGTATAGTTGGTTTAAAAATGTATTCCTGTATTATATTATATTATTTATTTTTATATCGTTTAACATTTTGTGTAGATATAAATATTTTAATCTTTTAAGTATCTATATAATTTTGTATTTATTCTACGTTAAACATTTTTAAGGTTATGTAACTAAAGTATTCGTAATGTTATAATATTTTTGTTTTTATTTATTCATATTTTAAATTTACAACTGATTCTTTTGACTAACGAGCATATTTGTTAACGTATCGTATGCGTATGAATGATAATCAATAGTATTGTCACTTAATTTCCTTATTTATCAGTTTAAATTTACTAAATCTTATGACTTATATCTTTTAAGTCTTTTAACTATCGTTTCTAACTGTTACTCCTAATAACTATCATAAAAATAATTGATGAATTTCTATTTTAATAATTGGCTTTTAGAACATCTTATATGATCATGAATCATAGTAAACTAGACTATAAATAAAACATTAATAAATCAATAAAAGAAAAAAATCATGATTGCTACCTGCCATTAAGTATAATATACATATATTTAACAAATAATATTAAATTGAAGTCATAATAAATAAATAAATAAAATATTCCGTAGATTTTTCCGGGTTTCAAATAAGAAGTAAGTGAAAGTAAATGTTATTAATGTGGAATGATCTATAATATGCATACTTACCAGTTTAATACAAGAAATGAAAGAACGTGTTGTTATCAGAGCATGTAATGAAATACTGTGGCTACTGCGGAACGAGTATTTACATAGTGACTACCATAATTGTATGTGTTGGAAAACGTGTTGATATGAAAAGACATCATTTCAAACACTTACTATGATTTATGGAACAAGTGATGGTAATAAAATGATTTAGATAATACATTATATGAACTAATGTAAGACACGTAAATTTATGAAGTATTACTATAATTTGAAATCATGACTTTTGAAGTTTTTTCTATTTACATAATATACTTTTTTTAGTTCAAGGTCATCTTAAATTTAAAAAAATAATATTCTAAAATTCGAGTTTTTTAATGAGCTATCATACTCTGTAATAACAAATATATATAATTATAATTTATGATAAATAATTGTTAAATAATGTATTATTTAAATTAGGAAAACAGTTTCTATGTATTTTAATATAAAATTGAATCAAGTTATTTTTATATTTTGTATTCAGTTTTTTCAAAATAATTTCAAATTGTTTTGTGGTCAATATTTTATTTTCCTGTCGATATCATAACTATTAATGTGCCAGTCTTGTTGAATTTCTTCTATGATTTCATCTATTTTTTTAGTAATTAGTCGAAAGATGATGCATCTTTAACATCAAAATTTCCAAATATTATTGAAAACGCTTGAATCAGCTTTGTGCCATACTTACTGATATTGCATCATGTTCATAAACATTGCAAATTTTTTTATTAGCCTAATCGCATATTTTCCTATTTTTAATAAAATTTTGAGATGCATCAAATTTCTTCTTTACTTTCGCTTATTGTCAAGATTTTTCGGTCGACAAAATTTAAGATAAAATTATTTTGTGCAAAGTAATTGATAATTTACGAAAATCAGTGTAAATTTATTCGAGTCAATTTACCTGCTAACAGTTCCAACCATAGTCGAAATTTTAACGAACAGGACGATATATAGTTTAACTGTTAGATTGTATTTACGTGCCTACTTAAGGAATAGTCATGCACCTGCGAGCCACTACCGGAATTCATGGAATTTCTCTCTTTTAACCGGTGATAGAGAGAAACTAGAGACGATGAATCGTTCCATCAAAGAAAAATGCTTTATCTATACATCATGAGAGTCAAATACATCTGCTTCCTGTAAAGTATCCTATTTCTAATGGTAATTAACGAATATCTTAGGTGAACATTTGATTGGCTAAACATAATATTAATTAGTTTCATGTGTTAGTTTTTCGTTAAAAATTAAACAAGAAATACAATTGACTACGTTATAATATTGTTTATTTTTATTAATATGCCGGGTACTAATTATTTTTACGATAATTAGAAAATTGAATATTGAGTACATGTTAAAAATACTGTTTTTAATTTAAGTAAATCATTTCATCTAAAATATAAAGATTTTTCAATTTTATATTTAAGAATATTGAAATTTGTAGATTCAATTTGTATTTTTACAATTTGAAAATATTAATTTAAATATATCTCAAAAATACAGTTATTAATTTTTTAAATTATCTAAAAAATGTTTATCTACTTCATACAATATAATATAAAAATAACTCCTATTATATTTTCCCCAACGCGCCAAAAGAAGTATAACTTCAAAAAAGAATATAAAATAAAACTAATTTAAGGATATATATTTATTCATTTATATAAACCATACAAATTTTCTATAAATAAGCAGATAGACAGTAAAACCTTTATTATATAAGTACCCATTATATGCATTTTTTATTATGTGAACACTATTATTCTAACGTTCTATTTCTACTATAATATATACTAACACAAACATAATTAGTTATTAAATATTACTTATATCACAACTTTCTAAAAAGTTTCTTCAGTTTCCTATGATGCTTCCTATTCAGATTCTGTAGTTTCACTTCTTTTCATGGCTTTAAATTCAAACAATAATTATTATCTAACTTGTTTACAAACTTTGAGATCAGAAACTCATCTATGAATGTAAGATTAAATCCTTATAATCTTTAATTATTCCTATTTAAACAACAGTGAATACTTCTTCATGATTGAATAAACAATCCCATTAAATAATAATAAATATGATTTGTCTTTGTGAGAACGCAATGAATTAAAAATTAAAGGAAAGAAGACAAGACTGAATTAAAAATAGGTTGAATTTTAAATTGAAAAGGAAAAGTTAGACAAAAGTGTTAAAAGAAATTGTATATAGTATATATTAAATTTAAAATATTTCTTTTCTGTATTAAGTCATTGACAACAAATTGATTTTTTTATTAAGTCATTAACAAAGTTATTGAGTTATTTTAAATATAAATAGTAGCAGTTGCTAAAAGATAGAATAGAAGAAAGCATAAAAATAGAATAAGAAAAAAATAGAATGAGAAATAAATGTGAGAGGAAAAGAGAGTGGGTGTAAGTGTATGAGAATAGAAAAGTATATAGGTGTATAAGAATGCAAGAAAGTGTGGGTGGAGAAAAGGAAAGAAGGTATATAGGTACTTACGTCTGAAATATTTTTGCTAAAATAACAATAAGTTCATTTACTGTGCTACAGGATTGAAAATAGAAAAGAAACTAATTAACTAATAAAGAATATAAATATTATAAATAAATATTACAATATTTTTAAAATACTGAAAGAAACATAATGAACTCACAAAAGAATTAAAAATACTGATTGAATAAATACCAGCTATTATATAAAAAATAATGTAGATGAATGAAATGAGTCATTTTTATACAAATTATTAAAAGAAAAGATCTAATAATTAAAGGAATAATAATACTTATCGAGACAAGTAAAAAATTTCTAATTAACATGGGTCTTAAAATCAACCTTTCAACGTAAATTAACCTTCCTTATTTAAAAGTGTTTGATACTGTAAGCAAGTTTTTAGATAATATATTAAGTGTACATAAAGGAATTTGTTAAGAAATGTCTTAATTCAATATATTAAATATCAAGTTAAGTTTATTATGAAAATAGACAAAAATTGTTAGTAATATCAACAAAGATTACTTCACAAAAGCAAACATAATATGTACAGATCATAAAAATTATATTTATGAGATATCACAAATAATATGACATCTCTTTCTTTCATTTGAATGTAACTGTATGTAATTGGTAACACTCAATAATAAAAAATTCATAAAATAACTATAACTGCAACTATTACTTCTGCTATTTTTAGAATTGTTCAAGATACAGATGTAAAAAGAACGCCAATTTCTGTGAGTTAATAAAACACGACTTTTATAGAACATTAAAACCAACACGTGAAGATCAAAATTTAAATTTAGATAACGCGGAAAAAGAAAACTTTAGTTACGATTAATAAGCATAAAACTCATAACAATAAATGTTATTGTATTATTTTTCAATAAATTTCTTATCTTTTTCAGCAGGCAAAAGGTGTAAGTCCTAAAGTTTTTAAGATACTGCCATTGTTCCAATAAAAACTTACATTTTTATTTACACATTGCAGAATCTAACATTTGACAAAACAAAAACAAAAAACATTAAATACTTTTACAAAATTAAAACTACATTACTACATTAATACATAATTACATTTAATAAAACATTAAATACTAATACAAAAGAAAACATTATATACTTTTTGATCAAATTACTAGACCAAAAATAAAAAAGAAGAATCAATGAATTAAATGACCTAAATTTTCTTAATTTTTGTTTTTTGGACTTAACCACAGTGGCTTTTGAACGATTCATATATATTTCATTTTTTTTTCTTTCTTTCTCTCTCTCTCACTCTCTCTTTCTCTTTCTGTTTTACTTTCAATCGTTCTTGTTTCTCATACTTTCTCTCCTTGTCATGTGCGTCGGCGTTTCTCGCGGCATATAGACCTCGCCCCGTGGATAACTCATAAAGCAAGCTTGTTTATTTTATTGAGGGCCTTTTGCCAAGCCGCCTTCTTGTGCTTGGTTCACTCGCCTTGTCCCTAAGCCCGTTTGCTGCCAGTGAGTAACGACATTTTCAAAATGCGTTAGTCGTCCTCGTCGTCGTAGTCGTTGTCGTTATCTTCTTCTTCTTATTCTTCTTTGTTTATTTTATTTCTTTGACAAGAGAGAGATAATATTATGAGCACGAGATGTGGCTTAAGAAACCTTTTATGAGAATTTTTCGTCTGCAATTGTTTGCTGATCGAACGATTCAAATGCAATTATATCTATAACTTCAAAAATATTTTTTACTTACACGCGTTTACGTATGTGTATTCCTATCTATGTTTCTGGGTTGCTTTTACTTTTTTCTTTTTTTAGTTTATGAATGAATGTATGAACACATCTAATTAATTAATAATAGTTTTTTTGTATATTTGTGCGTGTGTGTTAGCGTGCATGTATATGTTTATGTATCAATGTATCTATTTATGTGTACATATACAATAATTATATATATATATATATACAATATAATTATATTATATACAATAATATTACAATATACAGTACAATACTTATATACAGTATTACAGTACAATATAATTATATATATATGTATGTATGTATTTATGCATGCATTTATTTACGGATGTAGGTGTGTTCGTGTGTGTGTAAATATGTTGAGTTTACTTATGGAGACCGAAAGTCTTCCCGATGCAATCCAAGACCTAACAAGGAGATCTCTCGAATTCCTATTCGAACGAGTAGCTAAAGCAACTTGGACAGATGCAAAGCCGAGGGAAACGTTTTATTTCGAGTTTCTACGATGCAACGATGCGAATGGAATATCGACATTGTTCAGCTTCTACGGTACATTCGTTTAATTATGGTTATTGGTTTTTGCGTTAAATAGTAGGAGGTCACAATTTGAAGTATTTTAGACTAAATTAAAAAATATAATATGTTGTTTCTTTTTGTTCTAATATTTATTTATGAGTTATAATAAAGTTATTTGTTTACTAGTATTTATTATATTTTAGTGAATTTTTTAATAAATAACGATGAGTTATTATGCAATATTTAGAAAATATTACTTATACATATGTGCGTATCTGTAATTTTAATATATGTATAGTATTTATCTCAATGTATGAATAAAATTCATATATTATATATAAATGTGTTTAAAGAACATATTACAAAATATTGACTTTCTTATAACACATATTGACAATCTATTAGAAATATCAAATTGTTTATACTGAATATTGTATATTCATATGTATATTCATATACAGGCATTTCTATTACAAAATAGCTATTATTAGTTAATAAAAGTACTGATTAAATAAACAAAATTCTTTTGATATAGTAAAATTTGGCTTTCACACATAACCTCTCCCTATTATAAATACTGACAAAATATAGTATTAATATTAAACAAAATATTCATATGCATTAATTATTTATTTTACTAAATATTGCTGGAAAATATTTAAAATTACTGACCAAATAAATAGAATTTTTTTTGTATAGAAAAACATTTCTTTCAAAAAATGTCATCAAATATTATTACAAATAATAACCCATCTATTATATATAAAATATTAAATTAAATTGTTATTCATATTAATATTTGAACTAAAATATTATATATATACATGAAATTATTAAATATATTTGCCATAACTATTTATTTAAGAAAAAATTTCCAAAAAATAGAAATACTTATTTATATGTATTTATTTTCATTCAGTCGTTTACAATGTTTCATTGTAATATTTCTTTCTTATTTTTTGCTCTCTCTCTCTCTCTCATACACACACACAGTGTCTATCTCATTTTATGTCTCTGTCTCTTTTCTTTTTTTTTATCCGTTCTTCTCGAGCTATGTTTCAGCGAGTAGCAGGATGGAATTGCTTTTGCTTCTTATAGGCTATTCTTCGAACAGCTTTATGTTTATTAAATTTATGCTTGTCGTCCGTTTGTCACCTGCAGAATGAACTCTCACGAATGGAAGCCGATCAAACGTGCCGCTTCATCGTCTTACACGATCTCATTCGAGGATGATTGTCCTAACTTGAAATGTAAATTTGTATATAACTTATATATATTAAAAAAGTTTTAATCTTTATTACAAATAAAATGTAGTAATTAACACTCAGCAATATCTTTCTTTTTAACCATTTAACATTTTTACAATCCGTTCATTTACATTTTCTTTCATGGTATAACAGCGGGATTATGGTTGTCTACGTTCTCTCAGGAAAGTTATTCTCACGATAGGTATAACGAGAAAGTAGGGCGATCTATCACAATATGAAACCCCCTCTGGCATATTAATAATAATATCACTATTATGCAAATACCAACATATTATCTATCTGTGCTTATATTTATTTACACGTATCGGGTGTCTCGAAAGATATTTATCAAACGATATGCAAAGGAAAGATAATGAGAATGACTATTTAAAAAGAAAGAAATTATTCGGGTATAATCGTCGAAATTTTCATCATTTTTTAGTTCATAAGGATTTTTCATGAATAATTAATAATTGATACCTTCTCATTAAAAAGAAAAAAAAAGAGGAATTAAAAATAATAGAAAGAAAAAAATTAATAGTTTTTTTCTGTTAATACAACCTTTTCATTAAAGATAATATACTAAAAAATATTTTAATGCTGGCCAAAATCACATTTTACTAAATTTATCCTTAATTTTAACTACAAGAAAAAGAAAATAAAACAATAGTGTATATTAAGTTTATATAAAATCAAAGGAAATTAATGTTTTTATTATTTTTTTTTTTTTAGAAAATATAAAAAACGTCTTTTTTTTATTTCGATACTTAATCTGCACTTCATTTCGAAAAAAACTCTGTTTCATTAGTGTTAGAACTCATTTAATTATTATTTCTCGAACATAACCTAAAATCGAATTGAAATTTTTTTGTTAGTCATAACTTTTAAGACACCTTATATAGAAAAGTTATGCATACGATTTGAAATTGCCAACTAAGGAATTATCTTCCCTCGCTAACGCAATATCGATATAATAGGTATGATCATAAATGTCAGATAATTTATCAGTCGGTAATATTGGAATGCATTGAAAAATTCTTCAGATTTTTTTTATTGTATCGCTATGTACATAGATATATAGGTACATATATTTATATAATCGAATAAAGAAAATAAGAGTCTAAGAAAGATAAAAAAAAGTCGGAATAGTTGATTATAAATAAATCTTGCAAATATTTGAATATATAAATGGCGAATAAGTTCGTTGAACAGTAGAATTTGCATTATATGAACACCCGTTATGTGAAATTTCTATTAGATGAACGTTCTATTGTATTTATTATTCGAATGTTATATTATTTGAACAGTATTTCTACTTTGTACAATGTATACTAACAAACAAAATTAGTTATAAAATATTACTAACATATATAATTACATTTTAGGTAATTTCTTTAGTTTTTTTTTTATGCTCATATTCTTTATCATCATTTATACACTCATTTCGAGGTTCAGATGATTTAGTAAGTTAGTTAGTAAGTTACGCCCTTGAAGAAAATTCTCAAACATTAACAATGCTTCAACTAATCACAGTAGCATTCCCTTTTCAAAAAACATTAATTTTCAGAATATTTGTTTTCTGAACTTAACCGCATTGGTCTCTGAGCGAATCATGCATCAAACGTAATATTTTTCTAATCGATTATTTTTTATTCATATGTATACACATTGGACATGAAGAAAAAAAATATTTAGAAGATTTACTGCTACGCAAAATTTAATTTAAGTGATATCGTTAAAAGTTCTTCTTTTTATACGTTCTACGTCGCCCTTTCTTTAGAGTGAAAAAAAAAAACAAAGAAGAAGAAGAAGAATAAGAAAAGAAAAAGACATTTTCTCGCACGGCTTGAAACACAAAATGAAACAACGAGCATGTTGTGTCGCACGCGTAAAAACGTTTTAAAGAATAGACACGGTTGACTTCAAGTATCGAGTAGCCCTTATGGAAGCTTCATGGTGTTTCGTTGAAGATGGTTGCAGGATACTCCTGCTCACGGATAATTGCGATATAAATAATTTTTAATCGCCCTTAATAAACGTTCAACGTCGAACCCAACATAACTTAAGAGTCAAGAAAATGTTTGAAAATAATAAAAAAAAAAAAAAGAAAAACGAAAAATAAAAAAAGAAATAAAAAAATAAAAAAATAACAAAATGAAGAAGAATAAATATAAGAAAGGAAAATGCGTCAGGTGCGATAAAGGTGGATTTTAGTATTATAGTATACTTGGTTATATTGTTCGATATCTATGATACCTATATTATCTCAGCGGAACATAAAACGCGAGTGAAACCGTTGCGTGGTCTCCCGTAGCCAATATGATAGTCCCCATGGTGTGTGTCTCTGTCGTAGGTACGTGTTGCTCTCTGCACGTGAAGCTCATCGATGTAACCTTCGTTCCACTGTGCTATAAATGTCATGAGTTAGAGCCACGATATTTCATTCTTTAGTAGGAGCATTCAGAAAAACGGCTCTATTCGGAATCACTTATTGTTTTTCACTTTTCTTTATTTGCCTATGGCTCCTATTTATTGGGTCAATATCTTTAAACA
Source organism: Polistes fuscatus (assembly GCF_010416935.1). Taxonomy (NCBI): domain Eukaryota; kingdom Metazoa; phylum Arthropoda; class Insecta; order Hymenoptera; family Vespidae; genus Polistes; species Polistes fuscatus. The sequence goes on along the minus strand of NW_025113086.1, from coordinate 580,274 downwards.
TTTTTTTTACTCATTAATATTTCTAATAAATTGTCAATATTTGTGATGAGATATAAATGTGAAATGTAAGTGATACGATTAGTTTATATTTATAATATTAATTGTTAATATTTTGAATAAATAATCAATATTTCTAATAGAATGTTATTTAAACGACTATCAAAAATGTTTCGACACAATAGTATAACAATTTTATAGGTTTATTTTTGGATTGTTTATAAACATTAATATATTGTCAATCATTGTAATTATTCTCTAATATTGATACCATCAATGACACTATTATATAGTCTTTCTTTATGTCATTATTATTTTCATTATATTTGTAGCTATTATTTTCAGTATTGTGTTTAGCAAATGTAATAATTGTTATTGTCCATTTTATTGCCAGTATAATTGTTACTAAATATTATTGTTACTAATATTTTCATTACAAATGTTATTCTCGTAATTTTCAATTATTTTTTGTAATAGTGGTTCTTGATATCAGTTTACTAAAATTATTTAAATAAACATAAATGTTTTTTAAGATTAGTAAATTGTATATTGTCAAAAATAATAACCAGAGTGATTGCTTTATAAACAACCGAAATATGAAGTCAAAAAGTTAATCGTACTGTAGTGTCCAAATAATTTTTGGTGTTATTGCAAATAAAAAAAATATATTATATCGACTAGTATAAAAACTGTTAATATAAGAAATAGATATAATAGTATTTATAGTGCAGTATAAGTGGTTTGTATTACACCGATTAATACAAAAACAGCAAATATTTTCAAATGCTACAATTTTCATAACTTTTCTCCCAACAAATAATGCACACGTGTCGATAATTATAAAAATGGACAAAGCAGAAAAATTTAAAAAAAAAATTAATCACATAAATTATTTTATAATTTAAATAATTATAATATAAAATTACTCATAAAATGAATTAGTTTCGAATTTATCGACACACAGTCCATTTTCAAAATTGTCGTCATATTTCAAAAAACCGTTCTATTACATTTATAAATAAAAATATCAAATCCAAATTTTTTTTTCATTGACCATTATCAATACGACCTTGGCCATGTATAAATGAAAAAAAAAATAAATGAGAAAATCAAGGTTCAAAACTCGCGATCAGTAAATTTCTACGAAATAGCAACAAACAAGCTATCCCTGTAAGAAAAAGCATTGAAAATCTATGGAATAGTGCAGCAAGTGACCCTTTAACCGAAGAGATCGGTCTTTCCTTCGAGTATCGACGGCTCAGATAATCGATTCGCGTTTTTACTCGAGGAGAAAGAACAGGTGCAATTAAACTTTGCACCCAAGAAAGGCGAAGAGAATTTGCTCTTGGCTGATCCGTCCTGAGTTCTGTTCATGGACGAAGATGTTTCTCTTTTTTCCTCTTCTTTTTCTTCTTCTTTTTTTTTTTTCTTTACCCGTTTATTTCTCTTATTAGTCTGATCTTGATTCCTCATTCTTGTCCTTTAACAATCTTTGGTTATTGGTTATACAGTATTTTACAGTACAGTAATGTTACAGTTACAGTATTGGTTATATAGTATTTGGTTATTAGTTTTATTTGAATTTTTCAAATTCATTCATATCACATTAGGTAGGATGTAACGTCAGGAAAAAGTAATAACACATAAACGTATCTTGTGTTGTACAGGAAGAAACTAGGAACACGTTACAGGACACAAATACGAGGCCGTTGACTGGACACGCTGTAGTTTTGCTTTACGACGCGCTTGAGTGACAGTTAATGCTGGACGGCGCCCTTTAGCGCCTTCACCGTTCCTTAACTTTTCTTCCTTGACTTGCAGCACGCTACGACTCAAAGGTAATTCGTTTTGGATTTCGCCGCGAGGCCTTTTTATTCTTGCAATTTGTTATTTAGTAGAACAACAAAATTCCTTCTTATTTTCCCGTTTATTGGAATTTTAATGGTTTCGTAAAAAGTTGGAGAAATGGTTGGATGAATTGTGCGCACGATTTTTATACCTTTTTTTTTGAGATTCAATTGGTTTGTTACTATAATCGAAGTAATTTGTTTTTAATTTTTCTATTGGTGTCTTGTAGTTTATTTTTTTAAGAAGAATTCATTGTTTTTTTTGTAAAGTCAATTGCAAAAATATTTTTGTAGTATTTTGTATTGGTTGAGTCAAATTATTAGAATTGATTGATACACAGTACGTACAGTTTTGTTATTCTTGGTTCAGTTGATTTTATTTTAATTATGGTAATACGTTTTTAATTTTGATGCTGTAAATTCCAGAAGTAAGTTCTTATTTAATAATTTGTGGCAATTTTAATGATGTTTTAGAAATGTTTATTATATTATAATTCTAGAATTACTAATTTCGTTTCTACCTATTATACAAAATAGGAGTAGGTTGAATCCTTTATACATTCACAATAGATAATTTGTAATCTTCATATATAATGCATGTACATTAGAGTGAATTTGTAATATTTCTTCACACTACAAATGTAAGACCTTTTACATAAATTGCTGATGAAAGGTCAATCGAAGAAAATTATCATGATAATGTATTTACTACAGTTCATGATATACAATCCAATAATTTGATTAAACTAGTGATTGGATATGAAAATGAGTTAACATCAAAGGTACTGTTTATTATCAGTTTGATTGTATGAAAAAAAATATCAAGCAAGCAAATGTTAGCATCAAGAAACTAATGTTAAATTTTGACATCTGAAAAACACATTAATTTAAAGAAAAACAATGAAAGAAAGGGTAACAGAAAAGACAATTTGGTTAAAAGAAAATAAATATATTAGTTTTTTGAAAAGATAAAAACACAAGGGAAAGGTGGCTTCTAAAATAGTATTGAATTTCTTTTTCTTGCAGTGACATTGACATATTGACTCAAAATTTTTTAAAAGAATTTTTTTATTATAAAAACAAAACGATAAATATTTTTAATATTAAGAAAGCAAATGTTATGATAGCTTCTGTAGTAAAAATTATTAGAAGTTTATCAAGATAAAAATTTATAAAAATATGAAAATCATCGTCATTTAAATTTCGTAAAAATAAATTTAAATAATAAATGACATATTTATGTAAAATAATTGGCAATCTATTTAAAATGTTAACTGCTTTTGTATTTATTGATATTATACTGATGATTTATACTAAATAAAACCAACTATTTATATATTTAAAATATTAATTAAAAATATTTAAAAGTATTAACCTGAAATATCTTCTATTCAGTCAAAAAATACTCAAAAATGATTATATTGAAATATAGTTTGATTAGAATACTGAAAATGATCCTATATTCAATAAATTTGTATAACACTGATCATTTATATAATATAATGATTTCTTAGTACAAAAATAGATCAATTATTTTCAAGTCACTAAAAATATTTAAAATAATAGTATTACATATTTTCTATGAAGTAAATAAATAGTAAAAAATTATTATTTTTATAAATATACAAATTAAAACACTTACAATTGTTTTTAAATAATCAATGTAATAATGCTAATATTAAAAGGAAAACTGACCAATAATTATCAACAATCATCAAAACTATTAAAAATACTAAAATATTTTCTATCCAATCAATAAATAGTTAAAAATGATTATATTTACTAATATTCAATTTAAAATTTTTCTAATTTTTTAAATAATCAATGTAATAATGCTAATATTAAAAAAAACTGACCATTAATTATCAACAATCATCAAAAATATTAAAAATACTAAAATATTTTCTATCCAATCAATAAATAGTTAAAAATGATTATATTTACTAATATTCAAATTAAAACACTTCTAATTATTTAAGGAACCAATGTAATAATGCTAACATTTGGAAAAAAAACTGATCATTACTTATCAACAATCATCAAAAATATTAAAAATACTAAAATATTTTCTATCCAATCAATAAATAGTTAAAAATTATTATATTTACTAATATTCAAATTAAAACACTTCTAATTATTTAAATAATCAATGTAATAATGCTAATATTAAAAAAAAACTGACCATTAATTATCAACAATCATCAAAAATATTAAAAATACTAAAATATTTTCTATCCAATCAATAAATAGTTAAAAATGATTATATTTACTAATATTCAAATTAAAACACTTCTAATTATTTAAATAATCAATGTAATGATGCTAATATTTAAAAAAAAACTGATCATTAATTATCAAATATATTAAAAATACTAAAATATTTTCTATGCAATCAATAAATAGTTAAAAATGATTATATTTACTAATAGTCAATTTAAAACTTTTCTAATTTTTTAAATAATTAATGTAGTTATGCTAATATTAAAACAAAAACTAATTATATTAATAATTATCAAGGATAATCAGAAATATTAAAAAATATTAATACAATCCAAATAAAAACCATAACCTATAAAAAATTCTATCCATGAAAATTGCCTGGATCATCATAAGTATCATACGATCTGACGAATCATCGTCTTGATAGAACGACGAGAGATATCGTTCTCCGTAACGGTGCAAAAGAACGTTGAGGAAAGAGTTTCGAATACGTAACTGAATGGTCCCTTATGCCGTGTCCAAGAAATGCTGGTCATCCTTCAAAAGAAGTCGTCATGATCAGCGTGCCGACGTTTCATGAGTTCCGTTAGAAATCCCTACAAGATATTATTATATACGTCAATATGAAAAGAAGATAGGGTTGAAGTCAGAGTCCTCTTGAAGGACCCCTGGTAGCTAATGTCACCGTGTTTCGTCCTTTTTATTCTTTGAAAAGGGTCGTCTTGCTATCCAACTGTGACCTTCTAAACACCTGCACTTTAATCCTTCTGAATGATGACGATGTCTATTATTATACTAACTTTGTTGCATTATATCAAATTACTGCTCGTTTCTAATGTGTGAATGATATTAAATTGGCCAATAGTAATAATATGTGTGTGTGTGTGTGTGTGTGTGTGTGTGTGACTGTGTTGGAATTTTGTAGTATTTTATAGATCTACATAAGAAACATTATTTTCTATAGAAAATATTATTATTTATTATAATAAATTATTATTATTATTAATTATTATTAATATTTAATAATAATTAATTATTATTAAAATATTATTTATTATAATAAATAATATAAAGGATGTCCCATAACTGGTGTTACAAGCGGGAACTGGTTGATTCTATATGAAAAACTAAGTCGAAAATGTAAAATACAATTTTTTCATTTTAACCTTTATCCTCGTGAAAAACATATTTGAAAGTTTATCGACCTTATTTTGTATGTATTTTATTTTTTAATGCAATTTGACACAAAAAATTGTTAGAGAATAATCTTGAAAAACAACGATATAAATGTTAAATATCTCGAAAAATATTCACATTTCGATAACCTTGTATTAATACTTTTATACGCAGAATAATAAAAGGGATCTATTGGTTAAAATAAAAAACAATTAATAATCACAATTATTCTAATATAAATTATCTTTTAGATTTTTCCATTAATGTCGTTTTTTTATTAAACATAAAAAAAGAAAAATTCGTGAATGAATATAATTAATTGATACATAATAATTACATCAAAATATATAACCCATAAGAATTCTGATAAAAGATAACGTTATCATGTCGGTATTAACCTTACAGTATAAAAGTTGTATACTTTTATCTAATCGAATGTTTATTTTCGATAATATACTATAACAAGTATTGCGTTTATTTTTGGAATGCGATTGGGTGGATTCAAGCAATACATTTTTTACATTGAATATTATTCGTAACTATCGATATTTACGACGAGTCGAGTACAAATCGTTGATAATACGTGTCCTATCGTCTCTCCTTTATACGTACGTTCACTTTAACGTCATCTCGACATATGCAGCTAGTTTCACATATTTTCTATGGCTAACCGTGGAAGGACACTCACGTGCTTCGTCATAAACGTTTCCACCATAAATGCGTTTCACGTTCTACACCTGTTTACTACGCGACACGTTTATTTTATTTCTCACCTTTTGAATTTATTTTTTCCCATTTTCTACTTCTTATTCTTCTACTTCTTCTTCTTCTTCTTCTTCTTCTTCTTCCTTTTCTCATTCTCTTCTACTTCTAACTTCCATTTCCACTTCCTCTTATTCTTATTTTGATTTTATTGTTACTCTTTTTCTCAACTTTCAATTCCCAAGAATTATCTTATCGTTTTCGATCGACTATTGTTTATATACCGGACGTCTTTGGTATTTCCTTGTATCTGGTACCCACACAAGCTTATCTTCAAGGAAATTTGCATTAACTCGCATTGCATTGCATTGCATGCCGACCAGGGCTGGCCTATGCGTAGCCACAGCAAATACGAACTTCAGCACCCTTCATTTTATTTTATACAAGATGGTTAACAGAAAAAAAGTTTCGATATTTGATGGGCTTATAGTATTCACCGAAACAAGTATAAAATTATTAATAAATATCTCACAGGGAAGTTGGACACGAAGTTTCAATACATTTATTAATAATTTTATTAATATTTTTAATAATTTTTATTAATATTTTATTAATTTTTTTTTTATTAATAATTTTATTTTTGGACGTGATAAACAACTAATTGACTAATTTAAAATGTTTAATTAATATGATTAATTAATGTGATTAATTATTAATTAACATGAATTGATTAAATTTATTATTATTATTATTTATTAGAGTTTACTGAGAGAGAGAGAAGAAATATTTATTAAATATTTGTATTGTTACGTTTACGATGTAATCTTTATTGATATTAGTAAAATAGTTTTTGATTATTTTCATAATAAATTTATTTTGACAACTTTGAACTAATGTATTTCTAAGCAAATTTTTCTGTGTACATTTAATATAAATAATGAAGGTTAATTTACTTTGAAAGGATTGATTTTAGGGCTCATATTAATTAGTCTCGGTGAGTACTACAAGCTTTTCAAATATTAAACATTTTTTTTTATCACCCTGTATACATTACCGTTCAAAAGTTTCAAATCATTTGCCAATTTCCATAAAAATCAAATATACCTATGAATTTTGAAATGATTTGTAATTATAATATCCAATAATAACAAATGTAATTATTTTTTTACAAATGTAAGCAATTTTTTACGTCGATAATGTTTTTGCGTAGTTTAAACATTTAATTTTAATACGATAACTTGAAATAAATTTTCCAACTGTGACTGTACTTGGCAACTTCTACAAAAAGCATGGAAAAATATTTAATTTGAAACATTCGATAAACTAATTGCTAGGATGACCAGAAGATGTTTTCATTAAAAATAAATAATTAAAAGTAAATAATAATTAAAAATAAACTGTCGTTATATAAAAATAAATATAGTTATTTTGATAAAAGGATAATTTAGAGAAAAGTACTCTCGTTTTGAAACGAGTTAAATGAGAAACGTAGTTCTCATAATATTTTTTTACAAAATAATCTAAATTAGTTACTTTAAAGGTATTCATTTTTTTGTTTGTTAAATATCTTGTTTTTCTGAATTTACGTAGTAATCTCAAACGTTTGACTGATAATATAAATAATATAATATAATGTATAAATAATAATAATAATAATAAAATAATAATAATATATATTTATTTATTTATGTTTACTTGTAATATTAAAAAAATTAAAAAAAGGAAAGACACACACAGTTAAAGACGTCACAGTTAATTTATATTAGAATAATTCTGATTATTAATTATTTTTTTTAACCAATTGATCCCTTTGATTATTTCACGTATAAAAGTACTTACACAAGGTTATCGAAATGTGAATATTTTTCGAAATATTTAACATTTGTATCGTTGTGTGTTTTCTTTTTTTATTGTTTTTATTATTTTTTTTTATTTCACTTTGCCATCAACAATTCTATACATCGAAGAACACTAACAAAGCTGCGTTTATCACAGTGTCGTATACACAAACGTGAGATATTAATCTAATTCGATACTGTATAGTTAAATTGTTCTTTATATACAAATTTTGTTCGAAAGAAAATAAAAATAAATGTTACTTTTAAGTAATTTTGAATTATACCAAATCATATAATTTTTTCAATAATTTATTTACGAGACAAAATAGGAAAAATGTATTTTATTTCAAACAAATAATTTTGAATTGAATCAAACTTTATAATTTTTCTCGTTAATAAACATTAATATTTTGTTTATTGTTTATTTTATTTTTACCATTATTTTGATATTTAATTTGAACTTGTGTACATTGTTTATACAGTATGTATAAATAATTCGAAAATTGCATAAACCCCACGATTTTCTATAACGAGCCGTCACTGATGTTGACTATGGGAGAATTGGTTCTACGTATTTTACGAGATAGATACGAACTGATAAACAAAGATGGTACAGAAAAAGAGAGAAGTAGAAAGAAACAAATAGATAAGGATATATAGGAAGATGAAAAGATAAACAGAAAGATATAAGTAGATGAATAAATAGATAGATATTAGGTTTACCAATTAGTGTGTCTTTTTATTCTCCCTTTTACGGGTTCGAGTCACTTCTCTACTAACATCTTCTCATACTTTACTAATACTAATAAAATTCTACCATTCTGGAGTCAACAACACACGATTATTTGTTTTTTCGAATGAATCATCCATCCATTTTATCAACTATGCCCATGTTGCCTAATTTTAGTGATCTGAAGGAAACTAGTAATGCAACATAGCTAAGCAGTTGAATAGGTTGACCAATCAGTGATGTAAGAATATTTAAATTAACTTTTAGTAAGTTTTTAACAATAAATAATATAAATACAGTAGAACGTTGAATATTTGACTGTCAATGATTCGAAATGTCGTTAATCCGAATAACAGTTGATTCGAATATACAGGGTGTTCTAAAAAAAAAATTTGAATTCAAAAATTTTTTTTATAATAAAGTATCGGAATATTTTTGTCAAAGATTGTTCTTTAAACAAATATTTATATTCTTAAATGAACTAATTTTTTCTTTTTCTATTTTTTTTTTTTTTTAAATAAGGTCGATCTCTTATAATTTCAAATTAATATAATACCGGAAGAGAAACAGCAATTTAGTTTCAACGAAGCAAACGAAAAAAAATAGGAAAAAAATATATAAATAAAAATAACTAGATTACCGTAATTCTAATCTTTCGATTATACAATATGGAGCCACTGTACTTTAAACAAATATTTATATTCTTAAATTAACTAATTTGTTCTATTTTTTTTTACCAAATAAATTCGATCTCTCATAATTTCAAATTAATATAATACCGGAAGTGAAACAGCAGTTTAGTTTCAACGAAGCAAACGAAACAAAATAGGAAAAAAATATATAAATAAAAATAACTATATTACCGTAACTCTAATCTTTCGATTATACAATATGGAAGCAAACGAAATAAAATAGGAAAAAAATATATAAATAAAAATAACTAGATTACCGTAACTCTAATCTTTCGATTATACAATATGGAGCCACTGCACTTTAAACAAATATTTATATTCTGAAATTAACTAATTTGTTCTATTTTTGTTTTACCAAATAAATTCGATCTCACATAATTTCAAATTAATTTAATACCGGAAGAGAAACAGCAATTTAGTTTCGAGCAAACAAAAAAAGAAAAAAAAAGGAAAGAAAAGAAAAAGAAAATATAAATTAAAATAACTGGATTACCGTAACTCTCATCTTTCGATTATGCAATATGAAGCGAGAAAAAGAAGGGGTAGAGATGATCGTTCCGCGTCTTGGAAAGATAACGGAGCGTGCCGAAAATCGAGGTCGACGATTATCCACGCGCGAGCGTCGCGAAAAATCGTCGATCGTTGTTCCGCCTTTAATTTTACATCATGAAATTCAGCGTGATAATACGTTTAACGGTATGAAATAAAATTAAAGTATATTTTACGCTTCTCGGTTTTAACATGTGTGTGTGTTTATGTGTGTGTGTGGTGCTAATAAAAATTTACTAAAATGTAACAACACCATGCAAAATTTAATTACTTGATATTATATACCCATCATTATAATAATAATAATAAGAAGAAGAAGAAGAGGAAAAATAATAATTTGGATAATGTTTTAAATTAATTTACGCAAAAATATATCTGATCGTTTTCTTTTTTTTGTATATACAGTATACATACATATAATACATATAATACAGTAGATACTGTACATATAATACAGTAGAAGATCGATTATTTGAAATAATTGAAAGACAAATTAGTTTTGATAATAGGTTTTCAGATAATAAATCTTAAAGAATCAAATTCTTAATTATGTCATAAATCGATTAAAAATGAAGCAATTTATTCTTTCGAATAATAAATATTTGTATAGAAATTATTTTATATTAATGTTTTACCCATTTCAAAGAAATACTCAATGTAAAATATTTTCAGTTACATTATATGCGTTTTTTGTTAATTTATATACAGTAAAGTTGACGTTGTATGAATTAATTGTGTAGTTTTTATATGAGAACATTTTTCATATGTTTAACAATCATTGCTAATTTGTTTTAATAATCGAGACAAAATAAAATAAAATTCATAGAAAAAAATCTAGAGAATAAAAATGTAACTAATATTTTTTCCAATCTTCCTTTCTTCTCTTAACAAAATCAAATTTGTGAATTCCAAATATTTTTAACCTGCTAATCAGATAATCTTTTTAATACAAACAAATCTACTAATATTAGATTTATATTTTTACATTCATATTTTAGGTTTCAAACTATCCAAATTTTATTTCCATGATTTAAAATTCCCCGAAATTATAAAATATTATAAATCTTCTTTACTATTATCATTAATTTCGTTTTGGCTATGAGATATTTTTCAATATCACAATTTTACATTTTTATGTTGATGACAGTCAATTTTGCGACATCATAATTTTATACTAAAATTTCTAACAGAACTCCCAATTTTTCAGTTCTTTTATTGTTTTACATTTTTTATGCCACCTCTGAAATTTATCGTACAATTAAATTATCAAGCTCACGAAACTTTTTGTTGATTGATCCTTTTTTTTCTTTTTGTTAATCTCCTTGAAGTTCGAACGACGAGTAATAGAAATGAAAACGAGAATGAGCCTCCGAAACGAAATATTTGAAAGTAACGCTTGAAGAAAAGGCGAAGGGAAGCCGATTGCTCAGCAGTGCGTTAAAAATGAAGACATTCAGATGAAGATATGATTCTATATAAATTACTGAACCTGACATTGGTTGCAAGTTGGTGCATCGTTCAGCTTGAGAATGCTATCTCTCTCTCTTTCTCCCTCATTCACTTTTTCTCTTTCCCTCTCTCTTTCTCTTACTTTCATCTTCTTCGTGCCACTCTGTACCGTTCCTTCGTTGTTACTTGTGGCCCAGTACTGGTTCTGCTTGCTTGTATCTACTTCAATCTTTCTCTCTCTTTCTATAGATACATTGGCTGATGAAAAAATTCAATCCAAAACATAAAAAGATTACAGTTCTCGCTTAGGGGAAGTAGAAAATATTTAATTAACATTTGTCATATTTTACTGCCTACGAAAATCTTTAGGATTTGTCAAGTGAAAACTGAATCCTTCCCACTTCCACCTTGCCCCTGATTACCGATTTGTCATACTTATTCTCGTTCGTTAAATTATTACTTCTTTTTTTATTATAATCCCCTGTGACTATGGAAAAAGAAATGAAAGTGTAAGTTGGCAAGGAAGGTGTCATTGATTTAAGAACCGATCATTTTTTCTTGCTTATTGGTGCAAGGTTTTATAGTTTAAGATGCGTTCGTAGTATGCGTGTATATGTGTGCGAGTAATTAGATAACGAGGGAACGTTTAAATTTGAGGTTTATTGAACGATGTGAGATCTGTTTAGATAAGTTGACAAACGAACGGTTTCATGTTGACCTTTTTGTCAAGCAACTTTAGGCCAATCGTTTTGTCTTTTGTATTCTTTACGAAAAGATTTAAAACTTGTACAGTAAGAACATTAGGTGAATTTTGTTAGCAATGTTGGGGGCTTCATATCACGCAGATGTTTTGATCATTAGGAATCATACGTACAATGGTACAACGTAAGTTGTTGAGCTATGGGATTTTTGGGATGTTTTATACGCAGACGTTTTGGCTAAATTTGTTGTCTACAGCTTTTTAACTAGGTTACTAGAATGATTACTTAGTCGTTATTTGTTGTTTACACATAGACGTGCTATTTTTACTTTCACGGAGTGTACTCTAAAACCTTTGTGTATTTCGTCATTATACGCATACCACGGTGCATTGACTATAGTTCTAAGTATGATGGATTGCACCGCTTCTAATTTGTTGTTAATTGTATTGCTTTCGACTACCATATCCCAAAGTTCAATACCGTGTGTATGTCCAGATAAGTTTAATTATTATTTTATATATTCAAAGTTTGTTGTTTATGTTTAATTTTAAATATCTGTTAGTTAGCCAGAACATGTTTTTTCTTTTGATTCGAATATGAATTATTATTCTTCTTACGTGCTATTTTCATGTTAAGGACGAGTCTAAATGCATGTTTAAGTATTTTATTCTTTTCGTTCGAGGTTCATTTTTATTGTTCAAGGTTATTGATGTAACATTAGTTTTACACCCCCTTGAAGCACATTTTATAGATTAATCGGAACTCATCAAGAACATTGTGTACGAAATTTTAAATTTCCATGGTTTTTTTCACTAACACGGGCTTAAGATCCTTTCGTCCTCCCACCCTCCGTGTTTTTATCAAAGCTAACTGAAGCACATTTTCTAGATTGACCCTCCCCCCCCCTACTCAGTAATACATTAACCGTAACATATACATTTCGTGTATGGTTTTACCAATAACAATACGTACCTGATTTATCGCTTATATGCTCAAAAATATCTTAATAATCGTATTTTTTCGCTTAAACTATTTGGAAAGAAAATGATGCAATCATAAAAAAGAACATAACTAAATATTAAAAGTTGATTTTAAGATTAGAGAATGGGTTAGTATTAGGAACAATATTGATACGAAATTTGTTATTCTTTTAGGCGAGTTCTATGAACACTTCAACTTACGAACCATATTTTCTTATCACCCTGTATATAGTGAGTTACAGTAGTCGTATATAACCTTGCTGTCAATTTAAAACAATTAATATTTTCTTGTAATACAATATTTCAAAATTTTTCTATGCAGAAATATATTTTACGATTATTAAATTTTTCAATTGATAACAATTTTATAACAGAAGTACATTTTATTTTAAGAAAAGTTAACTGAAACATAGATTATAACAAATTTTAGTATCATCAGAATATACCTAATTGACTTAAAGTTATTTAAACATTTAAAGAGAAGGGCTAACAAAGTACCACTTACAATTACAAAAATAATCATTGTGTTTTTATTAAATCTTACGTAAACAAAAATAATCTTATGAGACTAGTTGAAGTAAAATTATATTTCTCGAAAAATAAAATATATCAATTTGATGTTTAATATAATTTTTACATAAGAGCTATCTATGTATACAAATTTTGAAGCTTTGCATACCAAACATATTATTAATTATTTCAATTTTACAATGTTCACACATATACAATACAAATATTCCTGAGACTCATTGTATAAGCTTCTTTATCACTATGTTTATCTATCTTTCTCTTACTCATTCACTTTCTCTTTCTCTCTTTTTCTATATATCTCTCTTTATCTATCTATCTATCTCTCTCATTCTTGTTTTCTTTATTTCTATTTCTCTCTTACTATCTTTCTTCTTTATCTCTTTCCTTTCGTTATCTCTCTCTCTCTCTCGTTCTACTTCACTTCTTATTTCTTTCTCTCTCTCTCTCTATCTCGTTCTACTTCACTTCTTATTTCTTTCTTTCTCACTCTATCTCTTCCACTCTTTCTTCCACTCTTTCTTTTACTCTTTCTTTATTCTTTCTCTTCATCGGCTCGTGACCGGCACTCGTATATATGCTCACCGGTGGCATGGAGGTCTTTCATTTGTTTTATCTCACCGATTCTAATTAATATTTATCGTCTATTTACCGGCGATATCTCAAAGGTGGTACACCCAACCCCCATTATAACAAAGTTTATATAAAGTGCTTTATTTATCATTAAAAATGATAGCCTAGAGACAGTGATTTGGAATATTACATTTCTTACTTTCTTATTCTTGTTATCAATATTAGTAACTTTTAATATCAGTCTTCTAATTTTGGCATTAAACTACTAGTTTTGAACGAATACTTTACTGCTTTTATTTAATGATTAAGATCGGACAATTAATGTAACCAATAGAAATCTAGATAATGTTTAGTGCAGCGTAATTATTTTGGATAGTGGTAACTCTTGGTTAATATTGCAGAAATTGATTGGAATTGTTTGGTCTGGATTAAATTTAAAAATAAAGATAACAGATGACATAGTAAAATAATATTTTGAGGTTTTTAAAGGTGCTAAATTTATTATCCTAATTAACATAATTAACATTATTTAAGAAATAATATGTTTTTGATGGCTATGATTGGACTTACGGCACTTTCAAAATGAACTTTTTCATCACTTCATTAGCCAGCAAGTTTTCATGTTAACAAAATATTCATGATATTAAATATATTAGTAAAAAGTAGCTTCAGAATAAAAAGATCGAGTAAAAATGTAACAGTTAAGGTAGCTAACTCGATTTTTTTGGAAAATGGATTTACACAACTTTCAAAATAAACGGCTCATATAATACGTACACATGTACATATTTATATAAAAAAAAATATTACACATAAATATATAAAATCTATCGTTGAGTATTAACCCTTTGCACTCGAGCGGCGCCGATACGGCGTCCGGCAGATTTCAAGTGTCAACTTAACTAAAACTAATTACAAAGTGTAGTATTTATCAAAGTTTGTTTTTTTTCGACATATAAATGAGTAAACTGATGATATTTGATTATTTCTATACGCTTGTTTGTTTATAAATGTTTTTAAAGTACCTGTAAAATGTCTACTTAATTTGGCCGAAATCGTCGTCGAGTTGCTGGTTCGCGCAAGCGAAAAGGCCTCGAGTGCAAAGGGTTAATATTAGTTTTCTAATTTTGGCATTAAACTACTAGTTTTGAACGAATACTTTACTGCTTTTATTCAATGATTAAGATCGGACAATTAATGTAACCAATAGAAATCGAGATAATGTTTAGTGCAGCGTAATTATTTTGGATAGTGATAACTCTCGGTTAATATTGCAGAAATTGATTGGAATTGTTTGGTCTGGATTAAATTTAAAAATATAGATAACAGATGACATAGTAGAATAATATTTTGAGGTTTCTAAAGATGTTAAATTTTTTATCCTAATTAACATAATTAACATTATTTAAGAAATAATATGTTTTAGATGGCTATATGATTGGACTTACGCCACTTTCAAAATAAATTTTTTCATCACTTCATTAGCCAGAAAGTTTTCATGTTAACAAAATATTCATGATATTAAAATATTAGTAAAAAGTAGCTTCAGAATAAAAAGATCGAGTAAAAATGTAACAGTTAAGGTAACTAACTCTATTTTTTGGGAAATGGATTTACACAACTTTCAAAATAAACGGCTCATGTAATACGTACACATGTACATATTTATATACAACAAAATATTACACATAAATACATAAAATCTATTGTTGAGTATTAACCCTTTGCACTCGAGCGGCGCCGATACGGCGTCCGGCCGATTTCAAGTGTCAACTCAACCAAAACTAATTACACAGTGTAGTATTTATCAAAGTTTGTTTTTTTCGACATATAAATGAATAAACCGATGATATTTTATTATTTCTATACGCTTGTTTGTTTATAAATGTTTTTAAAGTACCTGTAAAATGTCTATTTAATTTGGCCGAAATCGCCTTGAGTTGCTGGTTCGCGCAAGCGAAAAAGGCCTCGAGTGCAAAGGGTTAATATTAGTCTTCTAATTTTGGCAATAAACTACTAGTTTTGAACGAATACTTTACTGCTTTTATTCAATTATTAAGATCGGACAATTAATGTAACCAATAGAAATCGAGATAATGTTTAGTGCAGCGTAATTATTTTGGATAGTGATAACTCTCGGTTAACATTGCAGAAATTGATTGGAATTGTTTGGTCTCGATTAAATTTAAAAATAAAGATAACAGATGACATAGTAGAATAATATTTTGAGGTTTTTAAAGGTGCTAAATTTATTATCCTAATTAACATAATTAACACTATTTAAGAAATAATATGTTTGTGATGGCTATGATTGGACTTACGGCACTTTCAAAATAAATTTTTTTATCACTTCATTAGCCAGAAAGTTTTCATGTTAACAAAATATTCATGATATTAAATATATTAGTAAAAAGTTGCTTCAGAATAAAAAGATCGCGTAAAATTGTAACTGTTAAGGTAACTAACTCGATTTTTTGGGGAAATGGATTTACACAACTTTCAAAATAAACGGCTCATGTAATACGTACACATGTACATATTTATGTATAAAAAAATATTACACATAAATACATAAAATCTATTGTTGAGTATTAACACTTTGCACTCGAGCGGCGCTGATACGGCGCCTGGCCGATTTCAAGTGTCAACTCAATCAAAACTAATTACAGAGTATAATATTTATCAAAGTTTGTTTTTTTCGACATATAAATGAATAAACTGATGATATTTGATTATTTCTATACGCTTGTTTGTTTATAAATGTTTTTAAAGTACCTGTAAAATGTCTACTTAATTTAGCCGAAATCGTCGTCGAGTTGCTGGTTCGCGCAAGCGAAAAAAGGCCTCGAGTGCAAAAGGTTAAACAATCTAAAAGATTATATGTCCTAATTAATAAATACTACTTTCCTGTAAAACTGCCTTACGGCAGGAAAGAAAAAGCTCGTTCACCGAATGACTGGAAATCCTTCGGCAGGAACGTAATAAGAGTAATTTCTGAACGAGATCGAGTATTCGTAGCTCGATCGGCTGGTAGAAGCTACGAGCTCACAATGGAATCGTTCATTAACAATTTCCTTGGAAAGGCTGAACGTAATTTACACTGGCTACGAAGGGCGGTGTCTTTAATATATATTATCACGAGCTATGCACCTGCGCGCATAAACGCGAATACATCGAAAGACGAAGTGGTTTCTTCTCTTAGCGCACTCGGATTTACAGGGGGCCTCTTCTTCTCTTTCTTCATATTTCTCTCTACTCTTCTTTTTCTTCTTCTTTTTGTATCTCTCGTTCTTCGTCTTATTTTTCTTCTTTGCTTTCTATTTATTCTTCATTTCTTTCTTCCTTTTTTTTTCTTATCATTTTTCTATTTCCTACTTCTTCTTTTGAATTTATTTTTTCATACATTTTATTCTTGATTTATTTTTTTATTTTCATATCATTATTCTAGTTTATTTTCTTTTTTTTTTCTAATTATTTTTTTCTTATTCTTTCATCATTTTCCTATTTGCATTTTCCTCTTTTCTCTTATCTTAGTTTTTTCTTATCTTTTATTTATTCTGCATCTTCATATATTTCTTTTTTTTTTTTTTTATTTTTTTTTCTCTTTACTCTTTCAACAATTCTTTTCTTCTTTTTCTTTCGCTTATTCTGCTTCTTCTTCTTTTTGTATCTCTCGTTCTTCGTCTTATTTTTCTTCTTTGTTTTCTATTTATTCTCATTTCTTTCTTCCTTTTTTCTTTTTTTTCTTATCATTTTCCTATTTGCTTATTTGTTCTTTTGAATTTATTTTTTCATACATTTTATTTTTAAATTATTTTTTTATTTTTATATTATTATTCTAATTCATCTTCGTTTCATATTTATTCTGAATTTTTTTTTGCTTATTCTTTCATCATTTTCCTATTTGCATTTTTCCTCTTTTCTCTTATCTTAGTTTTTTCTTATCTTTTATTTATTCTTTCTCTTCATATTTCTCTTGTTTTTGTTTTTTTATTTTTTTTTCTCTTTACTCTTTCACCAATTATTTTTTTCTTTTTCTTTCGTTTATTCTGCTTTTTCTTGTTCTTATTCATAGAATGTTTCTAGACCCAAGTAAAAGGAGAATCTAACCAACAATAAGATCGAAGAACTCGCAGGGTTTACATCCGAGCACTAAACCCACCATTCGAGCAGTTATGATCTCTTATGTGAACGAGTATACTGTTGCGGTTCGAGTAGAATCATAAAGTAAATCAGCTATGATCAGGCAACCGCGTATTTTATATCACCACAGTCGTCCAAAATCCATAAAACGTGATCAAAATATGAAGATGTAGTTTAATATTTTTGAAAATTAGTATTACAAGGTTTTTGTGATCGCTGATTAGGAATCTTATAATATTTTGTTGAAAAAAAATAATATCGGATTAAGATATACCGGACATTTTTATTAAAAATAATTTCATTAAATTAAATATTTTAATATTAAATATTTAATTTATATTTTCAAATGAAAATACAACATGCAAACAAATGTACAATCAAATATTTCCATTGTTCAAATATAATATTGTAAATCCCAATAGAATATTTTACCTACTACAAATTTCATTGTATAAGAAACAAGTAAAAAAGGAAATTTGTAAACACAATCGACTTGTTTCATGTGAGTATCTTTCTCGGAACGTCTTACATGCAACACCTCTAGGGAATTCAAGAAAAATGTAAAGGACAAACTGTTAAGACGCTACTCTTGCGATACCACTTTCGTATTTACTTCTTTTTATTGTACTACGACTTGAGAGAGATAGGTGCATCTGAACGAGTCAGTTGTCCTTCGGGAAAGTATTCTCAAGGAATACGTCGCATACAAGAACTTAGTTTCCTTCTCACGAACCTTGATCTTACTTTTAGAGCCATGAAAAGACCATTGACCTTCGTTCTTGGAATTAAGGTCAAGGTGACGAATACCTACTACACTTGAAATTACATCTAGTGACTATTCGATTTAACCAATGACATAGCTTATTTCTAAAAGATAAGTAAACAGATGTTTATCATTTCTTAAGATTTGTCTGTAGGCTTTTTAGAAATTTTATTAAACACTTTTACGATTAATGATTGTAAAGAAGGATTTTTGTTTGAGAAATATTTTATTATTTAAATGAGTTTAAATACAAAATATATTATTTAAAATATTGTGCTTATAATAATTTGATTGTTTATGATTACTTAAAAACAATTATTTATTGTGCAATGTTTAAATATATTATCATTTCTAGATTCTATTATTAATCATAAGATTTGTTGTTATTAATTCATTTTGTTAATATTCTAGTATTTATTGGTCAATGATATTTTAATGAAATATATTAAAGATTCATAAATTTGGATAGAATTTTTCGAAAAATAGTTAACTACACTGAATATTAAAAATGATGAAGAAATCATCTATCTTTCTAAAGAATTTTTCAATCTGTTATTCATTCGAGTATCAACGTATGATAATTAATCATAACAGAGCTATATATTCGTCTAACATTTCAAAGAATTTTCGTATAAGCTATATTAACACTAAACCACTGTACCATGTACTGGTCACTGTACCATGACCGGACAAATGACCGTTTGTCAATTTTTTGAAGAAATTTTTTACAAATTATTATGTTATTTAGTGAATCTAAAATTCTTATTACATAAATGATATATTTTCTGCTATACATACATCGTAAAATATATGACTTTTTGAAGATTGGTCATTTTATTCGTTGCGTTAGAAATATTATAGGTATACATAAAACTCAGTACGTTTATTGTCAACTGATATTAAAAATTATAAAAAAAAGAATACACAATTTCTTAAAGAATATTGACAAAATTTTACAAAATATTACATTATTATTTATTCGTATGAAGTGCTAATAATATTAGAAAAAATATTGAAACATTTAAAAAACAAAAAAAGAAGGAAAAATGATCTTATAACTTTTTGTACAAAATTTTCAAATTTATTACACATTTGAGTATTAGCTTTGAATAACTGGGGGGGGGTGGGGAGGGGGGAAAGAGAAATAACATAGAGAAAAATATTTTCCCGGAAGATGAATAATGTTAAACGTATGTTTAAATACATGTACGCCTAGGGATACACAGAGGGTTCTCTTGCTGTATAAGCGCGAGCGCGAGCCAGTCAAGAGGGTACCGTGTGCCATTCGTCTTCTCGATTTATATTAAATCTCCTTCTCGAATGACCCAACATCGCCACGCTTCGTATGAACGGCAAAAGTTCGCTGTACCCTTTCTTTATTTCATTCCGTTCTCCGAACCCGACGACGTGCATCGATGCTTATGAAATCCCTTTTTAACTCATTGGAACTTACTTTTCTTTTTTCTCTTTTTTCCTTTTTACTTTTTTTCTTTTATTATTTATTATTCGACTCAAATATTCCGAGTCCTGTTCATTGATATTCATAACGATAATATTATCATATACGTTTGATTATTTGAAAAGTATATTCGAACATCGATTTACGTTGTACATCGAATAACACGTTTGCGAATAAGTACATGCAATCAAAAATGTGTTTTTATTGTCGAGTTATAATGATCGTTGATTGTTTATTGCATTTAATGTTTCAAAATGAGGAATGATATTTATTAAAAATCATATTAGGAATGTTGTGAATATTTAATATTGTTTGAAGAAAGTATTCTATATTCAAATGTATTATATTTGAGATTAGTGAAGTGCAAAGAAAAATGTTTAGGTTTGTTTGAATTACTCTATGATTTTGTATAATTAAAAAATAATAATAATAATAACCTTTCAATAACAACAATAGCAATAATAATTAAAATAATATATTGGTAATAATATTTGAATATTCTTTATAATAAGATAATAGTAATAACAGTTTACTGGGTGTTTCATTTTAAACGTTATGACCAAATATCATTGATAATATTTAATTCATAAAAATATGTTTAAACAAAAATTTGCTATAATAAACAAAAAGAAATGTGATATTTATGATAATTACTTCATAGAAGAAATATATCAAGATATGGAAGTTATAGCAATTTTTTTGTCAATAAAAATTCTAACCTTAACAAAAATGGTAGAGAGTATCTTCAAATTAAACAAAATAAGCCAAAAAACAATTAGATTCTATTAAGCACAATAGGTATTTATTATCACAATTACAGAGTTTCCCTATATATTAATTTAGTAATAATATTGATATTCAATAACAAATAATAATAATTTTTATTATTTAATAATGTTGTTGTAATGTTAAAAAACATTAATACAGTTAATAATAATAATTTAAACTAAACATGCTAATATAATAATTATTATCACTCACAATTAATAACGTAGTCATTTTTTATTTAAAAAATCTTTGTTTCTAATAATCATTCCTAAATTTTATTAATTTGAATTAACAGAAATTGATATTTTGGGTAAATTTTCAACTGTAAATAAATATAAACATAATACTCGTATGATAAAGTAATATTTTTGCACTAATCATATTCAAATAATAAAATCTTACAGTTAGATGATCCTAAAAATCACTTATTATGTTTTAAGATTAAACAGACTAATTTTTGTTTTTTAAACTGTAAAACTACAAGCTTAGGAACTTTGGACCCATCCTGTAAATTAATATAAAATATAGAATGTGTTACACAAATTGACATGAGTCAGAGGTTATTAAAGATATTATATCTAAAAAAAAAATTATAAAAGAAACTATGTGATTAAATTTAAATCGTTTATTACTCCTTCTAATAACTGTATCAAATTTTTGTAATCTTAATTTTTACTATTTACATTTTACATAATTTAGAGGAATATATTCAATGTAAATATATAATAATATATGAATATTTTTTATTAATAACTGCAATAGTATTTAAATACAATATCTGTCTTTATTATATGAACATTTGTT
The DNA here is from genome assembly GCF_010416935.1 of Polistes fuscatus. Classification (NCBI taxonomy): domain Eukaryota; kingdom Metazoa; phylum Arthropoda; class Insecta; order Hymenoptera; family Vespidae; genus Polistes; species Polistes fuscatus. The sequence continues at coordinate 558,355 of NW_025113086.1, read as the reverse complement.
ATGTGAACATTCTATTATATGAATAGTATTTCTTCTATTACAGTATTGTAAATAATTATAAATATTATTTGTCTTAGTACATAAAAAAGATATCTATCATATTAATTAGGATTCAAAATGACATACGTGCTAAACACTTGTTCTACTATATGAAAAATTTTCTTATATGAACCCTTTTGTCTCTTAATTAATTCTTTTAATGGAGGTTTTACTGTTTTGAGTAAATTCGTAGACAATGTTGGAATTTTCAATAAAATATATTATTGTTGTTTATTGATTATCTCATCCAGTAGAATTTAAATAATTTACAAAAATTATATACAGGGTGTCCTGTAACTGATTGTTCAAGCAAGCAAATGATGATTCTACATGGAAAGTTAAATAAAAAATGTAGAATTAAATATATTTATAGAAAATTTGTTGTTTCTGAAAAAAATAAGTTTGAAAATTTGTTAAGTACACGTGCACTTGATACAATTTGAATTCGATAAATATTTTATTTTCAAATATTTCGGAAAGTATTTTTATACTTCTTAATATATTTACAAAAATTATCAATGTGATGATATTTCTTGTATCGGTTCAAATCATATGCTTTTAATTTTCAGAATTGCAAACCCAATCAAATGCACATGTAAAAACAAAGTCTAACATGACAAAATTTTATTCGATTCTTAATTTCTCATATAGAATCACTTCCTACTCGTATGTACCATCAGTTTCAAGACAACCAATACATATAATTTTAAAATTGTATTACAATATTGTTAATATTTAAACATAAGATATTAAAAATTCATATATTTCTTATTAACCAACTTAATATATAATACAATACGTATATAAAAACCCTTAAATAACAAACAATATCTAAAATAATGTTACACACACACATAATTGTTATGTTAAGTTAAAAATATAGGAAAAAATATAACTTGTTTCGTATGAGGAGAAAAAAAGGTAACAAGTCGATAAGATTAAAGACTAAACCAAACGACCATGCAGGTGCAAGCATGCGAATCCTTCCTTACTTTTCTCTTCCTTAACTTATCCTCTATTTCTCTCTTTCATTTCCTGTTTCTCTTTCTTTACATCGTCCTCTCTTCATTTATCTCTTTCCCTCTTTCTCAACATCCTTATGTCTTCTTATATCTCTCTCTCTCTTTCTTTCTCTTTTTTATTATCATTTTGTATTTCTGTCCTTTATTCTCTCTTTACACTTCTTATCCCTTTTCTCTTTCCCTTTTATTACATCTTTATCTCACTCTGTCTCTCTCTCACATACACACATAAAGTTTCTCTTGTATTTTCTTTCTTTCTCTAGCTTTTACAGTCTTTCTCTTTCTCATATTTCCTCTTCTTCTTACCCAACCCAATACTTCTTAACATATACAAAGATCGAACGATTCGTTCAAGCTGCATACATAAATGACAGAAATAAATGCTCTCATACACTGTTATGGTATATGTTTTCTTTCTCCATATCGATATTTAATTACTAATAAAGATGTCGTTAGCTATAAAAAGTCCGTCAAATCATGAGACGTATCTAACATCTCACCATTCATCGTACGTGATTATACCGATATTATCATCAATCGGGTAATATAGAATTAATAAAAATAACAAACTTTTTTACATGATAATGATAATTGATATTTATGTTAGATCTATGAAGAAAGACATAAACGTGATTGGTGTGTGCAAATAAAAATTAAATAGATTTATCTTTCTTTTCATATTGATTTATAATTATTTATATGAATGGTCATTAATAAAAAAATTATATCTCAATTTAAATGACGTATCTACGATCTCATAATTAATCGTTTATAATTATACACACATAGTATTATCGATGAATTAATTTATACAAAATGATTAATATTTTGTACAATAATAGTATTTGTATTTATATAAGAATGAATAAGAGAGATATCGATTTTTAATTTTTTATAATAACCAAAATAATGTTATTTAATTAAAAAAATGTATCAACGATTTCATCATTCATCGTATCATACAATTATTAATATTATTATTAGTATACTAATATTAGGTGTACAAATAAGTTTCCGCCGTATTTTATTAAAAATTAAGTATTTATTCTAGAAGAATGGTAATTTTAAGGTTATTTAAAATACTGTCCATCACTTGCAATGACTTTTTCCCATCTCTCAGGCAACATTCGGATCCCACGTCGGAAGAACTCCTTGTCTTTTGAGGCTATCCACGAATCAACCCAATTTTTGGTATCTTCATATGATTTGAACCGCTGCTCCGACAGAGCATGTGCCATGGACCGAAATAGGTGATAATCGGACGGTGCAATGTCTGGTGAATACGGCGGGTGGGGTAACACTTCCCAATCAAGTGTTTCCAAATACTTTTTCACGGGAGCCGCTACATGTGGACGAGCATTGTCATGCAGGAGAATAATTTTTTCGTGTCTAGAATAGTATTGAGGGCGTTTTTCCTTCAGAGCTCGGCTCAATCTCATTAATTGTGTTCGATAGAGGGCTCCGGTGATTGTTTCGCTCGGATTAAGCAACTCATAATACACTACACCCAGCTGATCCCACCAAATACACAGCATGAGTTTTTTTCCGTGAATATTCGGTTTTGCTGTTGATGTTGACGCATGGCTTGGTAATCCCCATGATTTTCTTCTTTTTGGATTATCATAATGTATCCATTTCTCGTCACCAGTGATGATACGATGTAAAAAACCCTTTTTTTATGTCTAGCAAGCAGTATTTCTCTTAAGCATAATCGGCGTTCAATATCTCTCGGCTTTAATTCGTATGGAACCCAATTTCCTTGTTTATTAATCATTCCTAATGATTTTAAACGATGTGAGACTGCTCGCTGAGTGACTTCTAATGTTACAGCAAGTTCTTTTTGTGTTTGAGATGAATCTTCCTCCAATATTTCCTCCAATTCTGCATCCTCGTAAATTTTTGGCCTTCCACTGCGATCTTTGTCTTCTACGTCGAAATTACCGTTTTTAAACTTTTGAAACCACTCACGATACGTTCTCTCACTCAAAGCAGTCTCACCATATGCTTCTACGAGCAATCGATGCGCCTCAGCAGCAGATTTCTTTATATTAAAGAAGTAAACTAATATTTCCCGCAAATGACGCTTATTTGGCTCAAATTTGGACATATTCAACTAAAAAAAATTATATTTTACCAATATGAAATCAATAATATTAATAGGTTATGTTGTTTTTAAACGTCCAAACTAATTTTTAAGCAGGATATCATTTGCGAAAGTTAACGGAAACTCCGCGCCGCGCTATCTACATTAAAACGGCGGAAACCTATTTGTACACCTAATACTATTATCCGTTAATTCGTGAAGTATCTAGCTATCACATGAAATAACTAAATGAAGGAGTTAAAGTATGAAAAAAGGCAAAATTACTTACATCAAGTAGATAATTCATGATTTCATGAGAGGTGAGTTGTTAAAGTATGATTTGATCCCAAATATAAGAAAAATATTCTTCAATTTCGTTTCAATACTTACTTACATTGTAAATCTGTAAATCTGTTGTAAATCTAGGGACAGAAAATATGGATTTTTTTATTTTATGCTCTTTCCAAGTGATGATTATCTAATATCAAGATAGAACTTTTTTTTGCTTTAAAGGATTAAATTATTATGAAAATGGAAATAAAATAAACCATAGTTCGGCTAATTTATTAGCTAAATAATATTATCAATGAACAAAAATAAATTATACAAATACCATAACCAATCGATTTACGTACAAATATCATCGTCAATTAGCCAATATACAAATCCCATCATCATCATCATAATCATCATCATAATCATCATCGAGCTAATATATACTGTGTAATTAATTTTCCTAACAATAATTGTAGTTAGAATTTATATTGGAGGAAGAAAGAAGAGAGATATATATACGTGTTAGGTATAAGGAAGTTAAATAGATTCATTGGAGCTCGACGTGACTGGAAGGAGTGTTTTAAAGTCGTTGCATCTTCTCGTTGAACCGATAGTTCCTTTCCGTGTCGTCCTTTGCTGCTTCTCGTTCTGCTCGGATAAACTTATGCACCGGCCACGAGCGAAAACGAGCCACGCTCATATAAATGCAAAGTAGCGGCCTAAGAAGGCTAAGCGCAAATTGCAGAACGAACCGTCGTCCCCTTTTTCTTAACCGACCCGCGATCGTGATCTCGATCGTGAGTGGAAGCGAGAAAGAAAATTGAGAATACGCGCGGAAACGTTCCTCTACTCATCTTCGACTTGTTCTCTTCTTCGTCCGTTTACTACTTATCTCATTTCTTTTCTTTTTTTTTCATTTATTGTCGCGAACTTTCTAGCTCGTTACCGAGCTTAATACGCGCCATTTTCTTTTTTTTTTTCTTTCTTTTACCTCGTAATTTTTATCCTTTGTGTTTTCTAATAATAGGCTTACGTATTTATATTTTTATTTCTCTTGCGAATAATATATATATATATAACTAAATTGTAATTATTATATATTATATTATCAGTATAACTAAATTAATATATATTTTGAATAATAATAAGAATTATTTAAAAATTATATCAAGGTATTTTAAATGTTTATCACCGTATCTTAGAATTAGTAAATAGTCATTATTTTTTTTAAATATATTTTCTTTTTTTTTATAGTATAAAGTGTTTTTGTAAAACTGATAAGAATAATTTTTTGTCACGAGAAATAATATTTTTTCAAGATAATTAAACTTTTATAAGATCAAGTATTAATTTTGTCATATTTAAAATTAGATGATCTATAATTAGAGACAGATACTTTATTTTTGTATGTATATTGCTCTCTTTCTTTCTCTCCCTATTTTTCTTGGTCATTTGTTCTTTTCAACAAAACAAGATCCCCTGTTTATCCGTTCGTGATGGAATTCATGAGTTTTATATTGTACGTTCTTCTACTCACATTAAGTACTTTTCAAAGGAATATCTTCATTATGTATTTATCTGCACGCATACTGAATGGCCAAGGACGATACTTTAATTCGTTCGGAGTGTCCTTCGTGTTTCCAATTTACCAAAGAAAGACGAACGTTTTATTTTACAGGAAACGAGAATTTTATCTTATAAGATCTTTGGATTCATTAGATCATTATCCCGTCTATAGTGGTAAAGTGTTACACACCTGCATTACTGAAATGAATTTTGCTACTGCTTTTTATGAATTGCGGGATTTTTTTAGGTTAGAAATCATTTCAAGCGACAGATGTAATTTATGTTTTTATCATCCAACTAATTTAATATTATTATATTTACCAGGACTTGAAAACAATTTTTGTGATGTCTCTAACTAAAATTACAAAATGTGTTTATAATTATGTATACCCAGTGCTTTTTATAAAAAAAAAAAAAAAAAATTATATTCAAATATCATTTAAATGAAATTTAATGCAACTTTTCCTCTACCACAAAACTTATATAAAATTAAACATAATTTATTTATAACAACAATTGTGTTTTATATACGATTCACAGAAGCTTTCTAATATTATATTTTAATATTTTGTATATAATAATTATTTACAATTATAATATATTATAATTCACTGTATAGGAAATGTAATTAATATACGAGATGTCCTAATTGTTTTTGTTGAAAAATTTTACCAACATATTCTATGAGCTAATAACCTGTCGAAACTCTGACGCAACCCTAATGCGTATTAATTTGTATTTTATCAATTTTTTCTTTTATTATCCCTTAAATGAAATAACTCCTTTCAATTCTAATTGCAATTTATTTAAAAAAAAATTATCTAACATATTGATAAGGAGAACATATTAAATCTCATTATAAACTCATTAAATCTCAACATTTAAGTTGAGATTTTTGATAATAAATTTGTTGGACAATTGCGGCACACAGTGAGGTTATATTTAATTTTTTCAGTAAAATGTGAAGTACGAATATTTTATTGTTGCACATTTAAATAAATATTGGTAATGTATTCTTATGATGTGTTGAAGAAACATCATAAATAATTTTAATTAAACATTGAAATACTCGTGTTTATATAACATTTGTTTTGTTATTTTTACTTATGGAATATGCTGGTAAAATTTTATGATAAACAACTGGGGTGCAATCCTAACGCAATCATGTATGATATAAATTTACCGGTTCCGCAGGAAAGTATCCTCGGACCAATTCTCTACACCCTCTGTACGGCAGACATATCAATAAGCGCAAACTGCATAGTTTTAACATTTGCAGATAACACGGCAATGCTCACCATAAACAAGGACTCGCAACAAGCAATTCAATCGTTACAAAAACAAATCAACTCTCTTGAAGAATAGTTACGTAATAGGAAAATCAAGGTAAACTCTATCAAGTATAAACATATCACGTTTACACTGAGGAAAAACCAAATACCGATACTACAACTATATAATACAGAAATTCCGCAAGTAACGACGGTCAAGTATTTGGGACTACACCTAGATTCCAAACTAACATGGAAAAAGCATATAAAAGTCAAAATTGAACAAATTCGTTTAAAAAAGAGACAAATGGCTTGGCTAACTGGTAAAAAATCTAAACTTAGCATAAATAATAAATTAATAATCTACAAAACAATAATAAAACAATCTGGACATATGGATTACCGCTATGGGGTATAACAGCGAAAAGTCACATTGCCAAACTTGAGACTCAACAATCCATAACCCTACGCACAATCGTGAATGTTTCATGGTATGTCCGTAACGAAGAAATAAGGAAGGACTTAAATATTCCCACGATTGAAGAAGAAATAACCAAGACAACCTGCAGATACAAAAGAAGAATTGATACGCACATAAACCCGCTAACCAACGATAACTACAACCAATATATCCCTAGAAGGCTCAAAAGAATCCACCAAGGAGACCTAGTAAAAATGAAACCTAATCGAAATAAATGACAATAGCGAAGCTATTTCATTGGAGAAACCGTCCACGTGTTATTTTTGTTTCACTTTTATAACAATTTACCAAATGTCTACGGACAAATTGTAAAGATGTTTGGAATTAATAAAAAAGAAAAAAAAAGAAATTTACGAAATTTTTGGAAACGATAAGCACAAAAATGATGTCTGAAATATCCGAGATTAAGATAATGAAATTTGTCGAGCTAAAACTGAATCGAGTGATTGCTTATTTGACAAATTTTCAAACTTATTTATCTCGAAAAGAAAGCCTTATACGATAACATTGTAATCTACATTATCGACTTAATTGGTTCTGTGGAATCACCACCTAATCGCTTGCATCACCAATGACTTTATATAAATTTGTATGTATTATAGTATTATATAATTACTATATTTAATATAAATTTTTATATATAAGTGAAAAAATGATAAAACTTTAAATTATAAATTATAAATTATAATTTATAATAGATGAATTTATTTTTTATTTTATATATTTATACTAATATAAATAGAATAGTTTTATTAAAATTTTATGAATATAATATATTGATAGTTTAATTATGTATTGAATTTATTATTGTTAGAAATTGATGAAATATTTGCATAATTATATATTTTAATGATGTTTATTTTATAATTTTTGTAATAATATTTTTAATTATAGGTGTGTTATTAATTTCTTTTTTAGTCCCTCCTTATGATAATTTAATTTAAATTTATTTAAAAAAATGAATATTACGCGAATCGAAATTATGGCTTGCAAAAAATTATTTGATTTCTATCGAAGATGGAATTGAAGAAATTTCGAAACAACTTCAATGGTGGTCATTCTCACGGTCGCTGAGCTCACTTCCCTGTTCATTCTCATATATTTGTTTGAGGAAATGAATGCGAAATATGTACCATTGTGTATCACTCGAAAGACGTGATACTCGTTACGATAAGAGTGTTATAACGGAAGATGCCAGCTATCAGATGAAAATGCATCCACCTATGTAACATGTATGCGTATATATACATATAGTAATATATAGAGAGAAAATCAAAGGGAATCTAAATTGATATAATAATGTTGGAATTCGAAAAATGAAAAAAAAGCGACAATATTTCCTGGTAGAATAAATTTTATCTCATTTTAGTCAAATCAAATCACCGTCTATTATATTAATATCTATCATTTTCGTTCTTTTTATTAAAATAAAAAAAAGAGAAGAAAAAAATGATTATATATAATGAGAAACTTGTAAATGTTAATTTTCTCTAGATAATAAAAATAGGAAATAAATATACAATTTTTTAAATAATAATTTATATTTAATTTTATACAAAATATTATATATGGCCAGAAACCAAATTTCCATCTTTATTGATGAAAAAATTACTTTTCTAAATTTACATGCATTTACTTTATAAAAAGTATTAATAATAATAATACGTGTAAGTATTAGTTAAAAGCATACATTTTTTGAACCTAATTTTTCCCATTAAATATTTGTTTGAAGAACAATAATTTATCGTTAGATTAGCATAAACGTTAGTTACTGACTATTGGCTAAACAATGGTGATATTTATAATTATTATTATAACAAAAATAATAATAAATATACTTAAAAATAACGTTACATTAAACAAAATAAAAAGAAAATATATTTTTGATCTTTCTAACCAAAATAACTTCAAAAAGAGTAACTTACTTGTCCTTGTCTTTTACACACGCTTATGTTAGATATTCGTGCGTGAGTACGATGCGTTCGATAGGGTGGGACACGAACATAAATGATTGCGTACACTATAAAAGCTATCGATAGTAATAGGAGTACGTGAAAGCATTAATAAAAAGCATACATTTCTTGAACCTAATTTTTCCCATTAAAAATTTGTTTGAAGAACAATAATTTATCGTTAGATTAGCATAAACGTTAGTTACTGACTATATTGGCTAAACAATGGTGATATTTATAATTATTATTACAACAAAAATAATAATAAATAAATATACTTCAAAATAACGTTACATTAAATAAAATGAAAAAAAAATATATTTTTTATCTTTTTAACCAAAAAAAGAGTAACTTACTTGTCCTTGTCGTTTACACACGCTTATGTTAGATATTCGTGCGTGAGTACGATGCGTTCGATAGGGTGGGACACAAACATAAATGATTGCGTACACTATAAAAGTTATTGATAATAGTAGGAGTACGTGAAAGCAATAATAAAAAGCATACATTTCTTGAACCTAATTTTTCCCATTAAAAATTTGTTTGAAGAACAATAATTTATCGTTAGATTAGCATAAACGTTAGTTACTGACTATTTGCTAAACAATGGTGATATTTATAATTATTATTATATCGAAAATAATAACAAATAAATATATACTTCAAAATAACGTTATATTAAATAAAATGAAAAGAAAATATATTTTTTATCTTTTTAACCAAAAAAAGAGTAACTTACTTGTCCTTGTCCCTTATACACGCTTATGTTAGATATTCGTGCGTGAGTACGATGCGTTCGATAGGGCGGGACACGAACATAAACGATTGCGTACCGGCCTCGCCTCTTCTCGATGCACTGTAATAAAACAAGAACTATGTCTCGTTCAACGTCTCTTGATCTTTCTCCTCCTTGCAAAGTTTCTCTTTCAACTGGGCCTCGGGCTTCGAGAATATCGAAACGAAAGTCTTCGTGGTCTTTGTGCTCGCTGGCTACGCAATTCTCGACCTCCTACGATCATATAAATTTTGATCCTGTGATTTCTAAAAGGTTCAACGTATTTTCATTCTAATTATACTCCTCGATGTGTGTTCGATCTTAACTTTGAATTAAAATATAACAATAAAATATATCTTTAATGTGAGATATATCAATCGATTTATTATTTAAGTATCGTTATAAATTTATGTTGACAATTGTTATTAATATTTATGTTTTATTTATTATCATTAACACTTACCGGTCAGATTTATTTCATTGTATAGAAAAATTCAGAAATTTTCAAAATAATTCCAAGAAATAAATTATCGGTCGTTTATTATTGTGATAAAATTATGAAATTAAATCGATACTATTATAAACATTACGAAAAAATGAAACAAACTTATAAAATGCTTTAAAATACAGTAGAGCATTGATTATTTGAATTAATTGAGGGATATAGTTTCGATAATTGGTCTTAAAGATTCAAATTTTTATATATGTCATAAATCAATTAAAAATTAAGCAATTATTTAGTCTGAATAATTTATCAATCAACGAATACATACAGTGGTGAGCAAAAGTTTCTAGGAATCCTATTGTATTTTTATGTTAAACTTTTCACCACTGTGTCTTACAGTGGAAAATTTTGTATTTTACATTATAATAATAATCCCATAAAAAGTTTGTTAATTTATAATATTTAGCAATGATACAGTCAACTGTACTTTTTTCAATAAATAAAATCATATCACGAGAATTCTTTCCTTTTGAAGACACTTTTAAAATTATTTTACAGACCTGAATATTCGTGTGATTCGTCATTGTGACAGAAATAATCAACATTGCAAAGTTCCATATTGTGTGCAGTTACTTTATTTTTTGAAACATAAGTGTGATTGACATCATTATTGATCCATTTGAAACATCAAAGAACTCGTATAATGTATAATGAATAAAATTCAAATAGTAAACAAAAATCTTTCTTTTCCGCTCAAAAAACACATCGTCGACAATTTTGAATCTAACACTTATTAGGTATTTCTAAATATACTTAGGTAAAGGTAAAATACTATTGATTAACCTTTTGAATGTTATGGACGCATATATGCGTTTGGTAAAAGTTGCCAACGTGGTCTATCGACGCATATACGTGTTTGTTGATATTAATGTAAAATAATGTAATGTAAGTTTGTGTATTAATTATTGTTTTGAGTCTCTCATCACAAAAATTATATTAAGAAACAAAAACTTTAATTATTAAATATAATTTGTTATTAGATCTGATTAATAATATCAATTAACGGAAACAGTGGTACTAATAATAAACTATTCCGTTCATAAAGAATACTTCAGCTAAAAGTATTCAGTACTCAAAGGATTAAAGCTAGAAAATAAAAAAAAAATTGAAAATGAATACACAATAATCAGTATACATAGAAAATCCATCATTTAACATATCCGAAACCGAAAATTAACTTTTCAAGAATAACAAAGATCTCTCCCAAGTGAAGGATAATAAATAAAATTCAAATCGCTGACAAAAATCTTCCTTTTCCTCTCAGAAAACATATCGTGAATAATTTTGAATCTAACACTTATTCGATATCTCAAAATACACTTGGGTAAAGGTAAAATATTATTGGTGAAAGCAAGAAAATAAAAGTATTTGTCTACCAAGTGTTAAAAAAAAGAAGAAACTAAATACACAATAATCAGTATACATAGGAAATTCATCATTTAACACATATGAAACCTAAAATTAACATTTCAAGAATAACAAAGATCCCGAGTGAAGGATATAAATGTTGATAGTATATAACAGTATATTTAGAATTAAATACACGATGGTGCATAGTTCTTTTGACGATGGTTGTAGTATCGAGAAGCTCGTGCGGTCAATTAATTTGTGCCTTCCGTTTTGAGAGTTGGTGCCTGGCCTAAAATAGAGGTACGATTTTAATTGGAATAAGTGCCTCGCGCCGTGCAAAAAGTAGTAGTTTGTTCGAAGGACCGGTCAGGAACGACGTTCCTTAACCCGCTTCGGGCAGTCCTAAGCGTACCGACGCTGAATCGTCGAATGAACAACTGGCCGTGGCCGGTCCGTGTTGCTTCTTGCACCGCCATTAAACTGAATCGCGAAGCTGTCGCTTCCTAATTTATTAGGGCGCGGTGCACGCCCGGACTCGAGGATAACTCGACCGAACTCGATTTCTCGGTTGCGTTCTGCACCGAAAACGATACGTGCGAATATCTTCCCCCGATTGTAAGTAAAAAAGGAATTAATTCGATAAAGTGTATTAACGGGGAACGGACCTCGTATATTTCCTTCCCTCCTCCGGATAAAAGAAAAAACGGAAAGAAAGAAAACGCACTGGATAAAATACGGAGGACGTTTTCGGGGCTTGTTAAAGAGGGTGCGTTAAGGTTCACAACAGGATGAGGGAAAAGATAAAATAAAGTGAAGAGAGAATTTTTAGTCCATTAACTGGTTCAATGTTTCATCTAATGTATAATGTTTTATAATGTATTGTTGCAGTGGTTAATAAATAACGTGTAAGAATTTTTGCTAGTTTATTTGAATGAAATTTTAGTGTTTAATAGAATTGTTTATGGTTTCTAACTAATAAGATAATTAAAATCTCATTTATAAGGATTTTTTAGTATTTTATAGATTATTCAAATAAATTGTGTTATTAGAAGAGAATTTTAATGCATGAAGTGGTTCAATGTTCCATCTAATGTATAATGTTTTATAATGTATTGTTGCAGTGGTTAATAAATAACGTGTAAGATTTTTTGCTAGTATAATATTTGAATGAAATTTTAGTGTTTGATAGAATTGTTTATGGTTTCTAACTAATAGGATAATTAAAATCATTTATAAGGATTTTTTAGTATTTTATAGATTATTCAAATAAATTGTGTTATTAGAAGAGAATTTTTAGTCCATTAACTGGTTCAATGTTTCATCTAATGTATAATGTTTTATAATGTATTGTTGCAGTGGTTAATAAATAACGTGTAAGAATTTTTGCTAGTATAATATTTGAATGAAATTTTAGTGTTTGATAGAATTGTTTATGGTTTCTAACTAATAAGATAATTAAAATCTCATTTATAAGGATTTTTTAGTATTTTATAGATTATTCAAATAAATTGTGTTATTAGAAGAGAATTTTAATACATGAAGTAGTTCAATGTTTTATCTAATGTATAATGTTTTATAACGTATTGATGCAGTGGTTAATAAGTAACGTGTAAGAATTTTTGCTAGTATATTTGAATGAAATTTTAGTGTTTAATAGAATTGTTAATTAGAATTGGTTTCTAACTAATAAGATAATTAAAATCATTTATAAGGAGTTTTTAGTATTTTATAGATTATTCAAATAAATTGTGTTATTAGAAGAGAACTTTAATACATGAAGTGGTTCAATGTTTCATCTAATGTCTAATGTTATATAATATATTGTTGTAGTGGTTAATAAGTAACGTGTAAGAATTTTTGCTAGTATAATATCAGAATTAACTTTTGGTATGTAAAAAAATAAGTTACGGTTTCTAACTAATTAGAATCATTTATAAGAATTTTTAGTATTTTGCACTACAGTAAGATGAAATTTGAATGAAATTTCTGTTTAATTTTTTATTAAATGTTTAATGTTAAAATATATTTATGAGTATGTTAGAATTTTTAGTATTATAAAACTAAATAAAATAACATTTAAATATATATATATAAACACACACAATATTAAGGTGTACCAGTAATAATTTAATATTAGAAAGGAATTCTTATCACTTCATTTTATGTCTACTTTTCAATCATATTATTGGGTTTAATAATAGATCATCTGTAAAAATTTTTAGTATCTTATACCTAAATAAAATAAAATAGTAAATAAATTTTATCAAAGTATAATAATAATAGTGTAGAATTAACAGGAAATTTCAGTGCATGAAACAGTTCATAATTTCGCTTTTATATTATATTATATACAATACTACTGAGTTAACAAATAAATAAAGAAAAAGGGTTCAATATTTCACACATAATCAAAAAAACATGTATCATTGGTTTAAGTATAATAATATATTAAGTAAGAGAATTTTAGTACATGAATGGTTCAACATTGTATCAAAGTCTAGTAAAAAATAATATCACAGTTAGCTCAATGATGTGTAAGAATTTTGAGGTTATTGTACCTAAACAAAAGCATATTTAAATAAACTACATATGACTATGTAATAATGGTATAGTATTGTAATGAAAAATTTATAGTATTTTATATATAAATAAAAAAAAACTATAAAATTTTAAGTTTTCTGTTGTGTTCTATTAAATTGCTTCTATTAGTATAGTATTAAATCAGTAAGTAATTATACATGAAAATAACATATTATTCAATATTTTTATAGAAAATTCTGAATCTATTTTAAAGTTCCTTCAAAGTATACAAAAAACTTTTACATTAGAAAAATTGAATCAATTTTTATTAAGATAACTTCCAACAAAAATAGATTTAAATGTTAAACGGTATATTAAATTTCAATCACTCTTTACAATCAGATAACATCAAAAAGCTTAATTCTTTAATTCTTCTTCAATGTATTTATTTTTGTTATTACAGTAATAACACTAATACAGTCTCAGAATATTCTGAATATCTTAATGCAATCTGATATTTGCATAATGATATAATACATGGTAAAATAATTTTATTTATACTCAATGTTATACGAATAAACAGATTACATCATATCTTCTTTAGTTAATTATTATAGTATAACAGCAATAATATAGTATTTTATATCTAAATAAAAAAAAAATTATAGTATAGTAGATATGCTACATACCCCAATGTTTAATTAACAATTTATCTTTATTATTCCTATAATAACAGAGACAAAGTCTCAAGATGTACAGAATTTTTGAATGTAATTTTATGTTTGCATGAATTTCTAGATAGAACAATTTTTTGTTCGTATTCATGATTACCGACTAGAATGAATTCTTCGTTAAAGGAGGGTTAATGCTAACCTTCATGTTGAAAATCGAGCATGAAGAAACCTATGTAAAAGTAAAAGGATAGAATAAGGAGAAAGAAGGGTGGTGTTTGTTCTTATCCAGTAGAACGGACAATAGCATCACCGCCAAGTGTAGCGGACAAACAAATAGCCAATTAAAATTCCGGTTGCACGACGAACATACTTGTATCAGCTGCAGTATTACTACCGACCATTGTGCACCGGAGGCATGCACTAGTCGATGTCTGGATCGGTTGACTGCAACTCCTACGAGAAGATCGGTTGCTTACGACCAACCTTGTTGAACTATCTTTGTTGTCTGTGAGCAACCGGAGATGCAACTCGTTTGCATCGTCGTTTGGCTAAATCGTACCTATCGACGAGACACTGTTATCGACCAATCTCTTCTACCTTTACCTATTTTCCGTTTCTTATTATTTACTGTTTTCATGTCTTTTTAGTTTTCTTTATTTTTTTCTTCGAATTAGATTGAAATGATTATATGTCTTTACAGTTTTTGATTACGATCTGATTCATTATTTAAATTGCTTCAAATTTTACTTTACAACTGTTAATAAACTTTTAAGGTTATGTTAGATAAATAGTAAACATTTAAGGAATATAATTTAATCAAATTTTAATAAAAAAAATTTAAGGTTATGTAAGACACATAGTACAAGTTTAAGAAATATAATTTAATCGAATTTAACATTTTTATTATGAGAATAAGTCATTTTAGGGACTTTCATAAAAGTTAGAGTAAATGACACTTAACAACGATCGTACAGACAATTATTTGGAAACATTCAATTAAATAAATAAAATTTGCATTGTTAACAGAGGCGGCTTGTGCGTAAACACTGTGGAACTGTAGCATTCCAAATTTTTCTTGATATATAAATATATTCATTAATGTATATATATTTGCATATATTTAATGTTATCATCAACAATTCTATAGAATTCTATTATTTTCTAAAAGAATAATACAAATCCGTCTGGTAATACTTAGGAGAGCGAAGGACATCAGAAAGATTGCATTTATCACAACGTCATATTGTTAAACGAGTAAGTATAAGCATATCATAATTAAATCTAAAATTAGCCTAACTCGGAATTATCTCACTAAGTTCTAGAATAGTTTAGACACAGGTTTTGCTAAAAAAAAAACAGAAGAAATTGATTTTCTTAAAAATAATTTTGAATAATCGTATAATTTTAATAATAAATAACGATACTTTTTCATATTTAATTTTAATTTTTTTTGTTTTGACCATAATTTTAATATTTTACCCAAACATGTAGGAGAATATGGCAGAATACCTATCAGTTAAAATAAAACGTTAAAACTTGTAAATTTTTGAATATAATTCGGTAATTCGATAAACAGAATTGTTAAAATTATTATACAGGGTGGTAAAGAAAAAGAGTTAAATTTTTTGAGAGTTTATAATACTCATCGAGACGAGTAAAAAATATCTCATTAACATGAATACTAAAATTAACCCTTTTGATGTGAATTAACCTTCATTATTTATAAGCGTTTGATAACATATTTCGTATATAATCGAATACTTCTGTGTAAATTCACTTTATTACAAATAGACTCGTTTACGAAATTAAATGTTCATAAATAATAAAAGTTAATTTATATCGAAAAGATTGGTTTTACGATTCATATTAATTAAACATTCCTTATTCCATTTGATAAGTACTATAAGCCCTTAAAATATCAGACTATTTTTTTGACCACCTTGTATGGAGAATAAATTCCAGTATCATTCAGTAGCTGGTTTTAGACATTTCTTATTTAATTGCTTGTTTCGAATACTAGAATTCTTGTTCGCACCAAAATCATTGTCTTTTGTTGATATCTAGACATGTGTGTTGATAAAAAAATAAAAAAAAACACATTTAAACAATATCACTCTAAAAAGCAATTTGATATTTTAATTTAAATTTATCTCAAACATAAAGATACAATTATTAAATAATATTTATAATAACGCTGAGAAAATTAAAAACAAATAAGAACATCGAAATAAATAGAAAAATAAATAGAAACATGGAATAAGTATTAATAATTAATACTTACGGTCGAAAATATCTTCGCAGAAAATTAGATGGAAATGATCAGAAAATGAAAAAAAAGAACTTTCTAACATGCTGCGAACGGGATGAAAAAACAAACGAGCAATAAATCACGCGTCGAATTAGTTCTTTTCAGCTCGAAAATCATGTTTGTACACGCAGTAGTTTTAAAATTGTTAGACTGACAGGAATTATCTACTATACCTGTATCCACAGTAGTTATACGTATTTTAAAGGTTGCAACTAATAAACATCGTTTTATCAAAAATAAATATAATTCTACATGCACATGCAGAAAATATAAATGAAACAAACAAAATCATAAACCGTTAAACGTTTCTATAAATTAATGAAATTAACGATGAAACCAAATGATCAACAGAAATCTATAATACCATCTCACCCTTTCCTCTAATTAAATAATATATTTAATAAAACAATCGGAGAAATGAAAAATTGAGAAATGTATCAACTCGCTCAGGTATCATCTGATATTAAAGTATTATACAATTAGTTAATGAATCATTTCTTTTCACCGAGAGGTGTCGTTTTCTTTTTTTCACACGTGATTCCTGCTGGACGGTAGTAGGACCCACCAAAAGGTTCGTTCGGACGCGCATTCAATTTTAACGTTAATAATCAGTTAAAAAACAAAAGCAACAGAGGACCTTAAACGCAGCCATTTATCAATATCGATCGATATTGCGAATGCGGCTTAACGACGGTAAGATAACATCGTACCTTCCATGCATATCCACTTCGGAGTTATTGAATCGCGTCAAATAATATACGAGCCAATAATGTATGAATAGTCCTGCAATTATGGCTCGGCGATCTTATCTAAGGGTCCGTTATAATTTAGTAATCGCTCATTCTCACCGCACGCAAGCGTACGAGGAAAAATATTATCGAAGGAATAATACATTCACCTTTTTAAAAGATATAAACTCTGTTTCAAACTTATGGACATAGCATCGTATATTCCACCCTCGAATTATTTCTCTTCCCTTCATTATCAACTTTAACGTTCTCACGAATATACATGTTACCGGTAAAGCTCGAAAGCTGTTAATGTGTACATTACCTTGTTAATCTGCAGATTAACTGATTTGATCCGTTAACGTGCTGAATCAAGAGTTTTCCGCATTTTACGTAGGTAATGTGCACATTGACTGATTTCGTGTCGTTAAAGTATCGTTAAAGAAGGTGTTCCTGCTGTAGAAATATCTTTACGTCAAACCGTAATAAAACAATAACTTGGTACTGGCCAAGATTTCAGAAAATGTGACTGCAAATCTAAATGTCGTAAAAACCAATTGCTATGAAATTCAAAGTGTCATCAATCTTTAGATTGCACTAATAAATACGCATAATTTTATCATATGTTCTGTAAATTCATTTCTTTCATTGTAATGATATTTTAAATCGTTTTATTCTTTCTATTACAATTTTTTAATTGATTGATTATTGATTCCATCAACTAATTTGTTGATTGTTTGATTTTATTAACTTGATTTTTGAAATACCGAAAAATAAATAAATAATAGTTCGTTATTTTAAGCGTACAGAAACGTTGCTGTTGTTTCAGTAAAGATCTTATTTTCACTTTAACGAGTGCCTAGTAAGTAATATGCAAATTATCTAGAGGATTTGGGCAATGAAACTATTTTCGGCACTTTAATGGATCACCCTAATTAATCTGTACATTACCTAGATAATCTGTAAAATAAATGATTTCTATACTTTAGCGGTAACATATACATTTCTGTCTGTAAATATATACGACTAAAAATAGACTAATTAAACCATTAAATAGAGAAATTCTATCTCGTGATTAGATAACCCTTGTTTATAAGGCATACAAACGAAGAAACAAATATTTTTTTTCTCTGAATTTGCAACAGTAGATTTACAACATAGATAGAATAAAGTCAGATTTTTTTCCTCCCACTCTCTATGCTCTAAACACACCCCATTGAATCAAATTTTATAGATTGACCTAAAATTGTTAATAACAATGTATACACAGTTTTAAGTTTTTATAGTTTATTTTATTTGCAATAGCTTGAGATCACTACCCCCCCCCCACCACCCCCTACCATAATCGTGTTATAAACACAGCAAATTAAAGCAAATTTTTTAGATTCGTTAAAACCTTCTTGATATTCTATAAATTCTATAGGTCTTGAATTTGTTTGTATCATTTGCCGAACAATAATTAAAAAAGAAAAGATAAGAAAATGGTGCGAAATATTCGAGCAATAGGAGCCCTGGACGTGCCATTATTTTAATATAAAATATAAATGTTAAAAAAAGATTTTCGTTATCTCAAAAAATATCACAAAGATAATCTGTTACAATTTTTTCGCTTCTTCTAATTCGAAAGTCTTATTAAAAATATCTATTCTCCAATCTCTACCTTTTATTATTTTCTTTTATACATTGACTATCACAAACCCATACATTTTATCCTCCTAATTGTCGAACTTCTCTCCTGTTTCTCATTTTTTATCTCAACCGATTTAACGAGTCCCTCGTGTATACTGAAATATAAGAGCCGATAAGGGTCTATCTATCTCGGCGTATAAATTAATTGAAATTAAGACGAACTACCATTCTCGATAATCATCAAGACATTTCGATACAACGTTCGTTGATTTTAATGATCGTTAAACGACGACTCTTAACCCTATTCGATCGTTTTCGATAAAAGATAATCGACACTACGATACAATTTTTCTTTTCTTTTACGGCTCTTTAGTTTCACGCTCAAGCAATCTTTGCGTCGATTCTTATTACGCTTATCGTCGATTAAAATTACGATTTATATAGAGATACATAGTTATATATGTTTATAAATATATATACAAAGTGTACCAAATTAATTTTATTTAACTTGAAATATTTCCATCATTCGAAATTCTTAAGAAAATGTTGCACACCATTTGAAGATTATTCTTCATTTTTTATGACACATTTTCAGAAGAATTTTACTTCTTTCGAAAGATAGGTCATTTTTTATTTTATAACGAAAATTCTTAACAAAAAAAATTACACTATTTCAAAATCATGTTCGATGTTATGAAAAGAACGCTTAGAAAATAGTTAAAGCAATTGAAAAGTTGGCTTTGATATGTTGGAAAAAATTCTTAAGCTAATTTTTAAACCATTTTACAATTATTTTTTATAAAAAAATATTTCTAAGGAAAAGTTAAAATTTATTACGAACACTTGTAGAGGTAAACAGAATTTGTTTTTAAAATTATTTTTGACAATAAATTAGATTGAGATTTACGATAAAATCAACAATAAAATCGATCATTATTTGTTTTATTTGTATTTTTAAATTTTTAGTTAATCAAATTTCTACAAATCATGCATATTATTCTCTGTTGAAATTTAAGATTATTTTTCTGCAAGATTTCAAGATCATTGATATTTTTTTTAAGCAGAATCTTATGATTTTTTTGCGTATATAATTTTCTTCTGTCATTACGGATAACAAAAAATTAGAGTAACATATTTTTAAATGTTGTAATAAATTTAAGAGGTATTTGGAAAAATATTTAATTACTACTCATTTGTAACAAGTGGATTTTTATGAAAACTTGAATAAAATCTTAGCAAAAAAATATGTAGAGTTCAAAACGAATTAAATGTCTATGATAATATTTTTTTCATAAGAGCAGTGACGCATTGCATGAGTATTAGTGAAAAAAATAATATATATGCATATGCATTTATAAATAAAATATGATTGTAAATATATAGTCCAATTTGAGTCTTTCATTTATAATTCTATTTATTTATTTATTAAGCAATGAATAAAGTATAGAAATTTTGAATGAAAAATATTGATAATTCAGAACATAACCTTATTTGATAATAATGTAAATTTTCAGTAGGTATATACATATATAAGAGTAAGTCAATATACAATATATAAAGCAATAAACAAAGTATAGAATATATTACTAAAAAATATTAAAAATTTAAAACAATATTTTATGTAATAAAAATATACTGATTCCAAAATAATTATAAATAAATATATAAATATGTAATTTACACATGGGATGCAAGTGTAATGTGTAGGATAGTGAACAATATATTTTCTTTTATTTAGAAATGAATAATATAAATTTTATGCGTTTTTACTGCATTTTTTACAAATCACCATATTTTTACAAATTCATTTAACCGCGCGTGGTAGGTTTAGTATTAATAAAGCTAGTGTGTTGATAGACGATGATATTATAAAAGTAACGAAACACGATAACGAACCGGATTGACGAGACGATATAACAGAGATATTTAACATAAATGTTTTCAATAATTTTGAAAGTATAAAGTAGCGATACGACCCGTTGAATATGGAAAACTGAAAACGGAAATACGAGAAATTGTCGATAATTACGAACCGAGACCAGTTAAGAGCGTTAATATATATAAAGACACAGCTAACAATAATAAAATATGATACACCTGTGTATTAGCCTCCTTGTAGATTAGTACCAGCACAGCATGAGATAGTAAACCAACAGATAAAAGTATGGAAGCGAAAGGGAAGTGTATCCGAGTATGCGAGTCCATTAGTCTAGTGTTATTTCAAGAAAATAATTTTGAAATTGCTAAAGCGATTGCATCATATCATTTAAGAAAAAGATAATCCAACAAAATATTAGTATTAATATCATTTTATTCACTTTTGTTAATAACTTGTGTAAAAATGTATTTATTTTAGATGTACAAATATTCTTGCGATACTAAAATTAAGAATTATTTCCTATTAGCGTTAAACCTATGTTTCTGACAATTATTAAAAATATAACTACTACTTTGTTCAATAAATAAGAATTTCTTAACTCGACTCTAAATAAATATACAAAGCAATCATATTTAAAAAAAGTAAGATATTTGAATATTAAAGTGAGAAATTGTATACTCAATAATAAGTTTAATGTAACAGTATATTCAATGGTAGCAAAATTTAATTACATACCCAAATGCAGCACAACTATATGGTATATTCTATAATAAAGACAATCTAATTATATTCCAAATAGTAGCCTAACCATATAATATATCCAATAATATTAAATATACATCCCAATTAATATATAATATTTAATAGTAGATGCAGTTCAATGATATATCCAATAGTAAATATAATCTAATAAAATATATCCACAATAATAAGTTACACTCAATATAATATACCCAATAGTAAACAGGATTGGATAGTATAGACAGCATGAATAGTAGACATCAATATTATATATCCAATATAATTTCTTAACTCAAAAGTGTATCAAATGGTAGATGAAACTCTATAATATACTCAATGATACAAACACACAATCCAATATAATATATCCAATAGTAGCCTAATCCAATAGAATACTGAATAGTAAATGCAACCCAATACACAATAATAAGATTCAAGCTAATACAGTATATCCAATTGTAAATGCAACTCAATATAACATATATAATTGTAAATGCAACTTAGTATAGTATATCCAATAGTAAATTCATCTTAACAGTATATTCAATGATAGAAACAATCCAATACAGTATATGCAGTAATAAATGAATCTTATTATATATATCCAATAGTAACCTAACCTAAAGGTATACAGAATAGTAAATGCAACTCAATAGTAAATGTATCCCAATATAGAATAAGCAATATTACATACAATCCAATAACATATTCAATATTCAAAAATAACTTTTAGGAAACGTTCTTTTTGTCATTAAATTTACTGGTTTAACTAATGTAGTTGTTCAAAGTGCTGTTTTACATAATATCAAAAAAAAAACGAATACGTTATAAATAATAAAATAAATTAGTACACCCCGTGTATATCTTCAAACATGATTTCATTCTTTAATTACTCTTGCTCTAGAAAGGCGAGGAGTAAAATAACACGATAGAGCGTGGAAATCAGCTAACAGGTCATTCCCATTTTGAAAATAACATATATTAGAGACGTTGTGCATGTATAAATGTTAGTGTGTATAAATCCGCATGCATGGGTATATATATATATATATATTTATATGAGTAAAAATCTATGTATATATATGTGAGGCAACCCACAGCGTTGTACCTGCAGCTCCCGAGGCGACTACCTGCGGCTAATTTACAGCGAACCGAGCGGATAACTTCCATCGTTATTCTCATCCCGCTTAAGGTTTTCCACTCTTCTCTTAAGTTCTTAGTCTTTCTTACTTAAACGTCCTCTCTTCGTCTTTCTCGCACCGGCAAAGATCATGGAAAAAGTAGTAACCTCATGCTATTGTGCGTGGGCGATCTGAAACTACGTTCCTTGGTTATCTTCTCTTTCAGTTTACTAAGAAATTGCACTTTACCGTTTGCTTCCGAAAAAATTGATGGCGTTTAGGGAAATTGATGTTAGTAGTCTACGTACTTTGGAATGATGAAGGAATAATAATAATAATGTTTAATAACATGATTTAGTGGTAATCGTAAAACACATATAATCATGTATGTGCGTATTTGATTAGCCAATAAATTGTAGTTTATTAGTAATATATAATGTAAATAAATAAAATGATATATAATAATTATATTATTGCAAATTTTTTAATATTTTAATTTAAATAAATAACAATCAATTTCATTGGTATTGTTATAATGAAATAATGTTTACTATTTTATATTTAAATAAATAACTCTATAGTATTCATTTTTTATATTGAAAATCTTATCATTACTGATATATTAACCGAACGCATACAAGTATCAATTATAAAATAAATAATTAATTTAATATTATTATAATAAATACAGCTAATTACTAAAAAACTATTACTAACACATTTAGCAATAATTATACAAGATTCAATATTTGGATGGGTAAGCTTAGTGCTCTGTTCATTCGTTCATAAAATCTGTTATAACCTATTTCAATTTCATTTATTTATAACTTTGTAATAAATCATTTTTAAACGAACTTTAAATAACATTTTATTTTTATTTGCACTTGTAGAATGTGTTCTTACAATTTGATTGGTAAATCCCTACGTCTACATAAAAATAATAGCAATCTCTTAAAACACTAATAATTATAATTACTATAGTATTATCATTTGTAATTTCAGATTTGTTCAATCAAACGAGATGGAAAACAATAATAAAAAAGAAAACAACATGGCTAACAACAAGACCAATTCAAAAGCTCAAGATGATAGTGAATGTGACGATGTAAATGATACTCATGAGTAAACCCTCAATACACCATAATATTCGTTCATCCCCTTTTATTGATTATTTCGTTGTAGGTCGACCAAATACCAATTACAACAACCAGTACAAAAAATGCTTTAATAACGACCATGCTTGGCCCATGTGAAGTGTATCCCCATCGCGTAAAAGTATCTATCGTTGGGGTTGGAAAGATTGGAATGGCATGTGCAATCGCAATTCTCATGAGGGTTAGTATACCCTATTAAATTGAACGCCCTACTTGTGAACACTCGATAGCAACGTTTTACCACATTTGGTTTACAGAGAATTGCGAGCGAGGTCTGTTTATTCGACAAAGATGAGAATAGGGCTAAAGCTGAGGCTGAAGATATTCGTCACGCTGGGATTTTTCTAGGAAACCCTCTAGTGACCGGTACTTCAGGTAGGATTTCTTTGATTATCATAACAATTAAGGCACCGTTTCTAATTTTGAAACTAAATCTATTTTAACACTAATTGTAAATTTAAACTAGAAATATTTCAAATATTTATAAAATAGTTTCCGTTAATTATCCTTGATAATTGAAAAACATGTCTTTTAGAAAGATAAAGGGTACACTTTAAAACAATATTTACAATATTTTTAGACGAAACCTTATTAATGTTAAGAATTATTTTTAAAAATAAAATTTTATTATTTTGTTTTTTAATTCTTTTTTCAGTAACAAAACTATTTCGTATGCATACCTAATAAATCCATAAAAATGTATTTCCTTTTATCCTGAAAAAAAAAATAAAAATAAGTAAAATAATATAGTAAACTTCTACGTATACATAAATCGACATATTATGAGTCACCGAAAATTTCTCACGTAGCGTCACAGATTAAATCATATATCAAAATACGAATTCCCAAAAGTACATATTTCCTAAATGACTCAGAGATCATAGTCTTAGAGCTATCTAACATTAGTCACGAACTAAATTCACCTAAATCTATAAAGAAGAATAACTGATCAAAGAAAAATTGACTACCTTTATCACGGCTCGTTGATCATCATCATCATCATCATCATCATACGAACAATCTACGTATATAAAACGTACGATCTATAGAACGTTCTATCTGATCCAAGAGACAGAAGAACAAATTCCCGAAATTTTAGATTGATTTGTCCCGACTGATGAGGCCCGGCGTGCGTCGCGATCATCGTACCCGATCGGATGCCCATTTTAAAAGATGACCCGTCGCATTGGCTTCTACTCGTCATGGGGACCCCTGTCAACGTGCACTGGCTCAGAAACGATGCTCGTTGAAGAGGGGAAAGGGCTATGGGGAATGGTAGGGGGAATGAATTTTGGGTTGTGGAAGCGAGTTTCAAGATCCGGATCCTCTCTCCGAGCCTGTCCCTTTAATCTCGGTTCTCATCTACATTGCCGCTTGCTTACACGCGGCACAAACCCCCTGACGACGGCAAAGCGTTACACTCGAGCTTTCCACGGACAAGCTCGTAAATTTCATACTACTCTTATTTATCTACCTCAGGATCGACATCACGATATGTTTTTAGGATTTCTCTTTATGGGATTCTTCTTTCCTTGTCTTTCTTTCTCTACTGTCTCTCTTGGGTCCTTTTTTTTGTATTCTTTTTTATTTCATTTTATTTTTGGTAGTTCGTAGAGTTCGTCTGTGTATGCGGTTGAAAAACGGGACGGACACGTTTTATTGTGACTCTTTTTTGAATTTTAGCATCTCCTCGTGTAACCACGATTTGTTGGCTTTCATTCGAATTTATAATAAGATCTAACGTAAGTTTTTTATTTGGATGGGAATGGGTTTAGATTTGAGGTTAGGAAATTATAATATAAATACTTTGATGAGGCCTGTTTAGTCTAGGAAAAAAATATTGTTAAATATTTAGAGCTAATTTACTACTTCGTATAAAATTTATTATGATTTCAAGGATGAAGGTAAACAAAAAATAAGTATTTTGATAAATTATTAGAATAAAAAGAAATTAATAAGAAATTATTAACAAAGGTAATATTTTATTATAAAAATGAGTTACGATTTGAAGCATAAACGGGTTTCTATGCTTAGAAATTTTTTATTTAAAAAATATATCAGAAAATGAACACACACAGTTTAAAATATAGAATCAATTCTATTTTGTAAGGAATGAATTTAAATTTGTAGTATGGAAGCCACAAAAATGCGTACTTCGAAAAGTCTCTGTGTAGTTCCATGAAATAGTATTCCAAAATTTCTAATAACTGTATTAATATTGAGCTGTATAATATTAATTTCTGTAGCTGTTTTAATATTGAGTTAAATTATAATTAAGAGATCGTTTTATTTTTTTCTAATATTGTTAATTTTATTACAAACCCTTATTTATTAATTTGAACATATAGCTTGCTTATTAAAGAAAAAAATAAAACAATTACTTAGAAAAATGATAAGTTAGAAATATAATCTCCTTTGATTTAATGATATTGAGTAATAC
The DNA here is from genome assembly GCF_010416935.1 of Polistes fuscatus. Lineage (NCBI taxonomy): Eukaryota > Metazoa > Arthropoda > Insecta > Hymenoptera > Vespidae > Polistes > Polistes fuscatus. The sequence continues at coordinate 531,841 of NW_025113086.1, read as the reverse complement.
ACGGTACAATACATAATGGCACTTCGCAATATATAGAAAATTTTTATTTGATCCTCCTATCAAAATCAATTTATATATAAAATCCCATTTTTATTTGGGGATCTTATTAGTCGACAAAAATTTGAATTACTTTCGTTGCTATTAAATTTTAATGATTATTATAAATTCCAAAAGGGAAATATAACAGATATAATAAAACTTAAAATTTATTTTCCAAAGAACGAATGTTGATTTGAATAAAAAAAAAATATAAACCCGAAACATGGATACTTCAACGAATCTTGTTAGTTCCGGAAGAAAAGAACTTATTCGAGTAGAGTAGTTTGTCGACACGCTGAGATCTTGTTTTTACGTAACAATTACCGCAAAGAAATGTAATGCGACGACCTTTTTTTACGTCCTTGCTGTATTATCTGTAACAACATCGGTCTCAAAAAACTTCCTTTCGGGAAGAAGATACAAACTACCGTTATTTAAAGTAACTTCGTCATTTTTATGAATGTGTTAACACGTATGTGTATTTTTCTTCTCGAACATTCGTGCTGGAATCGTCCACTTGGCACGTCTTTATCGATGGATCTTACCAAGAAAGAATTTTTAAAGGAAAGATTTTCTGATCTTTTCAAGCATATTGTATTCTGCCTGTTTTCCAAGAGACCAATGATCGTGCGATTGAATAAGACGTTTCGAAAAAAGACATTTCCATGAAAGATTGTTAGATTTTAACTATTCGTTCCTATTTTAATTTATATTTCAATGAATAACCAACAATGTGACATCATTTTTACGATCAGCGGACTTTAACTGGAAAATCATTCGTGATTCATGATTTCCTGACTTGTGTATATTTATATATATATATATTAATTATATCATTATTTATTTTTATCTACATATTTATTGATTGGATTGATCAATAAGTGAAACATAGACATTTTTAATAAAAAATATTAAAAGTTCTGAACATAATTCCGTCCAATTGAAAAGTATTGATTTTTAAATAATCATATATATAAGTAAATAAATATTTAATATATATTTAAATATTAGGTTGATGAGCGGATTGATAAATAATATCAGAGTTTTTAATATTTTATATTTCAATAAATGACAATATAGAATTACTATTATATATGTATTGAAAAAGCAAATACTAATTATTAATCATTCAAAATGTATACTCAGTAGTATAATAAGTCTGATTAAAATAAATATAAATAAATACAAATAAATAAAATAATATATAGAAAGCATTTACAACGCAATAATTGCAAAATCCAATAATATATCCAATAATAACAATAACAATTAAATAATATACGGAATAATAAACGCAACGAAATACAGTACAGTATCCAATAATAAGATGCAATGTATAGTATATATAATATAGTATATCCAATTGTATAATAAATCCCAATAATATACCCAATGGTAGAAGTAATAAAATCTAGTATCTAATCAGAGATTAATCCAATAATATAACCAATTGTAAAAGTAATCTAACTAATATTCGACAGTAACATAACCTTATAATATACTCAATAGTAAATATAACCTAATATAGTATATTATATCTAATAGTGTGAATTCAACTTAATATAATATACCCAATAATAAATGCAATCCAATGAAATATATTCATATATTATTATCAATAATAAACAATGAAACTCGTTAATTATATCCAATATACACATATACACATATGTATATTACGCAATACTAATTAAAAATTCAATCCTTTTTTTGCAGACGTAAGCATGCTGCAAAAATCTGCTGTTGTGATTATAGCCACTCCAGAAAAACATTCAAACGAAGAACCAAACGTGAAAGATAACTTGGAGATTTTTAAAAAGATCATACCACCAATAACGAAATTCGTTTGCAATGCAGTTTTATTAGTAGTGACAGAACCAATTGATGTTATGTCTTACATTGCCTTCAAACTTTCCAAATTTCCTCCAAATCGTGTACTTGGTGCTGGAACACTTGTTGACAGTGCCAGATTTCAAGATAAAATTAGCCAAAAAATTGGAGTAGCACGGTCTTCTGTTAACTGTATGAGTATTGGTGCACATGGAAACACGTCTGGTATATCACTTTAAAGCATAATTTATAATTTATTTCGTACTCTAGTAATATACTAGATTTTGTGTTTAATACACTTATTGACTTATTGCATTATGATCATTTCTAACATGATACTTAATTGTAATGATTATAATTAATCACAGTAATAATTGATTAATTAGCAACAATTTTGTTATAGCATAGCTTTAAATTAAATGCTAATTTAATTAATACAAGAATCAATTTCAAATAATTTTGCAATCAATTTTTTTATATCAATGGTCAAATATTAAAATTAGAAACAGAATATATAATAATGAATAGAAAATTAACAAAGATTAAATTTTGAGATAACAATGATAAAATTAAAAATAAATTATAAACAAAGATAAAATCTCTACCATTCTTCCAATAAACAAAAATAATAATTATAGTGTAACAAATTGAAACAATGACGTATCTATTTATAAATAAACACAACATTTTATTATAGTTCCAGTTTGGTCAAGCATTAATGTAGCAGGTTTACAATTACGAGATATAAATCCTCGAATGGGTGATAAAAATGATCCTGAAAAGTGGTACGAAGTTACAGAATCAGTTCATCAAAGGTATTCATTTTTCTGTCTCACACTAATTACATACTCAAATTAACTGCGAAAGTATGATATTTATTGTATTTATTTATACTAACTCTAAAAATACTACATCTATTTACTTGTACTAAAAACAAAATTATTACATTTACCAACCTAAGCTAACTGCAGAAGTATTATTTCCCTACTCATATTAATTACAAACATACTGCATCCATTGATTGTAGGCAAGCAATACTATGCTTCCTCATATTAATTACATAAATATTACATTACCTCACTGTTACTAATATAAATACACATACAACATCAAGTTATATTTATAAATATTCACCAGTTTTATCATAAAAATAAAAATAAAAATTATTACAATTTACTTACTCATATTAACTAATTATAAGTACACATATTAATAACTTCAAATCATATATATAATATATATATATATCAATTCCATTATAAAAACTAAAAAAAAAATGGTCTTTTCAGTGATGCAGTATTAAACCAAATGAAAGGTGACAAGGGTCCAAATTGTTGGGCTACCGGTATTTGCACAGCAGAAATCGTTGATGCAATAATCAGAAACACAAAAGTCGTTTTACCAGTTTCTACGCATATACAAGTAAGAAAAAATAAACAAATCCTATTAAAAATATATCCTTATTAGCAAATAACTATTTAAAAAATATAAACATTTGTAGAGTTGTATAGACAAAGATGTTTACATGTCAGTACCCTGTGTGATTGGCCGAGAAGGTGTTCATTGTACAGTACGACAAAAATTAACTGATCAAGAAAAACTTGAAGTTCAAGCATGTGCTGATAGTATTAGAAACACATTACGTGAATACGGTGTTCTACAGGAAGTTAGTGAAGACGTTGAGAAGTAGAATAGATACAGGAAAACTTCTACAAGACCATGAATCACCGGAAATTGTTGAACTCGTGAAACGATCAAGCTGTGATATAAATGTCAGAAAAAGAAAGAACAAAAAAATAGAAAGTAACGTTAGAGAAGTTGGTAACCGGTTTTCTTACGTTCGTATATTTGATTGGTAGGGTACATGATAGTAGTCAAACTATACTTTTTAATAAACTGTATTACCAAACGAGTTAAATTATCTAAGGAAAGTCACACTTACCAAGAGTTTCTGCTTCATATTTACGAGATAAGAAAAATTTCGTTCGTTGTTAACTCGGTGAAGCGAAGCGAGAATTACGAAAGAATCCTATAAAGAAATGTTGTTGACTTTAAGGATAACGTTCCTGATGCAGTTGCAGTCATGGAATCAAGTTATTTTATAAAATATTCATATTCAAATTAGATATGTCAACAATCATCATATATTCTCAATTTTCACAACCTATACACAATATATTTATATGTATATTCAAATATACAGGGTGAGTCAATAAAAACTACTATTTAAAATAACTCGTTAATTATTAATTTTTACAACAAAATTATTTATCTATTATTTATGAAATCAATCAAGGCTTATGGATGAAAAAGAAATTTGAACTTGTATAATAAATTCCATTTAGATTTGTATGAAAAACCAAATTATACGTTATAAAAATTCATAAATAATTTTGAATTGAAACAATTGATTATATAAAAATTGCTATATTTTAGAGTATTATAAAATATATCACAAAAATGATATATAGAACGAAAATGATCAAAAGTGTGTTAAAATATTTGAAATACTATGTTGTTATAGCGTGAACTGCATGCAGCTGGAGGTTTTGAATTTTTTCTTATTTTTTATAGAAACTTCAACGTTTCGTATTATACGTATTGCATGTGCAACTGTATATGCATACAAAAAAAAAACTTCTCCCCCGCAAAAAGTATCATCGATCGGTTATAAGAAAGAGTGCGTGCCATCGGCAGCTGCAACATCGCACAGGTGGGACCCGTTGTTTTCGAAAACATTATGGAAACTTAATTTCCATATGTCTTGCTATTTTTAAAATATCTTCCACGATCAATAGCTATCGATTACCTCATCCCCCTTTCCAACCCTTATTATAAATTATAATAAATTATCATATAAAAATCCTAATATAAATTATAATAAATTAATAACGAGTTTCTTTATAGAGGATATTCTAGAATAAGAGGAAAATATTTTATGACAGACTATAGCATGTCATGACAATAAGAAATAATTCAATAAGTATCACTGGAATTTATTGTTAATTATATAGTGAAGGACCAAAAGTATTCGTACAGTAAGTAAATGAAAAGATAAAGATCTGTATTTTCTTCATTATTAACTGTAAAATAATATATATGTTTGCATATTACGCACTAACATTAATAATTAGTAATATAAATAAACAAAAGTTAAATATAGTATTTTGTAACTTAGAAGATTTATTGTTGTTGCATTTTTTTGTTGAGCCTTTCTTGTTCAGTAGTATGATCACTGAACTGGATTATTTTTCGGGCCAATCTCCAGTATCCTATATTCTAAGACAATTAGTATGAAATTTTTTCACTTCAAAATAACCCATTTCCTTTATAATTTCAATAAGTATTTTATCTACACCTACTACTTTATGATATTTTAGATGTTTAATTGCAGACCTTATTTCATCTTTCAGGGTAGCAAGTTCCCGATGAGGTGGTCAAGAGAATGCTGTTATGTTTGTTGTATGAGGATCAGTAAACAGCGAGTTTTTTTTAAGTGTTAACAATGTCTTTGATCTATGTAACTGTTCCTCCAATAGCATTTTCGATAGCCTAGGTTTTTGTTTTAAACTGATGTGTAAGCAATTTTATGTTAACTTCTTGTAGATGATTTCTGATTTTTTCGAGTGATATTCTAAATCCTCACAGATATTATGCTACCAAGCGTACTGCACGTTAGAAATCGCTAAAAGAATGTTTATGATTAAAGTTCCTAAAAAATAAATCAAGTATTGTGAAATATAATACGAAGTTAGTAATATTTAGGGAAAAACAATGAAAGGAATTTAAATATGATATTAATTAGAAAAATGAGAAAAACTAATTGTCATTCTAATATTTATGGTAAGCGGTTCTTGCAATGGAATGTATAGCATATCAAATATGATATAAATTACACGTAAAGTAATATCCATTGCCAAGGTCTAACAACGAGGAGATAACCGCTTCGGAAAAGATCCAAATTTTTATTAAATATTAAATAAATTTTATTCGCCAGAAACACGCATTGACGTTTACACGTCGAAATCTAACAGAGAATTGACTAAAAAATAATGAAACCAAGTTTAAGAGAATCGTCTAAAAACATAAAATAAAAACATGTCCAAATTATTTTCTATTTAAAATACTTTAATAAGTATGTAATGCTAAAACAAGTACATATGTGTTTAAACAATCTGAAATATAAGGAGAAAGTGTATTAGAGTATTAAAATAATTGTTAATTAAGCGGTCTTTGGCTGGATTTTACTTGCAATGGAATGTATAGCATATTAAATATGTTAAACATTATACTGAAAGTAAAATACCATTGCCCGGGTCTAACCACGAGGAGGTAACCGCTTCCGAAGACCCAAATTTGAATAAATATTCACTATATTTGATTTGCCAGTAATACGAATCGATTTTAACTCGTCGAAGTCTAACTGAGAACTAATTAGAAAACAATATAAGTAATGGGAAAAATTTATGTTAACGAAAGAAAGTAAGTAAAGACAGTCATGTAGAAAAATCATAAATAATTAACGTATCCAAATTGTTTTCTATTCGAAGTACTTTAATAGGTATGTAATGTTAAAAACAATGTATATCCGTTGAAACTAATCTTAAATACAAGTAGAGTGTACTAGAATATTAAAATAATTGTTAATTAATCGATAGAAATGTATATTGTAATCGAAAAATATGGATGTACCTTTTGATGAACCTTTCTCTTCAAAATCTACTGTAAGACTGACACGTTGTCATATAAAAAAGTTTTTTCTATTCAATGTTGTTTACATGGCTTTCAGAAAGTTTTTTATGTATGTAACGAGAAAATTAATTGTAATAAATAGAAATTAAAATTATATATAAAATTCTGATTTTAGCATTATTTCAATTGTTATGTAATTGTTTAAACAAATGTATATTTGTTGTAACGTTCCTGTGTAGTGGAGACTTCGGAGGGGAAAATTATTATCGAAAAGAATATCACATCGAAATTATTTAATATTCAAAGTAAGTTAATAAGTATGTAATTCCTCTATACTAGTACATATATGTTAAAACTATCTGAAATATAAAAAGAGTGTATTAGAATATTAAAATAATTGTTAATTAATCGATAGAAATGTCTATTGTTGGTAAAAAGCTCGGAATATATGTTCTGTCAACCGTTTTCCTCGAAATTCACCTTGAAACTGGCACTTTCTCTTTTACAAAAATTCTTTTATTAAAAGTTGCTTATATGACTTTCCGAACGTCGCGCATGTGTATAAAGGGAATCATACACCTAATACATAAAATTTAAGATTGTAACGTTCTCATTTTAATATTCTTTTATTTTTTAGGTAATTATTTAACCGCTCCTGCGCATTGATGACTTCGAGGATAAAATTTTCCTGTAAAATAAGTAGAATGCATTATAGTACTAAACTAATTGTTAATTAATCGAAAGAAATGTATATATTTGCCTAAAAACACGAAGTATAAGTTTGACGTACCGTCTTCTTCGAAATCCAACGTTAGTCTGACTCATCGTTCTCTATGAAAATTAAATAAAATTCTTTTATTAAATGTTGTTTATATGATTTTCCTAAAGGTTACATTTGTATAACGGAAATAATATTCGCAATAGATGGAACTTAAGATAATAATTATTTTTATTTTAACGTTCTTTTAACGTTTACGTAATTGTTTAAACCAAATGTAGTTAACTTTTTCATACTTACCGTTCATATTTATATCTTTATTAATAGTACAATTTTCTAACAGCCCATTGGTTTCACAATAAAGGTAATTTATAAAGAAGGGAATTATTATAACTGTACTTTATAAAATTTATAAAAAAGAATTACAGAAAGCTAAAGTATATAATAATTATTTATTAAATACTTTTTTATGTCAGACTTTCGCTAATTGTAAGTTTAACAGAATAAATCTTTATAAAACATCTTACTGTATTTAAATCTGTAATTAATTAAATTATTAATGAGATCCCCCTGAAATTGATGCTGAAAAACTAAATACGGTTGATATTGTGTTATTTTAAATATTTATTTGAATATAAATTTTAAATATTAATTCATTCAAGAGTCCTTATTTTAAATATAAATTTTAAGGTTATCTATCGAATTATTCAGATAGTAGAATAAAAACATATACACAGATATATGTATATATTTTTATACGTATAAAGATCAAAATCGGTTTGAAAATATTTTAAATAGTTTCAAAGATAATCATCTGTTACAGTTTTCATTCAACAGTGGTCATAAATCCAAACAAAAAAGAAATAGTTTTCTAATCTCAAGATAAGATACCTCAGATAATCTTACGACAACACACTCGGGTCTAATTTCAAGTCGTAAATACAAAAGATACGAGTACAACGATATCTCGAAAGTTTTTCGTTGTTTTAACCTTTTAGTATCTTGTAACATTAAATAGTATTAAATTAATAATAATATCAAAAATTACAAGTGTCTAATCATGATTTAGATTTTATTTAGATTTTTCTATAATATCACGATATCGATAAAAAAACTTACAGTGAAGAAAGTAGCCTAACTTTCAATAAAAATGACTGAAGGAAAACGAAAATACGATACCAAAAACACAGCATCGTTCTTGTTAACTAAACGTGCAGATTATTTTCCAGACGATCATAGGGTTAAGATCGTTATCGTTGGTAGCGGTCACACTGGAGTTGCTACGGCCATTGCTATTCTATTTAAGGTATTTCATTTATAAAATAATTTCTATTTGACAGACACACACATATAATTTAAAAAATGTTGTTTCTAAAAATTATTCCTCAAAATATAAATTCTTAAAGCTCGTATAAAATTAAAATTAAACAATCTATAATATAATTTTATTTAAATCGTATATTGCTTTATATTATATTTTCTTTAAAAAAATAACAATATTTGTAAAAATAATTTAAACTAAAATTCATATGAAGGTAAAATTTAATTAATTTGCCTCGAAAATAAATAAAAAATAAATATTATTTATTATAAATTTAAAATCTAACAAACTATACAATATATTAAGTGTCAAAAAACGAGTTTTTCTTAAATTTATTTTTTAACGAAGATTTCAAGATCATTGGTATTTTTTTTTCATGAAAATCTATAATTTCTTTTTATATAAACTGATTTCTGATGTCATTTAAAATAAAAAAGTATTCAAGTACATTGTTGAAAAAATATTAGATTTGTGTATGGATATTCTTAACAAATTTTAAATAATTTACGCAATTGAAACAATAGATGTGTCTATATTTTTACTGAAGTTAGAAAATAATATTACAATTAGAGTGAAGAGACAAAAACTTTAAGATAAACTAAATATTTACGATCATATTTTTTTCTTACTATTTGATTCAACATATACATTATTGCAAAAGAATATATTTTTAATCTGGTAAAAATATCTTTTTGATAAAAATCTTTTTTATCGTCATATAACAAGCACTTTGAAATAGTGAAACTTGGTACTGAGTATGATTTTTATATAACACCAAGATGACAAAAATGTTTCAAGTGATAAAGTTAGGTTGTTTAACCGGTATCTAATCTTATATGAGTTTTGTTTTATAATTATAATTTAAATCAAGACCTATATAACGAAAAGACCGATCAATATTATTTAACGGCTCGCTAATGACTAGATATGCCATATACAGGGTGTCCTGTAACAAAAGGTAATTCTATAATATGTAGAATAGAAGGCTTTTTTTTCGAAAAAAAAATAAGTTTAAAAATTATCATGTACACATTAATTTGATTCAATTTCAATTCAACGGATTTTACTATTTTATTCTAGGATAATTCTGAGATCATTTTTGTGCTTCGTAATATGTTTATAAACATTTACAATATAATGATATTTCCGGTATCAGTTCTACTTTTATGCTTATCAAACAAGGGTTTTAAATTCCAATAATGAAATTCAGTTGAGTGCACAAGTACTCGATAAATTTTCAAACTTATTTTTCTCGAAAATCTAACCTTTAAATGAACAAATTTTATTCTATTGAGTGATATAATTAGTTCTCGTTGTTTACTAATAGAGGTCAGTAGTGCTATTTTAATATGGCCGAAAGTGACCGTTATGTATATAAAAGTACTATTAATAACTGTTACAATCATCAGTGTGTGACATTAGATCGAAATACAAATAACATAACTTTTTATTGCATCGAGGATGTCCAGTTTTGTACCAAAAAAAAACTAGTGTGTGTACTTATGTACGCACGTAAGAAGTTATACTTCTTTGGCGTACCAAAACGAGTATAAACCTCAATAACCTCAAAAATTACTTCAAAAAAATAACTTTACAAAAAAAAATGATAATAATAATAATTATTATTATTATTATTATTAATTTTCCTTGTTACTTTTTAATTTTCCTTGTTAATATTAATATTTTTAATCGATCGATATATTATATATATATGAGTCGTTTATTTTGAAAGTGGCCTAACTCCATTTTTCATTTTTTTCCGGTTACTCATGGTAACATGTACAGCTTCAAATTATCTATCAATAAAGCATTTAAGATTTTTTATATTCCGAGTAAATACGGTAATTCTGGACACATAAGTTTTCAGAGTTAGTTGAATAACTGAAACGTTTATTTTGAAAGTGGCCTAACTCCATTAGGAGTAGAGATTTTGGTGTGGTAGAAATGGCATTAAAAAAAATAATTTACTGTTTGTCCCCCGAGAGTATTACAATATTATCAAAAAGTGTCGGAAAGGTAATAACTTTATTGTACATGAAATGAGACAAGAAGATTTTGTATCAACAAAATTATTAGAAGACGCAATTTTTAAAAGGGTAAAGAATTCTAACGGAGAACCAATAAACTGGTTAAAAATATGTTGGATGCGTTTTGTCAAAAATGAATAAGATTTTCTATAAGACATCAATGAATGAGAACGAAAATTTGAAAGTCCTGAATTTAATACCACGTCGGAGTAGACCAAGAAAGTTCGAAAATATTGTATTGACATCACTGTATAAAAATATAAGACAAATTACAACCGCAAAATTCAAGGACATAATTGACTTATTAAGATATTTACCACCGAAACATCGTGATTTCTTTAAATCCCTTTCACATAAACAAAATGAAAAAAAATAAAAAATTTTTTTGTAATTTATGTTTGTAAAAAATGTTTCGAATCGCATAATTTATATTTTTAAAGTATTATAAAGATATGTAAAATGAAATAAGTATTGTTTTTTTCGCAATTTGAAGCATCTTAAATTATGTTGAATGGACTTCGGTTCCTTCAAATTTTATAACGAATCTGGTTGTTAATTTTGAAAGTGGCCTAACTCCATTCTTGGTAAGAAAACGCATATTATTCACTTAATAATTGCCATTATTTTAATAGGAACTGTAAATTTAACACCTTTAGATACACTTAAGCAACATAACTCATTGTTATTCTTTACGTATATTTTTAATTGCATTGAAACGAAAAACCTTTAAATATATTAATTTAAGGTTATATGGAGTTAGGCCACTTTCAAAATAAACGACTCATATATATATAAAAGAATAAAAAAAAAATATCAAAATATGGATATCTGTCCACACTAAATATAAGTGAGATATATCGAATTTTTTTATGCGTCAACGGCCATGGCGCGGTGATTGAACTACTTCCCGCTTGATCATTTAAAGTAAAGCAACGCTGAGTACGATTAGTACTTGGATGGCTAACCCGCTTGAGAAAAAAAGAGGAAGAATAAGAAAAGACAACTTCATGCCGTAAATTTGAAATCTCTTTGCCGCGCATCGTTAAATGCCGACAAACTTCGTGGTGTCGCTCGGAAGAAAATCACTCCCATCACATTTTCCCAGACGCGCCAAAAGAAGTATAACTTCAAAAAGAGCATCTTTGATAATCATTACTTTTCTATTTTCATCTCAAAAAATTTGTTGCTGAAACTTCATCGTTTACTAGCGGAGACTTATAAGAGCATGCTTTATCTGAAACAACTTGCAGAGATTTGTTTAGAAGATTTATAGATACAGATTTTGATGTGAATGACAAAGAACGTCCTGATCAGTCGGAAAAGTTTGAATACGATGAATTAAAGGTATTGTTGGAAGAAGATTCATGTCAAAAAATTCAAAGAGTTTTCGGAAACATTAAATATCGATAAGTCAAATCGTTAGCAAACGTTTAAAAAAACAATGGAAATTATTTAAATGTTAGGAATCTGGGTTCTAAATGAGTTAAAGGAGGGAAACATTGCGAAACGTTGACTCATTCCTGAATTGTTACTTCAAAAACGGAACTTGTTTTTGCATCAAACTGTGACTAGTGATGAAAAATAAACTTTTTATGACAATCCTAAGCAAAAGATATAGGTACGTCCCGTAGAGCCATCAACACCAACGCAACAACAGAATATCCATGAAAAGAAGGTCATGCTGTGCATTTGGTAGGATTAAATCGGTGTAGTGTATTATAAGCTGCTGCAAGCAGGTAGATTTGTATAGTCGTTCGATCATCGTTTCCTTTCTGAACTCCGCTTGAAAGCTGTTGAAATTGATTAGAAATGAACTGATGTAATCGAAACGTGAATATTCATAAATGATTCTAATAAACTAGAAAAAATTAAATGAGAGAGAAATAATCAAAGGAATAGAGAAATTATAACCATTTGACTTCTATGGACGCATATATGCGTTTGGTAAAAGTTGCCAGTAATGTTGCTTTGCGTATTGATTATTGTTTTTAGTCTTGTCACATAAAAATTATATAAGAAACAGAAACGTTAATTGATAAATACAATTTATTATTAGATTTAATTAATAATATCAATCAACGGAAACAGTCGCACTAATAATAAACTATTCAATCTCTACAAAACACTTCAGCTAAAAGTATTCAGCACTCAAAGGGTTAAAAGAGAGAGAGAGACAGAGAAAGTCGGAAGATTTCCAGGGAGTTTACCGCAACAAGTTGTACAATCTAAACGTAGACACAATGTGAATGAGACAGTGTTCTCGCCCACGTGTTGGCTTGCAACGTGATTCGTATTTGTTCAAGGTGGAATCATCGATAAGAAAAACGATAAAAGAAAAGATAAAGAATAAGAAGAACGAGAAGAATGAGAAAAAGGGGAAGAACAAGAAAAAGGAAAAGAAAAAATAGAAAACAAAGAAGAAGAAGAAATAGGAGAATAAAAATAAGAAGGAAAAGAAGGAGAAGAAGAAGAAGGAGAAGAAAATATAAAAAAAAATGAAGAAGGAGACAGAAAAAAGAATCAAAGTTAGTTCACGTTGGCGTGAATCTCACGAAAGATAACTTCAAGTCTTTGTCAACTACAAATAAAGAGCAAAGAACAAGGAACAAACTTCCCTTATACCACGTGTTTTTTGATACACCATCTCTTTCCAATTTCTTTATAGGATAATTCATAAATACATGTCAATATTTCCGGAAATAACTGTATATGTTATATAATAGATAAAAAATACAAATTTTAAGTTAGAGTAAAATAATTTTTGTAAATAAAATTGAAAAATCAAATAAAAAAAACGTTAACATTAAATACAATTAAATACAAGTAATACTTTTAGTACTAATATAAAATGTTTTAGATACAACTAATTATGACGATAATAATCGATTGATAACATAATCTATGATAAAATTGGATTCTACAGTATTATTACACAAATAACTATCCATTAAAGTATAGATATGTATTTGTGAATCAGCCTGTATATACGTGTATACGTTTGTACTATGCTCTCGGAAACAATAGTCGAAATTTAAATTATCTTTGCTTGGGAAAAATGTTTCTTTGTGTTTTAATGTTACAATGAAACGTTATTTTTTTTTCATATTTTTTTTCAGCCTTTTCCAAATGTTCTAAAATTGTTTTGCGATCAACGCTTAGTTCTTTACCGAAATTGTGACTTCTAATGTGCCGTTCATGTTGAAATATTTCCATGATTTCATCTACTTTTTCATTGATTGGTTAACCAATGCGAAGTGCAACTTTGATATCAAAATTTTTCAATTGTAAATCCATTTTTTGTCATAGAATTTCAAAATGTATCGAATTTCTTCTTTAGTTTAACTCATCTTCAAAATGTTATAACTTTTAACTGTATAAACAAATATTACAACTTTATTATGATATGTCAACTTTCAAACATACGTAAGTATTAATATTATGCAATCCTAAAACAAACTACCAGAAAAATACGAGGAAACTTTTTCTTCAACCAAATAATATAATTAAAAATATCTAATACGATATTAGTTATGACGTTAAAACACTAAACGTAGAATTTTAATCAAATATTTAAAACCAATCATTTGACCGGTACAAATATTTTAGTAACAACTGATTACGATAAAAATAATTCATCGACAACATAATCCTTGATTAAGTCAATTCGATTCTTGCTCAAAATTGATCTTACAATTAAATGAACACCATTAAGTATTGACATGTACTTATGAATCACCCAGTATAACATGTATATACGTGTGTAGATACATGTATTACGTTTATGGGGAATGGGATCCTGAATGTAGGCTCGTTAGTGTGCTGGATCAAAAAGGCTATTATGCAAATGACCAACGAAAGACCAGAAGAGGAAATTTGGCTGCGTGAGGAAGAAGAAGAAGAACCTTGAAGGATGGTAAGATATAGAAAAAGAAGAATATAAGAAAAAAATAAGAGGAAGAAGAAGCAAGAATGAGAGAAAGAGAGAGAATGAGAAAAGGAACGTGCTTCCTTTCGCTCGTTATCGGATCGTAACGCGAGCATTTACACGTCGACCAAGCGCCCCCGCAGGATACCCGAAGGAACTGATTTATGTTAGTCACCTACGAAGGAAGCTGAAATCCATACCTGTCCGCGAGGACACTGTTGACCACCTCTTATCGTCCTTTCTCATCCAAAAACTTAACCGATTTCCTTTTCATTTGCATTTGCATTTTCCTGAGCAAATGATTTCCCTCTTTCTTTCTTTTTTCAAGATTTCATATAAACGATAATCTCAATTTTTTATTATGAGTACACCAAAGAAACAGTTCTTATAAAATTAATTATTTAATAACAGTAATGAATAATTATAGCACGGATTTTTTAGGAACAATTTTTATGAAATTATTCATAAACTATTTTAATTATATTCATATTATTATTATATATATATATAATTATAATACTATTATGTTATATATTATTTTTATATTTTTTGCTTTATTATATTTAACACTAATTCTACTACGGTTTTGGGTATACTTATTTGAATGCAAATATCTTGGAGATAATGGTTTATTATTTTAAAATAATATAGTAGAAATTTTTTACGAACGATTTCTATAAAATTATTCAATAATTATTATAATTATACATATATTACTATTATTAATAAAATAATATTAGTAAATGATATTTTAATACAATGTATTATTCGTGAAAAAAATTGTTGTCGCTGGAATTGACTGGACGGGATTCGAACCTAGGATTTTTTGCCTTTGGGTCGACTGCTTTATCCATTGAGCTATCTAGGGGTTACGATCTCAATTTTCACGAATACCTATTTATCTATTTAACATGAAGGCACTCGATCCCACAAAAATAATAATTATAAATTCTATGTTTTTTAACTTTTAGCTTTAAAATTGAAAATACAACACACTTATTTGTTATTTGGCAAACGTAGCTAGGTCGTTGACCACTTAAAATAATATAAATAATAAACACTAATTTTTGACCGAAACTGTCAACAATTTTCGGTTTAAATTATTATCATTAGTTCAATCGTTATTCTTCAATAAATTTTTTACTATTCCAATAATAATTGTTGAATTAATTATGTCGTATCTTAAAATAAAAAAAAGAAAAAACTAAAAAGAAATTAATTTTTAAATCATTATCTCCAAGATATTTGCATTCAAATAAGTATACACAAAACCGTGGTAGAATTAGTGTTAAATAAAACAAAACAAAAAATATAAAAATAATATATAACATAATAGTAATTATATATATATATATAAATCCTTAAAAAAATGTATATTTGAAAGTAAATGACTATCTCAAGACTTGGAATGCTCATTGGCATCATAGCGGAAGTCATGCTTGATGAAGTATGGTGATTAACAAGCATGGGGAATAACAGATTGGAAATACAGGAGGTGTGATGCGATAAATTAAGAATCCGGTTTTGTAGTTCGCCGCACAGTTATGTCTTAACGCGTGAAAGCGCCAGATGTCAGAGAAAAATGTGTCCATCTGTTCTTACGGACGAAGGGTGAAGGACGAAAAGGTCAGGAAACACTAGAAGCTTTTTCGAATCGATTCGATAAAGGAAAATTTGTTTTAGCGTAAAGTTACAAGAAAATAGGGGCTATTGCTTTTTTATGATATCATTTACACGGTTAACGACGAGGATAAACTGTTAAAACGAAAACCATGTTTTTTGGGGAGGGGGAGGGGGGAGAAGGATTTCTTATAACTCACTATTGAGTGTTTCTATCGTTGGAAACATAGAAAAGACGATCATTTTGTTTTGAACATCTTTTTTCTGCGTTTTACATTTACATTGGATTGGTCAATAGATAGTGTTGAAATGTTCATATTATTTTTAAGCTAAATAAAACAATTATATATGAATTAATAATAATATTGTAATTTTTCGAATAAGTAAATAACACAATAACAGAAACATCTAAATAAATTTTAATTGTATTATTTTGGTTTGTTAATAAATAATGTATCAGAATTTTTAATTGCTTATATTAAAACAATCGACGAATATAGTTTTTTATTCGTTAATGCACATAAAACAATAACAATAATATGTATGTAAATTATACAAATTAATATTTTATATATAATTAAAATAACAGTAATAACACCTGGATAAAAAATAATTGTGAAGTTTTTAAATAGTTATATTAAAAAATGTTGAAATCTGAAATATTTATTGTATATGTAAAAGAAATAACTGTAGTATCGAAATACACAATATGTACTTGTATTTTGTAATTTTTTTTTTAAAATTCACATACTATAATATATTAAAAATCATTTCGTTTTTGGCACAAATACTTCGTTAGTCGTGTTTAGTAATAACTAACATCACTCTAAACATCATTATTATTCTATTATATATTCTAGCAACCGACAATTAAGATGTAAGAAAAAAAAAGTTAACTTATAAATCTCGTAAAAAAATAATCTTGAAAAAAGGTCTTTCAACTATTACATTCTGTTAATGTAATAGTGAAAGTATTTTAATAGGATTGTAAATAAAGAAAATATTTAGATGTTCCCATATATATGGTCCACCCTGTATATTATTATATTTGTTTTTTAGATATAAGAAATTATATATCAAATTAAAATTTATTTTTTTTTATTAGTAAATAATTTTTGTAATTTCTAATAGAAAGCTGTACCAAATATACTGAAAGTTACTATAAAGTTAAAAAATATATACATCATTTAACACTTTTTTTTGTTTTATATTTTTAATCAGCAGTTTTAAATAATTATATATTAATATATATAAAAAGAATATTTTTTTCATATAAAATATTATATTTGTATGCAACCTCAATTAACATGTAATCTTGATGCAACCCTACCCCTATAACAATTACCGACTATTTAATTAATGTGTGTAATGTGTGTAATATCTTAATTCAATTAAACTATTTTCAATAAACTTAAATTCTATTTTAATAACGAGAAAAAAAGAAATAAATACAGATTTATCAATATTGTTGAAAATTTTATTACTGATATATTAATATCGATAAACGATATAAAATTAAATAATGTATATAAAATTAATTGAACGGTATAAAACTAACATAATTAATATAAACTCAAAATAAGCGATATAAAATATATTAATAAAACGTATAAATAAAAAGTAATAGAAAAATTTCGATATACAAATTCACTGAATAGTATAACCTCAAAATCAACATTATAAAAATAAATAAATATTATAAACTATATATATAATATAAAACGTAATAAAGAAGCAGTCGCGAAACACTTTGAGTAATCTTAAATAATAAAAGTAAAAGAAAAGAAAAGAAAAAGAGAGAGAGAGAGAGAGGGAGAGAGAAAAGAAATAGTATAATTATTCAAAAGAATGAATGATTACACGTAAGACAAAGCGTCGACGAGCAAACAGACAAAGTTTTATATTACAAAAAGGCATAGCTCAAGAAAAAGAAAACAAAACAAAAGAAGAAAAAAAATAAAAATAAAAAATGATCATGCTCTAACGATCGTACGCATTAAGGGATCGCCTGCTGTCCTGAGTGACGATCGATAGCTCGCACGTGGAAGCCTAATGCGATTCCCGTGAGGGCTTGATGCGCTCGATTGCGTAACGATTCACCCTACGTACTTTATAACAAGGTTGCTCATTCGCCATTACCACTAATAACTATCAACATCCGCGTAGAGAAGACAAGGATGGTATTAATTACTATCACCTGTCTCCACTTATTTTCACTAATTCCTTTTTCGAATTTTTCTTTCTCTTTCTATTTCTCTTTCTATTTCTATTTCTATTTCTATTTTTATTTCTATTTCTCGATTTGTTGTAGAGACTAGCCTCAGAACTGGTCTTCATAGATACAAATGATGATCTTGCCAAAGCGGAAGCTGAAGACATTGGGCACGCGGCAGCTTTCCTAGGCAACCCAAAGATCGTTGGAACTAAAGGTACTTTAAAAAGGTTTTTCAAAATAATCGAGTTATTATATTTCATTGTATTTAACGATAAACTACTATCAGATGATTGATTAATAAGTTCATGAGGTAATATATTAAAACGTTTCTAAAGCGTTTACTTGCTTCTTTTAGTAGATTTTACATGTATTATATTTTTCAAGTGAATACTTTTTTTCGGGACACCGCGTAGATACTTTTTGTTGGACAGTGAATAAGTCTGATTGGTCACGTTAAGAGATGAAACGTTCATTCGGGTAAACTCGAAGAAACCGAGTTTTTTATTTGTTTTTAACATTAATATTTGCGGGTTTTGGGAGTCGCTGATTATGTTTTTTTGAAAAACAAAATGTACCAGACGTTTTTATTAAAAATTGATTCGATCTTTTAAAGGAGCAACTTATCATTAGTGAATACTATTAATGTATGTACAGTCGGTCAAGAAAATATTCCAGCACCAAGTAAAGATTTGATATTTATGTTCTGTTTTTTAACATATGTACAAATAACTAAAAAAATATATCATGCTATGATAAATCATGGTTTCTAGATAACAAAAATATAAAAATAATTTGTTTATAATATATAACTATTTTAATAATGTGGAAGAGAATCGAAGAAGTCGTTACTCTGTATAATACGTCACAAAAATATTCAAATATTATACTAATTAAACTTGGAAAATACAAAACTCATGTATAGCTGTAGATTTTCAAAGAAAATTTAATATTTTGTCAGATATCCCTTTTATTTCGCAACATGACTCAGCGTTTTGGTACGATTGTAAATCCTTTTTTTTTTTAAATGAATGTAAATATTATTCAATTCTTTCACAAGCTAATTTTTTAACTTTTCTTTTGAGGTTATGGTGGTTTTGCGAATTTATCAATTCTGTTCGTCCCACAAGTTTTCAATAAGATTTAAATCAGGTGATTGCGGAGATGGTTATCGGACATTATTACAAATGTATAAAAAAAATTCTGCTTTGTATTACACAAATTTATTTTTATCGAAGATGTCATCAATTAATATTAATTCTCCCACTTTATGTGATGAAATACACCTTTGTATCATTACGGAACCATTATCGTGCTTTACTATAGGTTTTAGATGTTTTGGATTTAATTCTTCTCGTGAGATTTTCTCCATATTCTCAATCTCCTATCACCACCATAAACATCAAATTTGCTCTTATCAGCAAATTTAATTATGATGTATTACATAATACATTATTTAATAGATAATAATAATATACATAATTAATTACTGAGTAGGGTTTTGTAAAATAATTTTTTTATTTCATTAAACTTTATTATTAATTAATAATTTTTAGAAAATTAGTAACTAGTGTATCCATACTTGGCATGAAACTCTTAATTGTTATTTTCTGATAATGTTAGGATAATTTTTTCAGAATGTGTAAGGTTTAAAAATAAGTTTATAATTTAAATCATGTAATTAATTGAACAAAATTATTAAAATTATTTTCTTACAATATAAGTTCTTAATTAGTAATTTATTATTATTTAACTATTATTGACTAATACACGTTTGTATAATGTTGTTCTAAATTATCAATTAAAAAAAGTACTCCTTCTATTCAAAATTAATTTTCACATTTATATGAAAATTTACCCACCAAATGTGGCAACTAATTTGAAATGGAGAGAGCATATTAATTTGATAATGATTATAAGGTTAACATTATTAGTTTAATGATTAGTTACAATTCTAATATGTCACAGTGTTATACAAAAATAAAACTAAAATCACATCTAACAACAAAGGAAATATATTTGGTGATCATATTGAAAAAAGTCATATTGAAATAAATCATAACTAACCTATTTGCTTTATTTCCATACAATTATTCATCATTAATTTTACATTGACTATTATTAAATACTAAATGAAAAACGGGCGTGTTAAATGAACATGTTTAAGTCAACAATTTCTCTTATTATGACCATTTGACCTAAAATTATCCAATTACACATCCACAAAGATTATAATTATTTTTGCTAATATTTTTTGTCTTTCCCTGTGTCTCTATCTTTATCTTAAGCCAATGATAAAGAAGTTATAATTATCCTAGACAATACGACGTTTCCTCGTCGCTGAAATAATAAATTCGTTGTATATTTCTCAACAGTTTAATCTTCTCTTAATCGTCAATTTAATTATTCTTTTTTTCCAATTCACATCAGCCTTAACGTTCCCTTTTGTTAGATTACGCCTTGGCAAGAGATGCCGCGGTATGCGTGATCACTTTGGGAGATAAATCGCAAGCGAATCAAGATCCCACAATACTCCTCGAGCGAAATTTAACTACCTTCAAAGTCGTCGTGCCTAATGTAACAAAATATGCGCCTAACAGTGTCTTAGTGATCGTCACCAATCCAGGTTGATACTTAATACTTACATTTGTACATATTTTTTTGTTGATATTTACACAATTGTTCAAAAACTGAACATTTTAGATGAAAATAAGCAACCCCTGTGATCTTGATCTTGTTATATATTGTCAAGGTCATTGTATTAAGTAAAAATATTTCATTGTTTATTAAAATGTTTATTGACAAATACATTTTCAAATACTATGTAAGTTTTACAGAATATACTTTCAGTAGATTTGCTTATTTATTTATATTAATTTAAAATCTATTTTTTATAAATATAAAACAATTTCGGTTGATTTTTCAATAATTGTATCATTTGTGACATTTAATATTGAAAAAAATATATCATGTATATGTGTATATACACATATTTTCCTCAAAATTATATCGATTCTTAAAATAATAAGATTATTTTTCAATACGAATATACTTCAAATTACCGAGAAAGGTGCCCCACTAATTGTAAGTCATTAAATTTATTATACATAAATAATTGAAACTGTCAAGATACATTTTATCATAAAAGATGTCCTATTATTTATTCGCAAAATCTTATCAGCATATCCTATAAATAGAATTATATGAAAAATAACTAGGATACCCTGCACGTGTAATACGTACATGTTATCAAAATTATTACTTTTTGCTAAATAAACTTGATTTATTTTATATCTTTTAATAAAAATCAAACGTCGACCAAAATCTTTTAATTATTACGACCTTAAGAATAATATTCAAATGAAGTTCATTAGATTCGATTTTCCTAACCTAAAATATTTAACTAATTTCAATACAATCAAAGACATTATTTTCTAGTTGACATATTGTCGAACGTGGCTATGAAACTCTCAGGTTTCCCACCAAATCGTGTTATTGGCCTTGGAACGTTTTTGGACAGCTGTAGATTTCAATATTTCATAGCAGACAAATTGGGACTCGCTGCTAATTCGGTTCAAGCTTCTATCATCGGAGAAAATGGATCGTCATCTGGTAATAAGTAATGGAACGTTTTGTTTCTCCGTTCACATTATAGTTCGAGTAAGACGTTAGAAATATATTTCATCGATTTATCATACACCATCTTCCTTCTGTTCAACCAGTACCAATTTGGTCCGCTGTCGGTGTAATGGGCATGAAACTGAAGGACATCAACAAAGAGATTGGTACGAAGACGGATCCTGAAGCTTGGAGAGAATTGCATGCTAAAGTTATAGACGCTGATAGCGACATCATCACAAGGAAAGGTTATTACAACTGGGGAGTTGGAATCTGCGTTAGTGAGATAGTTGATGCTATTGTGAGAAACACGGGTATCTGTGTGACAGTGTCGACCTATCTTAAGGTTAATTATGATTATATTAAGTTTAATTACAGTACTATTTTTTAATGGGAAGCATGAAATTAAGTGTTAATTCATTTAATACTGCATTCTAGGTACATATACTAGTTTTGTTTATTTATTTGGTATTGTTTTATTTATATATATAACATTGACAATTTAGAGATATGATTAAGTATTAAATAATTTAATACTATATTTTTTTATTAATGTAAGTTTTATTATAGTAGTGTTGGTTATTTAAATGTTAAATATTCAACAATTTAAAAATATTTCGATTATTGTAATGAAAAATCAAATTATATACTTATTGGTTTGTTTATTTAGATATAAACAGTAAAAAATATTAGCATACGATAAATATTGACAGGGTAAATACTATACTATACTATTAAGTAGTATCTAATAATACTAGTATTGTTTATTATCGTATAAAATATCATTTCAATATATATTAATTATTAGTTGAACAAGTATATTAAACAATACTATGTGGTTGCATTTAATAATACTAGTATTGTTTATTGTAATATATCATCAAATTATAAATATGTATATTATTTACTGATCAAATACTATTCTATTGAGTTATATCTTGTAATATTTGAATTGTTTAATATGATATAAAATATAAACTCTTTTATTTTGGTTGATAGTAATTGATAAATCAAATATTATACTATTGAATTGTGTCTAATAATACTAGTGTTGTTTATTCAGATATGAAAAATCAAAACTATAAACAAATATAAATTATTGACTAATCAAATATGTACTGTATTATTATGTTATTTTTAACCCTTTCATGAGAAAGATATTTCAAAGATATTCTTATTCATTTTTTCATATTATATTCAATATATATTCAAAGATATTTTTTAACGTTAAATAAAAACTAGGCTTAATAAAACAATGTTAAGTTAAGTTAAGTTAAATTAAGTCATTAGATGAATTTTGGATATATCTGATGCTCGTATATTAAAAGGGTCAAAAATACTATAATAGTATTATTTCTTGTGATATAAAATATTATCAATGTTAAATCAACATATATCAATCATTGCCTTATTAAATACTACACTATAAGGTTAGTTTTAACAATACTAATGTAGTGTTCGTTTAGATATAGAATACTGAAAATTGTGATATTACTGATTGACTAACTCAATAGTTGAACTACTCACTTGCTAAACGATTAACTTCACAAAACAAAATGTAAAACAAATTATTAAAGTTACACATCATCATTATATTATTTATTATTCAATGGTCATAAAAATGATTGTTATTTAGTGATTTGCAACTGAATTATTAGAAAAATTAATTTTAAATATAAAAAATTCAACATTGATCTAACATTTTAATAATAGAATTTTCCAAAATTCTAAAAATCGTGTTAATTTTTTTGAAATCTGTACGGCTCAATTACTAAAACTATTGAATTTATATTATCACTTATGAAATAATTACAATTTTAGGGTTGTCGACATGGTTTAGACAAGGACGTTTACATGTCATTGCCTTGTATAATTGGTCGGAATGGTGTTCAATCTCTTATAAGATATCTCTACACGAAAGAGGAACAGGAAATGATGGAAAACTCCTGTCGTCAAATCTACGATAAGCAGAAATCAATTTTGGAAAATCTTTTCTAAATCAATATCTTGATATTTCCATAACATTGTATTCGAGAAATTATTTTTTGTAGATACTAAAAACACCTAAATATCGTATAATAAAAAAAGAAATATCAAAAACAATTAATAATACAAAAAGTTAAGGAATGTAAAGTTTCCATAAGTTGATTTGTACAAAATTGGAATAAATATTCATTTCTAATTTCATAATTATGCACTAAAATATAATAACTGAATTGTAGGTGTTAGAAATAAGTTTCATGTTTCTAATAAGTTGGTATAATTTTAGTTAGTAAAAAGTCTATTAGAAAAAATCAGTGTGAATAAATATGAGTAAGCTTAAAAAACATTAGAGATAAAACAACAAGTGTGTGAGACAGATGTATTACTTAATGATTTTATAAAAATAACAGAAAAACTAGGATCCATATTTTATGTAATAAAGATAAACCATCCGAATTTATGTTTAAGCAATATTTCTATGCTAATAATTAAAGAATAAATCTGCAGGGTAAATCAGAACTAACCAAACACACCTAAATATCTCTGTAGGATTTAAAATTGCAGAGTATATTTACGTTAGAACCAAAATAGTTTCGAAGGACGCACATGGTCATTGTCTTCTAATGTCATTTTTTTAAGTGTTTTTTAGATTCTCAAGGTTTTTAAATAGTATTATATTTTTTTCCTATATATATCCTATACCTCCTATGAAAGTCATAATGTGGTACAACGTTGAACTTGTCTAACTGATTGTAAGTGTAAGTTACAATAATGTATAAAAAAAAAATGCAATTCCGTTAAAAGAACAACCTTAAAACCTAACCTAAAAAAGACCTAAAACAATGATATTAAAAAAGATAACGTTATGATGACTGTATATTACAATTTATGTATATTTCGAACAGTATTAATACAAAATAGGAGCACTCCTAATCTCAACAGTAAGAGTTTAGTAGAAAACTGTACGTTTATAGTTTTATTATCGTTTATTGTGCTAATAAAAAATTTCCCTCAATTATAGATTTCTGCGGTAATAAATTAAATGAGATTTATTTGATTGAAAGTAATTAATAAAAAATAAAAAAAACAAAAACAAAAAAAGCAAGATTCCTAAGGACATCAAAAACAATAGCCAATTAATAAAGATTAATAACAAAGAGTGATAATTAATAGGACCCGTTATGGTTAGCTCGTTGAAGCAAAGATCGAGTCGTCGAATGATAAAACGATCGTCATTAAATGTACAAAGACGGTTGGTTTAGTGCTGTTAGCAAGGCACGATAGGGCAATTCGTTAGCAATACTCGTTCATATAGATATCTACCTTTCGTCTCAGTCAGCCAAAGAAGCCATTCGACGAAGGGCGTGTAAGACGCAATCCAATCGATATCTCGAAAGGACGACTCACCGATTGCTTATTTAATAAAGTGGTCTCGATATACAAGAAGAAGATCCCATATATGTGGTCGTAGTAAATCGTCCGTTAGTAACTAACTAAGAGAAAGGAAAGAGAGAGAACTCAATTAGTTCTCGCGCATTTCAAAGTCAAATCAGCTTTGCTTATGCAAATGTAATTGCTTTATTGGTCTACCTTTTGATTGAACATATACGAGTATAGGTGTATACTTCTACTTATATATACAAGTTGTTTCAAAACTCAACTAACTGACTGTGAACAGTAGATTAAGGAAGTCAATATAAACAATTTTCTTTTTCGGTAATGTTAACAACTTTTCATACATACTGAAACTTATTTTTAGGTCCAGTGTTATTGACAGATAAAGTTTAAAAGAACAATTAGTGGCACGATTGCAAAGCATTCTATCATTAGTAAGAAAATAAGCAAAAAGAGAAGACCGATAATAGGTAATGTTAAATATAAATTGCGGCATCTCTTATTTTCGCATTTGAATTCTATCTGTCAACGTCCCTGGAGCGGTGGCAGCACAAGCTTCCGCTCGATCATTTAAGTCAAGCAGCGCTGAGTACGATTAGTACTTGGATGGGTGAACCGCTTCAGCAAAAAAGACGAAGAAGAAGAGAAGACTTTCATGCCGTAAATTTAAAATCGCTTCGCCCGCGCATCGTAAAATACCCCACAGACTTCGTAGTGTCGATTTTTCGTGCCGCTCGTAAAAATTCACTCTCATCACGTTTTCCCAAACGCCCCGAAAAAAGGATAACTTCAAAAATACTCATGTTATTTGTTTAAGTATTTCATCCCTTCTTTCACCAAGAAAATATACGGCATTTCGAACATCAACGATACCACGTAAGAACATATGTAACTTACTATTAAGTAACCCAAACCTGAAATTATCTGTAAAACAAAGCAAAAAAACATAATAAAATTTAATTAAAATATATATAAATCCATTAATATAAACAAACAAGAAAGAATAATACATACGTTTGCGAGTTCATCAAAGTGAGGGGAAGTTTCACTGTGTAAGCTCACAGAAATTATAACCATTGGATTAATCAAAAAAACTCCGTAAGTCAACCTACTTAATGGTATCCAAACCTTCCACGAAAGAATACGATTAACTATACCTAAAATACAAATTGATTTTATTAATAACGATAAGAAAGTAATAATGTCGAGTTAAACAATAAAATCAGATATTTAGTTATACCTCCATTATTTGTACAACAAGCTATTACTACCCATGCTATACCAATTGCTCATACAGTTCTACTGAGAGCAGTGTAAAAAACAGCACCTAAACCTGATACTCTTCTCGGATATAATCCAAAGAGTACTATTAGATTGCACAAGCTGCCGAGTATCCAGAAGACTATTATTGATTTCTAAAATCAGTTATTAACATTAGAGTCAACATCAACATCATCAAAAAAGTGATTCTATTCTATAGCATTTTAAAGCGACAAGCGATTAGAATATTCGTTTACTTTTTTCAATAATAATTTGTGGTTTAATTTCACAACGATATATGCAGCGATCACACCTACTAGATAAGGTCCTATCCTAACCAATGGTGAATAGTAAAACACTCTTGAAAGACTGTATTGTTTGTCCAATCTGTAATGCAAAAAATCGTTAATGCATTGATACAATAACCCTTTCATTATAGCGTATTTTACCAAAAGTATTATTCTATTTAAATTCGTTCATAAATATTTATCACTTATAAATATAATTTATAAACGCATAACCAATATATGATTGCACTAGTTTTATATACTAGCCATTATATGGACAAATATGCAAGCCGCTAGTAACGGGAGGATTAAATGTTTTCTTTGTATAATAGTTAACATTGATATTTACACAACTTCGTAGTCATAAATGTAGACAAAATAGCCAGTTAAGATTATCGATAAGGTAAACATGAGAATCAACAAACTGGATGCTACTTTGAAGTACCTGAAACAGAATTATATTTGCTGAATAAGTATTGTAAACGCTTGTATATTATTATGTATATACCAATATGTTTAGTATAATGTAAAGATCATTACATGGAAGATAAGAATAACAGAAAAGTTATAATCACGTAATATTGCATGTCTATTGCCAAGTACCAACTCCAAGTCATACACTGAAAATATTGATATATAGATAAATATATATAATATTATTCCCAATATTAATTAATTTATACGCCAATATTTAAAATTACTATAAGCATTGGTCCGTACCATATTCTGAAAACTAAAAAAATTTTGAATATAAAGGATATTTCTCCACCAATATTTCGAACAATTTTCGTGTGAAGCTTCTGTTATATAAAATAGCGAGGTTTTACTATTCCACGTTGCAATTATTTGCTGTAATCCGATTAATATAAAGTAAGTCGGTGACAATCTGAAACAGTAGAAGTAGTAAAAAATAGGTGAGATATATTTAAAATTACTATATTATTAATACTAACTAAACTAATATCTTTTTACAATACTATGTTACAATCCAGCAATATACGTGCCTTCAAAAAAAAGGATCGCATTTACAACCGACTAATATAATGGTCAACAAAAATATTATTATTATAATTACTATAAGGAAATTTCACTTATATCCTTAATAATTACCAAATTTATACAGAAATTAATCCTAATATCTTGAAAAATTAAAAATTGTAAGGAATTGTCGTACCTTATATATCTTTTCAGGACATCGAGAAAATATAATTTTATCCTATTTAAGTAATTAAACGGTTTACGTATACTCTTGCCTATTTCTTTCTGTAAATACAAATAAGTTACCAGAAAGCCACCAAAAAATAAAAATGTATCAACTGATAAAGTTCCATTGGATATTACTTGTTCGAACAAGTCCTCTGATTTTCTCAAAAGAAATTTTTTATTGTCTTAAAATAAATATTAAAGGTTAAGAATACAATAATAAAGAAAACCTTGATTAATTTAAATGAGATGACTTATATTATTTTAAAAAATTGAATCACATTCATTACTAAAAAACTTACCAATATATTCTTTCACATAAATTAATTTGTGTATGAGAACAATCCATACCATCGTAATAAATTTTAATCCGTGTATAAACAGTAAAGAAGTATTCTGAGATTTCATATTAAATATCATTTTCGTGTTCGAATATGCGGAAAAAGCCAGTAATATTTTCTAAAGGAAACTGTGGTATTTTGACTTTTTCAGTTGATCCTTATTATTATCGTTTATAGTTTGAAGTTCTTCTAAAAAAATAAACGTTTTAATATTAAATAATTATTTATTTGTGTATAAGAATTAGCTATAATAACCCTTTCGTTACTCATCACCAATGCGAGGATAGGGTACGTGCAAATAATTTCTTATCGAATGATAATAGCACAAAAGTATGTTGCAAAAAAAAGGATTACAGATTATAAAATAGATCTACCTATCGCTAGAGAATTATCATTTTTACGTTCTGGAAGACAATTGTCATTTTTCTTCAATCGTTCTTGGTATATCAGAACATCGTAGGCTGTTCCCATTATCATTAATATGAATGTGAGTATAACTATTACCCTAAAAATAGTCAACGAAAGGGAAACATAATTATATTGTATATATAACGAAGGACCACCATAAATGATAAAAGAATTGTGTGTTGGTTTACATCATTGTAATGAATGTGCCACTTAATAACCATCGATAGTCATCCATTAGATCTCTTACTTCTACTAACGAAAAATCGGCTGAGTATAATTCGCCTTTAAAAAGAGTTCTTTTTCTCAACACGTTTTCTAGGAGAATAGAAAGTTGTTTCTTCGAACAGGATGCTGGTAAGCACATACCGATTATCATCAAATCCTGAAAAAAAAATATCAAAATATTTAATAAGACTTAAAATTTCGTGTTTTTTTTTTAATTTTTAATAGAAACTTGCTTGCTTTGTTAATGGATTGTGGATTTGTAAGGTGCTATTATGTCGAAAATTTGCAACATAGAATTTCACTTCGAACGGTGGAAATTCATCCTTGGTATTACGATATCTCGAATTGTTTCGTAATAATTCTTCCGATAATACGAGGAGATCTCCGTTTTTGGCGTCTTCACATTCACTTCTGCTACCCAACCAAAAATTATTTCCATAAATGAATCCTGATTCCGGTTCACCGCTCGCATCGATTACTTGACAAAAAATATTATTTAAAATTTCGTTGTTATGTAAATCGAATGTACTTTTTACGAGGAAAATTCCATTGAAAAGTTGAAAATGAACACTTTTTAAAGATTTTTCATCCAAAAAAAAACCCGTAGTATATTATTACAAATAAGAACCCTTTTTGACAGATTATTTTAGAAGGATTTGAATTTGTAAGCAACACATGAATATATACATACTTTCTTGAAAGACCATAGGGGTATATGCGTACTGAATTTGCCCGCGAGAGACAATATAATGATACTTAGAGAATATCTTCTTCTTCTTCTTTAGTTTAGGCAAATTGCCTGTTTCGTAAAAGACGTTTTTCTGCCTATTGCACTGTTAAATTGTCGCACCATCGTTTTCGTGGGCGTCCCGTGCTTCTGCGGCCTACAGGTGACTTATCCCGTGC
Organism: Polistes fuscatus; assembly: GCF_010416935.1. NCBI lineage: Eukaryota > Metazoa > Arthropoda > Insecta > Hymenoptera > Vespidae > Polistes > Polistes fuscatus. The sequence continues at coordinate 501,831 of NW_025113086.1, read as the reverse complement.
AATTCTGACAATTCTTCCGTTGTCCATTCTGTTAATATGTTCGTTCCATTCTTTTTTTCTTTTTAGTATCCATTCGTTGATGTTTTCCACTTTGCATGTTCTTCTTATATCTTCACTTCTCTCTCGATCCAGTAGTGTTTTCCCAGCTATTCTGCGAAGAATTCTCATTTCGGTTGTCTCTAGTAACTGTTTCGTTTTCGCCGTGTCTGGTCGAGTTTCTGCGGTATGTGACATAATAGGTCTTACCATTGCCTTGTAGATTCTTGCTTTGGTCTCTATGTCAATGTTTTTGTTTCGCCATATTGTGTCATTCAAACAACCCGCTATTCTGGATGCCTTCATTGTCTGTTCTCTTACCTCTGCTTCAACATCACCATATCCTGAGATTTCTATTCCTAGGTACTTAAATCTCATTTCCTGCTGAATAACCTTCCCTTCAATTTCCAGTTTGCATCTTAACGGCGTCTTTGATGTTGTCATGCATTTAGTTTTCTGGGCCGATATTTTCATGTTGAATGATTTGGCTATGCAGTTAAATCGGTGTAGTAGACGTTGTAGATCATCCTCATTTTCGGCCACTAATACAGCGTCATCAGCATAGCATAGGATGGTTATTTCTTCGCTGCCCATTTTATATCCTTTTAGCAGTCTTACGTTCCTTATTATTTCGTCCATAATGATGTTAAAAAGCAGGGGACTTAGGGAATCCCCTTGTCGGATACCGCGACCTGCATCAATCGGTTCAGTCAAGGCGCCATTTATCTTTGCTTGGATCTTATTGTTTCTATAGATGTCCTCTATGGTCTTGATAAGATTGTTCGGAATTTGCCGGTTATAGAGGAGGTGTATAACATCCTTTAGCTGCACTCGGTCGAATGCCTTTTCCAAATCAATGAAACACATATATGCTGGTCTGTTGTATTCAATTGATTTTTCTGTTATCTGTCTTATGATGAAAACCGCGTCTGTGCACGATCTGCCTGATCTGAATCCCTGCTGTTCGTCTTCCAGATTCGTTAAGCTGTTAATTTTATTCGTTATAATCTTTGTCGCTAGTTTTAATGAAGTGTTTAAAAGATTAATTCCCCTGTAGTTTGTAGGCAGCTTTTTGTCTCCTTTTTAAACATAACTATAGTTGTACTAGTTCGCCATTCGTCAGGTAAAACTTAGAGAATATATAGGTACTAATAAAACAATGAAATTCTGAAAATTTCAGATCCTTAACTTAATTAATTTTTGAGAAAAGCCAAAAAACTAAAAATCGGAACAAAATTTTTAATTACGCGTTGCAATAATTGTCCGATCTTTAAATATAAATTGTACGAAACTGTAATCATTTTGAGATGATCTTTCTCCTGTGAAAAATTATATTAAAAAATTGAAAATTTTTAATCCTCATAATATTGCTCCTTTTTTAATGTAAAAAGCCGAATTAATTTATTTATAAGTCATTGCACCTTAAAATATTCATTCGAACGATCTCATTTATTAAAAAATAAATAATTATTTTAAAGCATGGTACTTAAAATCTGTAGTAATAGAAATTATCTCTTAGCTTTCACGTACTTTTTAAGCTCCATAATAACTGCTGATCGATGGCTTCTCGAAATTGAAGAAGCTCGTTTCCACATTGAGTTGAATTTAAAAGTTCTGCGTTTGCTAGCATTGCGTAAACTGGCAACGTACGAATTTTCAACTCTTTCGTTTCATTTGCTGTACAATAATTAAGAAAAAAAATAAATGCTGTTAAATATTTCAGCAATTGGACTACTGGACGTGCCATTTTAACTATGCGATGTTGTTCTGGTGTACTTTCGTTGTATTTTTTGTGCTCCTATATAATACTCATCGAAAAAAATCAATTTTTACGCTACTTTCACTTTATTTCAAAGTATCCCTTTTGTTTTTACACTATATGAGCAAAAATATTTCGAAATAATATAATATAGTAACAATATAAATATTTAGAAGGAAAGAAAAACAAAATAAAGATTAACGAACGAAATTAGTTAAGCCTATACTCGAATAATAATGCGGGACGACCGAGAAAAAACTGAGTACATGCACTGGGAAGATTTTACACCACCTGACGGAAAAACTACAACTGTTTGATTGCATTTAGAAGAATGTCTTTTTATAATCTATGCTTCCTATAATAACTGCCTCTTTCATATTAATAAATGATATTAACATAACGATAATGAGCGTCATTATTGACGTCACAAAATTTTTTATCTTAACTAATCCAATCAACCTGCTTGTAAAATTGTTGTTCTCAATACCGACTAGGTTTTTATATTAAGGACTTATGGTTTCTTCAATTAAAGAATATTTCTTGTACTAGAACTTCCTATAGCAGGAACGTTGAGGGAAATGTACTTTTTTTTAAACTATCCTAAATGTTGGCAGAGTGTATTAGATTATTTAATATACGTCAAATTATTTTGTTTATTACTCAAAAGAAATACATACTGTAATCTAGAAACTCAGATTTTAAGTTCGACCTAAATACCTCATCAAAAATTAATATTATATTTACATTTTATTATGTACAAAAGTCATTTGAATTTCATTTATTAATCGTTTTTTATATTATTTTTGATGGTTTAATGGGTATAACGAATATAATATTAGCAATAAAAGGAAAATATTATTCTGCTACAATTTATTAAGTTGATAGACTACAAGTGCTCCAAAATATCGGTATAAATTGAAAATAAATTATCCAAATGGTGTAATCAAGAAGCTAATTAAATACGTTTTCTTATGCTTCACAGTAATTTTGTAAAAAATGAAAATAAAAAAATCATTAAGTTTTACATTTTTGCCTGTAATATTTCAACTTTTTCCATCAAAGATTTCTTCAAACATTTGAAAGACTTGTAAAGAGTAATTAATATATCCGGGTGTTTGATTTCTGCGCTGTGTTTCGTTCTTTGTCGGAACAAGTAGTTAACTGGACAATTTGTACTCCTCCTTCTAAGTATTATAAATCGTCATAATATAGGATCCTCCTTTTACCACCCAGTATAGTAAAACTTCAACAAATAAATTCCAAAAAATGTACAACTGTAAAAACACGGTAATAAGCACAAGTTAATAAGCATATGCTTATATTATTTTTATCAAAAATAAGAAAAGCGACACTACCATATGATTATTCTGTTTTTTTTTAGGATCATATCCTACCATACAATGGACTCGATTAAGCAACGTTTACTTTGTCTCTTATTACGCTTTTCGTGGATAAAAAGTAAGATTTATCGAGAGATTTATAGTTATAAACGTTTATGAATATATATACAAAGTGTACCGAATAAACATTATTTAATTTGAAATATTTCCGTCATTGGAGATTATCCGTGCAAAATCTTTAGCTAAAAGTTTCACACCATTTAAAGATCATTCTTGATTTTGTATAGAAAATCTTTTTGAGGTTAGGAAAATTTATTTCCAGCATTTTATTTGAAAATACAATCCACTATGATGGATTACGAAAAGATCAAAAAGTTAAGAAAAAAGCTAAAAAATCAATAAATTAACATTAAATTTACTTTTATAAATATCAAAATTCAATTATTCAAAAATTTAACTCTTAAACAAACAACTTATTATTGTTGTAAAACAATATTTAAATCGATAATATTTCAATAAATGAATTTTGATACTTAATTTTTATCTAAATCTTTTTTAAATGATTAATTTACCTATTTAAAGTTTTATTGTACTACATTTAAAATACCGTAAAAAAAATAAATTACAGTACGAATTACTGTATAATACCTACAGTACAGTACGGTACTGTATAATACATAATGAATAATCAACAAAAGTAAAAATATGTATTGAAACTAACTCAAAGTTCGTGATTATTTTATTCTATTTTTTTTTTTAATTTTCGAAGGAAACCTATATATATATAATTTACACCCTTAAATCAGTTATTACTGCTGGTCATTAACAAATTATTTCATTGTTGCTGTTCAAATACTTTCTTGAAGCACTGTATATATGTGGGAATGTGAAAATAGTTGAATTATTCAATCGTTCGATGGTTAGAGAGAGAAGATATAATAATTTATATTATTTATACGATTACCAGTACATGTAATTTAAAAAGGAATATTCATTATTTTACGATGAGAAAAACTAATAAACGTATATGCGCTGTTTACTAAAACCTATGATTAATAATTAAAAATAATATTTTCCAAGTGGTTTTTTTGTGGTTCCGTAAGTTGAACGGGAAAAGAAACGATAGATAGAATTCAAATGCAAAAATAAGAGATGCCGCAATTTATACTTAGCATTGCCAATTATCGATCTTCTCTTTTTGCTTATTACGCTTATTTGCTTTACATGAGAAATACGAATAAAAGGTAAGTTATAATATTAATAATTAATAATAGGAATAAATAATAATCCTATTAATAATTAATAAATACGCCAATTTTTAAGATTTTTATAAGCATATAAATATATATAAAATAATATATAATATAATAATATATAGATATATTTTTTATAGGAAAAATGTGACCTTCAGGGATTGTAAGCTTCTTCTAGGCATTGGCCACAATGCCAAACGGTTTTTGGTAACGTAGGAAAAAGAAGAATTATATATAATTCTATATTTTTTTTTAATTGTATGTTACCTGAATCTTATTTCGACTACTAATACTTTCATAATAGTAATACATATCGTTAACGAAATTATTTTTCAATTGCGATTTATAAATTATTTGATTATTTGACTTTATTGTTAACTATTATATTATACTAATTATGAATATCTATAAATGTTAATGCAGGAAATGTTTAATGTAATGTCTGCAGAGTTTGTATCTTGTAACTAATTCTATCAATCGATAAGGCAGGGATCTTTTCATCAATAAATGTAAATTTTATAGTTATTGTAGTAAATTTAGTAAATTTTACGAATAAATTGTGTTGTCGTCATTTGATACACGTTTAATCAAAAGCCTTACACTTTTTTTACACGTTCAATAAAAGATTCCTAATTTTTTTAATGAAGAAATTTTCATACCAAAGGATAATTGAGGCGTTACTTCACGCGTTTCTTCAGTCGATACGTTAGAAATTTCCGTCAATATGGGACTTTTGTTATTACTTTTTTTTATTTTTTTTATATAAATGTAATTTATTTGTTTAACAATAATTTTAAGGTCACAAAGATTTAATAGTATAATTTAATAATTATTCACTTATAAATATTCGCGAGCGATAACAACTTCCCTCAGTGTAATGGACAAAGTAAATTATTCGAATAATGCAGCATCAATCGAAAAATTCCTAGATGGTGTCGCAGATTGAAAGTATAGAAGTAAGAAACACGAAGCCCTACTTTATAAAGGATCGTTTAACAATTTCATGGAGAGTTAAACGGAGTCTCTTCGCAAAGTAGGCGTTACGGAAGGGAGAAGCGTGCCCTATTGGTCGTGAGCGTTTCTTATTCGTTGCATAAGTATAAATATGATGTCTTTCGAGGAAGGACTAAGCCATGATCGAAAAGGAGAGGGAAACCTTTGTTGCTCTTCGTTATTCAGAATGTTGCCAGATCTAAGGAATTTTGTAATATTTTTGCTCGATTGACGATTTTGAAGTGTCTTGTTATCAATATTAGATTCATATTCAGCGACTCCAAAAATCCTTAAATACTAACTTATTAAAATGTAGAACTACATATACATTTTTTAGCCACGTTTTGGTGATTTAGGGCCATTGTGCACCGATGGATGATGAATTGAGAGGGCTGTTGATTCTTGTTTGATTGGCTAGCACACTCGTTCCTAAGGATAAAACCGGACATCCGGATCTATTATTCGTATTTTCCTCGTTTCATGGTTTATACCACTCGTTACCATATTTTTTGTAGATATGGTGTCTGTGGATTTGGCTCATTTGTGTTTCAGAATAAGCTTTAAAGTATGTGTAAGACAAGAAGGAAGTAAGAATGGCTGTCTCACCCACAAAAAAAGATCAATTACATCCATTAGGTTTCTGGGAATATCGTTGACGAAGATGTTGAATAATATTTAACCAAGGATCCACCCTTGGGCTACACAACGGGGAACAAGGATGAGTGAGGAGAGGGAGTGGATTACAAAGACATGGAAGGATCTGTCGGATAGGAAACTGAGTAAGATTTTTATAAGTTGGGGAGGGGATAAAACTTAGTTTAGAGAGCTTGAATATTAAACTCTGTCAAGACCTTCGTGTTGAAACCTAATAAGACCATGGGTTAAAGTTTCTTGTTATTGTGCCCATAAACAACAAATTCAATGAATCTTATTAGCTGGCAGATGATAGAGTACTTATTGTATAAAGTATTATTGAGTTTTATTGTTATTGACCAACTAGTGGTGACGCAATAAAATGTATGAATAATGCTTATGCGTTTCGAACGTCTTTTTACGACTGACCTGGTCACAGGTTTGGTATAGCTAGTCTATTTTGTAGACCAATTAAAACCTCCTTTCTAATGAAATTAAAACGGAAACTTTCTAATAAAATGTTTTGAAAGAATAAAACGCTTTATAAGATGAGATAATCTATTTGTTTGTTACTATCAGTAACTTCTGATCCATACTAACTAGCTGAATTTGTTAATAATAATTGAATAAACAAACTCTGAATATGACTCAACTGAACTGACTTGAATCTATGCAACTGATTATATGCGGATCAACTGAATCAACTGAATACTAATCCAACTGATTTGGATAAACTAAACAAATTCTGAATAACTATGGATCAACTGAGTTGTAGCGGTCTTCCCCCATTACTTATAAATCTTTTTCTAATAAAGGGCACCGGTATCATCTTAGAGTGTGGATAGCTGAGGAAAAGTACGACTTTCCAGATTCTAGCAAGCAAGATAGAAAGTTGAAGGCGATAGCTGTATAGATAACAAAAAATACCGTTGTATGATTTTCGAAGAAAACCTATCCCGTTGTAATTTAAGTAAATATCATATATCCTTTCAGTTAAAATGTATCTTCAGGTATCTTTATCATTGGTCAACACGGCTAGGAATTTTTCGTATTAATAATCTCCAAAATTTGTTCAGACAAAGGACGAAACACAATGAGAAAAACAAAAACCAGGACATTTTAATTACCATTTACAATTCTTCTAAATTTTTGAAAAAATTATTGATGGAAACAGCTTCATTATTGTAGGCAAAGAATGTAAAAGCTTAATGATTTCTTTTATTTTACTTTTTCACAAGATTACTGTAGAGCATAAGAAAACGTATTTAATCAGCTTTTTGACAATACCATTCGGATACCATTATTTTCAATTTATTCCGATCATTTAGAGCACTTGTAGTCTATCAACATAATTAATTATAACGGAAAAATATATATGAGGTCTTTAGATATAAACTTTTTTCAAACAACTAAAAAATTAATTTGAGGTATATTAAATAATCTGTCACACTTTGTTAACATTTAGGATTGTTTACAAGAAAATACATTTCTTTTAACGTTTCTGGTAAAAGAAGTTCTACTACGAAAAATATTCTTCAATTGAAGAAACTATGAGTCCTTGACATAAACAACTAATCAGAATGGAAAAAAACAATTCTACGAGCAGGTTTATTGGATTAGTTAAAATAAAAGATTTTGTGACGTCAACAATGACGCTCATAATTGTTATGTTAATATTATTTATTAAAATGTAAGAGGCAGTTATTATAAGAGAGATAGATTATAAAAAGACATCCTTCGAAATGCAATCAAACAGTTGTAGTTTTTCCGTCAGGTGGTGTGAAATCTTCCCAGTGCATGTACTCAGTTTTTTCACGGTCGTCGCGCATTATTATTCGAGTATAGGCTTAAGTAATATCGTTCGTTAATCTTTATATTAGGTTTCTTTCCTTCTGAATATTTATACTGATACTATTTTGTATTATCTCGCAATATTTTTGCTCATCCAGTGTAAAAACAAAAAAGATACTTTTCAAAAAAGTGAAAGTAGCGTAAAAATAGATTTTTTTTTCGATGAGTATTATATAAGTGCAAAAAAAATACAACGAAAGTACATCAGAACAACATCGCATAGTGAAAATGGCACGTCCAGTAGTCCAATTGCTGAAATATTTAACAGCATTTATTTTTTTTCTTAATTATTGTACGGCAAATAAAACGAAAGAATTGAAAATTCGTACGTTGCCAGTTTACGCAATGCTAGCAAACGCAGAACTTTTAAACTCAACTCAATGTGGAAAGGAACTGATCGAATTTCGAGAAGCCAATGATCAGCAGTTATTATGGAGCCTAAAAGGTACGTGAAATCTACTATCTTATTTAAAACTACCAAAATGGTTTAATCTTTCTGAGTTGCACATAATAATTAATTTCGATTCACAAAAACATGAAATTTGTATTTTATTTCTTTTATCAAGTAATCGATGCGAGCGGCGAGCCAAAGACAGGATTCATATATGGAAATAATTATTGGTTGGGTAGTAAAAGTCAATGCGATGATGCCGGAAATAGAAATCCCTTCCTACTATCGGAAGAGATATTACGAAACAATTCGAGATTTCGTCATATGGAAGATGAATTTCCACCTTTTGAAGTGAAATTCTTTGTTGCTTATTTTCAACATAATAGCACTTTAAAATACCACATTGTAGTACCTGAAGAAGTAAGTTTTATTAAAAATTAAAATAACTATTTTAACAATTTTATTAAATATTTTGATTTTTTTTTCGTAGAATTTGATAACACTCGGTATGTGTTTACCAGCATCCTGTTCGAAAGATCAAGTTTCTATTCTTTTAGAAAACGTGTTGAGGAAAAGAACTTTTTTTAAAGGCGAACAATACTCAGCCGATTTTTCGTTGGTAGAAGTAAAAGATCTAATGGATGACCATCGATGGTTATTAAGTGGCACATTCATTACAATGATGTAAACCAACAATTCTTTTATCATTTATGATAGTCCTTCGTTAAATATACAATAAAATTATGTCTTCTTGTTGTTGCCTTTTTTTAGGGTAATAGTCGTACTCACATTCCTATTAGTGATAATAGGAACGGCCTACGATGTCCTGATATACCAAAAACGATTGAAAAAAAATGACAGTTGTCTTCAAGATCGTGAAAATGTTAATTCTCTAGCGATAGGTATATCTATTTTATAATTCGTAATCCTTTGGTTTCAACATACTTTTGAGTTATTATCATTCCATAAGAAATTATTTGTACGTACCCTAACGTAGCTTGAGGTAATACTCCCATATCTTCTAGTAATTTTTACGAAATCTTTACATGAGTGAGACACGTATTTGGGTTACTAGTAACGAAAGGATTATTATAGTCAATTCGTATGGACAAACAGATAATAATTTAATATCAAAACGTTTATTTTTTTAGAAGAACTTCAAACGCTAAACGATAATAACAAAGGACAACTGGAAAAGTCAAAGTACCACAGTTTTTTTTATAAAATATTCCTAGCTTTTTCCGCATATTCGAACACGAAAATAATATTTAGTATGAAATCTGAAGATGCTGGTATTTCGATTATACACGGATTAAGATTTTTTTCGATGATATGGATTATTTGGCTGCATACAGTATACTTTTCAATGGATATTTTTGGTACAAATATTACGATTGAATTTAAGTTTCATTCAAATAAGATATTTCAATTAAATGAATATATGCTTGTATATTAATTCTCTTTAATTTTCTGTTATGTTTATTAATAGACAATAGGTCGTTTCTTTTGAAAAAAGTAGATGATTTATTTTTTTACGTAATATACAGTGGGACTATTGCAGTAGATACATTTTTTTGTTTTGGTGGTTTCCTTGTCTCCTACTTGTATTTAAAAAAAGTTATGGGCAAGGATATACGTGCACCGCATAATTTTTTAAATGTAACAAAATTATATTTTCTCGCTCTCATGAAAAGGTTTATTAGGTAAGACCATTTTTTTAATTCCTTAAATCTAATATAATTTAAGTAATTTATGCATAAGTTTTTCAAATTCGAGGACAATAAAAACAATTTTTTTAATATATAAATAATATCAACTATACTAGTGACCCTTATGTTGGTTGTTCATAAACACGATTTTTTGTTCGAGGACCTTTATATATGTGCATAGATACGGGGTTATAATAACCGATTGCATAATATTAATAAAAAAAATAAAAAAAATGAAATATATTTGTTATGAGTAATTTTATAGAATGCCAGGCATAGTGTAAAATTCACGCAATTTGTAGAAAGGAGAATTTATTTTTCGATTTGACTGGTCATGCTATAAAATGTTATTAAGGTTTTAATCAATTTAAAAAATTTTCTTTCGTTAGGAATTTTTAAAGTACGGTCGTGGAGGAAGTAATTTCAAGTAATTTTATGTGTAACAATCAATGAAAATTACAAACGCTATGTTCGAATTCCTTGAAAAGATTCAGTCAATTGACAATATGGGTTTTTCAGTTGTCCCTGTATAAAACAGAGAGGTGGAGGTTGGAATTTATTTCAAGCTTAGAAAAAAAAAAACGACTAATTAGGAAAGAACAAAGAAAGTTCTAGAAATAAACGATTTAGGGTAGTTTATCCGTTGTAAGTGACATTGATCGAGTATTGATTCTTATACTACAACGATTATGCATATTTCAAAAAAATTCGATCTGTATCTATATTTGATAGATGTTCAATTGACAACGGATAAACGGTTCTGAGATCTCTAATTTTTACCCCTTGCATTATTTTGGCGAGTCTGACTCGTGATGAAAATTTCAGGCAAAACATGGATGTCACGAGTCGGGCTCGTTGTTCAGTTCCAAATCAAACATGAACATCACGAGCTTGACTCGTACTCGACATCTTGCGTTCGGTCGTGAAAATAGGTTTCAAATTTCGGCACGCGCTCCGCCGCTCGCCTTTCACTGCGATGATCGAGGCAGCCGCGTTTGGCCTGGCGTTTCCTGAGGTTCCGAATAGTGCAAGGGGTTAATCGTATTATTAAATATATTTTTTTAATTTACCTGGACTGTATATTAAATTTATTTACTTGGATATCGGAATACCAAAGTTTTATGAATTTTTACATAAATTGGATCAAAATTTGAATTATAATTATTTGGAATATCTTACTTATTTTTTCTACTTCTGCTATTTTAGATTGTCACCTACTTTTATGATATTAATCGGATTAGTGCAAATAAATGTAACGTGGTACAGTAAAACATCGCTCTTCTATATAACGGAACGATCACACGAAAATTGTCAGAAATATTGGTGGAGAAATATCCTCTATATTCATAATCTTTTTAGTGTACAAGATATGGTATGGACCTATTTGAATAGCAATTTTAAAAATTCTTCTATGATTAAGTTAATAATATAGATACAATATTACTTATCAATACCGATCTTTGCAGTGTATGCTTTGGAGTTGGTATTTGGCGAACGATATGCAGTACTTCCTTACAGTAAATTTTCTGTTATTCTTATCTTCAATGTAATGCATCTTATATTTTTTTTTTATAAAAGTTTCTTCTTAAGAGTATATCATTTTAATTGATTGAACATAATTTTATTTCAGGTACTTTAAAGTAGCAGTTATTTTGTTATGCTTATTGTTTATATCATCTATAATTCTTTCTGGCTATATATCCTACATTTATAATTATATTCCTACGTAAATATCAATATTAATTATTATACATATTTTCGGTAATGTATATTTTGAGAACATACTATAGAAAGTTTACTTAAAACCGTATTATTTGTAATGAGCTAGTATTTTACAGATTGTCGAGTAATCCAAAAGTGTGGTTTAATGAAAGGGTTAATTTATCAACGAAATTACGATTTTTTATATTACAGTATGGACAAGCACTTCAATTTATTTGAACCTTTGTACTTTCGACCATGGATTAGAATAGGACCTTACCTAGTGGGTGTGATCGCTGCGTATATTCTTTTGAAATTAAACAACAAACTATTATGGAAAAAAGTAAACACATCTTCTGATCTCTTGTCGCTTACAAATACTTCACGATCAAATTATTTTCTTGATGCTGTTGATGATATCTCTAATGTTGATACAACTGATTTTAGAAAACAATAATACTCTTTTGGATACTGGGTAGTGTATGCAATTTATCAGTACTTTTTGGATTATATCAGAATAGATTATCAGTTTTAGCTGCTGCTTTTTACGTTGCTCTCGGTAGAAATGTATGGGCAATTGGTATAGCATGGATATTAATAGCGTGTTGTACAAATAATGGAGGTATAAATAAATATCTGATTCGATTGTTGAACTCGATATTATTACTTTCTTATCGTTATTAATCAAATCAATTCGCATTTTAGGTATAGTGAATCGTATTCTTTCTTGGAAAGTTTTGATACCATTCAGTAGATTGACTTACGCAGCCTTTCTGATACATCCACTTATTATAAGCTCTGTAAATTTTTTTAGTGAAACATCCATTCACTTCGATTCTCTACCAATCGTATGTATTATTTTTTAATTTTTGATTGTACCTATAGATTAAATAAGTTTTAATTAATTATCGTCATGTGTGTTATTCTACTTTATTTCTCAGGTAATTTTAGGTCTGGGATATGTAGTAGCAAGTTACATATGTTCTTACGTGATATCGTTGATGTTCGAAATGCCGTATATTTACTTGATGAAAGAAGGGATGAAATACTTAAACAAATAACATGAGTATTTTTGAAGTTATACTTCTTTTGGAGTGTTTATTCTTTTGGAGTGGTAATTGCCGAAAAGACAAATACTGTAGCTGTCGATGCATAAGAATGGCCTAATATTTGTGGTCGGAAAGGGCGTGCTAGAAGAAAGAAGGAGCCCTTACAAAAGGCTCTCGGCGCTTCTTGGTTTTAACGCTAAACTAGGATACTTCCTTGTCACGGGTGTCGTAGCGCTTCGACAGGTCTCGACACGTTTCGACGTCTCGACGCTCCCACTCACTCGTTTGCGTAGGATTCGAAACATTCAAAATTGTTATATTAATTACAGTAAAAACGGCTGACGGTTGACAGCTCCAGTAGAATTCAGACCGTATCCTTTGGTTTTTGATTTGGAACACATAATATACGACATTTCTTTATTTTACATGAAAAATTATGCACTTTAGTTTCTTACTCCCCATCACCCCTCATTCTTACATATATTTTATTTGTTTAACTCAAGTTGATCGCTTGAAATTATCAAACGTATCACTTTGAAACTTACAGGTCTTAATTGACGGACGCCTTTTTCTAAAAATAAGACATTTCCAGCATTTTATATAAAAATAAAATCTACCATGATAGATTAAGAGGAGACCGAAAAGTTAAGAAAAAGGCAACAAAATATTTAAATGAACATTTAATTAACTTTAAAACACGTCAAAAAACAAGTATTTAATAATTTAACTCTTGTTGCGTAATCCTACGCAAGCGAGTGAGTGAGAATCATTTGGACGTTTCGAGACGTATCGACGCGTGCCGAAATATAGCGACAAAGAAACATCTTAGTTACGGTGTAACAAAGGAGCGCAGTGAGCTCCTTGCAGGGCGCTTTCGTTCTTCTAGCACGCGTTCTCCCACCATTTCTATTAGTCCAATCATATGCATCGACAGCTACGTTATCTAGCTTTTCGGTAATTGGTCCGCACGTTGCATCGTCTTTTTCTATATAAGCCGCGCGCTTTCACGCTTAAATGCTATTCTACCACGAGACCTGCGTGCGTTCACTTCGAAGAGAACTACATTCCTGCGCTTCTATTACATCAGCGGAACAAAGGAACAAGAGAAGAAGGCCATGTGGTCAGAATTATACTCTGCCTTTGGATTAACATTATCATCGATAGCTGCCGATAGGCAAGCCAGCGACACATCATCATCAACTGTATTTCAACCAGGGTTTTTATGCCGAAAGGCTTTTCCCTGCAACGAGCCAAATAAATCGTACTTATTAGTACTGACCGGGCTCAAAAAATATATTTTAATTTATTTTCACCTACCCTCATTCCTCATAAATAAACGATTCCTAACATCCATCTATAAGTGCATTTTCAACGACAAGAAAACCACCGGAGTACCGATACAAGGCGTCGGTCGTTCAACAACTCTAAAACAAAAATCTTATCGTTGTAAATCAATATTTATATCAGTTTAAATAAATTAATTTCGATACTTTACCATTATCTAAATATATTGTAAAAGATTAATTTGTGAATTTGTAGATAAAATTTGATTGTACTACATTTAAAACATTGTAAAAATAATAAAATACAGTACAAAATTTTCTCTTAAATAATTATAAACTACAGCGGCTTCAAAATAAAATACGGTACTGTATAATACAGAATATATAACCAACAAAAATATAAATAGGTATTGCAGAAAACTCAAAGTTCGTATTAATTTAACTTTTATTTTCATATTTTCGAAGAAAACTAAATTTACACCCTTAACTTTATTAAAATTAATAATAATTAATATGGTATTGTATTGTAAGTTCTCAAATACTTTCTTAAAATACAGTATATGTGTTCAAATGGGAAAATTATAAAGTATTTTCTCTCTGAGTAACTGTCGCACCGCACAATTTAGATCTCATTGTCAGTGAGACACTTTGGATTGCGGACTATCGTGAAGACTTGTGTGAAATAATAAAGTTTTCTTTCGATATATAGACTTTAGTTCATCGATTTTAATAAAAATAGTTAGATTATTCAATCAATTGACGGTTATAAACCATAATAATTTGTGCTAACAAAATGATTACCAGTGTATGAAATATGAAAAAGAATATTAATTTTTTTGCTTCTTCTCTTCTTCCAGCGTCCAAATAGGCATATTGCCTGTTCTTCATCGCAACTCGCTTCTTGTAGGTATATTGTCCGCCCATCGTTTTCGTGGTCTTCCTGGGCTTCGTTTCCCTAGTTGTGATCTATCCCTAGCGATCTTCACAATTCGGTCTCCTGTCATTCGGGTTATGTGATCGTTCCACTGAATTTTCCTCCCCAATACCCAATCATTGATGTTGTCGATTTGGCATGTTCTTCTGAGGGCTTCACTTCTTTGTCTATCCCATAGAGATTTTCCGGTTATTCTCCGGATTATTTTCATTTCCGCTGCCTCCATCATCTGGCGGGTTTTAGATGTCTCGGGTCTTGTTTCCGCCGCATATGTTAGTATGGGTCTTATAGTGGCCTTGTAAATACGGCTTTTTGTGTCTATTCTGAGATGTTTGTTGCGGAATATGGTGTCATTGAGTTGTGCCGCAGCTCTTGTTGCCTTAACCACTTGTGTTCTTACTTCCGTTTCTATTTCACCAAAGCTGGAAATTTCTATGCCTAAGTAGTCAAACTTCATCACTTGTTGTATAATGCTCCCATCAACCACCAATTTACATCTAAGGGGTATCTTGGATGTGGTCATGCACTTAGTTTTGGATGTAGATATTACCATCCCAAGAGATTGAGCCATTGTGTTGAACTCATGTAGAAGTCTCTGCAGATCGTCTTCATTTTCCGCTATTAAAACTGCGTCGTCTGCATAGCATATGATTTTCAGTTCTTTATCTCCCATCCTATAACCTCTCTGTTTACAGACTTTTTTTATAATTTCATCCATGATAATATTGAATAGTAGCGGGCTCAGTGAGTCTCCCTGTCTAATGCCTCTTCCCAGTGTTACGGGTTCTGTTAGTTCGTTATCTATCTTTGCCTGTATGTTGTTGTTCTGGTATATATCTTCTATTGTTTTTATGATGTTGTTTGGTATTTGTCTGTTATAGAGGAGATGAACCACATCAGTTAGTCGTATCCTATCGAACGCTTTTTTTTAGGTCTATAAAGCAGAAGAACGCCGGTTTATTATATTCTATCGACTTTTTCGTTATTTGTCTGACGACGAATGCTGCATCTCTACATGATCGTCAAGGTCTGAACCCTTGTTGCTCGTCAGCTAGTGGTTTCCTTTTACTGATAAGATTTGAGATTACTTTGGTGACTAATTTCAAGGTAGTGCATAGCAGATTTATTCCTCTATAGTTCCCGGGCTGCTTTTTATCTCCTTTTTTAAAGAGTAAAATCATTGTGCTTGCTCTCCATTCGTCCGGAATTTTTTGTTGTTCGAGGATCCTTTGTGTGAGAATAGTCAACTTCTGAACCAATCTTTCTCCACCGTATTTGAGGAGTTCATTTGCGATGCCGTCTTGACCAGGGCTCTTCCTATTTTTCAATCCATATAGTGCTTTTCTCATGTCAGCTTCGTCGATAGAGATGTTATTATTTATCATGATATCTGGGACACCTTGTGTTGTGTTAGGTTGGTCATCCTTGTATAGGTCTTTTAGATATGCGGTCCATGTTTCCTTATCAATTTGGCTTACTGGTATTAATTCCGTAATTTCTTTCTTCTGGTTTCTAATGAATCTCCACATTTGTTTTTGGAGACCGTAAAAGTCCTTCTCTAGTTGTTTTGAGAACTTTTCCCAGTGCATGTCCTTCATTCTTCTAACTAGCGTACCAGTTTCGTTCCTGATGTTTTTGTATGCGTTGTAAGACTCGGCAGTTCTAGTTGTTAGATATTTAAGGTAGGCTTGTTTTTTCTTCTTACATTGTTCTTTTATCTCTTCGCAGAACCATGGAGTTTTATTTTTTGCGACGCCTCGTTTTTTACATTTCTTGGTTCCCAATGCCTCTATGGCCGCGCTTTTTATGTTTGCTTTTAGTTTCAGCCATATAGTGTTTACTTCGTCACGATTATCAGCTGGGTTCAGTTCGATTTTTTCTCTTAAACGTCTTTTGTATAATTCTCGTGTTGTTGTATCCCAGAAGGTATCTATCTTTATTGTTTCTTCGTTTGTGACTTTGATCTTTTCTTTTGTGTTGGCATTTGATTCTAAATTTACCAAGAAGTAGACTGTGGTCGCTTCCAACGTCGGCTGAGTTAAGTGTTCTCACATCCAAGATTCCAGATGATGGTATATAACTATTGGTTAAGATATAATCAATGGTTGAGCGTTGACCCCGTGTGTTGCTAAAAGTGTACTTGTGTTGCTCTTTGTGGTTGAAAAATGTGTTTGTGATTCTAAATCCATTTAGGGAGCAGAAGTCTATCATGAGTTTTCCGTTCTCATTCAGTGTTTGCTCATTGAATCTCTGCATTATGCCGGGGATCGGTTGGTGACCAATGCGAGCGTTAAAGTCCCCTAAAATTACTACTCGTTCCCTCGGGGGTAGTGATTCAATGATACGTTCAAGTTCTTTGTAAAAGTCTTCACGTTTCTGCTTCGCTTTATTCTCGTCTGGTGCATAAATGGACAAGATATTTAGTGGGGACGAATCAGTCAGCAACTTGAGCAGTACAATTCGTGATGATATGTGTTGACGGCTTTCGATCTGGTTGATGTATCTTTTATGTAAGGCAATGGCGACACCCTCCTTAGCTCGTTCGCTCTTTTCAACGCCGCTGTATATCACAATATATTCACCGTATATTCTTTGGCCCCTGCTTTTCTTCTTCGTTTCTTGGAGTGCAGCAATGTCTATTTTCTGATTTTCAAGTTCTTGTAGAATTTCTTGTTCTTTGTTATTAAGGGATTTTACATTCCAAGAGGCCATCCTGGTAATGTTTTTTCTTTTCCAATTCGTTATCCGTTTTCTAGCATGGGTCGTCATCAGTGTATCCGTCCTATTCCGAGGCGCGTTGTGGTTTCTTCGAGCTTGTGCTTTATTTTACGTCAGGCAGGTAGCTAACCTAACCTAACAACCCTCCTCCTTTATCCGGGCTTGGGACCGGCAACATGACCCTCACGATCATGTAGGCGAAGTTATTATATTATATAGAATTTTTTTACAACGAGAAAAAATAACAAACGTACTTGCGCTTTGTTTTCTAAATCAATAATTATTATATGAAAATAAAATGTGTGATGTAAAATATCTCTACGCTCATAGGCGTAAGAAGCAAATGTCAAACAGACGGTTTTTTGTGATTATTGTGTTACGTAAGTTGGACGGGAAAAGAGACGACAGATAGAATTTAAATGCGAAAAAGAGAGACAACGCATGTTATACATATCATTGCTTATTCTCAGTTTTCTCTTTTTGCTTATTTTCTTAAGAATGATAGAATGCTTTGCAATCATAAGACTCGTGCAGCAGTTGCGCATACAAATACTTTTCAAGGTGTAGAGGAGAAAGAAGATGCTATGAAATAATCAGTGATATATAATATGTATTGATTTACATCCAACGAGCTAAAAACGATGGTAATAATCAATTACATTTGAACTTACTACGAGAATGTGTAACAATTTATTTTCATAATTATAAATTTGTATATTACGATATTCACATAATACTAATCTAAGTCATTGAAGATCTATGCATGTGTTCAGATTCAGATGGAGAAAAGAATAAATGTAAATTATTAGAATGTTGTAACAGAAACATGGTTTTCGTTTGTTTATTTTAATATTTGGAAGTATCCTTTCATAAGATATTTAAAAATTCTAGTATATTGTGACCTATCGACACTACTTTCTAATCAAATTTTTTTGCAGTAGTACAACTAAACAACGAGTAACATTTAATCAGTAGTATAAAATAAATCGAAACTATTTACAGTAGTTCATATAAATGGCAAACTAACTATGCTTTCAGTACTTAAGATAATTTAGCAAGGCAAATTGCAGTAATCTAAGGAAAAGACATAGTGACAAAAAGAAATAAACAAGAAGACAAAGTGTGAGTTGTATTCTATATAAACTACTTAACCATTTTTGCAGTATCTATAGAATCATTATCCTGTTAAGAATAAGGTTCTTCGTAAATATTATATAAAAATCACATTTATTAAAATATTGACAAAGTATGACTATTGTATATATAATTCAATTTGCTTGAATGATTACCTCTACAATCTAGAGAGTCACACCTTCATTCAATGTTAATAGTATGTCGGTAAGTGTCGTATAATATAATTATTATAATAAATAAATTTTTTCATGGAAAGTCTTAAAATATAATACTTTTGTGAGTGATTGTATTCACTTTGTTTTTTTATCGTGATCGTTAGTAACCGATAGAAAAAAACTATCGAGAACTTGAAAAAAAAGAATCATGTTTTCTTGTTCAAGTAATTAATCCCTTCTTTCATCAAGGAAACATACGGCATTTCAAACATCAACGATACCACGTAAGCACATATGTAACTTACAACTACGTATCCCACACCTGAAATAAACTGTAAAACAAAACAAAAAAACAAATAATAAGAATTCATATAAATTTATCAATATAAACAAACAAGAAAAAATAAAACATACGAATGGGAGAAGTTCAAAGTGAGGGGAAGTTTCACTGTATAAATTCACAGAAATGATAAGAATTGGATTTATCATGTAAACTGCGTAAGTCAACCTACTTAATGGTATCCAAACCTTCCACGAAAGAATACGATTAACTATACCTAAAATACAAATTGATTTTATTAATAACGATAAGAAAGTAATAATGTCGAGTTTAACAATAAAATCAGATATTTAGTTATACCTCCATTATTTGTACAACAAGCAATTACTACCCATGCTATACCAATTGCCCATACAGTTCTACTGAGAGCAGTGTAAAAAACAGCACCTAAACCTGATACTCTTCTCGGATATAATCCAAAGAGTACTATTAGATTGCACAAGCTGCCGAGTATCCAGAAGAGTATTATTGATTTCTAAAATCAGTTATTAACATTAGAGTCAACATCAACATCTTCAAAAAAGTGATTCGATTCTATAGCATTTTAAAGCGACAAGCGATTAGAATATTCGTTTACTTTTTTCCATAATAATTTGTGGTTTAATTTCACAACGATATATGCAGCGATCACACCTACTAGATAAGGTCCTATCCTAACCAATGGTGAATAGTAAAACACTCTTAAAAGACTGTATTGTTTGTCAAATCTGTAATGCAAAAAATCGTTAATGCATTGATACAATAACCCTTTCATTATAGCGTATTTGGCCCAAAAGTATAATTCTATATAAATTCGCTCATAAATATTTATCACTTATAAATATAATTTATAAACGCATAAACTCCGCCTGCATGATCGATGGGAGCATCGAAATCAGCGATCATGTTGCCGGTCCTAAGCCCGGGAAAAGGAGGAAGGTTGTTGGATCAGGCTAGCTCCCTACCCAACGTAAAAAAAAGAAATTTGCTCATAGAGAAGAGTTTTTGCCTCGGAACAGGACGGATTCAAAGATGACGACCCAAGCAAGAAAAAGGACAAAGAGTTGGAAAAAAGAACACATAATGCGTCTGGATACCTGGAAAATAAAATCACCTAATAATAAAGATCAAGAAACTCTGAAAGAACTGAAGGACAATAACATCGATATTTGCGCCTTACAAGAAACCAAAAAGAAAGGCAAAGGGCAAATACAGTACGACGACTACCTAGTGGTCTATAGTGGAGTCGAAAAACAAATCAGGGCAAAAGAAGGGGTAGCCATCGCAGTGTCGACGAAATATCAAAATAACATATAAGAATGCAGCTACGTATCTTCGCGTATCTTGGTTGTAAAAATGAAAGCGGAAGACCAAAAATTAAATATAGTGTCAATTTATGCACCCGAGGATAATAAACCGAAAGAAGAAAGAGAAGCCTTCTACGACCAACTACAAAATTTAGTCGGATCATTACCAAGTAACCAACAAATGATAATCCTTGGAGATTTTAACGCCCGCATCGGAAATGAAATAATACCTGGAATAAAACAAAGGTTCAACGAAAACGTGTTAAATGACAATGGAGAACTAATGACACAGCTATGCACATTTAACGAGCTAAGGATTATTAATACATTTTACAATCATAAAGAACACTATAAATTTACATACAGCAACACCAGAGGCTTTAGGTCTACAATTGATTACATTGTTACCAACAGATACGTCCAACCAAACCAAATATTAGATATCAGGACGTTAAACTCCGCGAATGTAGGAAGCGATCATAGCCTGCTATTAGCAAAGATAAGAATGAAGTTTAAACCCCAAAGAAATCTTCACGAGCAACTCAAGAATTAAAATAAACATCGAGTCACTATGGAACTTATCAACCAAACAACTATACGAGAACAGGTTGAAAGAAAAAATCGAAAAAAACCCAATAAAAGAAGAAGATAACATAAACATAGCCTGGAAGAAACTAAGAACCAACATTTTAGAAGCTGCATATGAAGCCCTGGGAACACGAACTGTAAAAAACCGGGCTAGAATGATCAAAACTCCTTGGTTCCGCCCAGAGATTAAGGAAATATGCAAAAAAAAGAAAATGGCATACCTTAACTATAGGACATTAAGAACACCTGAGTCATACGAAACGTATAGACGAATCCGGAATCAAACAGCGACATTAGTAAGGCAAACAAAGCAAAATTATTGGGAGATTTTTTCGAAAAGAATGGAGAGTGACTTCTATGGACTCCAAAAACAAATCTGGCGATTTATTAGAAATCAAAGAAAGGAGGTCAATGAAATGATAGAAACAAACCAGATCACAAAAGAAAATTGGATTAACTATCTAACAGAGCTCTATAAATCAGAAGAACCTCAAACGGAACTAAATACGCCAGAAATAATAACCAGAAGCGACATACAAATTGAGTCCAGTGATGTAGAAACAGCTATTCGAAGACTAAAGAATAGGAAGAGCTCAGGGCAAGATGGCATCCAAAACGAGTTAATAAAATATGGTGGCCAACGTCTCACACAACAACTAACATTCCTAATCCAAAAAATACTATGCCAACACAAAATACCTGACGAATGGCGCACTAGCACAACTATAGTTATGTTTAAAAAAGGAGACAAACAGCTGCCTACAAACTACAGGGGAATAAACCTTTTAAACACTTCATTAAAACTAACAACAAAGATTATAACGAATAAAATTAACAGCTTAACGAATCTAGAAGACGAACAAGGATTCAGATCAGGCAGATCGTGCACAGACGCGGTTTTCATCATAAGACAATAACAGAAAAATCAATTGAATACAACAGCCAGCATATATGTGTTTCATTGATTTGGAAAAGGCATTCGACCGAGTGCAGTTAAAGGATGTTATACACCTCCTTTATAACCGGCAAATTCCGAACAATCTTATCAAGACCATAGAGGACATCTATAGAAACAATAAGATCCAAGCAAAGATAAATGGCGCCTTGACTGAACCGATTGATGCAGGTCGTGGTATCCGACAAGGGGATTCCCTAAGTCCCCTGCTTTTTAACATCATTATGGACGAAATAATAAGAAACGTAAGACTGCTAAAAGGATATAAAATGGGCAGTGAAGAAATAACCATCCTATGCTATGCTGATGACGCTGTATTAGTGGCCGAAAATGAGGATGATCTACAACGTCTACTACACCGATTTAACTGCATAGCCAAATCATTCAACATGAAAATATCGGCCCAGAAAACAAAATGCATGACAACATCAAAGACACCGTTAAGATGCAAACTGGAAATTGAAGGGAAGGTTATTCAGCAGGAAATGAGATTTAAGTACCTAGGAATAGAAATCTCAGGATATGGTGATGTTGAAGCAGAGGTAAGAGAACAGACAATGAAGGCATCCAGAATAGCGGGTTGTTTGAATGACACAATATGGCGAAACAAAAACATTGACATAGAGACCAAAGCAAGAATTTACAAGGCAATGGTAAGACCTATTATGTCACATACCGCAGAAACTCGACCAGACACGGCGAAAACGAAACAGTTACTAGAGACAACCGAAATGAGAGTTCTTCGCAGAATAGCTGGAAAAACACTACTGGATCGAGAGAGAAGTGAAGATATAAGAAGAACATGCAAAGTGGAAAACATTAACGAGTGGATACTAAAAAGAAAAAAAGAATGGAACGAACATATCAACAGAATGGACAACGGAAGAATTGTCAGAATTGCACGGGATAAGTCACCGGTAGGCCGCAGAAGCACGGGGCGCCCACGAAAACGATGGTGCGACAATTTAACAGTGCAATAGGCAGAAAAACGTCGTTACGGAACAGGCAATTTGCCTAAACTAAAGAAAGAAGAAGAAGAAGAAGATAAACGCATAACCAATAAATGATTGCACTAGTTTTATATACGAGCCATTATATGGACAAATATGCAAGCCGCTAGTGACGGGAGGATTAAATATTTTCATTTGTATAAAAATTAACATTGATATTTACACAACTTCGTAGTCATAAATGTAGACATAATATCCAGTTAAGATTATCGATAAGGTAAACATGAAACTAAACAAACTGCATGCTACTTTGAAGTACCTGGAACAGATTTATATTTAATGAATAAGGAATGTAAACGCTTGTATATTATTTTGTATATACCAGTATGTTTAGTATAATGTAAAGATCATTACATGGAAGATAAGAATAACAGAAAAGTTATAATCACGAAATATTGCATGTCTAATGCCAAGTACCAACTCCAAGTAATGCACTGTAAAGATTGAAGTACATAAGTAATATTATTCCTAAAATTAATAATTTATAGATGCTCTAATATTTAACATTGCTATAAGCATTGGTCTGTACCATTTCCTGCAGACTAAACAAATTTTGAATATAAAGGATATTTCTCCACCAATATTTCGGACAATTTTCGTGTGAATCCTCTATTATATAAAACAGTGAGGTTTTACTATAGAACGTTGCATTTATTTGCTGTAACCCGATTACTATAAAGTTAGTCGGTGACAATCTGAAACAGTAGAAGTAGTAACACATAGATGAGATATATTTAAAATTACTATATTATTAGTACTAACTAAACTAATATTTTTTTACTATTCTATAATACAATCCAGCCATATACGTGACATAAAAAAAAAGGATCGCATTTACCACCGACTTATATAATGGTCAACAAAAATATTATTATTATTACTATAACGAAATTTCACTTATCATTTTTAGAATTAAAAAACTTATGCAGGAATTAATCCTAATATATGGAAAAATTAAAAATATTAATAAATAGTCCTACCTTATAAATCTTTTCAGGACAACGAGAAAATATAATTTTATCCTATTTAAGTAATTAAATGGTTTACGTATACTTTTGTCTATTTCTATCTTTACATAAAAGTAAGTGACCAGAAAGCCACTAAAAAATAAAAATGTATCAACTGAAAAGGTAGCATTGGACATCACTTGATGGAACAAGTCCTCTGATTTTCTCAAAACCACTCGTTTATTGTCTTAAAATAAATATTAAAGATTTAAAATACAACAATGAAGGAAACCTTGATAAATATAAATGAGATCACTTATATTATTATAAATAAATGAAATCACAATCATTACAAAAAACTTACCAATATATTCTTTCACATAAATTAATTTGTGTATGAGAACAATCCATACCATCGTAATAAATTTTAATCCGTGTATAAACAGTAAAGAAGTATTCTGAGATTTCATATTAAATATCATTTTCGTGTTCGAATATGCGGAAAAAGCCAGTAATATTTTATAAAGGAAACTGTGGTATTTTGACTTTTTCAGTTGATCCTTATTATTATCGTTTATAGTTTGAAGTTCTTCTAAAAAAATAAACGTTTTAATATTAAATAATTATTTATTTGTGTATAAGAATTAGCTATAATAACCCTTTCGTTACGCATCACCAATGCGAGGATATGGTACGTACAATTAATTTCTTATCGAATGATAATAGCTCAAAAGTATGTTGCAAAAAAAGGATTACAGATTATAAAATAGATATACCTATCGCTAGAAAAATAACATTTTCACGGTCTTGATGACAATTGTCATTTTTCTTCAATCGTTCTTGGTATATCAGAACATCGTAGGCTGTTCCCATTATCATTAATATGAATGTGAGTATAACTATTACCCTAAAAAAAGTCAACGACAGGGAAACATAATTATATTGTATATTTAACGAAGGACTATCATAAATGATAAAAGAATTGTTGGTTTACATCATTGTAATGAATGTGCCACTTAATAACCATCGATAGTCATCCATTAGATCTCTTACTTCAACTAACGAAAAATCGGCTGAGTATAATTCGCCTATAAAAAGAGTTCTTTTTCTCAACACGTTTTCTAGGAGAATAGAAAGTTGTTTCTTCGAACAGGATGCTGGTAAGCACATACCGAGTATCATCAAGTCCTGGAAAAAATATATCAAAATATTTAATAAGACTTAAAATTACGTGTTTTTTTTCTTTAATTTTTAATAGAAACTTGCTTGCTTTGGTAGGGGAATGTAGTATTGTATAGTGCTATTATGTCGAAAATTTGCAACATAGAATTTCACTTCGAACGGTGGAAATTCATCCTTGATATTACGATATCTCGAATTGTTTCGTAATGATTCTTCCGATAATACGAGGAGATCTCCGTTTTTGGCGTCTTCACATTGACTTCTGCTACCCAACCAATAATTACTTCCATAAATAAATCCTGATACTGGTTCACCGCTCGCATCGATTACTGGACAATAAAGTATTATTTAAAATTTCATTGTTATGTAAATCGAATGTAATTTTTACGAGGAAAATTCCATTGAAAAGTTGAAAATGAACACTTTTTAAAGATTTTTCATCCAAAAAAAAACCCGTAGTATATTATTACAAATAATGACCCTTTTTGTAAGATTTTTTCAGAAGAATTTGAATTTGTAAGCAACACATATGAATATATACATACTTTCTTGAAAGGCCATAGGGGTATAAGCGTACTGAATTTGCCCGCGAGAGACAATATAATGATACTTAGAGAATATATAGGTACTAATAAAACAATGAAATTCTGAAAATTTCAGATCCTTAACTTAATTAATTTTTTGAGAAAAAGCCAAATAACTAAAAATCAGAACAAAATTTTTAATTACGCGTTGCAATAATTGTCCGATTTTTAAATATAAATTGTACGAAACTGTAATCATTTTGAGATGATCTTTCTCCTGTGAAAAATTATATTAAAAAATTGAAAATTTTTAATCCTCATAATATTGCTCTTTTCTTAAAGTAAAAAGCCGAACTAATTTATTTATAAGTCCTTGCACCTTAAAATATTCATTCGAACGATCTCATTTATTATAAAAAAAATAATTATTTCAAAGCATAGTACTTAAAATCTGTAGTAATAGAAATTATCTCGTAGCTTTCACGTACTTTTTAAGCTCCATAATAACTGCTGATCAATGGCTTCTCGAAATTCATGAGTTCCTTTCCACATTGAGTTGAATTTAAAAGTTCTGCGTTTGCTAGCATTGCATAAACTGGCATCGTACGGATTTTCAATTCTTTCGTTTCATCTGCCGTACAATAATTAAGAAAGAAAATAAATGCTGCGAAATATTTCAGCAATTGGACTACTGGACGTGCCATTTTCACTATGCGATGTTGTTCTGGTGTACTTTCGTTGTATTTTTTGTGCTCCTATATAATACTCATCGAAAAAATCTATTTACGCTACTTTCACTTTTTTTCAAAGTATCCCTTTTGTTTTTACACTATATGAGAAAAAATATTGCGAAATAATATAATATAGTAACAATATAAATATTTAGAAGGAAAAAAAAAAAAATAAGATTAACGAACGAAATTACTTAAGACTATACTCGAATAATAATGCGCGACGACCGTGAAAAAACTGAGAACATACACTGGGAAAGATTTCACACCACCTGACGGAAAAACTACAACTGCTTGATTGCATTTCGAAGGATGACTTTTTATAATCTATCCCTCCTATAATAACTGCCTCACATAATAATAAGAAAATAAAAATGAGGGATAGAGTAAATTTTTTAATCTAAATAAAGGGGGGGGACGTAGGGGACTACACTGGGAAGATTTCACACCACCTGACGGAAAACTACAACTGCTTGATTGCCATTTCGAAGGATGACTTTTATAATCTATCCCTCCTATAATAACTGCCTCTTACATTTTAATAAATAATAAACATAACGATAATGAGTGTCATTATTGACGTCACAAAATTTTTTATCTTAACTAATCCAAACTACCTGCTTGTAAAATTGTTGTTCTCAATTCCGACTAGTTTTTTATATTAAGGACTCATGGTTTCTTCAATTAAAGAATATTTCTTGTACTAGAACTTCTTATAGCAGAAACGTTGAGGGAAATGTACTTTCTTTTAAACCATCCTAAATGTTGGCAGAGTGTATTAGATTATTTAATATACGTCAAATTATTTTGTTTATTACTCGAAAGAAATACCTACTGTAATCTAGAAACTCAGATTTTAAGTTCGACCTAAATACCTCATCAAAAATTAATATTATATTTACATTTTATTATGTACAAAGTCATTTGAATTTCATTTATTAATCGTTTTTTATATTATTTTTGATGGTTTAATGGGTATAACGAATATAATATTAGCAATAAAAGGAAAATATTATTCTGCTACAATTTATTAAGTTGATAGACTACAAGTGCTCCAAAATATCGGTATAAATTGAAAATAAATTATCCAAATGGTGTAATCAAGAAGCTAATTAAATACGTTTTCTTATGCTCTACAGTAATCTTGTAAAAACTGAAAATAAAAAAATCAATAAGTTTTTACATTTTTGCCTGTAATAATGCATCTTTTTCCATCAAAGATTTCTTGAAACATTTGAAAGAATTGTAAAGAGTAATTAATATATCCAGGTGTTTGATTTCTGCGCTGTGTTTCGTTCTTTGTCGGAACAAGTAGTTAACTGGACAATTTGTTCTCCTCCTGATAAGTATTATAACTCGTCATAATATAGGATCCTCCTTTTACCACCCTGTATAGTAAAATCTCAACAAATAAATTCCAAAAAATGTACAACTGTAAAAACACGGTAATAAGCACAAGTTACTAAGCATATGCTTATATTATTTTTATCGAAAATAAGAAAAGCGACACTACCATATGATTATTCTGTTTTTTTTTAGGATCATATCCTACCATACAATGGACTCGATTAAGCAACGTTTACTTTGTCTCTTATTACGCTTTTTGTGGATAAAAAGTAAGATCTATCGAGAGATTTATAGTTATACACGTCTATGAATATGTATACAGAGTGTACCGAATAAACATTATTTAATTAGAAATATTTCCGTCATTGGAGATTATCCGCGCAAAATCCTTAGCAAAAAGTTTCACACCATTTAAAGATCATTCTGGATTTTGTATAGAAAATCTTTTTGAGGTTAGGAAAATTTATTTCCAGCATTTTATTTGAAAATACAATCCACTATGATGGATTAATAAATATCAAAATTCAATTCTTCAATAATTTAACTCTTAAACAAAAAACTTATTATTGTTGTAAAACAATATTTAAATCAATAATATTTCAATAAATGTATTTTGATACTTTATTTTTATCTAAATCTTTTTTAAATGATTAATGTACCTATTTAAAGTTTTATTGTACTACATTTAAAATACCGTAAAAAAAATAAATTACAGTACGAATTACTGTATAATACCTACAGTACAGTACGGTACTGTATAATACATAATGAATAATCAACAAAAGTAAAAATATGTATTGAAACTAACTCAAAGTTCGTGATTAATTAATTCTATTTTTTTTTTTAATTTTCGAAGGAAACCTATATATATATATATATAATTTACACCCTTAAATCAGTTATTACTGCTGGTCATTAACAAATTATTTCATTGTTGCTGTTCAAATACTTTCTTGAAGCACTGTATATATGTGGGAATGTGAAAATAGTTGAATTATTCAATCGTTCGATGGTTAGAGAGAGAAAACATAGTAATTTATATTATTTATACGATTACCAATGTATGTAATTTAAAAAGAAATATTCATTATTTTACGATGAGAAAAACTAATAAACGTATATGCGCTGTTTACTAAAACCTATGATTAATAATTAAAAATAATATTTTCCAAGTGGTTTTTTTGTGGTTCCGTAAGTTGAACGGGAAAGAAACGATAGATAGAATTCAAATGCAAAAATAAGAGATGCCGCAATTTATACTTAGCATTGCCAATTATCGATCTTCTCTTTTTGCTTATCATGCTTATTTGCTTTACATTGGAAATACGAATAAAAGGTAAGTTATAATATTAATAATTAATAATAATTAATAATAGGAATAAATAATATTATTCCTATTATTAATTAATAAATACGCCAATTTTTAAGATTTTTATAAGCATATAAATATATATAAAATAATATATAATATAATAATATATAGATATATTTTTTATAGGAAAATTGTGACCTTCAGGGATTGTAAGCTTCTTCTAGGCATTGGCCACAATGCCAAACGGTTTTTGGTAACGTAGGAAAAAGAAGAATTATATATAATTCTATATTTTTTTTTAATTGTATGTTACCCGAATCTTATTTCGACTACTAATACTTTCATAATAGTAATACATATCGTTAACGAAATTATTTTTCAATTGCGACTTATAAATTATTTGATTATTTGACTTTATTGTTAACTATTATATTATACTAATTATGAATATCTATAAATGTTAATGCAGGAAATGTTTAATGTATGTCTGCAGAGTTTGTAGCTTGTAACTAATTCTATTAATCGATAAGGCAGGGATCTTTTTATCAATAAATGTAAATTTTATAGTTATTGTAATAAATATAGTAAATTTTACGAATAAGTTGTAGTCCATTTGATACACGTTTAATCAAAAGCCTTACACTTTTTTTACACGTTCAATAAAAGATTCCTAATTTTTTTAATGAAGAAATTTTCAGACCAAAGGATAATTGACACGTTCCTTCACGCGTTTCTTCAGTCGATAAGTTAGAAATTTCCCCCAATATGGGACTTTTGTTATTACTTTTTTTATTTTTTTTATATAAATGTAATTTATTTGTTTAACAATAATTTTAAGGTCACAAAGATTTAATAGTATAATTTAATAATTATTCACTTATAAATATTCGCGAGCGATAACAGCTTCCCTCAGTGTAATGGTCAAAGTAAATTATTCGAATAATGCAGCATCAATCGAAAAATTCCTAGAAGGTGTCGCAGATTGAAAGTATAGAAGTAAGAAACATGAAGCCCTACTTTATAAAGGATCGTTTAAGAATTTCATGGAGAGTGAAACGGAGTCTCTTCGCAAAGTAGGCGTTACGGAAGGGAGAAGCGTGCCCTATTGGTCGTGAGCGTTTCTTATTCGTTGCATAAGTATAAATATTGTAACGCTCCCGCCCAAAACACAGATTTCGTAAAATAACAAGAACAGAACTTTCTTTAACAGCGCGGACTCTTACAACCGTTAAGGCCCTTTCTACAGTTCCCCGTATTACGAACACGTCCGTGCTTTCCAAACTCCTGTCAAGTTCTCTCTCGATCAACAACTCGTTGCCTGGAAACAACCTTCACGTCCTTTTTCCAAGGACGGCACGAAACAGGGTCGTAACAAGATGATATCTTTCGAGGAAGGACTAAGCCATGATCGAAAAGGAGAGGGAAACCTTTGTTGCTCTTCGTTATTCAGAATGTTGCCAGATCTAAGGAATTTTGTAATATTTTTGCACGATTGACGATTTTGAAGTGTCTTGTCATCAATATTAGATTCATATTCAGCGACTCCAAAAATCCTTAAATACTAACTTATTAAAATGTTTAACTACATATACATTTTTTAGCAACGTTTTGGTGATTTAGGTCCATTGTGCACCGATGGATGATGAATTGAGAGGGCTGTTGATTCTTGTTTGATTGGCTAGCACACTCGTTCCTAAAGATAAAACCGGACATTCGGATCTATTATTCGTATTTTCCTCGTTTTATGGTTTATACCACTCCTTACCATATTTTTTGTAGATATGGTGTCTGTGGATTTGGCTCATTTGTGTTTCAGAATAAGCTTTAAAGTATGTGTAAGACATGAAGGAAGTAAGAATGGCTGTCTCACCCACAAAAAAGATCAATTACATCCATTAGGTTTCTGGGAATATCGTTGACGAAGATGTTGAATAATATTTAACCAAGGATCCACCCTTGGGCTACACGACGGGGAACAAGGATGAGTGAGGAGAGGGAGTGGATTACAAAGACATGGAAGGATCTGTCGGATAGGAAACTGAGTAAGATTTTTATAAGTTGGGGAGGGGATAAAATTTAGTTTAGAGAGCTTGAATATTAAACTGTGTCAAGACCTTCGTGTTGAAACCTAATAAGACCATGGGTTAAAGTTTCTTGTTATTGTGCCCATAAACAACAAATTCAATGAATCTTATTAGCTGGCAGATGATAGAGTTCTTATTGCGGAATCTAAATTGTTAATTGATGAAGATATTGTTTTGCTTTAAATAGTACTAACTCGTTAAGGATAACTCTACTTAATATTTTACCAAGGATACAGAGAATGTTGATGGGTCTGTAACTATTAGGATCATTTCTATTTTTTGAATTTTTGTCGATAGTCATACTTCTTCGGAACAGAGTTATAACAGAAATGATCCTAAAGGTTTTATATTCCTAATTTAATTAGTTTTTAAGATAAAGCCAAATATTCAAAAAACAGAAAATTGGTGTGTGTACTTATGTACACACGTAAGAAGTTATACTTCTTTTGTGTAACCAAACATTTTTTTTCGAAGCCTCTACGCCTAACAACGTTCTGCGTTTGTTTGTGATTGATACTTTCTTTTAAATACACTTTTGTAACGACAGTAATAGGAATTGCACTTCTCTGCATTAGTTTTAGAAATCTCGAAAACTAAAACAGAAAGTAAAATGTATACTGATACTGGTCAAAAAAATGCAGGAGATGATAGTTTAATAGGAATTATTGTAGAAAATAATTTATAAATAATTAAGATGCAATCTTTTTTTAATTCTTTTGATAGAATATTAATGCTCATGGTTTCTTTCCAGTATGAAAAAAAAGAAGATGGTGTCTTTCAAATCCTTTATGATTTCAGTGTCTTTGGTTTCTTTTTATCGTTATTGAAAATAATGCGCTCCCTTTTTCAGTAAAATGATTAATCACCTATGCGAAGAGAATAAGTTTTTTAATTCTTTGAATAAATATTTTTCACAAGAATTATATTATTAGTTTCTTTTAGAAGTAAGATTATTATTTTTAACTTTTATCAGATTCATGCCCTGCTATTCGATAGGTATATTTACTTAATAATTTGTAATCTTTTTGTTTCAACATACTTTTGAGCTATTATCATTCCATAAGAAATTATTTGTACGTACCCTATCCTCGCATTGGTGATTAGTAACGAAAGGGTTATTATAGCTAATTCTTATAGACAAACAAATATTTATTAGATATCAAAACGTTTATTTTTGTAGAAAAACTTCAAACGCTTAACGATAATAACAAGGATCAACTAGAAAAGTTAAAACGCCACAGTCTTCTTTGCAAAATATTACTAGTTTTTTCCGCATATTCGAACACGAAAATGATATTTAATATGCAATCTGAGAATATTTTTTTACTGGTTATACACGGATTAAGATTTATTACGATGGTATGGATTATTTTTATGCACACATTACTTTATGAGAAAGATTATTTTGGTAAGTTTCTTAGTAATGAATGTGATTCAATTTAATTATAATATTATAGCTCTTTAAAACTATAGAGCTCTCATTTAAATTTGTGGCACGAATGGTATGATTGTAAACCATTCTATCATTCGTAAGAAAATGAGCAAAAACAGAAGACCGATAATATGCAATGCTAAGTATAAATTGCGTCATCTCTTATTTTCGCATTTGAATTCTATGTATTGTCTCTTTTCCCATTCAACTTACGTAACACAGTAACCACAAAAAACCGTCTTTTTGACTTTTAATTTTTACTCCTGTGTGCGTAGACAATTTTCATTTGAACATTTTATTCTCATTTAGTATTTATCTATTTAGAAAAAACGGCGCATGTACGTTTGTTAGTTTTTCTCGTCGTAAAATAATGAATATTCCTTTTAAAATTACATGCACTGGTAATCGTATAAATAATATAAATTATTATATTTTCTCTCTCTAACCATCGAACGATTGAATAATTCAACTATTTTCACATTCCCACATATATACAGTGCTTCAAGAAAGTATTTGAACAGCAACAATGAAATAATTTGTTAATTATCAGCAGTAATAACTAATTTAGGGGTGTAAATTATATATATATATATATATATATATATATATATATATATATATATATATATATAGGTTTCCTTCGAAAATTAAAAAAAAAAATAGAATTAAATAATCACGAACTTTGAGTTAGTTTCAATACCTATTTATACTTTTGTTGATTATTCATTATGTATTATACAGTACCGTATTGTACTGTATGTATTATACAGTAATTCGTACTGTAATTTATTTTTTTTACGGTATTTTAAATGTAGTAAAATAAAACTTTAAATAGACAAATTAATCTTTTAAAAAAGATTTAAATTACAATAAAGTATCAAAATTCATTTATTGAAATATTATTGATTTAAATATTGTTTTACAATAATAATAAGTTTTTTGTATAAGAGTTAAATTATTAAATAATTGAATTGTGATAATTATTAAAGTAAATTTAATGATAATTTATTGATTTTTTAGCTTTTTTCTTAACTTTTTGATCTCCTTGTAATCCATCATGGTGGATTGTATTTTCAAATAAAATGCTGGAAATAAATTTTCCAAATCTCAAAAAGATTTTCTATACAAAATCAAGAATGATCTTTAAATTGTGTGAAACTTTTTGCTAAGGATTTTGCACGGATAATCTCAAATGACGGAAATATTTCAAATTAAATAATGTTTTTTTGGTACACTCTTTATATATATTCATAGACGTGTATAACTATCTCTCGATAAATCTTACGTTTTATCCACGAAAAGCGTAATAAAAGTAAACGTAAACGTTGCTTGATCGAGTCCGTTGTGTGGTAGAATATGATCCTAAAAAAAAAAAATAATTATATATAATAGTAGTGTCGATTTTCTTATTTTCAATAAAGATAATATAAACTTATGCTAATTAACTTGTGCTTATTACCGTGTTTTTACAGTTGTACATTTTTTGGAATTTATTTGTTGAGATTTTACTATACAGGGTTGTAAAAGTATGATCCTATATTATGACGAGTTATAATACTTATCAGAAGGACTACAAACTGTCAGATTAACTTGGCATTTTAAATTATTTCTTCCAATGAAAATCAACTTTCATTAATTATAAATGTTCTATGTCGTAAATAAGGTACTTATCAACATAGTAAATGTTGATCAAGAAAGTTTTTTTTAAATACATTAGTTCAAAGTTGTTTATTGGTTTTTAATTATATCGTAAGTAAATATTATCTCTTATACAATTTTCATTAATTATTTTTATATTTGTTATGGATATCAGAAGCGATCGATTACAGAAAAAAGACAATCGCGTTTGTATAAAGTATTATTGAGTTTTATTGTTATTGACCAACTAGTGGTGACGCAATAAAATGTATTAATAATGCTTATGCGTTTCCAACGTCTTTTTACGACTGACCTGGTCACAGGTTTGGTATAGCTGGTCTATTTTGTAGACCATTTAAAAAACTCTTTTCTAATGAAATTAAAACGGAAACTTTTTAATAAAATGTTTTGAAAGAATAAAACGCTTTATAAGATGAGATAATTTATTTGTTTGTTACTATCAGTAACTTCTGATCCATACTAACTAGCTGAATTTGTTAATAATAATTGAATAAACAAACTCTGAATATGACTCAACTGAACTGACTTGAATCTATGCAACTGATTATATGCGGATCAACTGAATCAACTGAATACTAATCCAACTGATTTTGATAAACTAAACAAATTCTGAATAACTATGGATCAACTGAGTTGTAGCGGTCTTCCCCCATTACTTATAAATCTTTTTCTAATAAAGGGTACCGGTATCATCTTAGAGTGTGAATAGCTGAGGAGAAGTACGACTTTCCAGATTCTAGCAAGCAAGATAGAAAGTTGAAGGCGATAGCTGTATAGATATCAAAAAATACCGTTGTATGATTTTCGAAGAAAACCTATCCCGTTGTAAATTAAGTAAATATCATATATCCTTTCAGTGAAAATGTATCTACAGGTATCTTTATCATTGGTCAACACGGCTAGGAATTTTTCGTTTTAATAACCTCCAATATTTGTTCAGACAAAGGACGAAACACAATGAGAAAAACAAAAACCAGGACATTTTAATTACCATTTACAATTCTTCTAAATGTTTGAAAAAATTATTGATGGAAACAGCTTCATTATTGTAGGCAAAGAATGTAAGAGCTTAATAATTTTTTTTATTTTACTTTTTCACAAGATTACTGTAGAACATAAGAAAACGTATTTAATCAGCTTTTTGACTATACCATTCAGATACCATTATTTTCAATTAATTCCGATCATTTGGAGCACTTGTAGTCTATCAACTTAATTAATTATAACGGAAAAATATATATGATGTCTTTAGATCGAACCTAAAAAACGAGTTTTTTGATTAAAATATAAACTTTTTTCAAACAACTAAAAAATTAATTTGAGGTATATTAAATAATTTGTCATACTTTGTTAACATTTAGGATTGTTTACAAGAAAATACATTTCTTTTAACGTTTCTGCTAAAAGAAGTTCTACTACGAAAAATATTCTTCAATTGAAGAAACTATGAGTCCTTGACATAAACAACTTATCGGAATGGAAAAAAACAATTCTACGAGCAGGTTGATTGGATTAGTTAAAATAAAAGATTTTGTGACGTAACAATGACGCTCATAATTGTTATGTTAATATTATTTATTAAAATGTAAAGGCAGTTATTATAGGAGAGATAGATTATAAAAAGACATCCTTCGAAATGCAATCAAACAGTTGTAGTTTTTCCGTCAGGTGGTGTGAAATCTTCCCAGTGTATGTTCTCAGTTTTTTCACGGTCGTCGCGCATTATTATTCGAGTATAGGCTTAAGTAATATCATTCGTTTATCTTTACTTTATGTTTCTTTCCTTCTGAATATTTATACTGTTACTATTTTGTATTATCTCGAAATATTTTTGCTCATCCAGTGTAAAAACAAAAAGAAATACTTTTCAAAAAAGTGAAAGTAGCGTAAAAATAAATTTTTTTCGATGAGTATTATATAGGTGCAAAAAAAATACAACGAAAGTACACCAGAACAACATCACATAGTGAAAATGGCACGTCCAGTAGTCCAATTGCTGAAATATTTAACAGCATTTATTTTTTTTCTTAATTATTGTACGGCAAATGAAACGAGAGAATTGAAGATACGTACGCTGCCAGTTTATGCAATGCTAGCAAACGCAGAACTTTTAAATTCAACTAAATGTAGAAAAGAACTGATTCAATTTCGAGAAGCCAATGATCAGCAGTTATTATGGAGCCTAAAAGGTACGTGAAATCTACGATCTTTTTTGCGACTACCAAAATGGTATAATCTTCATGAGTTGCACATAATAATTAATTTCGATCCACAAAAACATGAAATTTGTATTTTATTTCTTTTATCAAGTAATCGATGCGAGCGGCGAGCCAAAGGCAGGATTCATATATGGAAATAATTATTGGTTGGGTAGTAAAAGCCAATGCGAAGATGCCGGAAATAGAAATCCCTTCCTTCTATCGGAAGAGATATTACGAAACAATTCGAGATTTCGTCATATCGAAGATGAATTTCCACCTTTTGAAGTGAAATTCTTTGTTGCTTATTTTCAACATAATAGCACTTTACAATACCACATTGTAGTACCTGAAGAAGTAAGTTTTATTAAAAATTAAAATAACAATTTTACAATTTTATTAAATATTTTGATTTTTTTTTCGTAGAATTTGATAATACTCGGTATGTGCTTACCAGCATCCTGTTCGAAAGATCAAGTTTCTATTCTTTTAGAACGTGTTGAAAAAAGAACTTTTTTTAAAGGCGAACTATACTCAGCCGATTTTTCGTTGGTAGAAGTAAAAGATCTAATGGATGACCATCGATGGTTATTAAGTGGCACATTCATTACAATGATGTAAACCAACAATTCTTTTATCATTTATAATATTTCTTCGATAAATATACAATATAATTATGTCTTCTTGTTGTTGCCTTTTTTTAGGGTAATAATCGTACTCACATTCCTATTAGTGATAATAGGAACGGCCTACGATGTCCTGATATACCAAAAACGATTGAAGAAAAATGACAATTGTCTTCAAGATCGTGAAAATGTTAATTCTCTAGCGATAGGTATATCTATTTTATAATTTGTAATCCTTTGGTTTCAACATACTTTTGAGTTATTATCATTCCATAAGAAATTATTTGTACGTACCCTATCGTAGCATGAGGTAATACTCCCATATGTTCTAGTAATTTTTACGAAATCTTTACATGAGTGAGACACGTATCTGGGTTACTAGTAACGAAAGGATTATTGTAGTCAATTCGTATGGACAAACAGATAATAATTTAATATCAAAACGTTTATTTTTTTAGAAGAACTTCAAACGCTAAACGATAATAACAAAGGACAACTGGAAAAGTCAAAATACCACAGTTTTTTTTATAAAATATTCTTAGCTTTTTCCGCATATTCGAACACGAAAATAATATTTAGTATGAAATCTGAAGATGCTGGTATTCCGATTATACACGGATTAAGATTTTTTTCGATGATATGGCTTATTTGGCTGCATACAGTATACTTTTCAATGGATATTTCTGGTACAATTATTACGATTGAATTTAAGTTTCATTCAAATAAGATATTTCAATTAAATTAATATATGCTTGTATATTAATTCTCTTTAATTTTCTGTTATGTTTATTAATAGACAATAGGTCGTTTCTTTTGAAAAAAGTAGATGATTTATTTTTTTACGTAATATACAGTGGAACTCTTGCAGTAGATACATTTTTTTGTTTTGGTGGTTTCCTTGTCTCCTACTTGTATTTAAAAAAAGTTATGGGCAAGGATATACGTGCATCGCATAATTTATTAAATGTAACAAAATTATATTTTCTCGCTCTCATGAAAAGGTTTATTAGGTAAGACCATTTTTTTAATTCCTTAAATCTAATATAATTCAAGTAATTTATGCATAAGTTTTTCAAATTCGAGGACAATAAAAACAATTTTTTTAATATATAAATAATATCAACTATACTAGTGACCCTTATGTTGGTTGTTCATAAACACGATTTTTTGTTCGAGGACCTTTATATATGTGCATAGATACGGGGTTATAATAACCGATTGCATAATATTAATTAAAAAAATAAAAAAATGAAATATATTTGTTATGAGTAATTTTATAGAATGCCAGGAATAGTGTAAAATTCACGCAATTTGTAGAAAGGAGAATTTATTTTTCGATTTGACTGGGCATGCTATAAAATGTTATTAAGGTTTTAATCATTTAAAAATTTTCTTTCGTTAGGAATTTTTAAAGTACGGTCGTGGAGGAAGTAATTTCAAGTAATTTTATGTGTAACAATCAATGAAAATTACAAACGCTATGTTCGAATTCCTTGAAAAGATTCAGTCAATTGACAATATGGGTTTTTCAGTTGTCCCTGTATAAAACAGAGAGGTGGAGGTTTGAATTTATTTCAAGCTTAGAGAAAAAAAACGACTAATTAGGAAAGAACAAAGAAAGTTCTAGAAATAAACGATTTAGGGTAGTTTATCCGTTGTAAGTGACATTGATCGAGTATTGATTCTTATACTACAACGATTATGCATATTTCAAAAAAATTCGATCTGTATCTATATTTGATAGATGCTCAATTGACAACGGATAAACGGTTCTGAGATCACTAATTTTAACCCCTTGCACTATTTTGGCGAGTCTGACTAGTGATGAAAATTTTAGGCCAAACATGGATGTCACGAGTCTGGCTCGTTGTTCAGTTCCAAATCAAACATGAATATCACGAGCTTGACTCGTACTCGACATCTTGCGTTCGGTCGTGAAAATAGGTTTCAAATTTCGGCACGCGCGCTCCGCCGCTCGCCTTTCACCGCGATGATCGAGACAGCCGCGTTTGGACTGGCCTTTCCTGAGGTTCCGAATAGTGCAAGGGGTTAATCGTATTATTAAATATATTTTTTTAATTTACCTGGACTGTATATTAAATTTATTTACTTGGATATCGGAATACCAAAGATTTATGAATTTTTACATAAATTGGATCAAAATTAGAGTTATAATTATTTGGAATATCTTACATATTTTTTCTACATCTGCTATTTTAGATTGTCACCTACTTTTATGATATTAATCGGATTAGTGCAGATAAATGTAACGTGGTACAGTAAAACATCGCTCTTCTATATAACAGAACGATCACACGAAAATTGTCAGAAATATTGGTGGAGAAATATTCTTTACATTCAAAATTTTTTTAGTCTACAATATATGGTATGGACCTATGATAATAGCAATTTTAAAAATTCTTCTATGATTAAGTTAATAATATAGATACAATATTACTTATCAATACCGATCTTTGCAGTGTATGGGTTGGAGTTGGTATTTGGCGAACGATATGCAATACTTCCTTACAATAAATTTTCTGTTATTCTTATCTTCAATGTAAGGCATCTTATATTTTTTTTTTATAAAAGGTTCTTTTTAAGAGTATATCATGCTAATTGATCGAACATAATTTTATTACAGGTATTTTAAAGTAGCAGTTATTTTGTTTTGCTTATTGTTTATATCATCGATAATTCTTTCTGGCTGTATATCCTACATTTATAATTATATTCCTACGTAAATATCAATATTAATTATTATACATATTTCCTGTAATGTATATTTTAAAAGCATCCTATAGAAAGTTAACTTAAAACCGTAATTGTTTATAATGAGCTAGTATTTTACAGATTGTCGAGTTATCCAAAAGTATGTTTTAATGAAAAGGTTAATTCATGAACGAAATGACGATTTTTCATATTACAGTATGGACAAGCACTTCAATGTATTTGAACCTTTGTACTTTCGACCATGGATTAGAATAGGACCTTATCTAGTGGGTGTGATCGCTGCGTATATTCTTTTGAAATTAAACAACAAACTATTATGGAAAAAAGTAAACACATCTTCTGATCTCTTGTCGCTTACAAATACTTCACGATCAAATTATTTTCTTGATGCTGTTGATGATATCTCTAATGTTGATACAACTGATTTTAGAAAACAATAATACTCTTTTGGATACTGGGTAGTGTATGCAATTTATCAGTACTTTTTGGATTATATCAGAATAGATTATCAGTTTTAGCTGCTGCTTTTTACGTTGCTCTCGGTAGAAATGTATGGGCAATTGGTATAGCATGGATATTAATAGCGTGTTGTACAAATAATGGAGGTATAAATAAATATCTGATTCGATTGTTTAACTCGATATTATTACTTTCTTATCGTTATTAATCAAATCAATTCGCATTTTAGGTATAGTGAATCGTATTCTTTCTTGGAAAGTTTTGATACCATTCAGTAGATTGACTTACGCAGCCTTTCTGATACATCCACTTATTATAAGCTCTGTAAATTTTTTTAGTGAAACATCCATTCACTTCGATTCTCTAACAATCGTATGTATTATTTTTTAATTTTTGATTGTACCTATAGATTAAATAAGTTTTAATTAATTATCGTCATGTGTGTTATTCTACTTTATTTCTCAGGTAATTTTAGGTCTGGGATATGTAGTAGCAAGTTACATATGTTCTTACGTGATATCGTTGATGTTCGAAATGCCGTATTTACTTGATGAAAGAAGGGATGAAATACTTAAACAAATAACATGAGTATTTTTGAAGTTATACTTCTTTTGGAGTGTTTATTCTTTTGGAGTGGTAATTGCCGAAAAGACAAATACTGTAGCTGTCGATGCATAAGAATGGCCTAATATTTGTGGTCGGAAAGGGCGTGCTAGAAGAAAGAAGGAGCCCTTACAAAAGGCTCTCGGCGCTTCTTGGTTTTAACGCTAAACTAGGATACTTCCTTGTCACGGGTGTCGTAGCGCTTCGACAGGTCTCGACACGTTTCGACGTCTCGACGCTCCCACTCACTCGTTTGCGTAGGATTCGAAACATTCAAAATTGTTATATTAATTACAGTAAAAACGGCTGACGGTTGACAGCTCCAGTAGAATTCAGACCGTATCCTTTGGTTTTTGATTTGGAACAAATAATATACGACATTTCTTTATTTTACATGAAAAATTATGCACTTTAGTTTCTTACTCCCCATCACCCCTCATTCTTACATATATTTTATTTGTTTAACTCAAGTTGATCGCTTGAAATTATCAAACGTATCACTTTGAAACTTACAGGTCTTAATTGACGGACGCCTTTTTCTAAAAATAAGACATTTCCAGCATTTTATATAAAAATAAAATCTACCATGATAGATTAAGAGGAGACCAAAAAGTTAACAAAAAGGCAACAAAATATTTAAATGAACATTTATTAAACTTTAAAACACGTCAAAAAACAAGTATTTAATAATTTAACTCTAAAACAAAAATCTTATCGTTGTAAATCAATATTTATATCAGTTTAAATAAATTAATTTCGATACTTTACCATTATCTAAATATATTGTAAAAGATTAATTTGTGTATTTGTAGATAAAATTTGATTGTACTACATTTAAAACATTGTAAAAATAATAAAATACAGTACAAAATTTTCTCTTAAATAATTATAAGCTACAGCGGCTTCAAAATAAAATACGGTACTGTATAATACAGAATATATAACCAACAAAAATATAAATAGGTATTGCAGAAAACTCAAAGTTCGTATTAATTTAACTTTTATTTTCATATTTTCGAAGAAAACTAAATTTACACCTTTAACTTTATTAAAAATAACAATAATTAATATAGTATTCTATTGTAGGTGCCTAAATACTTTCTTGAAATACTGTATATGTGTTCAAATGGGAAAATTATAAAGTATTTTCTCTCTGAGTAACTGTCGCACCGCACAATTTAGATCTCATTGTCAGTGAGACACTTTGGATTGCGGACTATCGTGAAGACTTGTATGAATTAATAAATTTTTCTTTCGATCTATAGACTTTAGTTCATCGATTTTAATAAAAATAGTTATATTATTCAATCAATTGACGGTTATAAACTATAATAATTTGTGCTAACAAAATGATTACCAGTGTATGAAATATGAAAAAGAATATTAATTCTTTTGCAACGAGAAAAACTAACAAACGTACTTGCGCTTTGTTTTCTAAACAATAATTATTATATTTTTTTTTTTTTTTTTTTTTTTTAATTCATTACAGAACATACAATCAATTCTCGACGAGAATTATAA
This sequence comes from Polistes fuscatus, assembly GCF_010416935.1. Classification (NCBI taxonomy): domain Eukaryota; kingdom Metazoa; phylum Arthropoda; class Insecta; order Hymenoptera; family Vespidae; genus Polistes; species Polistes fuscatus. Next base: position 459,355 of record NW_025113086.1, on the reverse strand, counting down.
GTACTTTAGGCTGGCGTGATGTAATAACATGAAATGTAAATAAATAAGATTTACAATGGTGAGTGTAGATATAATACATTAGACTCAAATAATATTACGATGTTTTAAATCATTCAAATCTTGTTTTAAGGTCAGAAGGGTAGAACCTTTTTAGTCTTCGTACTAGTTCATTTGTTTCCAGTAAATTTTTTGCTAAAGGGTTGGGATGTTTGGCTAAACGGGAGTTGTAGCGTTCACTGAAGCTAACAATTTCTTCTTTTATGCAGAACGCATGTTATACATATCATTGCTTATTCTCAGTTTTCTCTTTTTGCTTATTTTCTTAAGAATGATAGAATGCTTTGCAATCATAAGACTCGTGCAGCAGTTGCGCATACAAATACTTTTCAAGGTGTAGAGGAGAAAGAAGATGCTATGAAATAATCAGTGATATATAATATGTATTGATTTACATCCAACGAGCTAAAAACGATGGTAATAATCAATTACATTTGAACTTACTACGAGAATGTGTAACAATTTATTTTCATAATTATAAATTTGTATATTACGATATTCACACACATAATACTAATCTAAGTCATTGAAGATCTATGCATGTGTTCAGATTCAGATGGAGAAAAGAATAAATGTAAATTATTAGAATGTTGCAACAGAAACATGGTTTTCGTTTGTTTATTTTAATATTTGGAAGTATCCTTTCATAAGATATTTAAAAATTCTAGTATATTGTGACCTATCGACACGACTTTCTAAGCAAATTTTTTTGCAGTAGTACAACTAAACAACGAGTAACATTTAATCAGTAGTATAAAATAAATCGAAACTATTTACAGTAGTTCACATAAATGGCAAACTAACTATGCTTTCAGTACTTAAGATAATTTAGCAAGGCAAATTGCAGTAATCTAAGGAAAAGACATAGTGACAAAAAGAAATAAACAAGAAGACAAAGTGTGAGTTGTATTCTATATAAACTATTTCTTAACCATTTCTGCAGTATCTATAGAATCATTATCCTGTTAAGAATAAGGGTCTTCGTAAATATTATATAAAAATCACATTTATTAAAATATTGACAAAGTATGACTATTGTATATGTAATTCAATTTGCTTGAATGATTACCTCTACAATCTAGAGAGTCACACCTTCATACAATGTTAATAGTATGTCGGTAAGTGTCGTATAATATAATTATTATAATAAATAAATTATTTCATGGAAAGTCTTAAAATACTTTTGTGAGTGATTGTATTAACTTTGTTTTTTTATCGTGATCGTTAGTAACCGATAGAAAAAAACTATCGAAAACTATAAAAAAACGAATCATGTTTTCTTGTTCAAGTAATTAATCCCTTCTTTCATCAAGGAAACATACGGCATTTCGAACATCAACGATACCACGTATGCACACATGTAACTTACTACTACGTATCCCACACCTGAAATTAACTGTAAAACAAAACAAAAAAAAAATAATTAAAATTCATATAAACCTATCAATATAAACAAACAAGAAAAAATAATACATACGAATGGGAGAATATCAAAGTGAGTGGAAGTTTCACTGTATAAATTCACAGAAATGATAAGAATTGGATTTATCAGGTAAACTGCGTAAGTCAACCTACTTAATGGTATCCAAACCTTCCACGATAGAATACGATTAACTATACCTAAAATACAAATTGATTTTATTAATAACGATAAGAAAGTAATAATGTCGAGTTAAACAATAAAATCAGATATTTATTTATACCTCCATTATTTGTACAACAAGCAATTACTACCCACGCTATACCAATTGCCCATACAGTTCTACTGAGAGCAGTGTAAAAAACAGCACCTAAACCTGATACTCTTCTCCGATATAATCCAAAGATTACTATTAGATTGCACAAGCTGCCGAGTATCCAGAAGAGTATTATTGATTTCTAAAATCAGTTATTAACATTAGAGTCAACATCAACATCATCAAAAAAGTGATTCGATTCTATAGCATTTTAAAGCGACAAGCGATTAGAATATTCGTTTACTTTTTTCCATAATAATTTGTGGTTTAATTTCACAACGATATATGCAGCGATCACACCTACTAGATAAGGTCCTATCCTAACCAATGGTGAAAAGTAAAACACTCTTGAAAGACTGTATTGTTTGTCCAATCTGTAATGCAAAAAATCTTTAATGCATTGATACAATAACCCTTTCATTATAGCGTATTTGGCCCAAAAGTATAATTCTATATAAATTCGCTCATAAATATTTATCACTTATAAATATAATTTATAAACGCATAACCAATAAATGATTGCACTAGTTTTATATACGAGCCATTATATGGACAAATATGCAAGCCGCTAGTGACGGGAGGATTAAATATTTTCATTTGTATAAAAATTAACATTGATATTTACACAACTTCGTAGTCATAAATGTAGACATAATATCCAGTTAAGATTATCGATAAGGTAAACATGAAACTAAACAAACTGCATGCTACTTTGAAGTACCTGGAACAGAATTATATTTAATGAAAAAGGATTGTAAACGCTTGTATATTATTTTGTATATACCAGTATGTTTAGTGTAATGTAAAGATCATTACATGGAAGATAAGAATAACAGAAAAGTAATAATCACGAAATATTGCATGTCTAATGCCAAGTACCAACTCCAAGTAAGGCACTGTAAAGATTGAAATACGTAAGTAATATTATTCTTAAAATTAATTAATTTATACACGCTCTAATATTAAACATTGCTATAAGCATTGGTCCGTACCAATTCCTGATGACTAAACAAATTTTGAATATAAAGGATATTTCTCCACCAATATTTCGGACAAATTTCGTGTGAATTCTCTATTATATAAAACAGCGAGGTTTTACTATACAACGTTGCATTTATTTGCTGTAACCCGATTACTATAAAGTTAGTCGGTGACAATCTGAAACAGTAGAAGTAGTAACACATAGGTGAGATATATTTAAAATTACTATATTATTAGTACTAACTAAACTAATATTTTTTTACTATTCTATAATACAATCCAGCCATATACGTGACATCAAAACAAAGGATCGCATTTACCACCGACTTATATAATGGTCAACAAAAATATTATTATTATTACTATAACGAAATTTCACTTATCATTTTTAGAATTAAAAAACTTATGCAGGAATTAATCCTAATATATGGAAAAATTAAAAATATTAATAAATAGTCCTACCTTATAAATCTTTTCAGGACAACGAGAAAATATAATTTTATCCTATTTAAGTAATTAATTGGTTTACGTATACTTTTGTCTATTTCTATCTTTACGTAAAAGTAAGTGACCAGAAAGCCACTAAAAAATAAAAATGTATCAACTGCAAAGGTTGCATTGGACATCACTTGATGGAACAACTCCTCTGATTTTCTCAAAGCAAATCGTTTATTGTCTTAAAATAAATATTAAAGATTTAAAAAACAACAATGAAGGAAACATTGATAAATTTAAATGAGATCACTTATATTATTATAAATAAATGAAATCACAATCATTACAAAAAACTTACCAACATATTCTTTCACAAAAAATAATTTGTGTAAAAGAATAATCCATACCATCGTAATAAATCTTAATCCGTGTATAACCAGTAAAGAAGTATTCTGAGATTTCATATTAAATATCATTTTCGTGTTCGAATATGCGGAAAAAGCCAGTAATATTTTATAAAGGAAACTGTGGTATTTTAACTTTTTCAGTTGATCCTTATTATTATCGTTTATAGTTTGAAGTTCTTCTAAAAAAATAAACGTTTTAATATTAAATAATTATTTATTTGTGTATAAGAATTAGCTATAATAACCCTTTCGTTACGCATCACCAATGCGAGGATATGGTACGTACAATTAATTTCTTATCGAATGATAATAGCTCAAAAGTATGTTGCAAAAAAAAGATTACAAATTATAAAATAGATGTACCTATCGCTAGAGAATTAATATTTTCACGGTCTTGAAGACAATTGTCATTTTTCTTCAATCGTTCTTGGTATATCAGAACATCGTAGGCTGTTCCCATTATCATTAATATGAATGTGAGTATAACTATTACCCTAAAAATAGTCAACGAAAGGGAAACATAATTATATTGTATATATGACCACCATAAATGATAAAAGAATTGTGTGTCTGTTTACATCATTGTAATGAATGTGCCACTTAATAACCATCGATAGTCATCCATTAGATCTCTTACTTCTACTAACGAAAAATCGGCTGAGTATAATTCGCCTTTAAAAAGAGTTCTTTTTCTCAACACGTTTTCTAGGAGAATAGAAAGTTGTTTCTTCGAACAGGATGCTGGTAAGCACATACCGAGTATCATCAAGTCCTGGAAAAAAAATATCAAAATATTTAATAAGACTTAAAATTACGTGTTTTTTTTCTTTAATTTTTAATAGAAACTTGCTTGCTTTGGTAGTGGAATGTAGTATTGTATAGTGCTATTATGTCGAAAATTTGCAACATAGAATTTCACTTCGAACGGTGGAAATTCTTCCTTGATATTACGATATCTCGAATTGTTTCGTAATGATTCTTTCGATAATACGAGGAGATCTCCGTTTTTGGCGTCTTCGCATTGACTTCTGCTACCCAACCAATAATTACTTCCATAAATAAATCCTGATACTGGTTCACCGCTCGCATCGATTACTGGACAATAAAGTATTATTTAAAATTTCATTGTTATGTAAATCGAATGTAATTTTTACGAGGAAAATTCCATTGAAAAGTTGAAAATGAACTCTTTTTAAAGATTTTTCATCCATAAAAAAGTAGTATATTATTACAAATAATGACCCTTTTTGTAAGATTTTTTCAGAAGAATTTGAATTTGTAAGCAACACATATGTATACTTTCTTGAATACTTTCTTGAAATATACATACTTTCTTGAAAGGCCATAGGGGTATAAGCGTACTGAATTTGCCCGCGAGAGACAATATAATGATACTTAGAGAATATATAGGTACTAATAAAACAATGAAATTCTGAAAATTTCAGATCCTTAACTTAATTAATTTTTGAGAAAAAGCCAAATAACTAAAAATTAGAACAAAATTTTTAATTACGCGTTGCAATAATTGTCCGATTTTTAAATATAAATTGTACGAAACTGTAATCATTTTGAGATGATCTTTCTCCTGTGAAAAATTATATTAAAAAATTGAAAATTTTTAATCCTCATAATATTGCTCCTTTCTTAAAGTAAAAAGCCGAACTAATTTATTTATAAGTCCTTGTACCTTAAAATATTCATTCGAACGATCTCATTTATTATAAAAAAAATAATTATTTCAAAGCATAGTACTTAGAATCTGTAGTAATAGAAATTATCTCGTAGCTTTCACGTACTTTTTAAGCTCCATAATAACTGCTGATCGATGGCTTCTCGAAATTGAATAAGCTCCTTTCCACATTGAGTTAAATTTAAAAGTTCTGCGTTTGCTAGCATTGCGTAAACTGGCAACGTACGAATTTTCAATTCTTTCGTTTCATTTGCCGTACAATAATGAGGAAAAAAAATAAATGCTGTTAAATATTTCAGCAATTGGACTACTGGACGTGCCATTTTCACTATGCGATGTTGTTCTGGTGTACTTTCGTTGTATTTTTTGTGCTCCTATATAATACTCATCGAAAAAAATCTATTTTTACGCTACTTTCACTTTTTTTCAAAGTATCCCTTTTGTTTTTACACTGGATGAGCAAAAATATTGCGAAATAATATAATATAGTAACAATATAAATATTTAGAAGGAAAGAAAAACAAAATAAAGATTAACGAACGAAATTACTTAAGCCTATACTCGAATAATAATGCTGGACGACCGAGAAAAAACTGAGTACATGCACTGAGAAGATTTCACACCACCTGACGGAAAAACTACAACTGTTTGATTGCATTTAGAAGAATGTCTTTTTATAATCTATCCTTCCTATAACAACTGCCTTTTTCATTTTAATAAATAATATTAACATAACGATAATGAGCGTCATTATTGACGTCACAAAATTTTTTATCTTAACTAATTCAAACTACCTGCTTGTAAAATTGTTGTTCTCAATTCCGACTAATTTTTTATATTAAGGACTCATGGTTTCTTCAATTAAAAAATATTTCTTGTACTAGAACTTCTTATAGCAGAAACGTTGAGGGAAATGTACTTTCTTTTAAACCATCCTAAATATTGGCAGAGTGTATTAGATTATTTAATATACGTCAAATTATTTTGTTAATTACTCGAAAGAAATACATATTGTAATCTAGAAACTCAGATTTTAAGTTCGACCTAAGTACCTCATCAAAAATTAATATTAAATTTACATTTTATTATGTACAAAATTCATTTGAATTTCATTTATTAATCGTTTTTTATATTATTTTTGATGGTTTAATGGGTATAACGAATATAATATTAGCAATAAAAGGAAAATATTCTTCTGCTATAATGAATTAAGTTCATAGACTACAAGTGCTCCAAGAGATCGGTATAAATTGAAAATAAATTATCCGAATGGTATAATCAATAAGCTGATTTAATACGTTTTCTTATGCTTCACAGTAATCTTGTAAAAAATGAAAATAAAAAAATCATTAAGTTTTTACAGTTTTGCCTGTAATAATTCAACTTTTTCCATCAAAGATTTCTTCAAACATTTGAAAGAATTGTAAAGAGTAATTAATAAATCCGGCTGTTTGTTTTCTTCGCTGTGTTTCGTTCTGTGTTGGAACAAGTAGGTAACTGGACAATTTGTACTCCTCCTGATAAGTATTATAACTCCTTAAAATATTGAACCCTCTTTTTACCATCTCCTCTATAGTATTATTTACAAATATTTTCTCAATGTTCATTATAAAAGTGCATATACTTATTGTACAAATTTATTTTGAATAATTTTAAAATGTGCAACTGTGGAAGCACGTTAAATTACCGTTACAGTAGACACGACTTCTAGCAAAAGTAAATAAAAACATACATAAACAAAACTTTTACGAGTAGACATGAAATTGAGATAAAAAAAACACAAAAAAACAATACATTTCAACTCATACAAATCGAACGTTCTCATATTCGTATGGAATTGTTACACAACCTATTGAGAGCGTTAAAAAAAACGTATAAATATTTTTTTATTTGAATAATGAATATATTCTGATTTTTTCTTGAGTTATTATTAAAGATCATTCCAATCACGAAAACAAGTCTCGTAACACATCCATTCGTTCAACTATTTTGACGAATAAATTGGATTAATATCTTTTCAGCATGAAAATACCTAAATATATATTTCCAAAACGAATTAGGACCATATTTTGGGTTAGGCGTAAAACTTCTCCCGAAAATGGTATATAACCTATAAATAGTTTCTTCCAAACACTATCTAATACGGTCGCTGCAGCATTACATAATTGATACAAATCTGGCAAGACTTACAGGTACACGAAAATGCATTAAATGTGAAGAATATTCAAAGCAAGTGCAACTACGACTCTTAACTTTATATTTTCTTTTACGAAAAGAAGAAAATCGATACTACTATTTTTCTTTTTTTTTGCAGTCATATCTGCATGCTTAACGGACTCGATCAAGCAATCTTTACGTCGCTCTTATTACGCTTCTCGTGAATAAAAAGTAAGATTTATCGAGAGATTTGTAGTTATACACGTCTATGAATATATATACAGAGTGTACCGAATAAACATTATTTAATTTGAAATATTTCCGTCATTGGAAATTATCCGCGCAAAATCCTTAGCAAAAAGTTTCACACCATTTAAAGATCATTCTGGATTTTGTATAGAAAATCTTTTTGAGGTTAGGAAAATTTATTTCCAGCAATTTATTTGAAAATACAATCCACTATGATGGATTACGAGGAGATCAAAAAGTTAAGAAAAAAGCTAAAAAATCAATATTTTAACATTTAATTTACTTTAATAAATATCAAAATTCAATTATTCAATAATTTAACTCTTAAACAAAAAACATATTATTGTTGTAAAACAATATTCAAATCAATAATATTTCAATAAATGAATTTTGATACTTTATTGTTATCTAAATTTTTTTTAAAAGATTAATTTACCTATTTAAAGTTTTATTGTACTACATTTAAAATACCGAAAAAAAATAAATTACAGTACGAATTACTGTATAATACATACAGTACAGTACGGTACTGTATAATACATAATAAATAATCAACAAAAGTAAAAATATGTATTGAAACTAACTCAAAGTTCGTGATTATTTAATTCTATTTTTTTTTTAATTTTCGAAGGAAACTTATATATATATATATATAATTTACACCCCTAAATAAGTTATTACTGCTGATAATTAACAAATTATTTCATTGTTGCTGTTCAAATACTTTTTTGAAGCACTGTATATATGTGGGAATGTGAAAATAGTTGAATTATTCAATCGTTCGATTGTTAGAGAGAGAAAACATAGTAATTTATATTATTTATACGATTACCAATGTATGTAATTTAAAAAGAAATATTCATTATTTTACGACGAGAAAAACTAACAAACGTACATGGGCTGTTTACTAAAAGCGATGATTAATAAGTGAAAAAAATATTTTTCAAGTGGTTTTTTTATGGTTACGTAAGTTGAATGGGAAAAGAAACGATAGATAGAATTCAAATGCAAAAATAAGAGATGACGCATTTTATACTTAGCATTGCCTATTATCGATCTTCTCTTTTTGCTTATTATGCTTATTTGCTTTACATGGGAAATACGAATAAAAGGTAAGATATAATCTCGAAATATTGCGTGTGAATTGCCAAGTACTTATTCCAAGTCATACACTACAAATATTCATATAGATAAATAATATTATTCCTATTACTAATTAATATATACGCCAATTTTTAACATTTCTATAAGCATTGGTCCATACCATATCCTGTAGACTAAAAAAATTTTGAATATAATGGATATTTCTCCACCAATATTTCGAACAATTTTCATGTGAAGCTTCCGTTATAAAAAACAGCAAGGTTTTACTATACAACGTTGTATCCATTTGCTGTAATCCGATTAATATAAAGTCAGTCGGTATCAATCTATAACAGTAGAAGTACAAAAAATAAGTAAGACATATTTAAAATTTCTATATTTTTGATTTTGAGTAATAATAAACTCTTTATATTTCGAAATAAAAATAAATATATAATTGAATGCAGTCAATGTAAATTAAAAAGTCAAAAGTAATTTTATTTGGATTAGATACTGTTAAGACAATAGTAATTTCCATACTACTTATACTAGGTATTAAGTAGTATAAGTAGAGTGAGTATTTAGGCATGTACGCGCAACGGTAACAGCTAAGCTTTAAAGAAGACGCGTAACGGAAGTAAGAAGATAAGATGGCCAAGTACCAGAGATAACCTAGTATCGAGTAGTAAGATAACCTAAGTACATGTTCTGTGTATCCATATATATATATAAGTATATATGTAATTCATAAGAATAAATTATTAAATAATGTTAAAATAATAATAGAAGGAATCTGATAAGGTGATGAGTTAATATATTTTACCACAGTGGACCTAACATTTCTCAACAGATATGTTTTAAGCAATTTGTATAAAGAAAAATTCTTAAGAATACCCTGATAGGTTCATTCAATCTATAAAATGTGCTTCAGTTAATTCTGTTTAGTTAAAATAGAGAAAAGAACGAAAGCTATATAAAATTGTGATAAAATTAGAAAAGATATCTTCGAATAATTTCGTAGTTTTTAAGTGAACTTTGATCGGATATAGATACGCACTGAATGTTCTCGAAATATGCGTAATCATAGTGGTGCAAGAATTAATATTCGAACAAACAAAACTTGACAATGGTTAAACTACTCTAGGTCAATTATTTTCAGAACGATTGAACAGTACTTATCGCTATCCTTTCGCAATTAATTGTCGTTTTTTTATATAATAATTATAATAATATGTGGGATTGAGGGGTATTTGAGAAGTGTAAATATTAATATGTATAATGGTATGAATGAGAGAATGATTGAAAGGAATGAAAGAATGCATCGGTCGAGGATAAAGAAAGGGACCGTTGTGATAGATAAGAATATTAGTTTAAGTTTAGGGTTACACCGTCTGGACTTTGCCGCCTTTGTGTAGCTACATCGAAGTCTCCTGAACGTTCTCGACGTTGGAATACAGGAAAAGCCTTTGTGCGTTATTTGGAATTATCGGGAAGTTTCCAGAAGGAATGACAAGAAACAACGGGAGATGATGGAGGGGATGTTGGGTTTAAGTGGGCGACGGAAACGACTGGTGGTGGCATTCCATAATAGTTTTTGGGTTGAGACGACGAGTGAAAAGTGTAATGAAGTGTACGTAAGACAACGGGTGACGGCGAAGGGACAAAAGACGACGATAGGCAACGACGAGTCGGGTTCGGGTGTTTCTTACTAATAAAAACTGTTGTTTTCGGACGTAAAGGGTTACACCTAGTATATCGTAGCATTAGACCATTAGTTTAGATTATAGATACTTACTATTCTATCTCTTAAAAACATTATACCTTACTTTATTTATTAATAAATAAGTACTTTACTTTACCATTATAAATATAAATCTACCAAAATCTTACATAATATATAAATATATATAAAATAATATATAATATAATAACATATAGATATAGTTTTTATAGGAAAAGTGTGACTTTCAGGGATCGTAAGCTTCTTCTAGGCATTGGCCACAATGCCAAACGGTTTTTGGTAACGTAGGAAAAAGAAGAATTATATATAATTCTATATTTTTTTTTAATTGTATGTTACCTGAATCTTATTTCGACTACTAATACTTTCATAATAGTAATAACTATCGTTAACGAAATTATTTTTCAATTGCGATTTATAAATTATTTGATTATTTGACTTGACTGTTAACTATTATATTATACTAATTATGAATATCTATAAATGTTAATGCAGGAAATGTTTAATGTAATGTCTGCAGAGTTTGTATCTTGTAACTAATTCTATTAATCGATAAGGCAGGGATCTTTTTATCAATAAATGTAAATTTTATAGTTATTGTAGTAAATATATTAAATTTTACGAATAAGTTGTAGTCCATTTGATACACGTTTAAGCAAAAGCCTTACATTTTTTTCACACGTTTAATAAAAGCTTTTTAATTTTTTTAATGAAGAAATTTTCATACCAAAGGATAATTGACACGTTCCATCAAGCGATCCTTCAGTCGATAAGTTAGAAATTTCCGCCGTAATGTGAATTTTGTTATCACCTTTTTTACTTATTTTTATATAAATGTAATCTATTTGTTTAACAATAATTTAAAGGTCACAAAGATTTGATAATATAATTTAATAATAATTCACTTATAAATATTCGCGAGCGATAACGAGTTCCCTCAGTGTAATGGTCAAAGTAAATTATTCGAATAATGCAGCATCAATCGGAAAATTCCAAGATGGTATCGCAGATTGAAAGTATAGAAATAAGAATCATGAAGCCCTACTTTATAAAGGATCGTTTACGAATTTCATGGAGAAGGAAAAGGAGTCTCTTCCCAAAGTAGGCGTTACGGAAGGGAGAAGCGTGCCCTATTGGTCGTGAGCGTTTCTTATTCGTTGCATAAGTTTAAATATGATGTCTATCGAGGAAGGACTAAGCTATGATCAAAATAGAGAGGGAAATTTTTGTTGCTCTTCGTTACTCAGGATGTTGCCAGTTCTAAGGAATTTTGTAATATTTTTGCACGATTGACGATTTTGAAGTGTCTTATCATCAATATTAGATTCATATTCAGCGACTCCAAAAATCCTTAAATCCTAACTTATTAAAATTTTGAACTACATACACATTTTTTAGCCACGTTTTGGTGGTTTAGGGCCATTGTGAAAATGAATTAAGAGGGCTGTTGTTTCTCGTTTGATTGGCTAGAACACTCGTTCCTAAGGATAAAACCTGACATTCGGATCTATTATTCGGATTTTCTCCGTTTTATGGTTTATACCACTTGTTACTAAATTTTTTGTAAATATGGTATCTGTGGATTTGGCTCATTTGTGTTTCAGAATATGCTTTTAAGTATGCGTAAAACAAGAAGGAAGTAAGAATGGCTGTCTCACCCAGAAAAAAAAGATCAATTACATCCATTAGGTTACAAGGAATATCGTTGACGAAGATGTTGAATAATATTTAACCAAGGATCCACCCTTTGGCTACACGACGGGGAACAGGGATGAATGTGGAGAGGTAGTGGATTACAAAGACATGGAAGGATCTGTCGGATAGGAAACTGAGTAAGATTTTTATAAGTTGGGGAGGGGATAAAATTTAGCTTAGAGAGCTTGAATATTAAACTGTGTCAAGACCTTCGTGTTGAAACCTAATAAGACCATGGGTTAAAGTTTCTTGTTATTGTGCCCATAAACAACAAATTCAATGAATCTTATTAGCTTTCAGATGATAGAGTTCTTATTGCGGAATCTAAATTGTTAATTGATGAAGATATTGTTTTGCTTTAAATAGTACTAACTCGTTAAGGATAACTCAACTTAATATTTTACCAAGGATACAGAGAATGTTGATGGGTCTGTAACTATTAGGATCATTTCTATTTTTTGAATTTTTGTCGATAGTCATACTTCTTCAGAACAGAGTTATAACAGAAATGATCCTTAAGGTTTTATATCCCTAATTTAATTAGTTTTTAAGATAAAGCCAAATATTCAAAAAACAGAAAATTGGTGTGTGTACTTATGTACACACGTAAGAAGTTATACTTCTTTTGTGTAACAAAACATTTTTTTTCGAAGCCTCTACGCCTAACAACGTTCTGCGTTTGTTTGTGATGGATACTTTCTTTTAAATACATTTTTGTAACAACAGTTATAGGAATTGCACTTCTCTGCATTAGTTTTAGAAATCTCGAAAACTGAAACAGAAAGTAAAATGTATACTGATACTGGTCAAAAACATGCAGGAGATGATAGTTTAATATGAATTATCGTAGAAAATAATTTATATGCAATTAAGATGCAATATTTTTTCAATTCTTTTGATAGAATATTAATGCTCATGGTTTCTTTCCAGTATGAAAAAAATGAAGATAATGTCTTTCAAATCCTTTATGATTTCAGTGTCTTTGGTTTCTTTTTATCGTTATTGAAAATAATGCGCGATCTTTTTCAGTAAAATGATTGATCACATATGCGAAGAGAATAAGTTTTTTAATGCTATAATAAAATAATATAATAATATAATAATATAAATATTTTTCACAAGAATTATATTATTAGTTTTTTTTAGAAGTAAGATTATTATTTTTAACTTTTAACAGATTCATGCACTGCTATTCCATAGGTATATTTATTTAATAATTTTTAATATTTTTGTTTCAACATACTTTTGAGCTATTATCATTCCATAAGAAATTATTTGTACGTACTCTATCCTCGCATTGGTGATTGTAACAAAAGGGTTAGTATAGCTAATTCTTATAGACAAACAAATATTTATTAGATATCAAAACGTTTATTTTTGTAGAGAAACTTCAAACGCTTAACGATAATAACAAGGATCAACTAGAAAAGTTAAAACGCCACAGTCTTCTTTGCAAAATATTACTAGTTTTTTCCGCATATTCGAACACGAAAATGATATTTAATATGCAATCTGAGAATACTTTTTACTGGTTATACACGGATTAAGATTTATTACGATGATATGGATTATTTTTATGCAAACATTACTTTATGAGAAAGATTATTTTGGTAAGTTTCTTAGTAATGAATGTGATTCAATTTAATTATAATATTATTAAATAATATAATAATAATATATAATATATAAAATTATAGAGCTCTCATTTTAATTTGTGGCACGAATGGTATGATAGCAAACCATTCTATCATTCGTAAGAAAATAAGAAAAAAGAGAAGACCGATAATATGCAATGCTAAGTATAAATTGCGTCATCTCTTATTTTCGCATTTAAATTCTATGTATTGTCTATTTTCCCATTCAACTTACGTAACACAGTAACCACAAAAAACCGTCTTTTTGACTTTTAATTTTTACTCCTGTGTGCGTAGACAATTTTCATTTGAACATTTTATTCTCATTTAGTATTTATCTATTTAGAAAAAATGGCGCATGTACGTTTGTTAGTTTTTCTCGTCGTAAAATAATGAATATTCCTTTTTAAATTACATACACTGGTAATCGTATAAATAATATAAATTATTATATTTTCTCTCTCTAACCATCGAACGATTGAATAATTCAACTATTTTCACATTCCCACATATATACAGTGCTTCAAGAAAGTATTTGAACAGCAACAATGAAATAATTTGTTAATGACCAGCAGTAATAACTGATTTAAGGGTGTAAATTATATATATATATATAGGTTTCCTTCGAAAATTAAAAAAAAAATAGAATTAAATAATCACGAACTTTGAGTTAGTTTCAATACATATTTTTACTTTTGTTGATTATTCATTATGTATTATACAGTACCGTACTGTACTGTATGTATTATACAGTAATTCGTACTGTAATTTATTTTTTTTACGGTATTTTAAATGTAGTACAATAAAACTTTAAATAGGTAAATTAATCTTTTAAAAAAAATTTAGATAACAATAAAGTATCAAAATTCATTTGTTGAAATATTATTGATTTAAATATTGTTTTACAACAATAATAAGTTTTTTGTTTAAGAGTTAAATTATTGAATAATTGAATTTTGATATTTATTATATAAAGTAAATTAAATGTTAAAATATTGATTTTTTAGCTTTTTTCTTAACTTTTTGATCTCCTCGTAATCCATCATAGTGGATTGTATTTTCAAATAAAATGGTGGAAATAAATTTTCCTAACCTCAAAAAGATTTTCTATACATAATCAAGAATGATCTTTAAGTGGTGTGAAACTTTTAGATAAGGATTTTGCGCGGACAATCTCCAATGACGGAAATATTTCAAATTAAATAATGTTTATTCGGTACACTCTGTATACATATTCATAGACGTGTATAACTATAAATCTCTCGATAAATCTTACTTTTTATCCACGAAAAGCGTAATAAGAGACAAAGTAAACGTTGCTTAATCGAGACCATTGTATGGTAGGATATGATCCTAAAAAAAAAAAGAATAGTTATATGGTAGTGTCGCTTTTCTTATTTTCGATAAAAATAATATAAACTTATGCTTATTAACTTGTGCTTATTACCGTGTTTTTACAGTTGTACATTTTTTGGAATTTATTTGTTGAGATTTTACTATACAGGGTGGTAAAAGGAGGATCCTATATTATGACGAGTTATAATACTTATCAGAAGGACTAAAAACTGTCAGATTAACTTGGCATTTTAAATTATTTCTTCCAATGAAAATCAACTTTCATTAATTATAAATGTTCTATGTCGTAAATAAGGTACTTATCAACATAGTAAATGTTGATCGAGAAAGTTTGTTTTAAATACATTAGTTCAAAGTTGTTTATTGGTTTTTAATTATATCGTAAGTAAATATTATCTCTTATACAATTTTCATTAATTATTTTTATATTTGTTATGGATATCAGAAGCGATCGATTACAGAAAAAAAAACAATCGCGTTTGTATAAAGTATTATTGAGTTTTATTGTTATTGACCAACTAGTGGTGACGCAATAAAATGTATGAATAATGCTTATGCGTTTCGAACGTCTTTTTACGACTGACCTGGTCACAGGTTTGGTATAGCTGGTCTATTTTGTAGACCATTTAAAAAACTCCTTTCTAATGAAATTAAAACGGAAACTTTCTAATAAAATGTTTTGAAAGAATAAAACGCTTTATAAGATGAGATAATTTATTTGTTTGTTACTATCAGTAACTTCTGATCCATACTAACTAGCTGAATTTGTTAATAATAATTGAATAAACAAACTCTGAATATGACTCAACTGAACTGACTTGAATTTACGTAACTGATTATGTGCGGATCAACTGGATCAACTGAATACTGATCCAACTGATTTGGATAAACTAAACAAATTCTGAATAACTATGGATCAACTGAGTTGTAGCGGTCTTCCCCCATTACTTATAAATCTTTTTTTAATAAAGGGCACCGGTATCATCTTAGAGTGTGAATAGCTGAGGAGAAGTACGACTTTCCAGATTCTAGCAAGCAAGATAGAAAGTTGAAGGCGATAGCTGTATAGATATCAAAAAATACCGTTGTATGATTTTCGAAGAAAACCTATCCCGTTGTAAATTAAGTAAATATCATATATCCTTTCAGTGAAAATGTATCTTGAGGTATCTTTATCATTGGTCAACTCGGCTAGGAATTTTTCGTTTTAATAACCTCCAAAATTTGTTCAGACAAAGGACGAAACACAATAAACACAATGAGAAAATCAAAAACTAGGACATTTTAATTACTATTTATAATTCTTCTAAATGTTTAAAAAAATCATTGATGGAAACAGCTTTATTATTGTAGGCAAAGAATGTAGAAGCTTAATGATTTTTTTATTTTACTTTTTCACAAGATTACTGTAGAAAATAAGAAAACGTATTTAATCAGCTTCTTGACTTTAACATTCGGATTTATTTTCAATTTATTCCGATTATTTATTTTTAATTTATTCCGATCATTTGGAGCTCTTGTAGTCTATCAACTTAATTAATTATAACGGAAAAATATATATGATGTCTTTAGATCGAACCTAAAAAACGAGTTTTTTGATTAAAATATAAACTTTTTTCAAACAACTAAAAAATTAATTTGAGGTATATTAAATAATTTGTCACACTTTGTTAACATTTAGGATTGTTTACAAGAAAATACATTTCTTTTAACGTTTCTGGTAAAAGAAGTTCTACTACGAAAAATATTCTTCAATTGAAGAAACTATGAGTCCTTGACATAAACAACTTATCGGAATGGAAAAAAACAATTCTACGAGCAGGTTGATTGGATTAGTTAAAATAAAAGATTTTGTGACGTCAACAATGACGCTCATAATTGTTATGTTAATATTATTTATTAAAATGTAAGAGGCAGTTATTATAGGAGAGATAGATTATAAAAAGACATCCTTCGAAATGCAATCAAACAGTTGTAGTTTTTCCGTCAGGTGGTGTGAAATCTTCCCAGTGTATGTTCTCAGTTTTTTCACGGTCGTCGCGCATTATTATTCGAGTATAGGCTTAAGTAATATCGTTCGTTTATCTTTACTTTATGTTTCTTTCCTTCTGAATATTTATACTGATACTATTTTGTATTATCTCGAAATATTATTGCTCATCCAGTGTAAAAACAAAAAGGAATACTTTTCAAAAAGGTGAAAGTAGCGTAAAAATAAATTTTTTTTGATGAGTATTATATAGGTGCAAAAAAAATACAACGAAAGTACATCAGAACAACATCACATAGTGAAAATGGCACGTCCAGTAGTCCAATTGCTGAAATATTTAACAGCATTTATTTTTTTTCTTAATTATTGTACGGCAAATGAAACGAGAGAATTGAAGATACGTACGCTGCCAGTTTATGCAATGCTAGCAAACGCAGAACTTTTAAATTCAACTCAATGTAGAAAAGAACTGATTCAATTTCGAGAAGCCAATGATCAGCAGTTATTATGGAGCCTAAAAGGTACGTGAAATCTACGATCTTTTTTGCGACTACCAAAATGGTTTAATCTTCCTGAGTTGCACATAATAATTAATTTCGATCCACAAAAACATGAAATTTGTATTTTATTTCTTTTATCAAGTAATCGATGCGAGCGGCGAGCCAAAGGCAGGATTCATATATGGAAATAATTATTGGTTGGGTAGTAAAAGCCAATGCGAAGATGCCGGAAATAGAAATCCCTTCCTTCTATCGGAAGAGATATTACGAAACAATTCGAGATTTCGTCATATCGAAGATGAATTTCCACCTTTTGAAGTGAAATTCTTTGTTGCTTATTTTCAACATAATAGCACTTTACAATACCACATTGTAGTACCTGAAGAAGTAAGTTTTATTAAAAATTAAAATAACAATTTTAACATTTTTATTAAATATTTTGATTTTTTTTTCGTAGAATTTGATAATACTCGGTATGTGCTTACCAGCATCCTGTTCGAAAGATCAAGTTTCTATTCTTTTAGAAAACGTGTTGAGAAAAAGAACTTTTTTTAAAGGCGAACTATACTCAGCCGATTTTTCGTTGGTAGAAGTAAAAGATCTAATGGATGACCATCGATGGTTATTAAGTGGCACATTCATTACAATGATGTAAACCAACAATTCTTTTATCATTTATGATAGTCCTTCGTTAAATATACAATAAAATTATGTCTTCTTGTTGTTGCCTTTTTTTAGGGTAATAGTCGTACTCACATTCCTATTAGTGATAATAGGAACGGCCTACGATGTCCTGATATACCAAAAACGATTGAAGAAAAATGACAATTGTCTTCAAGATCGTGAAAATGTTAATTCTCTAGCGATAGGTATATCTATTTTATAATTTGTAATCCTTTGGTTTCAACATACTTTTGAGCTATTATCATTCGATAAGAAATTATTTGCACGTATCCTGTCGTAGCATGAGGTAATACTCCTATATGTTCTAGTAATTTTTACGAAATCTTTACATGAGTGAGATATGTATTTGGGTTAATAGTAACGAAAGGATTATTATTGTCAATTCATATGGACAAACAGATAATAATTTAATATCAAAACGTTTATTTTTTTAGAAGAACTTCAAACGCTAAACGATAATGACAAAGGACAACTGGAAAAGTCAAAATACCACAGTTTTTTTTGTAAAATATTCCTAGCTTTTTCCGCATATTCGAACACGATAATAATATTTAGTATGAAATCTGTAGATGCTGGTATTTCTGTTATACACGGATTAAGATTTTTTACGATGATATGGATTATTTCGCTGCACCCATTTTACTTTTCAAAGAATTTTATTGGTAAAGTATAGATAATTCAGAATAAATTTAATTTATTATCTATTAACATATTTTTTATGTAATTTTATTTAGATTTTTACATTTATTTTATTTTCATTTTATTTTTTTTAAAAAGACAATAGGTCATTGGTTCTAAGAAAATTTGACGATTTTTTCTCTCAATTAATATCAAATGGGACCTTTGCAGTTGATACGTTTTTTTGTTTTGGCGGTTTTCTTGTCTCCTACCTGTATTTAAAAAACGACATGAGCAAGAATATACGTAAACCGCATAATTATTTAAATGTAATAAAATTATATTTTCTCGCTCTCATTAAAAGGTTTATTAGGTAAGACCATTTTTTTAAATTTCATATATCTAACATAATTCAAGTAATTTATGCATAAGTTTTTCAAGTCCGAGGACAATAAAAACAATTTTTTTAATATATAAATAATATCAACTATAATAGTGACCCTTATGTTAGTTGTTCATAAGCACGATTTTTTGTTCGAGGACCTTTATATATGTGCATACTAACATACGGGGTTATAATAACCGATTGCAAAATATTAATAAAAAAATAAAAGAAATTAAATATATTTGTTATGAGTAATTTTATAGAATGCCAGGCATAGTGTAAAATCCACGCAATTTGTAGAAAGGAGAATTTATTTTTCAATTTGACTGAGAGGTATGAATTATTATTAGGTATTATTATTAAAGGTATAATTATTATGAAGGTTTTATTCATTTTAAAAGATTTTCTTTTGTTAAGAATTTTTAGAGTACGGTGGTGAAGGAAGTAATCTCAAGTAATTTTATGTGTAACAATCAATGAAAAGTAGAAAGGCTGTGTTAAAATTCCTTGAAAAGATTAGGTCAATTTACAGAATTGGTTTTTCAGTTTTCCCTGTATAAAACAGAGAGGTGGAGGTTTGAATTTATTTCAAGCTTAGAGAAAAAAAATGACTAATTAAGAAAGAACAAAAAAAGTTCTAGAAATAAACGATTTAGGGTAGTTTATCCGTTGTAAGTGACATTGATCGAGTATTGATTCTTATACTACAACGATTATGCATATTTCGAGAAAATTCGATCTTTATCTATATTTGATGGAAGCTCAATTGACAACGGATAAACGGTTCTGAGATCACTAATTTTAATCGTATTATTAGATATATTTTTTTAATTTACCTGGACTTTATATTAAATTTTATTCACTTGGATATCCGAATATCAAAGATTTATGAATTTTTATATAAATTAGATCAAAATTTGAATTATAATTATTTGGAATTTCTTACTTATTTTTTCTACTTCTGCTATTTTAGATTGTCACCTACTTTTATGATAATTATCGGATTAGTGCAGATAAATGTAACGTGGTACAGTAAAACATCACTCTTCTATATAACGGAACGTTTACACGAAAATTGTCAGAAATATTGGTGGAGAAATATTCTTTACATTCAAAATTTTTTTAGTCTACAAGATATGGTATGGACCTATGTGAATAGCAATTTTATAAATTCTCCTATGATTTAATTAATAATAGATACAATATTACTTATCAATACCGATCTTTGCAGTGTATGAGTTGGAGTTGGTATTTGGCGAACGATATGCAATACTTCCTTACAGTAAATTTTCTGTTATTCTTATCTTCAATGTAAGGCATCTTATATTTTTTTTTATAAAAGGTTCTTTTTAAGAGTATATCATGCTAATTGATCGAACATAATTTTATTACAGGTATTTTAAAGTAGCAGTTATTTTGTTTTGCTTATTGTTTATATCATCGATAATTCTTTCTGGCTGTATATCCTACATTTATAATTATATTCCTACGTAAATATAAATATTAATTATTATACATATTTCCGGTAATGTATAGTTTAAGTTTACTTAAAACCGTAATTCTTTATAATAAGCTAGTATTTTACAGATTGTCGAGTTATCCAAAAGTATGTTTTAATGAAAAGGTTAATTCATGAACGAAATGACGATTTTTCATATTACAGAATGGACAAGCAATACAATGTATTTGAACCATTGTACATTCGACCATGGATTAGGATAGGACCTTACCTAGTGGGTGTCATCGCTGCGTATATAGTTGTAAAATTAAACCACAAATTATTATGGAAAAAAGTAAAAAAATCTTCTGATCTTTTGACGCTTACAAATACTTTGCAATCAAATTATTTTCTTGATGATGTTGATGATGACTTTTTTGTTGATATAACTGATTTTAGAAAACAATAATATTGTTTTGGATACTGGGCAGTTTATGCAATTTATCAGTCCTTTTTGGATTATATGAGAAAAAAATTTCAGTTTTAGCTGCTGCCTTTTACATTGCTCTCGGAAAAACTGTATGGGCAATCAGTATAGCATGGGTAATAATAGCATGTTTTACAGATAATGGAGGTATAAATAAATATTTAATTTAATTCTTTAAATCGATATAATAACTTCATTATTTTTACTAATAAGATCATTTCGTATTTTAGGTATAGTGAATCGTATTCTTTCGTGGAAAGTTTTGATACCATTAAGTAGATTGACTTACGCAGCCTTTCTGATACATCCACTTATTATAAGCTCTGTAAATTTTTTAAGTGAAACATCCATTCACTTCGATGCTCTAACATACGTATGTATTATTTTTTAATTTTTGATTATACCTATTGATTAAATTAGTATTAATCAATTATCGTTGTTCTATTTTATTTTCCAGGTAGTGGCAAGTTTGGGATACGTAGTAGTAAGCTACATATGTTCCTACGTGGTATCGTTGATGTTCGAAATGCCGTATATTTCCTTGATGAAAGAAGGGATGAAATACTTAAACAAATAACATGAGTATTTTTGAAGTTATACTTCTTTTGGAGTGTTAAAGAAAAAATGATATTTTTATCATGTGCGCTAACAATGACATGAAATTAATAGCATAAAGTTAGTCGATAAATCTCCGTTATATAAAGTATTGTATTATATAAAAAATTATTTATGTATAAAAAAAGTTTTTTTAAAACAATTACACTAATTTAAAGTCATATTCGATTAAACAATGTTTAAATTAAAGTTAAGGAAATTTGAAGCAATAGATTTTATTGAAAAGATAATTACAAGATTCTTCAAAAACATAAAAATTCTATGGTGAACGACCAACGACTTGATCGGTACTCCAGTGTTTTTTATTATCGTTCGAAAATGCCGTCACGTGTGAATGTTGAGAGTTGTTTATTTGTTGAGAATAAGGATAGGAGAAATAAATCAGATATATTTTTGGGCCCAGCCAGTATTAAAAAAAACTGGTGTGTGTACTTATGTACGATCGTAAGAAGTTATACTTCTTTGGCGTACCAAAACAAAATATAACCTCAATAACCTCAAAAATAACTTCAAAAAAATAACTTAAAAAAGGAAATAAAAAAAATAATAATAATACTTATTATTATTATTATCATTAATAATTTTTTTTGTTACTTTTTAATTTTCCTTGTTTATTTTGTAATTAATGTTATTATTATTATATTATTATTATTATTATTTTTATAATTAATTTTCATTTTACATAGAATATAGTTGATAAAGAAACCTGTTCCCCCTCCCTGCTTGATGATCGATAATATCCGCTAATGTAAGCCGATTATTTTTCTTTTAATATTATATTTGTATTCATTTATTAATTTATTTAATTTTATAAATATATATAGCGTGACCAGGTAAAAAGGGGGAGGATTGGAATTATGAGAAGATAAGTAACTAATTATTATTATATAATCAGTCCACACTAAATATAAGGGAGATATATCGAATTATTTTATTCGTCTACGGCTATGGCGCGGTGACAGCACTAATTCTCGATCGATCATTTACATCAAGCAGAGCTAAGTACGATTAGTACTTGGATGGGTGATCCGCTTGAAAAAAAAAAAGAGGAAGAAGAAAAAAAAACGGACTTCACGCTTTAAATTTGAAATCGCTTTGTCACGCATCGAAAATAGTGACAAACTTCGTGGTTTCGCTCGGAAAAATATCACTCCCATCACATTTTCCCAAAAGCGCTAAAAGAAGTATAACATCAAAAATACACTTTATTTGGCTCGTCAGGGTAAAGCCTTTCGGCATACAAACCCTGGTTGAATTATATACACGATGTATCCTTACAACGACGACAATGAATGTTCTACAGCTAGTTCGCCTATCGACGGCTGTCGTGTGATGAGATGTGTATACAACGATCAGAATAATTTCTGGCCACGTGTAGGACTGCCTTTGTCCTTTGTCGCTTGCAGTACTTCGATGATGTAATCGTTGCGGAAGAGTATAGTTCTCTTCGATGTAATCCCCAGGTCTCGTTGTAGATTAGGACGAGGCGCAAGAAAACGTAGGCTTTGTAGGAAAAGGCGATGCAACGCACGCACTAATTGCCGAAAAGACAAATACTGTAGCTGTCGATGCATAAGAATGGCCTAATATTTGTGGTCGGAAAGCGCGTGCTAGAAGACAGAAGGAGCTCTTAAAAAGGGCTCTAGGCGCTTCTTGATTTTAACGCTAAACTAGGATACTTCCTTGTCACGGGTGTCGTGGCGCTTCGACAGGTCTCGACACGTTTCGACGTCTCGACGCTCCAACTCACTCGTTTGCGTAAGATTCGCAACATTCAAAATTGTTATATTAATTACAGTAAAAAAGGCTGACGGTTGACAGCTCCAGTACAATCCAGGCCCAATCCTTTGGTTTTTGAAAGGATTCCTCTTATTCTTACATAAATTTTATTTGTTTAACTCAAGTTGATCGCTTGAAATTATCAAACGTATCACTTTGAAACTTACAGGTCTTAATTGACGGACGCCTTTCTCTAAAAATAAAAATTTCCAGCATTTTATATAAAATAAAATCTACCATGATAGATTAATAGGAGACCAAAAAGTTAAGAAAAAGGCAACAAAATATTTAAATGAACATTTATTAAACTTTAAAACACGTCAAAAAACAAGTATTTAATAATTTAACTCTAAAACAAAAATCTTATCGTTGTAAATCAATATTTATATCAGTTTAAATAAATTAATTTCGATACTTTACCATTATCTAAATATATTGTAAAAGATTAATTTGTGTATTTGTAGATAAAATTTGATTGTACTACATTTAAAACATTGTAAAAATAATAAAATACAGTACAAAATTTTCTCTTAAATAATTATAAGCTACAGCGGCTTCAGAATAAAATACGGTACTGTATAATACAGAATATATAACCAACAAAAATATAAATAGATTTTGCAGAAAACTCAAAGTTTGTATTAATTTAATTTTTATTTTCATATTTTCGGAGAAAACTAAATTTAAACCATTAACTTTATTAAAATTAATAACAATTAATATGGTATTCTATTGTAAATGCTCAAATACTTTCTTGAAATACTGTATATGTGTTTAAATGGGAAAATTATAAAGTATTTTCTCTCTGAGTAACTGTCGCACCGCACAGTTTAGATCTCATTGTCAGTGAGACACTTTGGATTTCGGACTAACGTGAAGACATGTGTGAATTAATAAAGTTTTCTTTCGATCTATAGACTTTAGTTCATCGATTTTAATAAAAATAATTAGATTATTCAATCAATTGACGGTTATAAACCATAATAATTTGTGCTAACAAAACGATTACCAGTGTATAAAATATGAAAAAGAATATTAATTTTTTTGCAACGAGAAAAACAAACAAACGTACTTGCGCTTTGTTTTCTAAATAATAATTATTATATGAAAATAAAATGCTTGATGTAAAATATCTTTACTCTCATAGGCGTAAGAAGTAAATGTCAAATAGACGGTTTTTTGTGGTTACTGTGTTACGTAAGTTTGACGTGAAAAGAGATAACAGATAGAAATTAAATGCGAAAAAGAGAGACAACGCATGTTATACATATCATTGCTTATTCTCAGTTTTCACTTTTTGCTTATTTTCTTAAGAATGATAGAATGCTTTGCAATCATAAGACTCGTGCAGCAGTTGCGCATACAAATAATTTTTAAGGTATAGAGGAGAGATAAGATGCTATGAAATAATCAGTGGTAATATGCATTGATTTACATCCAACTAGCTAACAACGATGGTAATAATTAATTACATTTGAACTTACTACGAGTAAGTGTAACAATTTATTTTCATAATTATAAATTTGTATAAAACGATATTTTCATAATACTAATCTAAGTCATTGAAGATCTATGCATGTGTTCAAATTCTGATGGAGAAAAGAAGAAATATAAATTATTAATTACTTTGTAACAGAAACATGTTTTTCGTTTGTTTATTTTAATATTTGGAAGTATCCTTTCATAAGATATTCAAAAATTCTAGTATATTGTGACCTATCGACCCGACTTTCTAAGCAAATTTTTTTGCAGTAGTACATCTAAACAACGAGTAACATTTAATCAGTAGTATAAAATAAATCGAAACTATTTACAGTAGTTCACATAAATGGAAAACTAACTATGCTTTCAGTACTTAAGATAATTTAGCAAGGCAAATTGCAGTAATCTAAGGAAAAGACATAGTGACAAAAAGTAAAAAAAAAGAAGACAAAGTGTGAGTGGTATTCTATATAAACTATTTCTTAACCATTTCTGCAGTATCTATAGAATCATTATCCTGTTAAGAATAAGGGTCTTCGTAAATATTATATAAAAATCACATTTATTTAAATATTGACAAAGTATGACTATTGTATATGTAATTCAATTTGCTTGAATGATTACCTCTACATTCTAGAGAGTCATACCTTCATCCAATGTTAATAGTATGTCGGTAAGTGACGTACAATATATTATAATAAATAAATTATTTCATGGAAAGTCTTAAAATACTTTTGTGAGTGATTGTATTAACTTTGTTTTTTTATCGTGATCGTTAGTAACCGATAGAAAAAAACTATCGAGAACTTGATAAAAACAAATCATGTTTTCTTGTTCAAGTAATTAATCCCTTCTTTCATCAAGGAAACATACGGCATTTCGAACATCAACGATACCACGTAAGCACAAATGTAACTTACTACTACGTATCCCACACCTGAAATAAACTGTAAAACAAAACAAAAAAACAAATAATAAGAATTCATATAAATTTATCAATATAAACAAACAAGAAAAAATAAAACATACGAATGGCAGAAGTTCAAAGTGAAGGGAAGTTTCACTGTATAAATTCACAGAAATGATAAGAATTGGATTTATCATGTAAACTGCGTAAGTCAACCTACTTAATGGTATCCAAACCTTCCACGAAAGAATACGATTAACTATACCTAAAATTCAAATTGATTTTATTAATAACGATAAGAAAGTAATAATGTCGAGTTAAACAATAAAATCAGATATTTATTTATACCTCCATTATTTGTACAACAAGCAATTACTACCCATGCTATACCAATTGCCCATACAGTTCTACTGAGAGCAGTGTAAAAAACGGCACCAAGACCTGATACTCTTCTCCGATATAATCCAAAGATTACTATTAGATTGCACAAGCTGCCGAATATCCAGAAGAGTATTATTGATTTCTAAAATCAGTTATTAACATTAGAGTCAACATCAACATCATCAAGAAAGTGATTCGATTCTATAGCATTTTAAAGCGACAAGCGATTAGAATATTTGTTTACTTTTTTCAGTAATAATTTGTGGTTTAATTTCATAACAATATACGCAGCGATCACACCTACTAGGTAAGGTCCTATCCTAACCAATGGTGAATAGTAGAACTCTTTTGAAAGATTGTATTGTTTGTCCAATCTGTAATGCAAAAAGTCGTTAATGCATTGATACAATAACCCTTTCATTATAGCGTATTTTGCCCAAAAGTATAATTCTATATAAATTCGCTCATAAATATTTATCACTTATAAATATAATTTATAAACGCATAACCAATAAATGATTGCACTAGTTTTATATACGAGCCATTATATGGACAAATATGCAAGCCGCTAGTGACGGGAGGATTAAATATTTTCATTTGTATAAAAATTAACATTGATATTTACACAACTTCGTAGTCATAAATGTAGACATAATATCCAGTTAAGATTATCGATAAGGTAAACATGAAACTAAACAAACTGCATGCTGCTTTGAAGTACCTGGAACAGAATTATATTTAATGAATAAGGAATGTAAACGCTTGTATATTATTTTGTATATACCAGTATGTTTAATATAATGTAAAGATCATTACATGGAAGATAAGAATAACAGAAAAGTTATAATCACGAAATATTGCATGTCTAATGCCAAGTACCAA
The DNA here is from genome assembly GCF_010416935.1 of Polistes fuscatus. Lineage (NCBI taxonomy): Eukaryota > Metazoa > Arthropoda > Insecta > Hymenoptera > Vespidae > Polistes > Polistes fuscatus. Next base: position 431,986 of record NW_025113086.1, on the reverse strand, counting down.
CTCCAAGTAATGCACTGTAAAGATTGAAGTACATAAGTAATATTATTCCTAAAATTAATTAATTTATAGATGCTCTAATATTTAACATTGCTATAAGCATTGGTTTGTACCATTTCCTGCAGACTAAACAAATTTTGAATATAAAGGATATTTCTCCACCAATATTTCGGACAATTTTCGTGTGAATTCTCTATTATATAAAACAGCGAGGTTTTACTATACAACGTTGCATTTATTTGCTGTAATCCGATTACTATAAAGTAAGTCGGTGACAATCTGAAACAGTAGAAGTAGTAAAACATATGTTAGATATATTTAAAATTACTATATTATTAGTACTAACTAAACTAATATTTTTTTACTATTCTATAATACAATCCAGCCATATACGTGACATCAAAACAAAGGATCGCATTTACGACCGACTTATATAATGGTCAACAAAAATATTATTATTATTACTATAACGAAATTTCACTTATCATTTTTAGAATTAAAAAACTTATGCAGGAATTAATCCTAATATATGGAAAAATTAAAAATATTAATAAATAGTCCTACCTTATAAATCTTTTCAGGACAACGAGAAAATATAATTTTATCCTATTTAAGTAATTAATTGGTTTACGTATACTTTTGTCTATTTCTATCTTTACGTAAAAGTAAGTGACCAGAAAGCCACTAAAAAATAAAAATGTATCAACTGCAAAGGTTGAATTGGACATCACTTGTTGGAACAACTCCTCTGATTTTCTCAAAGCCAATCGTTTATTGTCTTAAAATAAATATTAAAGATTTAAAATACAACAATGAAGGAAACCTTGATAAATTTAAATGAGATCACTTATATTATTATAAATAAATGAAATCACAATCATTACAAAAAACTTACCAATATATTCTTTCACATAAAATAATTTGTGTAAGAGAATAATCCATACCATCGTAATAAATCTCAATCCGTGTATAACCAGTAAAGAAGTATTCTGAGATTTCATATTAAATATCATTTTCGTGTTCGAATATGCAGAAAAAGCCAGTAATATTTTATAAAGGAAACTGTGGTATTTTAACTTTTTCAGTTGATCCTTATTATTATCGTTTATAGTTTGAAGTTCTTCTAAAAAAATAAACGTTTTAATATCAAATAAATATTTATTTATTTATAAGAATTAGCTATAATAACCCTTTCTTTACTCATCACCAATGCGAGGAAATGGTACGTACAAATAATTTCTTATCAAATGATAATAGCTCAAAAGTATGTTGCAGAAAAAAGATTACAAATTATAAATTAGATGTACCTATCGCTAGAGAATTAACATTTTCACGGTCCTGAAGACAATTGTCATTTTTCTTCAATCGTTCTTGGTATATCAGAACATCGTAGGCTGTTCCCATTATCATTAATATGAATGTGAGTATAACTATTACCCTAAAAAAAGTCAACGAAAAGGAAACATAATTATATTGTATATATGACCACCATAAATGATAAAAGAATTGTGTGTTGGTTTACATCATTGTAATGAATGTGCCACTTAATAACCATCGATAGTCATCCATTAGATCTCTTACTTCTACTAACGAAAAATCGGCTGAGTATAATTCGCCTTTAAAAAGAGTTCTTTTTCTCAACACGTTTTCTAGGAGAATAGAAAGTTGTTTCTTCGAACAGGATGCTGGTAAGCACATACCGAGTATCATCAAGCCCTGAAAAAAAAATATCAAAATATTTAATAAGACTTAAAATTACGTGTTTTTTTTCTTTAATTTTTAATAGAAACTTGCTTGCTTTGGTACTGGAATGTAGTATTGTATAGTGCTATTATGTCGAAAATTTGCAACATAGAATTTCACTTCGAACGGTGGAAATTCTTCCTTGATATTACGATATCTTGAATTGTTTCGTAATAATTCTTCCGATAATACGAGGAGATCTCCGTTTTTGGCGTCTTCGCATTGACTTCTGCTACCCAGCCAATAATTATTTCCATAAATGAATCCTGATTCCGGTTCACCGCTCGCATCGATTACTTGACAAAAAAATATTAATTAAAATTTCATCGTTTTGTACAATAATGTAATTTTTTGGGAGGTAAATACCATTGATAGGTGGATGTTAAACAGTTTTTAAAGATTTTGTATCGAAAAAAAGAATTATCATATAATATATTATTACAAATTGAGTCATTTTTTTTTTAGATTTTTTAAAAGAATTCGAATTTGTAAGCAACATATATGAATATATATAATATCTTGATAGGTCGTAGATTTATAAGCATACTAAATTTGCCCCTAAAAGATAACTTATGATACTTAGAGAATATGTAGGTACTAAAATGTTAAAATTCTGAAAATTTTAGATCCCTCACTCAATTGATTTTAGAGAGAAAGCCAAATATCGAACAAAAAGAAAAAAATTTTTTCCTCAGGATTGACTAAAATAATTGATTTAAATTGTAATTATGTTTTGAGGACTTATAATAGCTCCTATAAAAAAAGTATAAGCTATATCGGTTCATAAGATCTTCGAAAAAAAAATTGTTTTTGTTTTAATTTCAATTTTTGACTATTATGCAATTTTTGTACAATTATGTAAGTATTTTTGAAGTTATACTTCTTTTGCCGCGTTTGGAAAAAAATGATGAGAGTAAATTTGAACAATGCGTGCGCACTAACTAATTTAAAACCGCTCCATGAGGGTTGTCTTTATTTACGATTCGTAGGAACAACGATTTCTAATTAACGGCATGAAGTAAGTCGGCAAATTCTCCTTTTTATTTAGTAGGAGTTATATATATGTAAAGAAATATTCTTTAATTGATTTACCGCGTTAGTCGAAATCGTTGGTACGTACCTGACATACAGGTCAGCTGATGTAAAAGAGAGGGGGAATAAATAAGATAAGAGTTGCGAGAGCAGTCGCGAGCGTTTACTTGAGTAGTAGGAACGATACGGTTTATAACGAACACTAAATGTCGTTTCTTCTCGTTACAGGTAAGAAATGTAAATATTTGTCACATAAGTTTGAAAATAAAAGTTTAAATCTTCTCGTTACAGAAACACAATTTTGTTTTTAACTGTACTCGACCTACACCATGAATAGTCTTATATATATATTCTGAAATTTCTAGATACACAAAAATCTTCAAAACAATTAATTATATGTGAATATTTGGAAGAAATTCTTTTTTGAGTTTAATTGAGGTATGTATTATAATTTATTAGTTTTATGAGGTTAACTAAGGTATGTTTTATTATTTATTAGTTTTAATTCGATGCATTTTCTCTCTATAGTGATCACAAATTTAGGTTGAAAATGAAAAAACGAGATAGCATGCTGTGCGATTTTTTATGCCTTAACCATACGATAACAATAATTTGATTTAAATCGAAGAATAGAGATTAATTACAATCCTTCTCTTTATCCTAATATTATAACAGACAATAGTAAGTATAATAGAATAACAATATTCTGTTCAGTTAAAATAAAATATATGTATCCAAGTAAAATTTATGTATTATATTATTTTTAATTCAATTATTGGTGCTGTGCTCGCATCGATAACTTAATAAAAGAAATAAAATACAAATTCCATCTTTTTGTTGATCGAAATTAATTATTATGTGCGACTCACGAAGAAGAAACCATTTTGGTAGTCGCAAATAAGCTGATTTGTAAACTGATTTTTTTTAATAAATAGAGTCATCTAAATTAATTACAGCTTTTTATGCTTTTTATTTCGCATTATGTAGAAAAATTTGCATTCGTAAGCATTTTATACGAGCGTTTACTAATAGAATATTAATGTAAACTTTAAAAAATTATATATTTGTGGGGTTTTGAATTGTTTAATAAGAAGTATAGATATGAATGTGTGTAATGGTATGAGTGTGAGGTGATTGAAAGAAAAGCCTTTGCGCGTGGTTTGGAATGATCGGGAAGTTTACAGGGAGATGACGGGAAACAACGGGAGACGATGGAGGGGATGTTGGGTATAAGTAGGCGACGGAAGGGACGGGCGTTCGGCGGGCGGTGCGTTTTTCTGTGAGTTCAATAATAATTGACGAGTGATAAGTGTAACGGAGAGTACGGAAGACAACGGGGAACGGCGAAGGATTACGATAGGCGACGACGAGTCGGATTCGGGTGTTCCTTGCGGTTGTTTTCGGACGTAGGGGGGTTACACTTATTGTTAGCATTATATCATTAGATTATAGATACTTACTACAGTAAAACCTCTTTTTTTGCGGTGGATAGGGACCGCATAAAAGAAATCGTACAAAAAAATATTCGGTAATTTTATAAATACTTACATATTATAAACAACTTTGTACGATATACAGTAAAACCTTTTTTTGTGCGGTGGATAGGGACCGCATAAAAAAAGTCGCACTTAGAAAATACATCAATTATTTGCGAAATATAGATGTGAAAATGCTTTCAATCAAATTAAATAATTGTTAGGAGATTGTTTAAATCAGATGAACAGCGTCGCGAAGTCCGGATACATCGTCGTCAAGGAGACCATGTAATCAGTTCGTCCACACATGTATATGTACATTGAAAGAAAACATAAAACTGGTAGCAACGCTGCTGAGATTAAGATACCGCATAAAAGTAAATCGCACAAAAATAAAATCGCACAAAACAAATCGCACAAAAATAAAATCGTATAAAAAAGGACCGCACAAAAAGAGGTCTTACTGTATATTATTTCTTACAAACATTATACCTTGTTATTATTTTTTAATAAATAAATACTTTACTCTTACCATTATAAATATATATATCTCTATACGTAAATCTTACATATTTGTCTGTTTCATATAATTACAGTCAATGTTAGAATATGTACATTGTTTGCAACTCAACACTTAAACTTTCAAAAAGACTTAAAATGAATTGACAATCTACAATTTTAAAATTAGAAAGAAGAAAATGTATTTTTAAATAGTCGAAATGTTAAATGGAAGTTACATAAGGTTCGAATCATTTGGAAACGATCCTTTTCCTGTGAAAAAATATTTAAAAAAAGAAGAAAATTTTTTTCTTTATAATATTGTTCCTTCTTTGACTTCTGAACTTATTTATTTAAATTTTTGCCTTATAAAATAATCATACCAAAAATATCGTTTATAGTAAAACGAATAATTATTTTCTACAATAATATTATAAATTCCTAATTATAGAAATTATCTCGTTGTTTTCACGTACCTTTTAAGCTCCAGAATAACTGCTGATCGATGGCTTCTCGAAATTCGATCAGTTCCTTTCTACATTGAGTTGAATTTAAAAGTTCTGCGTTTGCTAGCATTGCATAAACTGGCATCGTACGGATTTTCAATTCTTTCGTTTCATCTGCCGTACAATAATTAAGGAAGAAAATAAGTGTTGCGAAATAATTTAAGAATTGGAATATTGGACGTTCCATTTTCCCTATGTGATGTTGTTCTGATGTACTTTTGTTGTATTTTTTTTGCTCCTATATAATACTCCTCGAAAAAAATTTATTTTTGCGCTACTTTCACTTTTTTTAAAAGTATTCCTTTTGTTTTCACACTGGATGTTTTCAATTGAATACTATTGAACGGTACTCCAATGGTTTTTCTTATCGCTGAAAATGCACTCACGGTTGAATGTTGGGAATCGTTGATTTGTGAGGAATGAGGATAGGTGAAGTAAATTTAAATATAATTTTTAAGCCTAGTCACAGTACTAGAAAGTACAAATTATTTGGCTCGTCAGGGAAAAGCCTTTCGGCATAAAAACCTTGGTTGAAGTATAAAGTTGACGATGATATTGCTCTAACTTGCTTATCGGCAGCTATCGACGATAACGATATTCCAAAGGCAGACTAGAATTCTGACTACGTGTGCCTTCTTCCTTTTTAGCTGGTTGTTCTACTGATGTAGCGCAGGAGTGTAGCTTTCTTCGATGTGGTCGCTCTCAGATTCGTGGTAAAATAGGGAAGCGTGAGAGAACACGCAGCTTTTATAGAAAAAGGCGATGAAACTCGCGGACTAATTGCCGAAAAAACAGATAACGTAGTTGTCGATGTATATGATTGGCTTAATAGAAATGATGGGAGAACGTGCGTTAAATGTTCGATGGGGCTCTTACAATGGGATCGCTGCCCGCCTTGGTTTTACCACAGAACTAAGATGCTTCTTTGTCGCTGTGTCTCGACACGTCCCGATGATCTCACTCACTCGACTCCGTAGGCTACGCAATAAATAGTACTTTCTCTTGAGGTTTCGAAAACAAGGTTCATTTTTTGTGACGGATTGCCATTAGCATCAAAATTAGATTTAAAAAAACCGCGCTTATACGCCGATATATCTATATATACAGAACGATTGACACTCGAAGGACAAAATGAAAAATGCTTACTACCAAAAGAAAAAATAGAAAGGCAGAAATATCGGTTTCTTGTCTCACTCGCACTCGTATACAGAACGCTCAACTATGGATGGCCAGGAAATAAAACACTCGCTATCGCCTAAAACAATAGAAAGAGAGAAATATTAGTTGTTCATCTCACTCGTACTCGCATTCAAGGCCGAGAGGCCCGAAGATTGATGAACGTCCTTCGTTCACCCGTATTAGTACACCCGGACGCTCGCAGGCACACTAGCCCGCTCGCGTGTAAAAACTGCCGTTAATTAATGATTGACTATCCTAAATTATAAAAGAATTTAACTGATTTCTTTTTATCTTATCCAGAAATGTAAATATTAAAATATGTATAATAGGGAATTTGGACGGTTATAAATTCTACTTGAACGTTGTTTTGAACAAGTTGGACGTTTCGTATCTTTATTGGGACTTCATCAGAAACTGAAATTTATAAAATAATGCTTTATAAAATAATCATACCAAAAATATCGTTTATAGTGAAATGAATAATTATATTCTACAATAATATTATAAATTCCTAATAATAGAAATTATCTCGTAGTTTTCACGTACCTTTTAAGCTCCATAATAAGTGCTGATCAATGGCTTCTCGAAATTCAATGAGTTCCTTTCCACATTGAGTTGAATTTAAAAGTTCTGCGTTTGCTAGCATTGCATAAATTAACAACGTACGGATTCTCAATTCTTTCGTTTCATTTGCCGTACAATAATTAAGAAGGAAAATAAATGCTGCGAAATATTTCAGCAATTTGACTACTGGACGTGCCATTTTCACTATGTTATGTTGATCTGGTGTACTTTCGTTGTATTTTTTTTAACACTGATATAGAACTCTTTGAAAGAAATCTATTTAGTCGCTACATTAGCATTTTTTGAAAGTATCTGTTTTGTCGTTACACTGGATGAACAAAGATATTCCGAGAAATTACTAAATAGTAACAATATAAATATTTAGAAGGATAGAAATATAAAAAGAATATAAACGAACGATATTACTTGAAAGTATATTCGAATAATAATACAAGACGAGTGTGAAAGAACTCAGTGCACTAGTTTAAAAATTATCACACACCCTAAGCGAAAGTCAACTACTGTTTGATTGCATTACCTTAGATGTCTATTTATAATTATCCCTCCCATAATAACTGCTTCTTTCATTTAATTAAATAATATTAACATAACGATTATGAGCGTCATTGTTGACGTCAAAAATCTTTATTTTAACTAATCCAATCAACCTGCTTGTAGAATTGTTTTTCTCCATCCCGATTAGTTTTCTATGTCAAGGACTCATAGTTTCTTCAATTGAAGAATATTTTTTGTAGTAGAACTTCTTTTAGCAGAAACTTTAAAAGGAATGAGTTTTCTTTTAAACAATCCTAAATGTTAACCAAGTGTATTAGATTATTTAATATACGCCAAATTATTTTGTTAATTATTCGTAGAGGCTAAAATTAACGAATAAATTTATTTGTGAATTTTTCAGCTTGAAAATAGCTAAACATATGTTTCCAAAACGAATTATTACCATATCTTTGCGTTAGGATTGAAACTTCTCCCAAAAACGGTAGACAGTCGATAAATAGTTTTTTTCAAACACTATCTCTTTTGGTAACTGCAGCTTTACATAATTGATACAAATCTGGCAAGATGTAAAAGTACACAAAAATACATTAAAGGAGAAGAATATTCAACAAAAGTGCCACCACACTCTTAACATTATATTATCTTTTTCGAAAATAAGAAAATCGACACTACCATATAAATTTTCCTTTTTGAAGTTTTACTTCTTTTGGCGCGTTTGGGAAAATGTGATGAGAGTGAAATTTTTATGAGCGACATGGTAAAAATCGACACCACGAAGTTTGTTGGTATTTACGATGCGCGGCAAAGCGATTTCAAATGTACGGCATGAAGTTGTCTTTTCTCTTTTCCTTCCTCCTTTTTTTTTCCTCAAGCGGGTCACCATCCAATTACTAACCGTACTCAACACTGCTTGACTTAAATGATCGGGCAGGAAGTAGTACTGTCACCACGCTATGGCCGTTAACGCTTAAAGTAATTAGATATATCTCCTTTATACTTAGCGTGGACTGATATCTATATTTTGATATTTTTTTCTTTTTTTAATTCCTTCTTATTTACATAATATATTAATCGATTGAAAATATGTTTCCTTTCTTTTTTTTGTTAAATAAATAAATAATAATTAGTAGCTTATCTTCTCATACTTCCAATCCTCCTCCTTTTTACCTGGTCAAGCCATATATATATATAAACCTAAATAAATAAATAAATAAATAAAAAAATAATAATAAAAGAAAAATAATCGGCTTATATTAGCGAATATTATCGATCATCAAGCAGAGAGGGTGAAACAGATTTCTTTATTAACTATATTCTATGTAAAAAGAAAATTAATGATAATAATAATAATAATATAAAAATAATAACATTAATTAAAAAATAAACAAGGAAAATTATTAATGATAATAATAATATATATTATTATTTTTTTTTATTTTCTTTTTTTGTGTTATTTTTTTGAAGTTATTTTTGAGGTTATTGAGGTTATATTCGTTTTGGTACGTCAAAGAAGTATAACTTCTTACGTACGTAAATAAGTACACAAAATAGTTTTTTTTTGTGCTGTCATATCTTCATACTCAACGGACTAGATCAAGCAATGTTTACGTTAACTCTTATACGCTATTATTATTACGAAGCGCAATCATAAGATTAACTCTCTTTCTTATGCATCGGTCCTATCGCCGACGGAGGGGGAAAGGGTACGCGAAGCGGTCCTAGTCCCTTTTCCGATCCATTATTGGTCATCAACCGTCTTTCTTCCAAATCTACGTAACACCCCAGAGTGGGAGTGCGTACAAAGCGTTCTCGTAATCTCCACAGTATAGACCACCAGACATTACTTGATCGGAAATAAATATTATATTCCTTTCTTAAGAGGACTCTTTCTTACGAATTCTACAGTTCCATAAGTTTTGTATTTGCCAAAAATTCCTCCTACGTGGGGTCCTCCGGCGATTGGATTCAGCTAATTGTGAGGAAGGTGAAAGGGTAATTAGAACAAAATAAAACACGTGGTTGAGCCAATGAAAATGCTAATGCTTTATTGGCTCATCAGGGAAAAGCCTTACGGCATAAAAACCCTGTTTGAATATTACATTATGTTAAAATGATGATCAACCACGGATAGACCCGTGGTTGACTTCTCCTCTCTCTACCAGCGGTCACCTACGGGCAAAGCACGTGGTGCCGCTCCTCTCGTTTATCCGTTCAAGATGATTGGTACCAATAAAGAACTTTCTTACCGTTTTGTATCGCCTATCTCTTTCTTTATTGTTAATTACCGCCTCTGCGGTCCGTCACCTTTCTATCGTCGACCCTGGGATGTGATCGCACTACCCCTGGGATGTTGAATCGTCTACTATGTTCGTTGGAAAAATGAAGTGTTCTCTTAAGCGTCTGGCGAAAGACTAGAACGAATGTCCTCGATAATGGGTCCAGCAGGGCGCGCACACGCTCGGCGCCGAGTGGTGGGGATACGATCGCTAATATCGGACTAAAGGCGCGTTTTACAAAATGTTACTTTCTCACTCACCATCGATTCCGATCGTACAATTTTTCTTTTCTAAACTAATATTACTCCGTTACAATGCTTTCATCTTTCTTGTGCTACAAGTGCGTATGCGCCATCTTTTCAAGTTGTAGGGGAGATAGAAGACGCTATGAAATATAATCAGTGATATAATATGCATTGATTTACATCCAACGAGCTAAAAACGATAGTAATAATTAATTACATTTGAACTTACTACGAGTATGTGTAACAATTTATTTTCATAATTATAAATTTGTATATTACGATATTCATAATACTAATCTAAGTCATTGAAGATTTATGCATGTGTTCAGATTCAGGTGGAGAAAAGAAGAAATGTAAATTATTAGAATGTTGTAACGGAAACATGGTTTTCGTTTGTTTATTTTAATATTTGAAAGTATCCTTTCTTAAGATATTCAAAAATTCTAGTATATTGTGACGTCTCGACACGACTTTCTAATCAAATTTTTTTGCAGTAGTACAACTAAACAACGAGTAACATTTCATCAGTAGTATAAAATAAATCGAAACTATTTACAGTAGTTCACATAAATGGCAAACTAATTATGCTTTCAGTACTTAAGATAATTTAGAAAGGCAAATTGCAGTAATCTAAGGAAAAGACATAGTGACAAAAAGAAATAAACAAGAAGACAAAGTGTGAGTTGTATTCTATATAAACTATTTCTTAACCATTTCTGCAGTATCAATAGAATTATTATCCTTTTAAGAATAAGGTTCTTCGTAAATATTATATAAAAATCACATTTATTAAAATATTGACAAAGTATGACTATTGTATATGTAATTCAATTTGCTTGAATGATTACCTCTACATTCTAGAGAGTCATACCTTCATCCAATGTTAATAGTATGTCGGTAAGTGTCGTATAATATAATTATTATAATAAATAAATTATTTCATGGAAAGTCTTAAAATACTTTTGTGAGTGATTGTATTAACTTTGTTTTTTTATCGTGATCGTTAGTAACCGATAGAAAAAAACTATCGAGAACTTGAAAAAAAAAGAATCACGTTTTCTTGTTCAAGTAATTAATCCCTTCTTTCATCAAGGAAACATACGGCATTTCGAACATCAACGATACCACGTAAGCACATATGTAACTTACTACTACGTATCCCACACCTGAAATAAACTGTAAAACAAAACAAAAAAACAAATAATAAGAATTCATATAAATTTATCAATATAAACAAACAAGAAAAAATAAAACATACGAATGGCAGAAGTTCAAAGTGAGGGGAAGTTTCACTGTATAAATTCACAGAAATGATAAGAATTGGATTTATCATGTAAACTGCGTAAGTCAACCTACTAAATGGTATCCAAACCTTCCACGAAAGAATACGATTAACTATACCTAAAATACAAATTGATTTTATTAATAACGATAAGAAAGTAATAATGTCGAGTTTAACAATAAAATCAGATATTTATTTATACCTCCATTATTTGTACAACAAGCAATTACTACCCATGCTATACCAATTGCCCATACAGTTCTACTGAGAGCAGTGTAAAAAACAGCACCTAAACCTGATACTCTTCTCGGATATAATCCAAAGAGTACTATTAGATTGCACAAGCTGCCGAGTATCCAGAAGAGTATTATTGATTTCTAAAATCAGTTATTAACATTAGAGTCAACATCAACATCTTCAAAAAAGTGATTTGATTCTATAGCATTTTAAAGCGACAAGCGATTAGAATATTCGTTTACTTTTTTCAGTAATAATTTGTGGTTTAATTTCACAACGATATAAGCAGCGATCACGCCTACTAGATAAGGTCCTATCCTAACCAATGGTGAATAGTAAAACACTCTTGAAAGACTGTATTGTTTGTCCAATCTGTAATGCAAAAAATCTTTAATGCATTGATACAATAACCCTTTCATTATAGCGTATTTGGCCCAAAAGTATAATTCTATATAAATTCGCTCATAAATATTTATCACTTATAAATATAATTTATAAACGCATAACCAATAAATGATTGCACTAGTTTTATATACGAGCCATTATATGGACGAATATGCAAGCCGCTAGTGACGAGTGGATTAAATATTTTCATTTGTATAAAAATTAACATTGATATTTACACAACTTCGTAGTCATAAATGTAGACATAATATCCAGTTAGGATTATCGATAAGGTAAACATGAAACTAAACAAACTGCATGCTACTTTGAAGTACCTGGAACAGAATTATATTTAATGAAAAAGGATTGTAAACGCTTGTATATTATTTTGTATATACCAGTATGATTAGTGTAATGTAAAAATCATTACATGGAAGATAAGAATAACAGAAAAGTAATAATCACGAAATATTGCATGTCTAATGCCAAGTACCAACTCCAAGTAATGCACTGTAAAGATTGAAGTACGTAAGTAATATTATTCTTAAAATTAATTAATTTATACACGCTCTAATATTAAACATTGCTATAAGCATTGGTCCGTACAAATTCCAGATGACTAAACAAATTTTGAATATAAAGGATATTTCTCCACCAATATTTCGGACAATTTTCGTGTGAATCCTCTATTATATAAAACAGCGAGGTTTTACTATACAACGTTGCATTTATTTGCTGTAACCCGATTACTATAAAGTTAGTCGGTGACAATCTGAAACAGTAAAGTAGTAAAACATATGTTAGATATATTTAAAATTACTATATTATTAGTACTAACTAAACTAATATTTTTTTACTATTCTATAATACAATCCAGCCATATACGTGACATCAAAACAAAGGATCACATTTACCACCGACTTTATTATGGTCAACAAAAATTATTATTATTACTATAACGAAATTTCACTTATCATTTTTAGAATTAAAAAACTTATGCAGGAATTAATCCTAATATATGGAAAAATTAAAAATATTAATAAATAGTCCTACCTTATAAATCTTTTCAGGACAACGAGAAAATATAATTTTATCCTATTTAAGTAATTAATTGGTTTACGTATACTTTTGTCTATTTCTATCTTTACATAAAAGTAAGTGACCAGAAAGCCACTAAAAAATAAAATGTATCAACTGCAAAGGTTGAATTGGACATCACTTGTTGGAACAACTCCTCTGATTTTCTCAAAGCCAATCGTTTATTGTCTTAAAATAAATATTAAAGATTTAAAATACAACAATGAAGGAAACCTTGATAAATTTAAATGAGATCACTTATATTATTATAAATAAATGAAATCACAATCATTACAAAAAACTTACCAATATATTCTTTCGAATAATATAATTTGTGTAAGAGAATAATCCATACCATCGTAATAAATCTCAATCCGTGTATAACCAGTAAAGATGTATTCTGAGATTTCATATTAAATATCATTTTCGTGTTCGAATATGCAGAAAAAGCCAGTAATATTTTATAAAGGAAACTGTGGTATTTTAACTTTTTCAGTGGATCCTTATTATTATCGTTTATAGTTTGAAGTTCTTCTAAAAAAATAAACGTTTTAATAATAAATAATTATTTATTTGTGTATAAGAATTAGCTATAATAACCCTTTCGTTACTCATCACCAAAGCGAGGATATGGTACGTACAAATAATTTCTTATCGAATGATAATAGCTCAAAAGTATGTTGCAAAAAAAAGATTACAAATTATAAAATAGATGTACCTATCGCTAGAAAATTAACATTTTCACGGTCTTGATGACAATTGTCATTTTTCTTCAATCGTTCTTGGTATATCAGAACATCGTAGGCTGTTCCCATTATCATTAATATGAATGTGAGTATAACTATTACCCTAAAAAAAGTCAACGAAAAGGAAACATAATTATATTGTATATATGACCACCATAAATGATAAAAGAATTGTGTGTTGGTTTACATCATTGTAATGAATGTGCCACTTAGTAACCATCGATAGTCATCCATTAGATCTCTTACTTCTACTAACGAAAAATCGGCTGAGTATAATTCGCCTTTAAAAAGAGTTCTTTTTCTCAACACGTTTTCTAAAAGAATAGAAACTTGATCTTTCGAACAGGATGCTGGTAAGCACATACCGAGTATCATCAAGTCCTGGAAAAAATATATCAAAATATTTAATAAGACTTAAAATTACTTTTTTTTTTCTTTAATTTTTAATAGAAACTTGCTTGCTTTGGTAGTGGAATGTAGTATTGTATAGTGCTATTATGTCGAAAATTTGCAACATAGAATTTCACTTCGAACGGTGGAAATTCTTCCTTGATATTACGATATCTCGAATTGTTTCGTAATGATTCTTTCGATAATACGAGGAGATCTCCGTTTTTGGCGTCTTCGCATTGACTTCTGCTACCCAACCAATAATTACTTCCATAAATAAATCCTGATACTGGTTCACCGCTCGCATCGATTACTGGACAATAAAGTATTATATAAAATTTCATTGTTATGTAAATCGAATGTAATTTTTACGAGGAAAATTCCATTGAAAAGTTGAAAATGAACACTTTTTAAAGATTTTGCATCAAAAAAAAAAACCCGTAGTATATTATTACAAATAATGACCCTTTTTGTAAGATTTTTACAGAAGAATTTGAATTTGTAAGCAACACATATGAATATATACATACTTACTTGAAAGGCCATAGGGGTATAAGCGTACTGAATTTGCCCGCGAGAGACAATATAATGATACTTAGAGAATATATAGTTACTAATAAAACAATGAAATTCTGAAAATTTCAGATCCTTAACTTAATTAATTTTTGAGAAAAAGCCAAATAACTAAAAATCAGAACAAAATTTTTAACTACGCGTTGCAATAATTGCCCGATTTTTAAATATAAATTGTACGAAACTGTAATCATTTTGAGATGATCTTTCTCCTGTGAAAAATTATATTAAAAAATTGAAAATTTTTAATCCTCATAATATTGCACCTTTCTTAAAGTAAAAAGCCGAACTAATTTATTTATAAGTCATTGCACCTTAAAATATTCATTCGAACTATCTCATTTATTATAAAAAAATAATTATTTCAAAGCATAGTACTTAAAATCTGTAGTAATAGAAATTATCTCGTTGTTTTCACGTACCTTTTAAGCTCCAGAATAACTGCTGATCGATAGCTTCTCGAAATTCGATCAGTTCCTTTCTACATTGAGTTGAATTTAAAAGTTCTGCGTTTGCTAGCATTGCATAAACTGGCATCGTACGGATTTTCAATTCTTTCGTTTCATCTGCCGTACAATAATTAAGGAAGAAAATAAGTGCTGCGAAATAATTTAAGAATTTGAATATTGGACGTTCCATTTTCACTACGTGATATCTTTCTGATGTACTGTTTTTTATTTTTTTTGCTGCTATATAATACTTGTCGAAAAAAATCTATTTTTACGCTACTTTCACTTTTTTAGAAAGTATCTCTTTTGTTTTTACACTGAATGAGTAAAAATTTTGCGAAATAATACAAAGAAGTAACAATATAAAAGTTTAGAAAGTAAGAACATAAAAAGAATTATTACGATATTACTTGAAACTATATTCGTTTAATAATACAAGACGAATGTGAAAGAACTAAGTACACTAGTTTAAAAATTATCACACACCCTAAGCGAAAGTCAACTACTGTTTGATTGCATTTCTAAGGATGTCTTTTTATAATGTATTCCTCCTATAAAAAATGCTCCTTCCATTTTAATAAATAATATTTACATAACGATTACGAACGTCATTAGTTACGTCAAAAAATCTTTTTTTTATTTATTCCAATAAAACTGCTTGTAACACTGTTTTTTTCCATTCCGATTAGTTTTTTATATCGAAGGCTCATAGTTTCTTCAAGTGAAGATTATATTTTGTAGTAGAACTTTTTTAACAGAAACGTAAATGAAATTTATTTTCTTTTTAACAATCCTAAATGTTAGCAGAGTGTATTAGATTATTTAGTATACGTCAAATTATTTGGTTAATTATTCGTAGAGGCTACAATTAACGAATAAATTTATTTGTGAATTTTACAGCTTGAAAATAGCTAAACATATGTTTCCAAAACGAATTATTACCATATCTTTGCGTTAGGATTGAAACTTCTCCCAAAAACGGTATACAGTCGATAAATAGTTTTTTTCAAAAACTATCTCTTTTGGTCACTGCAGCTTTACATAATTGATACAAATCTTGCAAGATGTACAAGTACACGAAAATGCATTAGCGGTAAAGAATATTCAACGAAAGTTCCACTCTACGAATATTCTATATTTTTTTTGTCGAATAAAAGAAAATCAACACTACAATATAATGTTTTTTTTTTTTTAGGATAATATCCTACCTCTCAACGGACTCGATCAAGCAATGTTTACGTCGCTCTTATTACGCTTCTAGTGAATAAAAAATAAGATTTATTGAGAGATTTATAATTATACACGTCTATGAATATATATACAGAGTTTTCCAAATAAACGTTATTTAACCTGAAATATTTCCGTCATTTGAGATTATACGTGTAAAATTCTAAACACAACTTAGTACACTGTTTAAAGTTCATTCTTTATTTAATATATTAAATTTTTTGGAGATTTGGAGAATGAATTACTAGCATTTTATTTGAAAATACAATCAAACATGATGGATTAAGAGGTAATCAAAAAGTTAAAAAAAAGCTACAAAATCAATTAATTAAAATTTAATTAACATTAATAGGTATCAAAATTTAATTATTCAATAATTTAACTTTTAAACAAGAAACTTATTATCGTTGTAAAACAATATTTAAATCAACAATATTTAATTAAATTTATCTGGATATTTTATTATTACTAAATCTTTTTTAAAAGATAAATTTGTGTATTTAAAGTTTAATTGTACTACATTTAAAATACCGTAAAAAAATAAAAAGAGTACAAATTCTTCTTTAATAATTATAGACTACAGCGCTTTTAAATAAAATAACTTACTATAATATAAAATAGATAATTAAGAAAAGTATAAAAAGGTATTGAGATCAGCAATAAGTTCGTGTTTATTTAATTTTCTTTTTTCATAATTTTCGAAGAGTTTCTAATTTTTGAAAAACTTTTAAATTAATTATTATTGAAAATAATTAATAAAGTATTTCCTTTTGTAAGTGCTCAAATACTTTTTAAAACACTGTATATGTGTGCGAATATGGAAATAGTTGAATCATTCAATCGATCACTGGTTAGAAAAAATAATACTTTGTATTAATTATACGATTACCAGTGTATGTAATTTAAAAAGGAATATTCATTATTTTGCGACGAGAAAAACTAACAAACGTAAATGCGCTGTTTTCTAAATCAATAATTATGAAATGAATATAAAATGTCTCAAATGTAAATTCTCTACGCACACAGGTGTAAAGATTAAAGGTCAACAGACGGTTTTTTGTAGTTACAGTGTTACGTAAGTTGAACGGGAAAAGAGACGGAAGGTAGAAATTAAATGCGAAAATAACAGACAACGCATGTTATACATATCATTGACTATTCTCGGTCTTCTCATTTTGCTTATTTTCTTACGAAAGATAGAATGTATGCTGTAAACGAAAAAAGATTGAGATGATGATGATGATCGTTCTTCTTCTGATCTGGATGCAAGGGGTAAAGGGCGTTACTATTTAGATAACAGTTTGTCAGGATTAATAGTTAAGAGTACACATATATTTAATCATACATAAAATCACTTAAACATAAGGCTTCAAAATAACATAATCATAAACGTAAGAAAACATAAAGCATAAAAGACGTAACACATAAGACATAAGAACTAATAATCACTAAATAAGAACACATAACACTTCAACATAATACGACCACTTAATATCTCGACATAATACCATAAGACTTCTTAATACTTAATCATAATACATAACTCCAGTCCAATCATAATACTTTTCGAAGCGCAATCATAAGATTAACTCTCTTTCTTATGCATCGGTCCTATCGCCGACGGAGGGGGAAAGGGTACGCGAAGCGGTCCTAGTCCCTTTTCCGATCCATTATTGGTCATCAACCGTCTTTCTTCCAAATCTACGTAACACCCCAGAGTGGAAGTGCGTACAAAGCGTTCTCGTAATCTCCACAGTATAGACCACCAGACATTACTTGATCGGAAATAAATATTATATTCCTTTCTTAAGAGGACCCTTTCTTACGAATTCTACAGTTCCATAAGTTTTGTATTTGCCAAAAATTCCTCCTACGTGGAGTCCTCCGGCGATTGGATTCAGCTAATTGTGAGGAAGGTGAAAGGGTAATTAGAACAAAATAAAACACGTGGTTTAGCCAATGAAAATGCTAATGCTTTATTGGCTCATCAGGGAAAAGCCTTACGGCATAAAAACCCTGTTTGAATATTACATTATGTTAAAATGATGATCAACCACGGATAGACCCGTGGTTGACTTCTCCTCTCTCTACCAGCGGTCACCTACGGGCAAAGCACGTGGTGCCGCTCCTCTCGTTTATCCGTTCAAGATGATTGGTACCAATAAAGAACTTTCTTACCGTTTTGTATCACCTATCTCTTTCTTTATTGTTAATTACCGCCTCTGCGGTCCGTCACCTTTCTATCGTCGACCCTGGGATGTGATCGCACTACCCCTGGGATGTTGAATCGTCTACTATGTTCGTTGGAAAAATGAAGTGTTCTCTTAAGCGTCTGGCGAAAGAATAGAACGAATGTCCTCGATAATGGGTCCAGCAGGGCGCGCACACGCTCGGCGCCGAGTGGTGGGGATACGATCGCTAATATCGGACTAAAGGCGCGTTTTACAAAATGTTACTTTCTCGCTCACGATCGATTCCGATCGTACAAGTTTTCTATTCTATCGTAAAACAAACTAAGATTAGATTATCCTATAGCCTATCCTAAACTAACATTACTCCGTTACAATGCTTTCATCTCTCTTGTGCTACAAGTGCGTATGCGCCATCTTTTCAAGTTGTAGGGGAGATAGAAGACGCTATGAAATAATCAGTGATACATAATATGCATTGATTTACATCCAACGAGCAAAAACGATGGTAATAATCAATTACATTTGAACTTACTACGAGTAAGTGTAACAATTTATTTTCATAATTATAAATTTGTATATTACGATATTCATAATACTAATCTAAGTCATTGAAGATTTATGCATGTGTTCAGATTCAGGTGGAGACAAGAAGAAATGTAAATTATTAGAATGTTGTAACAGAAACATGGTTTTCGTTTGTTTATTTTAATATTAGAAAGTATCCTTTCATAAGATATTCAAAAATTCTAGTATATTGTGACGTCTCGACACGACTTTCTAATCAAATTTTTTTGCAGTAGTTCAACTAAACAACGAGTAACATTTAATCAGTAGTATAAAATACATCGAAACTATTTACAGTAGTTCACATAAATGGCAAACTAACTATGCTTTCAGTACTTAAGATAATTTAGCAAGGCAAATTGCAGTAATCTAAGGAAAAGACATAGTGACAAAAAGAAATAAACAAGAAGACAAAGTGTGAGTTGTATTCTATATAAACTATTTCTTAACCATTTCTGCAGTATCTATAGAATCATTATCCTGTTAACAATAAGGTTCTTCGTAAATATTATATAAAAATCACATTTATTAAAATATTGACAAAGTATGACTATTGTATATGTAATTCAATTTGCTTGAATGATTACCTCTACATTCTAGAGAGTCATACCTTCATCCAATGTTAATAGTATGTCGGTAAGTGTCGTATAATATAATTATTATAATAAATAAATTATTTCATGGAAAGTCTTAAAATACTTTTGTGAGTGATTGTATTAACTTTGTTTTTTTATCGTGATCGTTAGTAACCGATAGAAAAAAACTATCGAGAACTTGAAAAAAAAAAGAATCACGTTTTCTTGTTCAAGTAATTAATCCCTTCTTTCATCAAGGAAACATACGGCATTTCGAACATCAACGATACCACGTATGCACACATGTAACTTACTACTACGTATCCCACACCTGAAATTAACTGTAAAACAAAACGAAAAAAAAAATAATTAAAATTCATATAAATCTATCAATATAAACAAACAAGAAAAAATAATACATACGAATGGGAGATTATCAAAGTGAGGGGAAGTTTCACTGTATAAATTCACAGAAATGATAAGAATTGGATTTATCAGGTAAACTGCGTAAGTCAACCTACTTAATGGTATCCAAACCTTCCACGAAAGAATACGATTAACTATACCTAAAATACAAATTGATTTTATTAATAACGATAAGAAAGTAATAATGTCGAGTTAAACAATATAATCAGATATTTATTTATACCTCCATTATTTGTACAACAAGCAATTACTACCCATGCTATACCAATTGCCCATACAGTTCTACTGAGAGCAGTGTAAAAAACAGCACCAAGACCTGATACTCTTCTCCGATATAATCCAAAGATTACTATTAGATTGCACAAGCTGCCGAGTATCCAGAAGAGTATTATTGATTTCTAAAATCAGTTATTAACATTAGAGTCAACATCAACATCATCAAGAAAGTGATTCGATTCTATAGCATTTTAAAGCGACAAGCGATTAGAATATTCGTTTACTTTTTTCAGTAATAATTTGTGGTTTAATTTCATAACAATATACGCAGCGATCACACCTACTAGGTAAGGTCCTATCCTTACCAATGGGGAATAGTACAACTCTTTTAAAAGACTGTATTGTTTGTCCAATCTATAATGAAAAAAATCGGTTATTCATTGATTCAATAACCCTTTCATTATAGCGTATATGGCAAAAAGTATCGTTATATATAAATTCGCTCATAAATATTTATCACTTATAAATATAATTTATAAACGCATAACCAATAAATGATTGCACTAGTTTTATATACGAGCCATTATATGGACAAATATGCAAGCCGCTAGTAACGGGAGGATTAAATATTTTCATTTGTATAAAAATAAACATTAATACTTACACAACTTCGTAGTCATAAATGTAGGCAAAATAGCCAGTTAAGATTATCGATGAGGTAAACATGAAACTCAACAAACTGGATGCTACTTTGAAGTACCTAGAACAAAATTATATTTGCTGAATAAGTATTGTTAACATTTGTAAATTATTTTGTGTATATCAATATGTTTAGTACAATGTAAAGAACATTACATGGAAGATAAGAATAACAGAAAAGTTACAATCACGAAATATTGCATGTCTATTGCCAAGTACCAACTCCAAGTCATACACTGTAAAGATTGAAGTAAATAAATGATATTATTCCCAAATATAATTAATTTATACGCCAATATTTAACATTACTATAAGCATTGGTCCGTACCATATTCTGAAAACTAAAAAAATTTTGAATATAAAGGATATTTCTCCACCAATATTTTGCACAATTTTCGTGTGAAGCCTCTGTTATATAAAACAGCGAGGTTTTACTATACCACGTTGTATTTATTTGCTGTAATCCGATTAATATAAAGTAAGTCGGTGACAATCTGAAACAGTAGAAGTAGTAAAACATAGGTGAGATATATTTAAAATTACTATATTATTAGTACCAATTATACTAATATGTTTTTACTATCTTATAATACAATCCAGCCATATACGTGACTTCAAAACAAAGGATCGCATTTACGACCGACTAATATACTGGTCAAAAAAAATATTATTATTATTACTATATCGAAATTTCACTTATCATCTTTAGAATTAAAAAACTTATGCAGGAAATAATCCTAATATATGGAAAAATTAAAAATATTAATAAATAGTCCTACCTTATAAATCTTTTCAGGACAACGAGAAAATATAACTTTATCCCATTTAAGTAATGAAACGGTTTACGTATACTCTTGCCTATTTCTTTCTGTAAATACAAATAAGTTACCAGAAAGCCACCAAAAAATAAAAATGTATCAACTGATAAAGCTCCATTGGATATTACTTGTTCGAACAAGTCCTCTGATTTTCTCAAAAGAAATTTTGTATTGTCTTAAAATAAATATTAAAGGTTAAGAATACAATAATAAAGAAAACCTTGATTAATTTAAATGAGATGACTTATATTATTTTAATTAAATTGAATCACATTCATTACTAAAAAACTTACCAAAATAATCTTTCTCATAAACTACTGTGTGTATAAAAATAATCCATACCATCGTAATAAATCTTAATCCGTGTATAACCAGTAAAGAAGTATTCTGAGATTTCATATTAAATATCATTTTCGTGTTCGAATATGCAGAAAAAGCCAGTAGTATTTTATAAAGAAAATTGTGGTATTTTGACTTTTCCAGTTGATCATTGTTATTATCGTTTATAGTTTGAAATTCCTCTAAAAAAATAAACGTTTAGATTTTAAATAATTATTTGTTTGTCTATGAGAATTAGCAGTAATAACCCTTTCGTTACTTATCACCAATGCGAGGATATGGTATGTACAAATAATTTCTTATCAAATGATAATAGCTCAAAAGAATGTTGCAAAAAAAAGATTACAAATTATAAAATAGATGTACCTATCGCTAGAGAATTAACATTTTCACGGTCCTGAAGACATTTGTCATTTTTCTTCAATCGTTCTTGGTATATAAGAACATCGTAGGCTGTTCCCATAATCATTAATATGAATGTGAGTATAACTATTACCCTAAAAAAAATCAACGATAAGGAAACATAATTATATTGTATATATGACCACCATAAATGATAAAAGAATTGTGTGTTGGTTTACATCATTGTAATGAATGTGCCACTTAATAACCATCGATAGTCATCCATTAGATCTCTTACTTCTACTAACGAAAAATCGGCTGAGTATAATTCGCCTTTAAAAAGAGTTCTTTTTCTCAACACGTTTTCTAGGAGAATAGAAAGTTGTTTCTTTGAACAGGATGCTGGTAAGCACATACCGAGTATCATCAAGTCCTGGAAAAAAAATATCAAAATACTTAATAAAACTTAAAATTTCGTGTTTTTTTTTTTTAATTTTTAATAGAAACTTGCTTGCTTTGTTACTGGATTGTGGAATTGTAAGGTACTATTATGTCGAAAATTTGCAACATAGAATTTCACTTCGAACGGTGGAAATTCATCCTTGATATTATGATATCTCGAATTGTTTCGTAATAATTCTTCCGATAATACGAGGAGATCTCCGTTTTTAGCGTCTTCGCATTGACTTCTGCTACCCAACCAATAATTATTTCCATAAATGAATCCTGATTCCGGTTCACCGCTCGCATCGATTACTTGACAAAAAAATATTAATTAAAATTTCATCGTTTTGTACAACAAATGTAATTTTTTGGGAGGAAAGTACCACTGATAGGTGTATGTTAAACAGTTTTTAAAGATTTTTTATCCAAAAAAAGAATCATCATGTAATATATTATTACAAAATGGGTCACCTTTTGTCAGTTTTTTAAGAAAAATTCGAATTTGTAAGCCACTCATATAAATATACATACTTTTTTGAAAGTCCACAGGGGTATAAGTATACTGAATTTTTCCCCGAAAGATAATTTATTGATACTTAAAGAATATGTATGTACTAATAAAATATTAAAATTTTTTGTTTTAATTTCAATTTTTTACTATAATGCAATTTTAGTACAATTATGTAAGTATTTTTTAAGTTATATTTCTTTTGCCGCGTTTGGAAAAAAATGATGAGATTAAATTTGTACAATACTTGCGCACTAACTAAATTAAAACCGCTCCATGAGGGTTGTTTTTATTTACGATTCGCAAGAACAACGATTTTTAATTAACGGCATGAAGTAAGTCGACAAAATTTCCTTTTATTTAGTTGGAGTGATATATATATTCTGCAATTTCTATATACACAATAATCTTCAAAACAATTAATTATATGTGAATATTTGTAAGAAATTCTTTTTTGAAATTAATTGAGGTATGTATTATAATTTATTAGTTTTATGAGGTTAACTAAGGTATGTATTATTATTTATTAGTTTTAATTCGATTCATTTTCTCTCTATAGTGATCACAAATTTAGGTTGAAAATGAAAAAACGAGATAGCATGCTGTGCGATTTCTTATGCCTTAACCATACGATAACAATATTTTGATTTAAATCGAAGAGTAGAGATGAATTATCAATCAAACAATCCTTCTCTTTATCCTGATATTATAACAGACAATAGTAAGTAGAATAACAATATTCTGTTCAGTTAAAAAAAAATATATGTATCCAAGTTTTAACAAGTCCCTCTGTCTTGATGCAAGGGTTAAAGGGCTTTATTATTTAAATAACAGTTTGTCAGGATTAAAAGTTTGGAATACACATATATTTAATCGTACATAAAATCACTTAAACGTAAATCTTCGTAATTACATAAGCATAACATAAGAAAACATAAGACGTAAAAACCGTAAGACATAAGACATAAAACTCAATAAGGCCACATAACACTTTCACATAATACGACCACTTAATACCTCGGCATAATACCATAAGAATTCCTAAGACTCAATCATAAGACTTTCTGAAGAGCAATCATAAGAGTTTCCAAAGTGCAATCATAAGACTAACTCTTTTCTTTTCTTATGCATGGGTCCTAGCGTCGACGGAGAGGGAAAAGGAGACGCAAGGCGGTCCTAGTCTCTTTTCCGACCAATCATTGTTCATCAACCGTCTTTCTTCCAAATCTACGTAACACTTTAGCGTGGGAGTGCGTACAAAGCGTTCTCGGAATCTCCACAGTCTAGATCACCAGATGTTATTTATTCAGAAATAAATATTATATCCTTTTCTTAAGAGGACCCTATCTTATGGATTCTATAGTACCATAAATTCTCTATTCTATCTTATACAAACTAAGATTAGATTATCCTTTAAGGTGTAAAAATAAGTTTCCGCCGTTTTTTATTAAAAATTAAGTATTTATTTTAAAAGAATGGTAATTTTAAGGTTATTTAAAATACTGTCCGTCACTTGCAATGACTTTTTCCCATCTCTCAGGCAACATTCGGATCCCACGTCGGAAGAACTCCTTGTCTTTTGAGGCTATCCACGAATCAACCCAATTTTTGGTATCTTCATATGATTTGAACCGCTGCTCCGACAGAGCATGTGCCATGGACCGAAATAGGTGATAATCGGACGGTGCAATGTCTAGTGAATACGGCGGGTGGGGTAACACTTCCCAATCAAGTGTTTCCAAATACTTTTTCACGGGAGCCGCTACATGTGGACGAGCATTGTCATGCAGGAGAAAAATTTTTTCGTGTCTAGAATAGTATTGAGGGCGTTTTTCCTTCAGAGCTCGGCTCAATCTCATTAATTGTGTTCGATAGAGGGCTCCGGTGATTTTTCGCTCGGATTAAGCAACTCATAATACACTACACCCAGCTGATCCCACCAAATACACAGCATGAGTTTTTTTCCGTGAATATTCGGTTTTGCTGTTGATGTTGACGCATGGCTTGGTAATCCCCATGATTTTCTTCTTTTTGGATTATCATAATGCATCCATTTCTCGTCACCAGTGATGATACGATGTAAAAAACCCTTTTTTTTATGTCTAGCAAGCAGTATTTCACTTAAGCATAATCGGCGTTCAATATCTCTCGGCTTTAATTCGTACGGAACCCAATTTCCTTGTTTATTAATCATTCCTAATGATTTTAAACGATGTGAGACTGCTTGCTGAGTGACTTCTAATGTTACAGCAAGTTCTTTTTGTGTTTGAGATGAATCTTCCTCCAATTCTGCATTCTCGTAAATTTTTGGCCTTCCACTGCGATCTTTGTCTTCTACGTTGAAATCACCGTTTTTAAACTTTTGAAACCACACACAACACGTTCTCTCACTCAAAGCAGTCTCACCATATGCTTCTACGAGCAATCGATGCGCCTCAGCAGCAGATTTCTTTATATTAAAGAAGTAAACAAATATTTCCCGCAAATGACGCTTATTTGGCTAAAATTTGGACATTTTCAACTAAAAAAAATTATATTTAACCAATATGAAATCAAAAATATTAATAGGTTATGTTGTTCTTAAACGTCCAAACTAATTTTTAAGCAGGATATCATCTGCGAAAGTTAACGGAAACTCCGCGTCGCGCTATCTACATTTAAACGGCGGAAACTTATTTGTACACCTAATATATCTATCCAAAACTAATATTACTCCTTTACAAAGTAAAATATATGTATTATATTATTTTTAATTCAATTTATGGTGCTGTGCTTTTCTTTTTATATTTTTTATATTTCAAACATAAATTACTTTCCTAAATATTTTTAGCTAATTATGCAGATCTAAATTTTTTATTCAAGTCAAAGACTGTAACATACTCAAAAGAATGACTATATTACAGCATCGGATTAATGCACATAAATTTCTTTTTCCAATGGTTAACGATATAAAGATTTTTTTTAACAAATTTCTCCAGCCAAGAGATTCAATGTTAATTATAATATTATGCGAATAGAATGAAGCCGCAGTTACAAGGAATAGGAAGACATGAATCTGTTAAATGTTAAAAATAATAATCTCGCATCTAAAAGAAACAAATAATACAATTCTTCTAAAAAATTTTTATTCAAAGCATTAAAAATCTTATTCTCTCCGCATAGATGACCAATCATTTTACTGGAAGAGAGTGCGCATTATTTTAAACAACGATAAGTAGAAGCCGACAACACTGAAATTATGACAAATTTAGGAAGATACTATCTTCTTTTTATTTACAGTGGGAAGAAAATATTAGGTGTACAAATAAGTTTCCGCTGTTTTAATGTAGATAGCGCGGCGCGGAGTTTCCGTTAACTTTCGCAGATGATATCCTGCTTAAAAATTAGTTTGGACGTTTAAGAACAACATAACCTATTAATATTATTGATCTCATATTGGTAAAATATAATTTTTTTAGTTGAAAATGTCCAAATTTGAGCCAAATAAGCGTCATTTGCGGGAAATATTAGTTTACTTCTTTAATATAAAGAAATCTGCCGCTGAGGCGCATCGATTGCTCGTAGAAGCATATGGTGAGACTGTTTTGAGTGAGAGAACGTGTCGTGAGTGGTTTCAAAAGTTTAAAAACGGTGATTTCGACGTAGAAAACAAAGATCGCAGTGGAAGGCCAAAAATTTACGAGGATGCAGAATTGGAGGAAATATTTGAGGAAGATTCATCTCAAACACAAAAAGAACTTGCTGTAACATTAGAAGTCACTCAGCAAGCAGTCTCACATCGTTTAAAATCATTAGGAATGATTAATAAACAAGGAAATTGGGTTCCGTACGAATTAAAGCCGAGAGATATTGAACGCCGATTATGCTTAAGTGAAATACTGCTTGCTAGACATAAAAAAAGGGTTTTTTACATCGTATCATCACTGGTGACGAGAAATGGATACATTATGATAATCCAAAAAGAAGAAAATCATGGGGATTACCAAGCCATGCGTCAACATCAACAGCAAAACCGAATATTCATGGAAAAAAACTCATGCTGTGTATTTGGTGGGATCAGTTGGGTGTAGTGTATTATGAGTTGCTTAATCCGAGCGAAACAATCACCGGAGCCCTCTATCGAACACAATTAATGAGATTGAGCCGAGCTCTGATTGGAAAAACGCCCTCAATACTATTCTAGACACGAAAAAATTATTCTCCCGCATGACAATGCTCTTCCACATGTAGCGGCTCCCGTGAAAAAGTATTTGGAAACACTTGATTGGGAAGTGTTACCCCACCCGCCGTATTCACCAGACATTGCACCGTCCGATTATCACCTATTTCGGTCCATGGCACATGCTCTGTCGGAGCAGCGGTTCAA
Source organism: Polistes fuscatus (assembly GCF_010416935.1). NCBI lineage: Eukaryota > Metazoa > Arthropoda > Insecta > Hymenoptera > Vespidae > Polistes > Polistes fuscatus. Next base: position 404,101 of record NW_025113086.1, on the reverse strand, counting down.
ATCATATGAAGATACCAAAAATTGGGTTGATTCGTGGATAGCCTCAAAAGACAAGGAGTTCTACCGACGTGGGATCTGAATGTTGCCTGAGAGATGGGAAAAAGTCATTGCAAGTGATGGACAGTATTTTAAATAACCTTAAAATTACCATTCTTCTAGAATAAATACTTAATTTTTAATAAAAAACGGCGGAAACTTATTTGTACACCTAATATATTGAATAATATTCTATAAAAGAATTGAGAAAAGAATGGATCTTAATTTTTTATAAATTGTTTTCTACAATAATTCCTATTAAACTATAATTTTCTGCAGGTTTTTAACCCGTATCAGTATACATTTAAATTTCTGTTCCAGTTTTCGAGATTCTTAAAACTAATACAGAGAAGTGTCTTTTCTCCTTCCTCTTTTTATTAGAAATTTGTCGTTCTTTTATAATAGGTTTTTTTATTCCTATATTTCTAGGAACGATTTATTGTTTTTACCGAAGGTAGCTTACTAGCGTTACCACTCGAATCTTCTTTTTTTTTTATCTGGGTTTGGTATCAGCTCTAGATTTTAACTAGGCGGAGATCTTGGCATCAACGGCACATCGGTTTTCTCAAACGATTCACCTATCGAAGTACTAATCGTATTCACGGCTGATTGACTTATTCATCGAGAAAAAACTAGTGCTGTCACCGCGCGATGGCCGTTGACGCACAGAAGTGTAATACCTATTAGTATCGTTATAAAAATGTACTTAAAAGAAAGTATCCATCACAAATAAACGCAGAACGTTGTAAGGCTTAGAGGCTTCAAAAAAAATGTTTTGTTACGCAAAAGAAGTATAACTTCTTACGTGCCTACATAAGTAAAAAAAATAATTTTCTGTTTTTTTGGATATTTAGCTTTATCTTAAAAACTAATTAAGTTAGTGATCCGAAATATTCAAGACCGTTTCTGCTATAACTCCGTTCCAAGGAAGTATAATTATCGACAAAAATTCGTCATCCATCACAGATAACTTCAAATATAAACAGCTTACAATCCCTCTCAATTTCTACAATACTAACCTAGAGCTACCATTATCCAAAATGATTGCACGGCACTAAACATTATTTCGATTTCTATGTGCGTTACATTAATATATTGTCAAATATTTAAATATAAATTGTACGAAATTGTAATAATTTTGAGGCGATTTTTTTTATAAAAAATTTTATTACCAAATATAAAATGTTTAATCCTTATAATATTGATTCTTCCTTGAAGTAAATAGACGAACAAACCTGCTTATAAATTATTGCCATTTAAAATATTCATTCGAACAATCTCGTTTATTGTAAAATAAATAATTACTTTAAAGCATAGTATTTAAAATTTCTAATAATAGAAATTATCTCGTAGTTTTCACGTACCTTTTAAGCTCCATAATAACTGCTGATCGATGGCTTCTCGAAATTCAATCAGTTCCTTTCTACATTGAGTTGAATTTAAAAGTTCTGCGTTTGCTAGCATTGCATAAACTGGCAACGTACGGATTTTCAATTCTTTCGTTTCATCTGCCGTACAATAATTAAGAAAGAAAATAAATGCTGCGAAATAATTTAGCAATTGGACTACTGGACGTGCCATTTTCACTATGTGATGTTGTTCTTACGTACTTTCGTTGTATTTTTTTTAACACTGATATAAAACTCTTTGAAAGAAATCTATTTAGTAGTTACATTAGAATTTTTTAAAAGTATCTGTTTTGTCGTTACACTGGATGAACAAAGATATTCCGAGATAATACAAAATAGTAACAATATAAATATTTAGAAGGATAGAAACATAAAATGAAGATAAACAAACAATGATATTTAAGACTATATTCGATTAATAATACACGAAGACCGTTAAAAAACTGAGTATACGCGCTGGGAAGATTTCACACCACCTGACGGAAAAACTACAACTGTTTGATTGCCGTTAGAAGGATGTCTTTATATAATCTATCCCTCCTATAATAACTGTTTCTTTTATTTTAATAAATGATATTAACATAACGATTATGAGCGTCATTATTCACGTTAAAAAATCTTTTATCTTATTTATCCAATCAACCTTGTATTTGTAACATTGTTGTTTTCCATTCCGATTAGTTTTTTATATCGACGACTCATATTTTATCCAATTTATGAATATTTCTTATAATAAAACTTCCTTTAACAGAAACGATAGAAGAAATGTACTTTCTTTTAAACAATCCTAAATGTTAACAGAGTATATCAGATTCTTTAATATTCCTTATATTAATTTGTTAGTTATTTGAAAAAAATTTATATTGTAATCCAAAAACTTGTTATTTAGGTTGGATCTAAAGACCTTATCGAAAATAAAACATTAATTTTACACATTATTATTTACAAAAGTCATTTGAATATCATTTATTAATCGTTGTTTTTATTATTTGTTATGGTTTCATGGGTATAACGAATATAATATTATCAATAAAAAGAAAATATTCTTCTGTTATAATGAATTAAGTTGATAGATTACAAATGCTCAAATTGATGGGAATAAATTGAGAATAAATAATCTAAATGATGCAGTGAAGAAGCTGATTAAATACTTATTATTATGCTCTACAAGAATCTTGTAAAAAATTACATTAAAAAGCTATTTAATTTATTCATTTTTTGCCTGAAATAATGCAACTTTTTCCATCAAGGATGCTTCTACTGAGAGCAGTGTAAAAAACAGCACCAAGACCTGATACTCATCTCGGATATAATCCAAAGATTACTACTAGATTGCACAAGCTGCCGAGTATCCAGAAGAGTATTATTGATTTCTAAAATCAGTTTTTAACATTAGAGTCAACATCAACATCATCAAGAAAGTGATTCGATTCTATAGCATTTTAAAGAGACAAGCGATTAGAATATTCGTTTACTTTTTTCAGTAATAATTTGTGGTTTAATTTCATAACAATATACGCAGCGATCACACCTACTAGGAAAGGTCCTATCCTTACCAATGGGGAATAGTACAACTCTTTTGAAAGACTTTATTGTTTGTCCAATCTATAATGCAAAAAATCGTTAATTCATTGATTCAATAACCCTTTCATCATAGCGTATATGGCAAAAAGTATCGTTATAGATAAATTCGCTCATAAATATTTATCACTTATAAATATAATTTATAAACGCATAACCAATAAATGATTGCACTAGTTTTATATACGAGCCATTATATGGACAAATATGCAAGCCGCTAGTAACGGGAGGATTAAATATTTTCATTTGTATAAAAATTAACATTGATATTTACACAACTTCGTAGTCATAAATGTAGGCAAAATAGCCAGTTAAGATTATCGATGAGGTAAACATGAAACTCAACAAACTGCATGCTACTTTGAAGTACCTGAAACAGAATTATATTTGCTGAATAAGTATTGTAAACGCTTGTATATTATTATGTATATACCAATATGTTTATTATAATGTAAAGATCATTACATGGAAGATAAGAATAACAGAAAAGTTATAATCACGAAATATTGCATGTCTAATGCCAAGTACCAACTCCAAGTAATGCACTGTAAAGATTGAAGTTCATAAGTAATATTATTCCTAAAATAAATTAATTTATAGATGCTCTAATATTTAACATTGCTATAAGCATTGGTCCGTACCATATCCTGTATACTAAACAAATTTTTAATATAAAGGATATTTCTCCACCAATATTTCGCACAATTTTCGCGTGAAGCCTCTGTTATATAAAACAGCGAGGTTTTACTATACAACGTTGTAATTATTTGCTGTAATCCGATTAACATAAAGTAAGTCGGTGAAAATCTGAAACAGTAGAAGTAGTAAAACATAGGTGAGATATATTTGAAATTACTGTATTATTAGTACTAACTAAACTAATATTTTTTTACTATTCTATAATACAATCCAGCCATATACGTGACATCAAAACAAAGGATCGCATTTACGACCGACTAATATACTGGTCAACAAAAATATTATTATTATTACTATAACGAAATTTCACTTATCATTTTTAGAATTAAAAAACTTATGCAGGAATTAATCCTAATATATAGAAAAATTAAAAATATTAATAAATAGTCCTACCTTATAAATCTTTTCAGGACAACGAGAAAATATAATTTTATCGTATTAAGGTAATTAAACGGTTAACGTATACTTTTGCCGATTTTATTCTTTAAGTACAAGTAAGTTACTAGAAAGCCACCAAAACATAAAAATGTATCAACTGATATAGTTCCATTAAAAGTTACTTGTTTGAACAAGTCCTCCGATTTTCTCATGAAAAATTGTTTATTGTCTTAAAATAAATATTAAATGTTAAAAATTCAATAATAAAGGAAACCTTGATAAATTTAAATAAGAACACTTATATTATTATAAATAAATTGATAAAAAAATTAAAATTTCATTCATTACTAAAAACTTACCAAAATAATCTTTCTCTTAAAGTATTGTGTGTACAAAAATAATCCATACCATCGTAATAAATCTCAATCCGTGTATAACTAGTAAAGAAGTATTCTGAGAATTCATATTAAATATCATTTTCGTGTTCGAATATGCGGAAAAAGCCAGTAATATTTTATAAAGAAAATTGTGGTATTTTGACTTTTCCAGTTGATCATTGATATTATCGTTTATAGTTTGAAATTCCTCTAAAAAAATAAACGTTTAGATTTTAAATAATTATTTGTTTGTCTATGAGAATTAGTTGTAATAACCCTTTCGTTACTCATTACCAATGCGAGGATATGGTATGTACAAATAATTTCTTATGAAATGATGATAGCTCAAAAGTATGTTGTAACAAAAGGATTACAAATTATAAAATAGATCTACCTATCGCTAGAAAATTATCTTTTTCACGGTCTTGAAGACAATTGTCATTTTTCTTCAATCGTTCTTGGTATATCAGGACATCGTAGGCCGTTGCTATTATCACTAATAGGAATGTGAGTACGACTATAGTTTTATTAGATTGAAATAATTATACGGTTCACACGTATGTTCTTGCTCATGGCTTTTATTAAATACTAGTTAGAGACAACAAAAGCACCAAAACCAAAAAAGTTATCAACTGCAAAAATTTCAATATATAATATATTATTTTTTATAGATCTTTTTTTACGTTTTTAGTATATCAGAACATTGTAGGCTATTCCTATTATCATAAATAGAAATGTGAGTACGACTATTACCCTAAAAAAAGGCAACAACTAGAAGACATAATTTTATTGTATATTTACCGAAGGAATATCATAAATGATAAAAGAATTGTGTGTTGGTTTACATCATTGTAATGAATGTGCCACTTAATAACCATCGATAGTCATCCATTAGATCTCTTACTTCTACTAACGAAAAATCGGCTGAGTATAATTCGCCTTTAAAAAGAGTTCTTTTTCTCAACACGTTTTCTAGGAGAATAGAAAGTTGTTTCTTCGAACAGGATGCTGGTAAGCACATACCGAGTATCATCAAGTCCTGGAAAAAAATATCAAAATATTTAATAAGACTTAAAATTACGTGTTTTTTTTCTTTAATTTTTAATAGAAACTTGCTTGCTTTGGTAGTGGAATGTAGTATTGTATAGTGCTATTATGTCGAAAATTTGCAACATAGAATTTCACTTGGAACGGTGGAAATTCTTCCTTGATATTATGATATCTCGAATTGTTTCGTAATAATTCTTCCGATAATATAAGAAGATCTCCGTTTTTAGTGTCTTCGCATTGACTTCTGCTCCCCAACAAATAATTATTTCCATAAATGAATCCTGATTCCGGTTCACCGCTCGCATCGATTACTTGACAAAAAAACGTTAATTAAAATTTCATCGTTTTGTACAACAAATTTAATTTTTAGGAGGAAAATTTCATTGATAGGATGAAAATGAAAACTTTTTAAAGATTTTTCATCCAAAAAAAGAATCGTAGTATATTATTACAAATATCGGTTGAATTCATATCCTTATAAAATTTAAAAAAAATTAAAAAATTAAACATTTTTGAGAAAATCTGTTTTGTTGAAATGTGACTCTGATTATCGACAGTACGACTATAAACGAAGTTATGCCAAAAATAAAAGAATAACCACAACAGGGAGGACAAACGTTCACATATAAGGAAAATCCGACATTTCATTTGCACTAACCAAATACATTTACCTGACCAATATGAAAGATATTAATTGCTTGCTATCGTATTTATCTTTTTATTTCACAGTGTAAATAATATCAATAATCAGAGCTCAGTTTCTTACGTCTTTATACATGAGAGGCTTGGTATTACGTTAGTACAAATTACTTGCAATGATTCTTTGAAAAAATTCATTATATATTCCCTTATTAATAAAAAAACAATATCTTTTGTAAGAAAAGAGTTTCTTAAGAAGTTTGCAAAGGAGATCAGCTTGATTAAACACAATCATTAATCGAACTTTTTATTGCATCATGTCTAAACGGTCGACAAAAAATTAACTTATTTTATTCCAACGTGATTATTCCGTTTTGAAGATCTATCACTTTCAAGATTATTAAATCTCATCAAAATAATTAATGGAAATTGATGTAAAGTAACATAAATTGACGGTATTTATAACAACTTGATAACCTGTAACGAATGTATTTCCAAAAACCTTCCTCTACCTAAATTTAGGTTATGTTGCTTAGAGCCTCGCTTACGATATCGAAACACTTATAAATAATAAAAGTTAATTTTCATGGAAAAAAATAATTTTAGATACCAAGTTAAATGAACAATTTGTACTCCTCCCGAAAAGTATTATAATTCCTTAAAATATTGAACCCTCTTTTTACCATCTCCTCTATAGTATTATTTACAAATATTTTATCAATGTTAATTAAAAAAGTGCATATACTTATTGTACAAAGTTATTTTAAATAATTCTAAAATGTGCAACTGTGGAAGCACGTTAAATTTTCGTTACAGTATAACGGTAACATACATAAACAAAACTTTTACGAGTAGACATGAAATTGAGATAAAAAAACGCAAAAAAAAAATACATTTCAACTCATACAAATCGAACGTTCTCATATTCGTATGGAATTGTTACACAACCTATTGAGAGCGTTAAAAAAAACGTATAAATATTTTTTTATTTGAATAATGAATATATTCTGATTTTTTCTTGAGTTATTAATAGAGACCATTCCAATCAGGAAAACAAGTCTCGTAACACATCCATTCGTTCAACTATTTTGACGAATAAATTGGATTAATATCTCTTCAGCATGAAAATACCTAAACATATATTTCCAAAACGAATTAGGACTATATTTTTGGGTTAGGCGTAAAACTTCTCCCGAAAATGGTATATAACCTATAAATAGTTTCTTCCAAACACTATCTAATACGGTCGCTGCAGCATTACATAACTGATACAAATCTGGCAAGACTTACAGGTACACGAAAATGCATTAAATGTGAAGAATATTTAAAGCAAGTGCAACTACGACTCTTAACTTTATATTTTCTTTTTCGAAAAGAAGAAAATCGATACTACTATTTTTCTTTTTTTTGCAGTCATATCTTCATGCTTAACGAACTCGATCAAGCAAACTTTACGTCGCTCTTATTACGCTTCTTGTGGATAAAAAATAAGAATTATCGAGAGATTTATAATTATACACGTCTATGAATATATATATACAGAGTGTACCAAATAAACATTATTTAATTTGAAATATTTCCGTCATTTGAGATTATCCGTGCAAAATCCTTAGCAAAAAGTTTCACACCATTTAAAGATCATTCTTGATTTTGCATAGAAAATCTTTTTGAGATTAGGAAAATTTATTTCCAGCATTTTATTTGAAAATACAATCCACCATGATGGATTACGAGGAGATCAAAAAGTTAATAAAAAAGCTAAAAAATCAATAAATTAATAAGTAATTAACTTTAATAAGTATCAAAAATTACTTATTCAATAATTTAACTCTTAAACAAAAAACTTATTATCGTTGTAAAACAATTTTTAAATCAACAATATTTTATTAAATGAATTTTGATACCTTATTATTATCTATATCTTTTTTAAAAGATTAATTTGTGTATTTAAAGTTTTATTTTACTTTATTTAAAATACCGTAAAAAAAATAAAATACAGTACAAATTCTTCTTTAATAATTATACACTACAGCGCCTTTAAATAAAATATTGTACTATATAATATAAAATAGATAATCAACAAAAGTATAAAAAGGTATTGAAACCAGCAATAAGTTCGTGTTTATTTAATTTTCTTTTTTCATAATTTTTTAAGAGATTCTACTTTAAAAAACTTTTAAATTAATTATTATTGAAAATAATTAATAAAGTATTTCCTTTTGTAAGTGCTTAAATACTTTTTGAAACACTGTATATGTGTGCGAATATGGAAATAGTTGAATCATTCAATCTATCGAACGTTAAAAAACATAATACTTTGTATTAATTATACGATTACCAGTGTATGTAATTTAAAAAGGAATATTCATTATTTTGCAAAGAGAAAAACTAACAAACGTATTTGCGCTTTGTTTTCTAAATAAATAACTATTATATGAAAATAAAATGTTTGAAGTAAAATATCTCTACACTCATAGGCGTAAGAAGTAAATGTCAAACACACAGTTTTCTGTGGCTACTGTGTTACGTAAGTTGAACGGGAAAAGAGACGACAGATAGAATTTTAATGCGAAAAAGAGAGACAACGCATGTTATACATATCATTGCTTATTCTCAGTTTTCTCTTTTTGCTTATTTTCTTAAGAATGATAGAATGCTTTGCAATCATAAGACTCGTGCAGCAGTTGCGCATACAAATACTTTTCAAGGTCTAGGGGAGAGAGAAGATGCTATGAAATAATCAGTGATATATAATATGCATTGATCTACATCCAACGAGCTAAAAACGATGGTAATAATCAATTACATTTGAATTTACTACGAGTAAGTGTAACAATTTATTTTCATAATTATAAATTTGTATATTACGATATTCACACATAATACTAATCTAAGTCATTGAAGATCTATGCATGTGTTCAGATTCAGATGGAGAAAAGAAGAAATATAAATTATTAGTTACTTTGTAACAGAAACATGTTTTTCGTTTTTTTATTTTAATATTTGGAAGTATCCTTTCATAAGATATTCAAAAATTCTAGTATATTGTGACGTATCGACACCACTTTCTATTCAAATTTTTTCGCAGTAGTACAACTAAACAACGAGTAGCATTTAATCAGTAGTATAAAACAAATCGAAACTATTTACAGTAGTTCACATAAAAGGCAAAGTAGCCATGCTTTCAGTACTTGTGATAAATCGGCAAGGCAAATTGCAGTAATCTAAGGAAAAGACAAAGTGACAAAAAGCAAAAGACAAGAAAACAAAGTGTGAGTGGTATTGTATATAATCTTATTCTTAACAATGTCTGCAGTATGTATAGGATCATTATCCTGTTGAAAGTAAAAATCTTCGTAAATATTATATAAAAATCGCATTTATTATTATTTATAATAATACACACATACATACAAAATATTAATATAAATTATAATAATATAAATACATACTAAATATTATTTTCGTGTTCGAATATGCGGAAAAAGCTATGAATATTTTACAAAAGAAACTGTGGTATTTTAATTATTCCAGTTGATCCTTATTATTATCGTTTAGCGTTTGAAGTTCATCTAAGAAGAATACCTTATGATATTAAATAAGAATTTGTTTATCCATAAGTATTAACTATAATAATCCTTTTGTTACTAGGCACTCAAATTATTATCTCATTCATGCAAAGGTCTCGTTTAAACTATCGGAATATGTAGGAGTCTTAACTCATGCGACGATAGGATACATCCAATGGATTTTTTACGGAATTATATTAGCGCAATAGTATGTTCTAACAACAGGATTACAAATAATTAAATATATTTACCTATTACTAGAAAATTAATAGCTTTACGGTCTTGAAGATAATTGTCATTTTCCTTCAATCGTTTTTGGTATACCAGGACATCGTACTTCGTTCCTATTATAATTAATATATTATATTTTTAATTTTAGACTTCATCCAGGTTAAGGCTAGCAACCTACCCTCGGTAAAAATAATAAAGCGCTCCTGGAAATAGCAATAAAAGCTATTAGGAGTACAAATAAGTTTCCGCCGTTTTTTGTCAAAAAAATAATATTTATTGTGAAAGGACGATAGTTTAAATTTAATCGAAGTATTGTCAATCACTAGCAACTACTTTTTACCATCTTTCAGGCAGCTTTGGATTCCATGTCTGAAGAACTCTTTATCTTTTGAGGCTATCCACGAATCAACCCAATTTTTGGTTTCTTCATATAATGTGAACCACTGCTCTGACAGAGTTTGTACCATTGACCGGAACAGATGATAGTTGGACCGCGCAATGTCTAGTGAATACGGCGGGTGGGGTAGTACTTCCCCATCAAGTGTTTTCAAATAGTTTTTCACCGGAACTGCTACATGCGGTTCCAGTGATTGTTTCGTTTGGATTAAACAACTCGTAATACACCACACTCAGCTGATCCCACCAAATTAACACCGTGATTTTTTTCCATGAATATTCGGTTTAGCTGTGGATGTTGACGCGAGGCCAGGTAGTCCCCATGATTTTCTTCTTTTTGGATTATCATAATGTATCCACTTTTAATCACCAGTGACGATTCGATGTAAAAAACATTTTTTTTGTGCCTAGCTAGCAGCATTTCACTCATGCATAATCGCCGTTCAACATCTCTCGACTTTAATTCGTATGGAACCCAATTACCTTGTTTATGAATCATTCCTAACGATTTTAAACGATGTGAGACTGCTTGCTGAGTGACTTCTAAAGTAAGTGCAAGTTTCTTTTGTGTTTGAGACGAATTTTCTTCCAATAATTCCTCCAATTCTGCATCCTCGTAAATTTTTAGCCTTCCACTGCGATCTTTGTCTTTTACGTGAAAATCACCGTTTTTAAACTATTGAAACTACTCACGACATGTTCTCTCACTCAAGGCAGCCTCATTATATGCTTTTACGAGCAATCGATGCGCCTCAGCTGCAGATTTTTTTAAATTAAAGAAGTAAATTAAAAGTTCCCGCAAATGACGCTTATTCGACTCAAATTTAGACATTTTTGGATCAAAAAAAATATATGATGCTAATTCTAAGTTAATAATATGATAGAATCATGTTGCTCTTGAATGAGTAACCTAGTTTTCAAGCCGGTTATCATCTGCGAATTCTAACGTAATCCTCGTGCAATGCTATCTCTCTTAAAACTGCGGAAACTTATTTGTACTCCTAATACATAATTAATAATCAAAAAAAGTATAAATAGTTATTGAGATTAACTCATAGTTCGTGATTATTTAATTTTTTTTTTCTAATTTTCGAAGAAAACCTAATTTTTAAACCCTTAAATCAGTTATTACTGCTGATAAATTACAAAGTATTTCATTGTTGGTGTTCGAATACTTTCTTGAAGCACTGTATATATGTAGGAATGTGAAAATACTTGAATCATTCAATCGATAGATGGTTAGAGAGAGAGAGAGAGAGATAGAAAAAATAATAATTTACATTATTTATACGATTACTAATGTATGTAAATTAAAATGGAATATTCATTATTTTGCGATGAGAAAAACTAAAAAACGTACATGCGCTGTTTTGTAAATCTATGATTACTAAATGAAAATAAAATGTTTCAAGTGAAAATTGTCTACACGTGCAGGACTAAACATTAAAGGTCAAACAGACGGTGTTTTGTGGTTCCTGTGTTACGTAATTTGAACGGGAAAAGAGATGACAGATAGAATTCTAATGCGAAAATAAGAGATGACGTAATTTATAATTAGCATTGCCTATTATCAGACTTCTCTTTTTGCTTATTTTCTTAAGAATGATAGAATGCTTTGCAATCATCCCACTCGTGCAACAGATGCACATGCCCCTACTTTTTATGTTGTAGTGTGAGAGGGGATGCTATGAAATAAGAAGCGATATATAATATGTATTGATTTATTTTTAACGAGTAAAAGACAATGTTATTAATCAATTACATTTAAACTTACTACGAGTATGTGTAAGAATTTTTTTTCATAATTATAATATGTATATTACGATATTCATATAGCTAATCTGAATCTTTGAAGATTTATCCACGTGTTCAGATTCAGATGGAGCAATAAAGATATCAAAATGATTAATGCGTCCTAACAGAATCCTGGTTTTCGTTTGCTTATTTTAATATTTGGAAGTATCCTATCATAAGATATTTAAAAGTTCAAGTATATAGTGAAGTCCCGACACGACATTTTATTTAAATTTTTTCTCTTTTTGATACTATATAGAAGATTTATATATTTTTATATACTTATTAAAAAATAAAATGTTTACTGTTTAATTTATGGTGCTCTGATTCTCTTTCCATATTTTTTATATTTCATACATAAACTACTCTCTTAAATAATTTTAGTTAAGTATGCAGCATTTTTTATTCCAATCAAACTAACTAATATTTTTTTTAAAGTTTTTCTAACTAATCTTTCCTTCCTAGAGATTTCATGTTAATTAATATGCGAATTGAATGGAGCTGCAATAACAAGGAATAGCAAGACATAAATCTGTTAAAAGTTAAAAAATATTCTACCAAAAGAATTGAAAAAAGAATGCATCTTAATTATTTCTAAATTATTTTCTACAATAAATCTTATTAATCTATCATCTCCTGCATGTTTTTGACCAGTATCAGTATACATTTTAATTTCTGTTTCAGTTTTCGAGATTTCTAAAACTAATGCAGTGAAGTTTAATTCTTATTACTATCGTTACAAAAATGTATCTAAAAGAAAATATCCAACACAAACAAACGCAGAACGTTTTAAGACGTATAGGCTGTGTAAAAAAATGTTTTGTACGCATAAGAAGTATAACTTCTTATTTTTGTTAATGTTTAAAACTTTTGATACATACTGAAACTTATTTTGAGGTTTAGTGTTATTGACAGATAAAGTCTAAGAGAACAATTAGACTGAGTTATGCATAAAAAATGCTAGTCCTAGTTGCTATAAAACTGGGTTATTGCTGACATTTGTTCAAGAAATATGTGTACTACCGTATAAATGGTTCATTGTATCAACATAGATTTATATAAATTTATAGAAAATTTATGAAAAGGCCAAGCGTTTTCTAAATATCGCAATAATAAATGGATTTTAAAACAGTTCGTAGTGAAAAATAAACAAGCTAACACTAACATACTTCGAAAAAAATATTGTTCCAAGTGGAAAGTCTCTACGATCATCCTGCATCCTAAGCGGGGGAAAAAATAGAAATGATCCTGGTAGTTACAGACCCATCAACATTCTTTGTATCCTTGGTAAAATATTAAATTGAGTTATTCTTAACGAGTTAGTACTATTTCAAGCAAAACCGTATCTTCATCAATTAACAATTTAGATTCCGCAATAATAACTCTATCATCTGCCAGCTAATAAGATTCATTGAATTTGTTGTTTATGAGCACAATAACAAGGAACTTTAACCCATGGTCTTATTAGGTTTCAACACGAAGGTCTTTGCACAGTTTAATATTCAAGGTCTCTAAACTAAATTTTATCCCCTCCCCAAGTTATAAAAATCTTACTCAGTTCCCTACTTTGTGAAGACACTCCTTTTCCCTCTCCATGAAATTCGTAAACGATCCTTTATAAAGTAGGGCTTCATATTTCTTATATCTCTACTTTCAATCTTCGACACCATCTTGGAATTTTCCGATTGATGCTGCATTATTCGAATAATTTCCTTTGACCATTACACTGAGGGAACTCGTTATCGCTCGCGAATATTTATAAGTGAATTATTATTAAATTATATTATTAAATCTCTGTGACCTTTTTAAAATTATTTTTAAACAAATAAATTACATTTATATAAAAATAAGTAAATAAGCTAATAACAAAATTCGCATATCGAAGGAAATTTCTAACTTATCGACTGAAGGAATTCGTGAAGGAACGCCTCAATTATCCTTTGGTATGAAAATTTCTTCATTAAAAAATAAAGAATCTCTTTATTAAACGTGTGAAAAAAATGTAAGACTTTAAATTAAACGTGTATCAAATAGAATACAACTTGTTCGTAAAATTTACTATTTTTACTACAATATCTATAAAATTTACATTTATTGATAAGAAGATCCCTGCCTTATCGATTGATAGAATTATTTACAAGAAACAAACTCTGCAGACATTAAATTAAACATTTCCTGCATTAACATTTATAGATATTCATAATTAGTATAATATAATAGTTAACAATCAAGTCAAATAATCAAGTAATTTATAAATCGCAATTGAAAAATAATTTCGTTAACAATATGTATTACTATTATGAAAGTATAAGTAGTCGAAATAAGATTCAGGTAACATACAATTAAAAAAAAATATAGAATTATATATAATTCTTCTTTTTCTTACGTTACCAAAAACCGTTTGGCATTGTGGCCATTGCCTAGAAGAAGCTTACAATCCCTGAAGGTCACACTTTCCCTATAAAAAATATATCTATATATTATTATATTATATATTATTTTATATATATTTATATATAATTATAATTATTATATAAAAAAACGACAATTAATTGCGAAAGGATAGCGATAAGTACTGTCCAATCGTTCTGAAAATCTATGTCTATATCTATCTATGAAAAAAATGTCTCTACCGAAAAACAATTTCACTTATTCGAATATTTAATAACGATCGTTCTCGAACATTCATACCGAACAACAATTTTATTCTTACTCGAAATGCGTATATATTTAGCAACGATCGTTCTTGAATATTCTTATCTTAACGTTTCTGCTTATATTTTTTCTAACTCTACATAACCGACAAACAACTTTCTTTTTACTTGAAATATGTATAGATTTAGTAACGATAATTCTCGAATATTCATATCTTTAAGCTTCTCGCTCACGTTTTTTCCAATCACACATATATAAATTTTAAAATGAAGCAATTTAAAACACTTAAATAAAAAATAATCCAGAAGGTTTGATGATAAATCCAACGATGATCACTTGTAACAAGAAGAAAACTATATTAATCATACAATCAAGTGATACAATAGCCTGACATATAAGTGGTTTATTTCGCAGATGCACTTTTCAATTGAATCCTTTATTTACTTTTTATCAAATCTCTAATTAACGTTGCAATAAAATTAAATCGAAACGCGTGATTTTACATTTATATAAAATAAATAAAAATAAAGAAATAGGAAAAATAAGAATACTAAGTTACAAAAAAAAATAATATTTATTAATTACTATGAAATACTTTTAAACTGCATTATATAAAAAAGAAAAATTGCAAATTTAATAAAATACGATCAAAGTGAAAAATTTTAAAGACGAAACAAGAAAAGAGAAATTACTGTAATATTTACCGAACGTTATTTAAGCTTCAAAATTTAATAATATAAAAATTTTAATATTTCTGACTCTAACTAAACACATATGCATCTTTTGGACGATGTGGCGCACAGATTTGATGTGCCAAGGAGATGAAATGGTCCATCATCTCCAATTACAATTACAAATTAATAACGAGCAAATAAATAATACAATAGAATATAAAATATGACGAAACAGCTATTTTCGAAAAGTTCGAACTTATTGTTGAACCTTTGAAAATAATTTAATAGTCTATGTAGCTGCCTTCTTCAGCCACAATTAAGTGGTGGCCTCTTCGGCATAAGGCCTCTTCTTTCTTCATGCCCTAAACGCTGCTGTGTGATATTTGATCTAATCGATGAACCTATTATTAACACTTAGGATTAAAAAAATTAAATAATATCAAACAAAAGCAGAAATTTTGTCATAAATCTTATGGTCTTACTTTTTTACTCGACCATTTTTTTCTTTTATCATTACTCTGCTTTGTATTTACTATACATATATAAAAAATAAAGTATTCAGTAAAAATTATTAAAGAGTAAAGCATTATTATACTTAATATTAAGTAAGTATCCAACGAATTCAGCTATCTTCACTTTTTCGAATAAAAATTAATTTTTAAGAAAACGCAAAGATATTTGAATCATGCGATACTGATTTAAATCTCGCGGTACAGAGCATCAGCAATATATGGAAAAAATAAAAGAAATATTTAAATGATAAATGAATCTAAAGGTTGTTGAAACTTTGTATAATATCCGGAGAAGAAATTACAATCGCGTGACTTCTCCTGTCTCTACCTACTTACAAATTAAATAAACATTCACACCTAAGTATGCTACCTGCCTGTTAATTACCCATATTTAAAAAGAGTAAACATATGATACATATCCACCCACTCACTCCACGATTCTCTCACATACCATCAGGGTGCGACAGCCTAAACTAGAGAGCATTCCCCGGGGCACCTCCGAAACCCTAGTTCAACCACGTTTTCTAAACTTATAGGACTACATACCAATTGCTATAATCGACTGCCAAGGCTAATGATTATTGCATAAATGACTAATGCAAAAATACAAGTATAAACTAGTATATATGCATACTAGTTATATACGAGTATATTATACTTTCCAAAAATAAATGCGGTAACTCTACCATTTAAAACGATTTTATATATTACAAAAAAAAATGAGAAAAATTTAATATAAATAGAAAAATACAATCATGTGTATTTTTCATATCACACCTAACTGTAGGTGTGCTACACTAAGTAGTATTCTAACTGATAAATAATGCATTAATTAAAAACTATCGCGAAACGATGTACAAAACACTCTACCTAATACGCACACACAGGTGTAAAGTACATCGTGCAATCACTAGCACAATAACAGCCGCCAACAGGAGAGAAACTTAAAACTAAACCTATACTAACCGTTTCTCACCCATACGAGTAGCACCTAAGCACACGTTTAGATGAGAACGCAGAATGTATAGGGGGGAGAAACGGAAGATTAGTACATTAGAAGCTGAAAATCCTGATATAAAAAATATGATTAAAAACACATATATACATAACATATAAATACATTTTTATAAAAATTCATCTAAGCGGCTAAGGACTCTACAATTTATTTAATAAATAATGACTTTGAATATCTTTGAATATCTTGTAATATATTTCAAAACCTCGGACGACTCCTTTCATTAAGTTAGCTGTTCTAACAAAAGAACGGGGCTTTGAGCCACAACTTAACTGCTAGAATCTATCTGTCGCGAATGAGTTTGTCTTCTTGCTCATTTATTTATAATATCGAAGTATCGATATATCAAAATTAATCGCGATTAGATAAACTAAATACGAAGCTATGCATGTAAGACATTTATTACATGCTTTTCTGGATGAAAACGAGTAAATAAATGCTCGATTTCATCACTACTAACCACGAACAAAACACGTAATTAAAAAGGAAGTGCATTAATCAATTGCATTATTAATTAAATGAATTTAACCGGTGAGACAAGTAAACCTATCCTAAACTAATATAAAATATACAATACAATATACAATTTTCATGAGTAATTCCTAGAAAGGAATATAGTAAGAAGGAATTTACTTCAGGAATGCGACCCTGCCCACGCGAGCCTTGATTCTATCTTTCTCCCAAAGATAGAATCATGTCCTTCCCTCAGCTTTTTAAAGTGAAACGCCCTATCTTTCTTTTTTATTTTTTTTTATTTTACTTTGCTTTTTTTAACTCGCGATTTTGCAAGCATAGATTTGCACGTAGCATAGGAACTGAAACTGCATTAGAAGGGATGTCTACCACCGCTATTAGTAAGACGGGCCCAGGGATTCAGTTCCTCAAGCTTGCAGTAAATATAGTGCCGGTGGGCAAACTGTACGTGCAACGTAAGTTCCTCGTAATATAGATTAGAGTCAGTGGATTAGTCCAACCGGTGGGATACCACTTAAAAAAAAAACGTAAAAAGTTTCACTTTAAAAAGCCTACTTTTCAACTTCTTCCCTATCCCTTTGTTTTTTGTGTTGCAGGTTACATAGGAGGTGGACCACACCAGGACAGCACGAGGACCATATCAGGACAGCACGAGGACCACACCAGACAGCACGAGGACTTAGTTTTAATATAAAGGATAGTGTAAGATAATTATTTGTATAATTAAATGTATAATTAAATTTATAATTAAATGTATAATTTTAATCTATTTATTCTTCTCCCTTAGCACATTACAGGCGTGTGACATTTATATTTAATGTATTTTATTTGTTCACAGGTTCCATGTTACTTCGATTCCATTCATGTTTCACTCCTCTTTTATCATTTTGTTATTTGGTATTCCACTTTTCTCTTCATTCTCGTTAAATAATTTCAAGGATTTTTTTTCTCGGGACTTTCATTTTCTATGGTTTCAATTCAATTCGGATGGGGACATCTTCAGGATGCACATCCCGGGTCTTCAGAAGCGGTTACCTCCACGTGGTTAGACCTGGGCAATGGCATTTTACTTTCAGTATAATGTTTAACATATTTTATATGTTATACATTCCATTGCAAGTAAAATCCAGCTAAAGACCGCTTACTATTAACATTATAATGATAATTAGTTTCTTTCATTTTCCTAATTAATATCATATTACAATTCATTTCATTGTTTTCCCTTTAATACTACCTTCATATTATATCCCACATTAAAATACTCGATTTATTTTATAGGAACACTAATCTTGTGCATTCTTTCAGACGTTTTTGACGTGCAGTGCGGTCGGTAAAGCACGTCTCGGTCCCGTTCGCGATACAAAACTTTCTTATAGTATTTTATTTTTATTACCGTCTACTCATCGTCATCCTAAGGGTAGGAGACCCATCAGGCATTCATCACTGAAGATAAAAGGTAAATTAATTTTTCTATTAAATATTTCTTTAATAATTACATATAATTTTTAAACGATAACAATAATTTTAATTGTTTTGTTTTTTCTTTTTCTTTTTCCAGAAGGCTAAGTGTTTGTGTTAGTGTTTGATATTTGAACTGCGTACAATGCAGTTGTAAAAAGTAGAGTCAGTGCTGCTGTGGTCGCGATAAGATACACGTAAGTTTCTGATTTTTGTTGGATCCTTCTATGGCATCGTCATCTTAATGGTAGAAGACCCATCGGGCATTCATCAATCAAGATAGAAGGTAAATTAATTTTTGTATTAAACATTTCTTTAATAATTACTTGCAATTTTTAAATGGCAACAATGATACTAATAGTTTTCTTATTTTCTCTCTTTACAGAAAGGTAAGCAAGTGTTGGTGTTTGATTTTTGAACTGCGCGCAATGCAGTTGCAAAAAATTAGAGTCAGTGTTTGTACGAATAATTAAAAAATTCAATTTTTATCGCGAAGTAGAGTCATATTTGTTCGAATAATTATAAAATACAATTTTTATCGCGAAGTAGAGTCATGTTCGTACGATAATTAAAATAAAATTTTGATCGCGAAGTAAAGTCCTGTTTGTTCGAATAAGTAAAATAAAATTTTGATCGCGGAGTAGAGTCAGTGCATTCGGTCATCGTCACCCTAAGGTTAGGAGACCCATCGTGCATTCATCAATGAAGATTTGAAGTAAGTATATATTTCTATGAAGCATTTTCTATGTTAAATTTTCAATAGTTTTTGATTACGACGACGATATTAATCGTTCTTTTTCATTTTCTGTTTCAGAACATCATTGCAATTCGTGCGCGAAGTAATGTAACGGGAGTGTTTGATAGTTTTAATATAATTAAAATCACGGATTAGAAGCACGATCGTTCGTTAATTTAAATTCGAACGCGTTTCGTGTTCGCATTCGCGTTATTTTTGAAGTTTATATAATCAATTAACTTTGAGCAATGCAGTTAATTGCATTAGAGTTTGTTCGCATAATGTTATAGTTTTATTTTAAAACAGTCGTACAGACTGTTCGCGAAGTAGAGTCAGTAAAGTGCATTAGTGAAGTGACCGCCTATCGGGAGTGAAATTTTTGTGTTTGCATTGACTGCGTGCTATGCAGTCTTTGAATTAGATTGTAGAGTCAGTGTTTGTACGAATAATTAAAGTAACATTTTAATCGCGAAGTAGAGTCAGTGACCGGGCGTAAATTAAATTCAAATCGTATCGCGTATGTAGATTCAGTGTTGTTCGCCGTTAAAGAAAAATTTCGGTTTCGCGATAAGAAACTCTTTTATAGTTTCTTATATTCATTTACCGCGATATTAGAGTAACGGGAGTGCGAGGAAAAGTGCATCGAGGAATTCTCTGATGGGTCTGATGGACGAGAGATGCAGCTGGACCATTTGCTACGAAATAGGAGTGTTTTGGAGCCACCGTAGAACTTCTAATGCTAATTGTTCATATTGCGTACATGTGTCATTTTATTTTAAAATACCATATATATGTAATATGACAGTTAGCAGATTTAAAGAAGATTTTATTTGAAAAGTAAACATATCTTCTGATCTCTTGTCTCTTACAAATACTTTACGATCAAATTATTTTCTTGATGATGTTGATGATGTCTCTAATGTTGATACAACTGATTTTAGAAGACAATAATACTCTTTTGGATACTGGGCAGTTTATGCAATTTATCAGTACTTTTTGGATTATATCAGAATAGATTATCAGTTTTAGCTGCTGTTTTTTACGTTGCTTTTGGTAGAAATGTATAGGCAATTGGTATAGCATGGATATTAATGGCGTGTTGTACAAATAATGGAGGTATAAATAAATATCTGACTCGATTGTTTAACTCGACATTATTACTTTCTTATCGTTATTAATCAAATCAATTCGCATTTTAGGTATAGCGAATCATATTCTTTCGTGGAAGGTTTGGATACCATTAAGTAGTTTGACTTACGAAGAGTATTTGATAAATTCAATTTTTATAAATTCTGTGAACTTATAGAGAGAAACTTCCCCTCACGTTGATGATTTTGCAATTGTAAACGAACGATTGGCGATGATGATGATGATGATCGATCGTTCCTCGATCTGGATGCAAGGATTAAAGGGCCTTACTATTTAGATAACAGTTTATAAGGATTAATAGTTAAGAGTACATGTATATTTAATCATACATAAAATCACTTAAACATAAGGCTTCAAAATAACATAATCATAAACATAAGAAAACATAAAGCATAAAAGACGTAACACATAAGACATAAGAACTAATAATCACTCAATAAGAACACATAACACTTCAACATAATACGACCACTTAATATCTCGACATAATACCATAAGACTTCCTAATACTTAATCATAATACATAACTCCAGTGCAATCATAAGACTTTTCGAAGCGCAATCATAAGACTAACTCTTTTTCTTTTCGTATGCATCGGTCATACCGCCGACGGTAGGACCGATTATTGGTCCCGACCAATAGGTATCCGACCCATTATTGGTCATCAACCGTCTTTCTTTCAAATCCACGCAACACCACAGAGTGGGAGTGCGTACAAAGCGTTCTCGTAATCTCCACAGTCTAGACCACCAGACGTTACTCGATAGGAAATAAATATTATATTCCTCTCCTCAAAGGTCCCTTTCTTACGAATTCTACAGTTCCATAAGTTCTCTATTCTATTGTAAAACAAACTATGATTAGATTATCCTATATCCTATCCTAAGCTAATATTACTCCGTTACACAATTGTGTGTGTATGTATAATTCTTACTTGTTTGTTTATAATAATAGATTTATATGAATTTTAATTAATTGATTTTTTGTTTTGTTTTATAGTTAATTTTAGGTGTGGGATATGTAATAGTAAGTTACACATGTGCTTACGTGGTATCGTTGATGTTCGAAATATCGTATTTTTCCAAGATGAATGAAGAGATTAATAACTCGAACAGGAAAACATGATTCTTTTTTTTCTAGTTCTTGATAGTTTTTTTCTATAGGTTTCTAACGATCACGATAAAAAAACAAAATGAATACAATCTCTCACGAAAGTATTTTAAGACTCTTCACGAAATAATTTATTAATTATAATAAGTATACTATACGACACTTACCGACATATTATTACCACTAGATGGAGAGGTATTACTCTTTAAATTATTTAGGTAATATTTCAAGCAAATCGAATAACATATGTACTATAGTTATGATTTCAAAAAATTTCAAGAAATGTAATTTTTGTATAGTATTCACGAAAATTTTTCTTTTCAACAGGATAATGATCCTATACATACTGCAAAAATTGTTAAGGATCATGCGCACATGTGGCACGAGTGATATGATTTCAAAGCATTCTATCACTCGTAAGAAAAAAAGCAAAAAGAGAAGTCTGATAATAGGTAATGCAAATTATAAAGTGCGTCATCTCTTATTTTCGCATTAAAATTCTATCTGTCATCTCTTTTCCCGATCAACTTACGTAACACTGTAACTACAAAAAACCGTCTGTTGACCTTTAATCTTTACACCTGTGTGCGTAGAGAATTTACACTTGAGACATTTTATATTCATTTCATAATTATTGATTTAGAAAACAGCGCATTTACGTTTGTTAGTTTTTCTCGTCGCAAATAATGAATATTCCTTTTTAAATTACATACACTGGATATGGTCTAATTGATACAAATTATTATTTTTTCTAACCAGTGATCGATTGAATGAATCAACTATTTCCATATTCGCACACATATACAGTGTTTCAAAAAGTATTTGAGCACTTACAAAAGGAAATACTTTATTAATTATTTTCAATAATAATTAATTTAAAAGTTTTTTAAATTTGAAACTCTTCGAAAATTATGAAAAAAGAAAATTAAATAAACACGAACTTATTGCTGGTTTCAATACCTTTTTATACTTTTCTTAATTATCTATTTTATATTATATAGTAAGTTATTTTATTTAAAAGCGCTGTAGTCTATAATTATTAAAGAAGAATTTGTACTCTTTTTATTTTGTTACGGTATTTTAAATGTAGTACAATTAAACTTTAAATACACAAATTTATCTTTTAAAAAAGATTTAGTAATAATAAAATATCCAGATAAATTTAATTAAATATTGTTGATTTAAATATTGTTTTACAACGATAATAAGTTTTTTGTTTAAAAGTTAAATTATTGAATAATTAAACTTTGATACTTATTAATGTAAATTAAATTTTAATTAATTGATTTTGTAGCTTTTTTTTAACTTTTTCATTTCCTCTTTATCCATCATGTTTAATTGGATTTTCAAATAAAATGCTGGTAATTCATTCTCCAAATCTCCAAAAAATTTAATATATTAAATAAAGAATGATCTTTAAACGGTGTGCAAAGTTTTGTTAAGAATTTTACACGTTTAATCTCAAATGACGGAAATATTTCAGGTTAAATAACGTTTATATGGAAAACTCTGTATATATATTCATAGACGTGTATAATTATAAATCTCTCAATAAATCTTATTTTTTATTCACTAGAAGCGTAATAAGAGCGACGTAAACATTGCTTGATCGAGTCCGTTGAGAGGTAGGATATTATCCTAAAAAAAAAAAAACATTATATTGTAGTGTTGATTTTCTTTTATTCGACAAAAAAAATATAGAATATTCGTAGAGTGGAACTTTCGTTGAATATTCTTTACCGCTAATGCATTTTCGTGTACTTGTACATCTTGCAAGATTTGTATCAATTATGTAAAGCTGCAGTGACCAAAAGAGATAGTGTTTGAAAAAAACTATTTATCGACTGTATACCGTTTTTGGGAGAAGTTTCAATCCTAACGCAAAGATATGGTAATAATTCGTTTTGGAAACATATGTTTAGCTATTTTCAAGCTGTAAAATTCACAAATAAATTTATTCGTTAATTGTAGCCTCTACGAATAATTAACCAAATAATTTGACGTATACTAAATAATCTAATACACTCTGCTAACATTTAGGATTGTTTAAAAGAAAATACATTTCTTTTACCATTTCTGTTAAAAAAAGTTCTACTACAAGAAATATTCCTCAATTGAAGAAATAATGAGTCCTTGACATAAACAACTAATCGGAATGGAAAACAACAATTCTTCAAGCAGGTTGATTGGATTAATTAAGATACAAGATTTTGTGACGTCAACAATGACACTCATAATCGTTATGTTAATATTATTTATTAAAATGGAAGAGGCAATTATTATAGGAGAGATATATTATAAAAAGACATCCTTAGAAATGCAATCAAACAGTTGTAATTTTTCGGTTAGGTGGTGTGATACTTAGTGTACTTAGTTCTTTCACATTCGTCTTGTATTATTAAACGAATATAGTTTCAAGTAATATCATAATAATTCTTTTTATGTTCTTACTTTCTAAACTTTTATATTGTTACTTCTTTGTACTATTTCGCAAAATTTTTACTCATTCAGTGTAAAAACAAAAGAGATACTTTCTAAAAAAGTGAAAGTAGCGTAAAAATAGATTTTTTTCGACGAGTATTATATAGCAGCAAAAAAAATAAAAAACAGTACATCAGAAAGATATCACGTAGTAAAAATGGAACGTCCAATATTCAAATTCTTAAATTATTTCGCAGCACTTATTTTCTATCTTAATTATTGTACGGCAGATGAAACGAAAGAATTGAAAATTCGTACGTTGCCAGTTTATGCAATGCTAGCAAACGCAGAACTTTTAAATTCAACTCAATGTAGAAAGGAACTCATTGAGTTTCGAGAAGCCATCGATCAGCAGTTATTGTGGAGCTTAAAAGGTACGTGAAAGCTACTAGATAATTTCTATTATTAAGAATTTATAATATTATTGTTGAAAATAATTGTTCATTTTACTATAAACGATATTTTTGGTATGATTATTTTATAAGGCAAAAATTTAAATAAGTAAGTTCGAAGGTCAAGGAAGGAACAATATTTTAAAGAAAAAAAGTTTTCTTCTTTTTTTAAATATTTTTTCACAGGAAAAGGATCGTTTCCAAATGATTCGAACTTTGTATAGCTTCCATTTAACATTTCGACTATTTAAAATACATTTTCTTTTTTCTAATTTTAAAGTTGTGGATTGACAATTCATTTTAAATCTTATTGAAAGTTTAAATGTTGAGTTGCAAACAATGTACATATTCTAGCATTGCCTGTGACCATATGAAACAAACAATTAAATAATTTATTAAAATTTACATTAATATGCTATTAATAAACGATCTTATAAAAAGCTTACGCTTTGCAAATTTTACTACATAATGCGAAATAAAAAGCATAAAAAGCTATAATTAATTTAGATGACTCTAATTATTAAAAAAAATCAGTTTAAAAATCAGCTTACTTTCGACTAACCAAATGGTTTCTTCTTCCTGAGTCGCACATAATAAATAATTTCGATCAACAAAAAGATGAAATTTGTATTTTATTTCTTTTATCAAGTAATCGATGCGAGCAGCGATTTAAATAATGGATTCATTTATGGAAATAATTATTGGTTGGGTAGTAGAAGTCAATGCGAATACGCAAAAAACGGAGATCATCTAATATTATCGGAAGAGATATTACGAAACAATTCGAGATTTCGTCATATCGAAGATGAATTTCCACCTTTTGAAGTGAAATTCTTTGCTGCTAATTTTCAACACAATAGCACCTTACAATACCACATTGAAATATTCAAGGAAGTAAGTTTCTATTAAAAATAAAAATAGTGATTTTAACAATCTTATTAAATATTTTGATATTTTTTTCCCAGGATTTGATAATACTTGGTATGTGTTTACCAGCATCCTGTTCGAAAAAACAACTTTTTATTCTTCTAGAAAACGTGTTGAGGAAGAGAACTTTTTCTAAAGGAGAACTATATTTAGCCGATTTTACGTTGGTTGAAGTACGAGATCTAATAGATGACCATCGGTGGTTATTAAGTGGCACATTTATTACAATGATGTAAATCAACAATTCTTTTATTATTTATGATATTCCTTCGTTAAATATACAATAGAATTATCTTTGTACAATATAATTATCCTTGTTGTTGTCTTTTTTAGGGTAATAGTCGTTCTCACATTCCTATTAATGATAATAGGAACGACCTACGATGTCCTGATATACCAAGAACGATTGAAGAAAGATAACAATTGTCTTCAAGACCGTAAAAATGTTAATTCTCTATCGATCGGTAAATCTATTTTATAATTTGCAATCCATTTTTTCAACATACTTTTGAGTTATTTTCATTACATAAGAAATTATTTGTACGTACCCTATCTTCGGATTGGTGATGGGTAACGAGCGGGTTATTATAGCAAATTCGTATGGACAAACAAATAATAATTTAATATCAAAACGTTTATTTTTTTAGAAGAACTTCAAACGCTAAACGATAATAAAAAGGATCAACTAAAAAAATTAAAATACCATAGATTTTTTTGTAAAATATTTCTAGCTTTTTCCGCATATTCGAACACGAAAATAATATTTGGTATGAAATCTGAAGATGCTGGTATTCCGATTATACACGGATTAAGATTTTTTTCGATGATATGGATTATTTCGATGCATACAGGATACTTTTCAATCAATTTTTTTGGTAAAAATATTACGATTCAATTTAATTTACATTAAAGTAAGATATTTCAATTAAATATATATATGCTTGTATATTAATTCTCTTATATTTTTTGTTATGTTTAATAATAGACAATAGGTTTTTTCTATTGAAAAAATTAGATGATTTATTTTTCTACGTAATATACAGTGGGACTCTGGCAGTAGATACATTTTTTTGTTTTGGTGGATTTCTTGTCTCCTATTTGTATTTAAAAAAAGTTATGGGCAATGATATACGTGCACCGCATAATTTTTTAAATGTAACAAAATTATATTTTCTCGCTCTCTTGAAGAGGTTTATTAGGTAAGACCATTTTTTTTAATTCCATAAATCTAATATAATTAAAGTAATTTATGTGTAAGTTTTTCAAATCCGAGGACAATAAAAACATTTTTTTTATTATATAAATAATATTAACTATATTAGTGACCCCTATGTTGATTTTTCATAAACACGATTTTTTGTTTGAGTACATTTATATATGTGCATAGAAACATACGGGTTTATAATAACCGATTCCAAAATATTAATACAAAAATAAAAAAAAGCAGAGAGGTGGATGTTTGAAGTTATTTGAAGCTTAGAGAAAAAAAAAACGACAAATTATGAAAGGACAAAGAAAGTTCTAGAAATAAACGATTTAGGGTAGTTTATCCGTTGTAAGTGACATTGATTGAGTGTTGATTCTTATACTAAAACGATGATGCATATTTCAAAAAAATTCGATCTTTATCTATATTTGATAAAAGCTCAATTGACAACGGATAAACGGTTCTGAGATCACTAATATTAATCATATTTTTAGATATATTTTTTCAATTTACCTGGACTGTATATTAAATTTTATTTACTTGGATATCCGAATATCAAAGATTTATGAATTTTTACATAAATTGGATCAAAATTAGAGTTATAATTATTTGGAATATCTTACGTATTTTTTCTACTTCTGCTATTTTAGATTGTCACCTACTTTCATGATATTAATCGGATTAGAGCAGATAAATGTAACATGGTACAGTAAAACATCGCTCTTCTATATAACGGAACGATCACACGAAAATTGTCAGAAATATTGGTGGAGAAATATCCTCTATATTCATAATCTTTTTAGTGTACAAGATATGGTATGGACCTATGTGAATAGCAATTTTCAAAATTCTTCTATGATTAAGGTAATAATATAGATACAATATTACTTATCAATACCGATCTTTGCAGTGTATGAGTTGGAGTTGGTATTTAGCGAACGATATGCAATACTTCCTTACAGTAAATTTTCTGTTATTCTTATCTTCAATGTAAGGCATTCTACATTTTTTTCTATAAAAAGTTCTTTTTAAGCGAAAATAATTTTATTTGATCAAACATAATTTTATTTCAGGTACTTTAAAGTAGCAGCCAGTTTAATGGGATTATTGTTTACCTCATCCATAATTCTTTCTGGCTATATATCCTACATTTATAAATATACAAATACGTAAATATCAATATTAATTATTATACATATGTCCGGTAATGTATAGTTTAAGTTTACTTAAAAATGTAATTATTTATAATGAGCTAGTATTTCACAGATTGCTGGGTTATTTTACTGAATGCAAATATGATTTCGTTTAATCCAAATAATAGGTTTCAGTGGAGAATTTGTCGTGTCTGAAAGAAAGAAATTTGAAGCTGTTGTTATTAAAAAATCCGTGAAAAATTGAGATTTCTATCTTTCTGCTCTCAGTAATACATCGACAGTTATATGCAATTTATTGCATTAAACTCATTCGTTATTAGCGACTTACGGACTTACTAGTGACTAACGAAAGTATCTAAATACTTGCCTTACTTATATGAAATAATTTATTAATTATTATATGTATATTTTTTTTGTTCGACACTTACTAACATATTATCAACATTAGATGTAGGTATGACACTCTAGATTATATAGGTTGTCTAGTCAAGTGAAAGACCCTATATATGGGCTGTTTTCTATTTAAAGTCAATATGTCCGAGCGAACTCGTATAAAAAGATACTCGCGCCAAAGTATACTTTAATGATAGGGTTAATTGATTAATAAATTAACGATTTTTTGCATTACAGTTTAGAAAGACAATACAATCTTGGGAAAGAGCTGTATTATTCACCATTGGTTAGGATAGGACCTTACCTAGTGGGTGTGATTACTGCGTATATTCTTTTGAAATTAAACAACAAACTATTATGGAAAAAAGTAAACACATCTTCTGATCTCTTGTCGCTTACAAATACTTCACGATCAAATTATTTTATTGATGCTGTTGATGATGACTCTAATGTTGATATAACTGATTTTAGAAAACAATAATACTCTTTTGGATACTGGGCAGTTTATGCAATTTATCAGTACTGTTTGGATTATATCAGAATAGATTATCAGTTTTAGCTGCTGCTATTTACGTTGCTCTCGGTAGAAATGTATGGGCAATTGGTATAGCATGGATATTAATAGCGTGTTGTACAAATAATGGGGGTATAAATAAATATCTGATTCGATTGTATAACTCGATATTATTACTTTCTTATCGTTATTAATCAAATCAATTCGCATTTTAGGTATAGTGAATCGTATTCTTTCGTGGAAGGTTTGGATGCCATTAAGTAGGTTGACTTACGGAGCTTTTTTGATTAATCCAATTCTTATAACTTCTATGAACTTATACAGTGAAACTTCCCCTCACTTTGATGATCTCCCATACGTATGTATTATTCTTACTTGTTTGTTTATATTAATAGATTTATATGAATTTTAATTAACTGTCATTATGTTTTTTTGCTTTGTTTTACAGTTAATCTTAGGTGTTGGATTCATAGTAGTAAATTACATTTGTGCTTACGTTGTATCGTTGATGTTCGAAATGCCGTATGTTTCCTTGATGAAGGAATGGATGAAATACTTGAACAAAAAACATGCGTATTTTTAAAGTTTACTTCTTTAGACGCGTAAGAAAAAAAATCATAAGTGCGAATTCTTACCATGCGCCACGCACAGTGACATGAAATTGACAGGATGGAGTTAGTTAGTATTTATGATGCGCGCGCACAGCGACATGAAATTTATACCCTGAAGTAAGTCGATAAATCTCGGAAAATATCGATGGACGGAAATATCGGACGGAAAATATCGGTGACGACTTGGCAAGAAAAAAAAGAACGTGCCCAAAACGGAAGAAAATGAAAGCGCTAAGAATATAATACTGGAATGTAACTTCCATAAACAATAAAGACCAGAAAGTACTAGGAGAAATAGAAAAACGCAGACTAGATATCTGTGCTCTCTCTGAAACTAAAAAAAAAGGCAAAGGAAACTTTAGATATGGAAAATAGGTCCTGTTCTATAGCGGAAAAAACAAAAATGGGAAAGCCACTTTGGGAATGGGCCTACTAGTACACGAGGGATATGAAAATAACTTACTAGAGTCCAAATACATCAGCGATAGGATTCTACAGGTAACGCTACAGCTCCAAAAAAAGACACTGACACACATAATCAATGTATATGTCCCCAAATGATATCAAACCACAAAAGGAGAAAAAAGAATTCTACGAATTGCTGCAAGCGTACCTAGACAACATACCTAGACAAGACGAGACTGTAATACTCGGGGACTTCAATGTAAGGATCGGTAACGAGGTAGTAAATGGCTCAACTCCCTATAATAAGATATAAAAATTACACTTATGTTATAATTACTATAATTAGATATACTTACACTTAATATAAAAAAAATAATTCCCCTACGAAGAATAGAACTTTAATAACCGGTTCACGGTAGCGAAGACGATACTACTTACGCTAGCGCACCACTTAAGGAGTATTCAATTTTTTTCGTACAATTCTTAAGACTTTGAAGATGAATAAGAATGCATTACTGTTTTCTTATAAAATAATAAAAATGAATTAAAATAATATATGTCTAGCCAAAAAATAAATTCCATGTTTTTAGAATATCCTTTCCTGTATATCTTGAATTAATTTTATGTGTAGATATAAGATTCTTCTTTTTCAAATATGTATTCAATTTGATACACTAATAAATTTTTACTAGACAAAAAATCAGTAATTTAAAATTTTATAAAATACGTAATTTATTAGGAAAAATATTTAAATTTTAAATTTCGTCTTACAAAGAATACGTATTCAATTAATTATACAAATAAATTTTTGTGAGACAAAGAATTTACATCAATTAATTATTCTAATTAATTTTATGGCGAGACACAAAATTAATTCATTATTTTTACTCTCAACTAAATAATAATAGTTTCTGTTAAAATGAATTATTTTTTTTTTACTCAAGGTTCATTATTTTTGACAATAAATAAAGAAACGGCGTGCCATAAGCATCAAGATTCGATTTAAAAATGCCGCGCTTATACGCCGATATATAGATATACAAAACGCTCGACGCACGATGGCCAAGACGTAAAATTCTGGCTACCAAATGAAAAAATAGAAAGAGAGAAATATCGGTTTTCTTTCTCACTCGCACTCGTATACAAAACGCTCGACGCTCGATGGCCAAGACGTAAAATTCTTGCTACTGAAAGAAAAAATATAAAAAGAGAAATATCAGAACGCTCAACAATCGATGGCCAAGGACAATAATACTCGTTATCGCATGATAAATAAAAAGAGAGAAATATTGGTTTGTTCTCTCACTCGCACTTTCATTCAAGACCGAGAGTCCCGAAGATTGCCGAAGATCCTTCGTTTGTGTATTAGTGCACACGGACGCTCGCACGCACACTAGCCCGCTTGCGTGTAAAAGCCGACTGAGAGGCGGGACTTGCTTCCCCACTCTTACAATTATTTTCCCATCTTCAATCCAATTCTATTCGCTTATTTTTGAAAATACGAAGATAACTCATAGAACATTTTTTATGTATATTTTAATTCTCTACAACTTTTGTTTGAAACTTTTTTTGATTAAATGCCTAGATTCTAAGATAAAGCCATTTTTTACCAATTTTTATCCTTTTTTACCCTTTTTCTCAAAAACGGCACTTCTTACCGCAAAAAAATTAGCACCATTCGATTCAGCGTCGTCTATTTACCCTTATATCAAGTTCTTACCCTCTTTCCTGAGACATGGAGGAAAAGGCCCGCGTTGACTGGAATAAGGCTACACAAAACAGAGGAAATAACCACGGTGATAGAGGAAAATAGGGGAACGAAAGTGCTTAGGAAAAAATTGTCTGAGGGTAAAAAACAATTAAGTAAGATAATTGACAACAAGAATGGACAAACCACCACAAATAAGCGAAACATCCTGCAAATCGTGAGAAACTTCTATGCGGAACTCTATAAGAAAACTACAACAACAGAAATTGGCGTAGGCATTCCCGAGATACCAAACCAGGGATCAGAAGACATCCCAGAAATCACTCAAGACGAAATAAACAATTGCTTAAAAGACATGAAAAACAATAAATCACCAGGAGATGACGAAATTAGCACCGAAAATATAAAACTAGGAGGATCAGCACTTCTAAAAATACTATGTAAGCTATACAACGCTTGTTTAAGAAACTCCGTAACACCTAATCAATGGAATAAGTCCATCATAATACTTCTACACAAGATAGGTAATATAGCCCAAATAAAAAACTACAGACCAATTAGCCTGCTATCGCAGATATATGAGCTATCTATGAGAATAATCACCAAAAGGTTGACAGCTAAACTCGATCTTTATTAACCTATTGAGCAGGCAGGATTTCTTAAGGGCTATGGCACAAATGATCATCTCCATACAATCAAAATCCTCATTGAAAAATGCATAGAGTATAATAAACCGTTAGTTCTTATTTTTGTAGACTATGAAAAAGCTTTTGACACAATAGACCACCAAAATATGCTTAGTGCCCTCGCTGATTGCAGAATTGATCATCGCTACATCGACATCATTAAACAATTATACAAGAACGCAAATGCTGTCATTAGACTTCATTAAGATACTCCTAGCTTCCAAATAGAGAGAGGTGTGCGGCAAGGGGATGTCATCTCCCCCAAATTATTTACTAACCTTTTAGAGTACATGTAAAATGCACAAACATCGAGAACCTCAGCATCAACATTAATGGTGAAAAGCTTAGTCTCCTTCGCTTCGCCGATGATCTGATATTAATTACGAATGATCTCAAAGAAGCGCAAAAAATGATGAGCGAGCTGAACCTAGCATCCAGAGAGGTTGGGCTGAAAATCAATATAGGCAAAAAAAAATTCATGACAAATCTCGTTGCCAATGAAAACCTAACAGTGAACAACACAGTGAACAACTTAAACATTGAGCAAGTATACTCCTACAAATACTTAGGCCACGAGATTCGATTGGGAAGGGATAATCAAACCTGCGAAATTTGCAGAAGAATAGGTCTTAGATGGGCAGCCTTTGGAAGATTGAGCTTCATCTTAAGATTTGATATTCCCATGTGTCTTAAGAAGAAAGTCTTCGACCAATGTATTTTACCTGTACTAACTTACGGAGCCGAAACGCTGACTCTAACAAAGAACACCGCGAAAAAAATAAGAGTAGTAAATTTTTCTTAATAAAATTTATATCGTAAGCCAAAAATAAATTCGCACTGCCTATAATATAAATGCATTTTTCTTTTTAATTATATTTCTTATAAAATGATTATAAAATATTATTGAAAAAATAGAAAAAAAAATTTATTAACGTATTTTTTTGGCTGTAGTAGTGTAGTGGTCAAAGTAGCTACAGTGTGTGTATGTTCTTCACGTCGCCGATACCTATATCTTATCTTGGCAGCGGTAATAAGTATGTTTACCTTTTTTTCTTATTTTTTCTATTCGTTCTTTTTCTTTGCTTTCTTATTTCTTTTTTTCGTTATTAAGAAGAAAACGGTTGAAATCGATCAAGCGATTTTCGAGATATTTCATTGCAAAGTTTGAATTCCGACAAATTAACGGGTCTCGCAAACCTAGTGTTAAAGATGCTACTTGGTTCATTCTAACTGGGAAAGGAACCGAAGGAAGAGGAAGCCCGTGGATCAGAACAAGGACTAATGAAAAAGGGAACAGATGCAGCTAGATTTACCTACTTATCAACTATTTACTTTCTATTTTCTTATAATCTTGACCTACTTGACCTTTATTATTTTTCTTTTTTCTTTTATTTCTGACTATTTAACTATTTTTATCAACCTGACATCTATTTATATGTTTCTCCCGTCTATTGATTACCGAGATTCTAGTAATTTATATCCAGGACGGTCCTTTCTAATAGGATTTATTTTTTTCCAAAGCCGAAGTAACGACCGGTGTTAACCATAACACGAGGAAAGTTCGAATGATAAATTTGAATGTCCGGTTTTGTCCCTGGGAACAAGGGCTTAGTTTGCTAGCCAATCAAACCTGAATCAACAGCCCTCTCAATTCATCATCCATCGGCGCACAATAGCCCTAAATCACCAAAACGTTGCTGAAAAATGTATATGTAGTTCAACATTTTAATAAGTTAGTATTTAAGGGTTTTTGGAGTCGCTGAATATGAACCTAATATTGATGATAAGACACTTCAAAATCGTCAATCGTGCAAAAATATTACAAAATTCCTTAGAACTGGCAACATTCTGAATAACGAAGAGCAACAAAGGTTTCCCTCTCCTTTTCGATCATGGCTTAGTCCTTCCACGAAAGACATCATATTTATACTTATGCAACGAATAAGGAACGCTCACGACCAATAGGGCACACTTCTCCCTTTCGTAACGCCTATTTAGGGAGGAGACGCCATTTCCCTCTCCATGAAAGTCGTAAACCATCACGCATATATTAGAGCATCATGATTTCTACTTCTTTCCTATCAATCTGCGACACCATCTTGGAACTTTCCGATTGATGCTGCAGTATTCGACTAATTTCCCCTGACCATTACACTGAGGGAATTCGTTATCGCGCGAATATTTAAAAGTGAATTATTAATAAATTAAATTATTAAATCTTTGTGATCTTAAAATTATTGTTAAACAAATAAATTACATATACATAAAAAAAAAGTAAAAATAGGTAATAACAAAATTCACATATCGGCGGAAATTTCTAACTTATCGACTGAAGGAACGCGCGAGGAAACGCGTCAATTATTCTTAGGTATGAAAATTTCTTCATTAAAAAAATTAAGAATCTTTTATTGTATAATACTTTCAATTAAACGTGTATCAAATGGTGTACAACTTATACATACACTTTAGTAAATTAACTACAATATATATAAAATATACATTCATATTTAAAAAGATCTCTGTCTTATCGATTAATAGAATTTGTTACAAGAAACAAACTCTGCAGACATTACATTATACGATTCCTGCATTACCATTTATAGATATTCATAATTTGTATAATATAATAGTTAACAATCAAGTCAAATAATCAAATAATTCATTAATCGTAATTGAATAATAATTTCGTTAACAATATGTATTACTATTAAGAAAGTATCAGTAGTCAAAATTAGATCTATATAGGTAACATATAATTAAAAAGAAATATAGAGAAATTAAATATAATTATTTTTTTTCTTACGTTATTAAAAACCACTTGGCATTGTGGCCAATGCCTAAGAGAAGCTCACAATTCCAGAAGGTCACACTTTCCCTATAAAAAAAATATATCTATATATTAATATATTATATATTAATATGATTATTATACAAAAAACCGACAATTAAATGCGAAAGGATAGCAAAAAGTATTGTCCAATCGTTCTGAAAATAATTGACCTAGAGTAGTTTAACCATTGTCAAGTTTTTGTTTGTTCGAATATTAATTCTTGCACCACTATGATTACGCATATTTCGAGAACATTCAGTGCGTATCTATATCCGATCAAAGTTCACTTAAAAACTACGAAATTATTCGAAGATATCTCCTTTTCTAATTTTATCACAATTTTATATAGCTTTCGTTCTTTTCTCTATTTTAACTAAACAGAATTAACTGAAGCACATTTTATAGATTGAATGAACCTATCAGGGTATTCTTAAGAATTTTGCTTTATACAAATTGCTTAAAATATATCTGTTGAGAAATGTGAGGTCCACTGTGGTAAAATATATTAACTCATCACCTTATCAGATTCTTTCTATTATTATTTTAACATTATTTAATATTTTATTCTTATGGATTACATATATACTTATGGATACACAGAACATGTACTTAGGTTATCTTACTACTCAGTACTAGCATATCTCTGGTACTTGGCCATCTTATCTTCTTACTTCCGTTACGCGTCTTCTTTAAAGCTTAGCTGTTACCGTTGCGCGTACATGCCTAAATACACACTCTACTTATACTACTTAATACCTAGTATAAGTAGTATGGAAATTACTATTATCTTAACAGTATCCAATATAAATAAAATTACTTTTGACTTTTTTATTTACTTTGACTGCATTCAATTATATTTATTTTTATTTCGAAATATAAACAGTTTTTTTATTACTCAAAATTAAAAATATAATTATTTTAAATATGTCTTACTTATTTTTTGCTACTTCTACCGTTTTAGGTTGATTCCGACTGACTTTATATTAACCGAATTACAGCAAATGGATACAACGTTGTATAGAAAACCTTGCTGTTTTTTTATAACGGAAGCTTCACATGAAAATTGTTCGAAATATTGGTGGAGAAATATCCTTTATATTCAACATTTTTTTAGTTTACAGGATATGGTATGGACCAATGCTTATAGAAATGTTAAAAATTGGCGTATATATTAATTAGTAATAGGAATAATATTATTTATCTATAGGAATATTTGCAGCGTATGACTTGGAGTTAGTACTTGGTAATTCACACGCAATATTTCGTGATTATAACTTACCTTTTAATCTTATTCCTTTCTAAATTACATGAACTGGTAATTATCAAATTAATGCAAACTATTATGTTTTATAACCATCGATCGATTGAATCATTTATTTTTATTAAAAACGATGGACGAAGATCTATATGTTAAAAAAAACTTTATTAATTCACCCAAGTATACACGTTTTTGTCATATTTGTGACGTCAACAATGACACTCATAATCGTTATGTTAATATTATTTATTAAAATGGAAGAGGCAATTATTATAGGAGAGATAGATTATAAAAAGACATCCTTCGAAATGCAATCAAATAGTTGTAGTTTTTCCGTCAGGTGGTGTGAAATCTTCCCAGTGCGTGTACTCAGTTTCACGGTCGTCGTGTATTATTATTCAAGTATAGGTTTAAGTAATATCGTTCGTTTATCTTTATTTTATGTTTCTTTCCTTCTAAATATTTATATTGTTATTACTTTGTATTATCTCGCAATATTTTTGCTCGTCCAGTGTAAAAACAAAAGGAATACTTTTCAAAAAAGTGAAAGTATCGCAAAAATAGATTTTTTCGACGAGTATTATATAGGAGCAAAAAAAATACAACAAGAGTACATCACAACAACATCACATAGAGAACATGGATCGTCCAGTATTTCAATTGCTAAGTTATTTCGCAGCATTTATTTTCTTTCTTAATTATTGTACGGCAGATGAAACGAAAGAATTGAAAATCCGTACGTTGCCAGTTTATGCAATGCTAGCAAACGCAGAACTTTTAAATTCAACTCAATGTGGAAAGGAACTGATCGAATTTCGAGAAGCCATCGATCAGCAAATATTACGGAACTTAAAAGGTACGAGATAATTTATATTATTAGGAATTTATAATATTATTGTAGAAAATAATTATTAATTTTACTATAAACGATATTTTTGGTATGATTATTTTATAAGGCATTTTTTTATAAATTTCAGTTGCTGATGAAGTCCCAATAAAGGGACGAAACGTCCAACTTGTTCAAAACAACGTTGAAGTAGAATTTATACCCGTTCAAATTCTCTATTATACATATTTAATATTTAAATTTCTGGATAAGATAAAAAAAACCAGTTAAATTCTTTTATAATTTATGATAATCATTCGTTATGTAACGGCGGTTTTCATACGCGAGCGGGCTAGTGTGCCTGCGAGCGACGGGTGTACTAGTTCTCGAACGAAGGACCTTTACCAATCTTCGGGCCTCTCGGCATTGAATACGAGTGCGAGTGAGACATGAAAACGATATTTCTCCCTTTCAATTTTTTCTTTTGGTAGCAAGCATTTTTCATTTTGGCAATCGAGTGTCAATCGTTCTGTATATATAGATATATCGGCGTATAAGCGCGGTGTTTTTAAATCGAATCTTGATGTTAATGGCAATCCGTCGAAAAAAACGAACCTTGTTTGCGAAACCTCAAGAGAAAGTATTTTTTATTGCATATCCTACAGAAGTGAGTGAGTGAGAACATTGGGACGTGTCGAGACATAGCGACAAGGAAGCATCTTAGTTCAGTGGTAAAACCAAGGCGGGCAGCGATCCCCTTGTAAGAGTACCTTCGTTCATTTAACGCGCGTTCTCCCACCATTTCTTTTAGGCCAATTATATACATCTATAACTACGTTATCTGTTTTTTCGGCAATTAGTCCGCGAGTTTCATCGCCTTTTTCTATAAAAGCTGCGTGTTCTCTCACGCTTCCCTATTTAACCACGAACCAGTGAGCAATCACATCGAAGAGAGCTACACTCCTGCGCAACGGATACATCAGCGGAACAACCAGCTAAAAAGGAAGAAGGCACACGTGGTCAGAATTCTAGTCTGCCTTTGGAATATCGTCATCGTCGATAGCTGCCGATAGGCAAGTTAGAGCAATATCATCGTCAACTGTATACTTCAACCAGGGTTTTTATGCCGAAAGGCTTCTCCCTGACGAGCCAAATAATTTGTACTTTCTAGTACTGTGACTATGCTTAAAAATTATATTTTAATTTACTTCACCTATCCTCATTCCTCACAAATAAACGATTCCCAACATTCACCCGTGAGTGCATTTTCAACGATAAGAAAAAACATTGGAGTACCGTTCAACACTATTCAATTGAAATCATCCAGTGTGAAAACAAAAGGAATACTTTTAAAAAAAGTTAAAGTAGCGTAAGAATAAATTCTTTTCGACGAGTATTATATAGGAGCAAAATAAATACAACGAAAGTACATCAGAACAACATCACATAGGGAAAATGGAACGTCCAATATTCCAATTCTTAAATTATTTCGCAGCACTTATTTTCTTTCTTAATTACTGTACAGCAGATGAAACGAAAGAATTGAAGATCCGTACGTTGCCAGTTTATGCAATGCTAGCAAACGCAGAACTTTTAAATTCAACTCAATGTGGAAAGGAACTGATCGAGTTTCGAGAAGCCATCGATCAGCAGTTATTCTGGAGCTTAAGAGGTACGTGAAAACAACGAGATAATTTCTATAATTAGGAATTTATAATATTATTGTAGAAAATAATTATTCGTTTTACTATAAACGATCTTTTTGGTATGATTATTTTATAAGGCAAAAATTTAAATAAGTAAGTTCGAAAGTCAAGGAAGGTACAATATTTTAAAGAAAAAAAGTTTTCTTCTTATTATAAATATTTTTTCACAGGAAAAGGATCGTTTCCAAATGATTCGAACTTTGTATAGCTTCCATTTAACATTTCGACTATTTAAAATACATTTTCTTCTTTCTAATTTTAAAATTGTAGATTGACAATTCATTTTAAGTCTTCTTGAACGTTTAAATTTTGAGTTGCAAACAATGTACATATTCTAGCATTGACCGTAACCATATGAAAAAGACAAATAAATAATTTATTAAAGTTTACATTAATATGTTATTAGTAAACGACCATATGAAATGCTTACGCTTTGCTAATTTTTCTACCTAATGAGAAATAAAAAGCATATAAAGCTTTAATTAATTTATATTACTCTATTTATTAAAAAAAAAAGTTTAAAAATAAACTTTCTTTCGACTACCAAAATGGTTTCTTCTTCCTGAGTCGCACATAATTATTAATTTCGATCTACAAATAGATGAAATTTGTATTTTATTTCTTTTATCAAGTAATTGATGCGAGCGGTGATTTAAATAATGGATTCATTTATGGAAATAATTATTGGTTGGGTAGCAGAAGTCAATGCGAATACGCAAAAAACGAAGATCATCTCATATTATCGGAAGAGATATTACGAAACAATTCGAGATTTCGTCGTATCGAAGATGAATTTCCACCTTTTGAAGTGAAATTCTTTACTGCTAATTTTCAACATAATAGCACCTTACAATACCACATTAAAGTATTCAAGGAAGTAAGTTTCTATTGAAAATAAAAATAGTAATTTTAACAATCTTATTAAATATTTTGATATCTTTTTCCCAGGATTTGATAATACTCGGTATGTGTTTACCAGCATCCTGTTCGAAGCATCAACTTTCTATTCTTCTAGAAAACGTGTTGAGGAAGAGAACTTTTTTTAAAGGAGAACTATATTCAGCCGATTTTACGTTGATTGAAGTACGAGATCTAATAGATGACCATCGATGGTTATTAAGTGGCACATTCATTACAATGATGTAAATCAACAATTCTTTTATCATTTATAATATTTCTTCGATAAATATACAATATAATTATGTTTCCTTGTTGTTGTCTTTTTTAGGGTAATAGTCGTACTCACATTCCTATTAATGGTACTAGGAACGACCTACGATGTCCTGATATACCAAGAACGATTGAAGAAAGATAACAATTGTCTTCAAGACCGTAAAAATTTTAATTCTCTATCGATGGGTAAATCTATTTTATAATTTGCAATCCATTTTTTCAACATACTTTTGAGTTATTTTCATTACATAAGAAATTATTTGTACGTACCCTATCCTCGGATTGGTGATGGGTAACGAGCGGGTTATTATAGCTAATTCGTATGGACAAACAAATAATAATTTAATATCAAAACGTTTATTTTTTTAGAAGAACTTCAAACGGTCAACGATAATAACAAGAATAAACTAAAAAAATTAAAATACCACATATTTTTTTGTAAAATATTCCTTGCTTTTTCCGCATATTCGAACACGAAAATAATATTTAGTATGAAATCTGAAGATGCTGGTATTCCGATTATACACGGATTAAGATTTTTTTCGATGATATGGATTCTTTGGCTGCATATAGGATACTATTCAATCAATTTTTTTGGTAAAAATATTACGATTCAATTTAATTTACATTAAAGTAAGATATTTCAATTAAACTTATATATGCTTGTATATTAATTCTCTTTTATTTTTTGTTATGTTTAATAATAGACAATAGGTTGTTTCTTTTGAAAAAATTAGATGATTTATTTTTCTACGTAATATACAGTGGGACTCTGGCAGTAGATACATTTTTTTGTTTTGGTGGATTTCTTGTCTCCTACTTATATTTAAAAAAAGTTATGGGCAAGAATATACGCACAACGCATAATTTTTTAAATGTAACAAAACTATATTTTCTCGCTCTCATGAAAAGGTTTATTAGGTAAGACCATTTTTTTTAATTCCATAAATCTAATGTAATTAAATTAATTTATGCATAAGTTTTTCAAATCCGACGATAATAAAAACAATTTTTTTATTATATAAATAATATCAACTCTGTTAGTGACTCTTATGTTGGTTGTTCATAAACATGATTTTTTGTTCGAAGACCTTTATATGTGTGCATAGTAACATACGGGGTTATAATAACCGATTGCAAAATATTAATAAAAAAATAAAAGAAGTGAAATATATTTGCTATGAGTAATTTTCTACAATGTCGGACATAGTGTAAATTTCACGCAATTTGTACAAAAGAGAATTTTTTCACAATTTTACTGGTCATGCTACAAAGTGTTATGAAGGTTTTATTCAATTTAAAAAATTTTCTTTCGATAAGAATTTTTAGAGTATGTTTGTGAAGGAAGTAATCTCAAGTAATTTTATGTGTAACAGTCAATGAAAATTAGAAATGCTGTGTTAAAATTTATTA
The DNA here is from genome assembly GCF_010416935.1 of Polistes fuscatus. Taxonomy (NCBI): domain Eukaryota; kingdom Metazoa; phylum Arthropoda; class Insecta; order Hymenoptera; family Vespidae; genus Polistes; species Polistes fuscatus. The sequence goes on along the minus strand of NW_025113086.1, from coordinate 362,475 downwards.
AAAAGATTCAGTCAACTTAAAATACGTGTTTTAGTTGTCCCTGTATAAAGCAGGGAGGTGGAGGTTTGAAGTTATTCGAAACTCAGAGAAAAAAAAACGACAAATTAAGAATGGACAAAGAAAGTTCTAGAAATAAACGATTTAGGATAGTTTATCAGTTGTAAGTGACATTGATTGAGTGTTGATTCTTATACTACAACGATTATGCATATTTCGAGAAAATTCGATCTATATCTGTATTTCATAGAAGCTCAATTGACGACGGATAAACAGTTATAAGACATCTAGTTTTAATCGTATTATAAAATATATTTTTTTAATTTACATGGACCGTATATTAAATTTTATTTACTTGGATATCCAAATGTCAAAGAATTATGAATTTTTACATAAATTGGATCAAAATTAGAGTTATAGTTATTTGAAATATCTTACTTATTTTTTCTACTTCTGCTATTTTAGATTGTCACCTACTTTCATGATATTAATCGGATTAGTGCAGATAAATGTAACGTGGTACAGTAAAACATCGCTCTTCTATATAACGGAACGATCACACGAAAATTGTCAGAAATATTGGTGGAGAAATATCCTCTATATTCATAATCTTTTTAGTCTACAAGATATGGTATGGACCTATGTGAATAGCAATTTTAAAAATTCTTCTATCATTAAGTTAATAATATAGATACAATATTACTTATCAATACCGATCTTTGCAGTGTATGCCTTGGAGTTGGTATTTGGCAAACGATATGCAATTCTTCCTTACAATTAATTTTCTGTTATTCTTATCTTCAATGTAAGGCATCTTATATTTTTTTCTATAAAAAGTTGTTTTTTAGCGAAAATAATTTTATTTGATCAAACATAATTTTATTTCAGGTACTTTAAAGTAGCAGTTATTTTGTTTTTCTTATTGTTTATATCATCGATAATTCTTTCTGGCTATATATCCTACATTTATAATTATATTCCTACGTAAATATAAATATTAATTATTATACATATTTCCGGTAATGTATAGTTTAAGTTTACTTAAAACCGTAATTCTTTATAATAAGCTAGTATTTTACAGATTGTCGAGTTATCCAAAAGTATGGTTTAATGAAAGGGTTAATTTATAAACGAAATGACGATTTTTTATATTACAGATTGGACAAGCAATTCAATATATTTGAACCATTGTACTTTCGACCATGGATTAGGATAGGACCTTACCTAGTGGGTGTGATCGCTGCGTATATTGTTCTGAAATTAAACAACAAACTATTATGGAAAAAAGTAAACAAATCTTCTGATCTCTTGTCGCTTACAAATACTTCACGATCAAATTATTTTCTTGATGATGTTGATGATGACTCTAATGTTGATAATGTTGATGATGTTGATAATGACTCTAATGTTGATATAACTGATTTTAGAAAACAATAATACTCTTTTGGATACTGGGCAGTTTATGCAATTTATCAGTACTTTTTGGATTATATCAGAATAGATTATCAGTTTTAGCTGCTGCTTTTTACATTGCTCTCGGTAGAAATGTATGGGCAATTGGTATAGCATGGATATTAATAGCGTGTTGTACAAATAATGGAGGTATGAATAAATATCTGATTCGTTTATTTTACTCGACATTATTACTTTCTTATCGTTATTAATAAAATCAATTCGCATTTTAGGTATAGTGAATCGTATTCTTTCGTGGAATGTTTGGATACCATTAAGTAGATTAACTTACGCAGCCTTTCTGATACATCCACTTATTATAAGCTCTGTAAATTTTTTAAGTGAAACATCCATTCACTTCGATTCTCTATCAATCGTATGTATTTTTTTTTAATTTTTGATTGTACCTATAGATTAAATAAGTTTTAATTAATTATCGTCATGTGTGTTATTCTACTTTATTTCTCAGATAATTTTAGGTCTGGGATATGTAGTAGCAAGTTACATATGTTCTTACGTGATATCGTTGATGTTCGAAATGCCGTATATTTCCTTGATGAAAGAAGGGATGAAATACTTAAACAAATAACATGAGTATTTTTGAAGTTATACTTCTTTTGGAGCGTTATAGAAAAATTGATAAGTGCTATTTTTACCATGTGCGCGCACAGCGACATGGAATTAATACCATAAAATTAGTCGATAAATTTCCGTTAAATAAAGTATGGACTGACATCTATATTTAAGATATTTATTCTGGTATTTCTCTCAAACAAAACGTTTCTTATATCAATACAAACAAAATTATTTATTTATGTGTTTTTAATTATTACACACAGTGGTGATTGATATTAAATAATTTTAAATGTCTTTAAAGACATTGTTTTTTTTTAAATATTAGTAATAAAAGTTGTTTTTATAATCTTTTTAAAATTAATTTTGTATCTTTGAGTTTAACTAACAATTAGATAACGTTTCTACTAGACTATTTGTATCATATTTTAGCTACCATAGGCCTCATTTATCTCAAATGGACATTGAATCACAAACAGATTAACTAATGGACGTGAATTTTAATTACATTTCAATATGTATAAATTGTATATATATAGTAATATTAAAGTTATTTAAATTATTTAGATTACCAACCAGAGTTTTTTTATGCCATAAGGCTTTTTCTGACGACCCAATAAAGAATTATACCTTGTAGTATTAGCACTCAACCAAGGGTTTTATTTCTTATTTCTTATTTCTCATTTCTTATTTTAATTAAACCCTTCTTCTTCCTTATTTATAAATAGATAAATTAGATTAAACTTATTAATTTAACCCTTATAAATTGTATTTAATATCTTAATTTTATTATTTTATCGTTTTTTCTACAAATGTAGAGTATATTTTCAGGCGGGTTAAAATCTTTGGTATTTTTTATGAAGTTAATGAGGTTATATTTTGTTTTGGTACTAACGTGCGTACATAAGTATATACACCATTTTTCTTTTTTAAAAAATAATTTTAGAAAACAATAATACTCTTTTGGATACTGGGCAGTTTACGCAATTTATCAGTACTTTTTGGATTATATCAGAATAGATTATCAGTTTTAGCTGCTGCTTTATACGTTGCTTTCGGTAGAACTGTATAGGTAATAGATATAGCATGGATATTAAAAGCGTGTTGTACAAATAATGGAGGTATGAATAAATATCTGATTCGTTTATTTTACTCGACATTATTACTTTCTTATCGTTATTAATAAAATCAATTCATATATCCGGTATAGTTAATCGTATTCTTTCGTGGAAGGTTTGGATACCATTAAGTAGTTTGACTTACGAAGAGTATTTGATAAATTCAATTCTTATAATTTCTGTTAACTTATAGAGTGAAACTTCCCTTCACGTTGATGATCTCGCAATTGTAAACGAACGATTGGCGATGATGATGATGATTATCGATCGTTCCTCGATCTGGATGCAAGGATTAAAGGGCCTTACTATTTAGATAACAGTTTGTCAGGATTAATAGTTAAGATTACACATATATTTAATCATAGATAAAATCACTTAAACATAAGGCTTCAAAATAACATAATCATAAACATAAGAAAACATAAAGCATAAAAGACGTAACACATAAGACATAAGAACTAATAATCACTCAATAAGAACACATAACACTTCAACATAATACGACCACTTAATATCTCGACGCAATACCATAAGACTTCCTAATACTTAATCATAGTACATAACTCCAGTGCAATCATAAGACTTTTCGAAGCGCAATCATAAGACTAACTCTCTTTCTTTTCTTATGCATCGGTCCTACCTTCGTCGGAGGTGGAAAGGGTACGCAAGGCGGTCCTAGTCCCTTTTCCGACCCATTATTGGTCATCAACCGTCTTTCTTTCAAATCCACGCAACACCCCAGAGTGGGAGTGCGTATAAAGCGTTCTCGTAATTTCTACAGTCTAGACCACCAGACGTTACACGATAGGAAATAAATATTATATTCCTCTCCTCAAAGGTCCCTTTCTTACGAATTGTACAGTTCCATAAGTTCTCTATTCTATCGTAAAATAAACTAAGATTAGATTATCCTATATCCTATCATAAACTAATATTACTCCGTTACACAATTGTTTGTGTATGTATAATTCTTACTTGTTGTTTATATTAATAGATTTATATGAATTTTAATTAATTGATTTTTTGTTTTGTTTTATAGTTAATTTTAGGTGTGGGATACGTAATAGTAAGTTACACATGTGCTTACGTGGTATCGTTGATGTTCGAAATGTCGTATTTTTCCAACATGAATGAAGAGATTAATAACTCGAACTGGAAAACATGATTTTTTTTTCAAGTTCTCGATAGTTTTTTTCTATCGGTTACTAACGATCACTATAAAAAAACAAAATGAATACTATCACTCACGAAAGTATTTTAAGACTCTTCACGAAATAATTTATTAATTATAATAAGTATATTATACGACATTTACCGACATATTATTACCACTAAATGGAGAGGTATTACTCATTAGATTATGTAGGTAATATTTCCAGCAAATCGAAAAACATATGTACTATAGTTATGATTTCAAAAAATTTCAAGAAATGTAATTTTTGTATAGTATTCACGAAAATTTTTCTTTTCAACAGGATAATGATCCTATATATACTGCAGAAATTATCAAGGATCATGCGCACATGTGGCACGAGTAGTATGATTGCAAAGCATTCTATCATTCGTAAGAAAATAAGCATAATGAGAAGACCGAGAATAGTCAATGATATATATAACATGCGTTGTCTCTCTTTTTCGCATTTAAATTCTATCTTGCGTCTCTTTTCCCGTTAAATTTATGTAAATCAGTAACAACAAAAAACCGTCTGTTTGACCTTCAATCTTTACTCCTGTGTGCGTAGAGAATTTACACTTGAGACATTTTATATTCATTTCATAATTATTGATTTAGAAAACAGCGCATTTACGTTTGTTAGTTTTTCTCGTCGCAAAATAATGAATATTCCTTTTTAAATTACATACACTGGATATGGTCTAATTGATACAAATTATTATTTTTTCTAACCAGTGATCGATTGAATGATTCAACTATTTCCATATTCGCACACATATACAGTGTTTCAAAAAGTATTTGAGCACTTACAAAAGGAAATACTTTATTAATTATTTTCAATAATAATTAATTTAAAAGTTTTTTAAATTTGAAACTCTTCGAAAATTATGAAAAAAGAAAATTAAATAAACACGAACTTATTGCTGGTTTCAATACCTTTTTATACTTTTCTTAATTATCTATTTTATATTATATAGTAAGTTATTTTATTTAAAAGCGCTGTAGACTATAATTATTAAAAAAGAATTTGTACTCTTTTTATTTTTTTACGGTATTTTAAATGTAGTACAATTAAACTTTAAGTACACAAATTTATCTTTTAAAAAAGATTTAGTAATAATAAAATATCCAGATAAATTTAATTAAATATTGTTGATTTAAATATTGTTTTACAACGATAATAAGTTTTTTGTTTAAAAGTTAAATTATTGAATAATTAAACTTTGATACTTATTAATGTAAATTAAATTTTAATTAATTGATTTTGTAGCTTTTTTTTAACTTTTTGATTACCTCTTAATCCATCATGTTTGATTGTATTTTTAAATAAAATGCGGGAAATCCATTCTCCAAATCACCAAAAAATTTAATATATTAAATAAAGAATGATCTTTAAACGGTGTGCAAAGTTTTGTTAAGAATTTTACACGTTTAATCTCAAATGACGGAAATATTTCAGGTTAAATAACGTTTATTTGGAAAACTCTGTATATATATTCATAGTCGTGTATAATTATAAATCTCTCAATAAATCTTATTTTTTATTCACTAGAAGCGTAATAAGAGCGACGTAAACATTGCTTGATCGAGTCCGTTGAGAGGTAGGATATTATCCTAAAAAAAAAAAACATTATATTGTAGTGTCGATTTTCTTTTATTCGACAAAAAAAATATAGAATATTCGTAGAGTGGAACTTTCGTTGAATATTCTTTACCGCTAATGCATTTTCGTGTACTCGTACATCTTGCAAGATTTGTATCAATTATGTAAAGCTGCAGTGACCAAAAGAGATAGTATTTGAAAAAAACTATTTATCGACTGTATACCGTTTTTGGGAGAAGTTTCAATCCTAACGCAAAGATATGGTAATAATTCGTTTTGGAAACATATGTTTAGCTATTTTCAAGCTAAAAAATTCACAAATAAATTTATTCGTTAATTGTAGTCTCTACGAATAATTAACAAAATAATTTGATGTATATTAAATTATCTAATACACTCTGCTAACATTTAAGATTGTTAAAAAGAAAATAGATTTCTCTTACGTTTCTGCTAAGAGAAGTTCTACAACAAGATATTATCTTCACTTGAAAAAACTATGACTCTTCGATATAAAAAACTAATCGGAATGGAAAAAAAAAATGTTACAAGCAGTTTTATTGGAATAAATAAAATAAAAGATTTTTTGACGTAACTAATGACGTTCGTAATCGTTATGTTAATATTATTTATTAAAATGGAAGGGGCATTTATTATAGGAGGGATATATTATAAAAAGACATCCTTAGAAATGCAATCAAACAGTTGTAGTTTTTCGGTTAGGTGGTGTGATACTTAGTGTACTTAGTTCTTTCACATTCGTCTTGTATTATTAAACGAATATAGTTTCAAGTAATATCGTAATAATTCTTTTTATGTTCTTACTTTCTAAACTTTTATATTGTTACTTCATGTATTATTTCACAAAATTTTTACTCATTCAGTGTAAAAACAAAAGAGATACTTTCTAAAAAAGTGAAAGTAGCGTAAAAATAGATTTTTTTCGACGAGTATTATATAGCAGCAAAAAAAATAAAAAACAGTACATCAGAAAAATATCACGTAGTGAAAATGGAACGTCCAATATTCAAATTCTTAAATTATTTCGCAGCACTTATTTTCTATCTAAATTATTGTACGGCAGATGAAACGAAAGAATTGAAAATCCGTACGATGCCAGTTTATGCAATGCTAGCAAACGCAGAACTTTTAAATTCAACTCAATGTAGAAAGGAACTCATTGAATTTCGAGAAGCCATCGATCAGCAGTTATTGTGGAGCTTAAAAGGTACGTGAAAGCTACTAGATAATTTCTATTATTAAGAATTTATAATATTATTGTTGAAAATAATTGTTCATTTTACTATAAACGATATTTTGGGTATGATTATTTTATAAGGCAAAAATTTAAATAAGTAAGTTCGAAAGTCAAGGAAGGTACAATATTTTAAAGAAAAAAAGTTTTCTTCTTATTATAAATATTTTTTCACAGGAAAAGGATCGTTTCCAAATGATTCGAACTTTGTATAGCTTCCATTTAACATTTCGACTATTAAAAATACATTTTCTTCTTTCTAATTTTAAAATTGTGGATTGACAATTCATTTTAAATCTTATTGAAAGTTTAAATGTTGAGTTGCAAACAATGTACATATTCTAGCATTGACTGTGACCATATGAAACAAACAATTAAATAATTTATTAAAGTTTACATTAATATGCTATTAGTAAACGATCTTATAAAATGCTTACGCTTTGCAAATTTTACTACATAATGCGAAATAAAAAGCATAAAAAGCTATAATTAATTTAGATGACTCTATTTATTAAAAAAAATCAGTTTAAAAATCAGCTTACTTTCGACTAAAAAAATGGTTTCTTCTTCCTGAGTCGCACATAATAAATAATTTCGATCAACAAAAAGATGAAATTTGTATTTTATTTCTTTTATCAAGTAATCGATGCGAGCGGCGATTTAAATAATGGATTCATTTATGGAAATAATTATTGGTTGGGTAGCAGAAGTCAATGCGAATACGCAAAAAACGGAGACCATCTAATATTATCGGAAGAGATATTACGAAACAATTCGAGATTTCGTCATATCGAAGATGAATTTCCACCTTTTGAAGTGAAATTCTTTGCTGCTAATTTTCGACATAATAGCACCTTACAATACCACATTGAAATATTCAAGGAAGTAAGTTTCTATTAAAAATAAAAATAGAGATTTTAACAATCTTATTAAATATTTTGATATTTTTTTCCCAGGATTTGATAATACTTGGTATGTGTTTACCAGCATCCTGTTCGAAAAAACAACTTTTTATTCTTCTAGAAAACGTGTTGAGGAAGAGAACTTTTTTTAAAGGAGAACTATATTTAGCCGATTTTACGTTGGTTGAAGTACGAGATCTAATAGATGACCATCGGTGGTTATTAAGTGGCACATTTATTACAATGATGTAAATTAACAATTCTTTTATTATTTATGATATTCCTTCGTTAAATATATAATATAATTACCTTTGTACAATATAATTATCCTTGGTGTTGTCTTTTTTTAGGGTAATAGTCGTTCTCACATTCCTATTAATGATAATAGGAACGACCTACGATGTCCTGATATACCAAGAACGATTGAAGAAAGATAACAATTGTCTTCAAGACCGTGAAAATGTTAATTCTCTATCGATAGGTAAATCTATTTTATGATTTACAATCCATTTTTTCAACATACTTTTGAGTTATTTTCATTACATAAGAAATTATTTGTACGTACCCTATCCTCGGATTGGTTAAGGGTAACGAGCGGGTTATTATAGCTAATTCGTATGGACAAACAAATAATAATTTAATATTAAAACGATTATTTTTTTAGAAAAACTTCAAACCGTAAACGATAATAACAAGGATCAACTAAAAAAATTAAAATACCACAGACTTTTTTGTAAAATATTCCTTGCTTTTTCCGCATATTCGAACACGAAAATAATATTTAGTATGAAATCTGAAGATGCTGGTATTCCGATTATACACGGATTAAGATTTTTTTCGATGATATGGATTATTTTGCTGCATACAGGATACTTTTCAATCAATTTTTTTGGTAAAAATATTACGATTCAATTTAATTTACATTAAAGTAAGATATTTCAATTAAACTTATATATGCTTGTATATTAATTCTCTTTTATTTTTTGTTATGTTTAATAATAGACAATAGGTTTTTTCTTTTGAAAAAATTAGATGATTTATTTTTCTACGTAATATACAGTGGGACTCTGGCAGTAGATACATTTTTTTGTTTTGGTGGATTTCTTGTCTCCTACTTGTATTTAAAAAAAGTTATGGGCAAGAATATACGAACACCGCATAATTTTTTAAATGTAACAAAACTATATTTGCTCGCTCTCATGAAAAGGTTTATTAGGTAAGACCATTTTTTTTAATTCCATAAATCTAATGTAATTAAATTAATTTATGCATAAGTTTTTCAAATCTGAGGACAATAAAAACAATTTTTTTATTATATAAATAATATTAACTATATTAGTGACCCCTATGTTGATTTTTCATAAACACGATTTTTTGTTTGAGTACATTTATATATGTGCATAGAAACATACGGATTTATAATAACCGATTCCAAAATATTATTACAAAAATAAAAAAAAGCAGAGAGGTGGATGTTTAAAGTTATTTGAAGCTTAGAGAAAAAAAAAACGACAAATTAAGAAAGGACAAAGAAAGTTCTAGAAATAAACGATTTAGGGTAGTTTATCCGTTGTAAGTGACATTGATCGAGTGTTGATTCTTATACTACAACGATGATGCATATTTCGAGAAAATTCGATCTTTATCTATATTTGATAGAAGCTCAATTGACAACGAATAAACGGTTATGAGATCACTAATATTAATCGTATTTTTAGAAATATTTTTTCAATTTACCTGGACTGTATATTAAATTTTATTTACTTGGATATCCGAATATCAAAGATTTATGAATTTTTACATAAATTGGATCAATATTAGAGTTATAATTATTTGGAATATCTTACTTATTTTTTCTACTTCTGCTATTTTAGATTGTCACCTACTTTCATGATATTAATCGGATTCGTGCAGATAAATGAAACATGGTACAGTAAAACATCGCTCTTCTATATAACGGAACGATCACACGAAAATTGTCAGAAATATTGGTGGAGAAATATCCTCTATATTCATAATCTTTTTAGTGTACAAGATATGGTATGGACCTATGTGAATAGCAATTTTAAAAATTCTTCTATGATTAAGTTAATAATATAGATACAATATTACTTATCAATACCGATCTTTGCAGTGTATGCTTTGGAGTTGGTATTTGGCAAACGATATGCAATTCTTCCTTACAATTAATTTTCTGTTATTCTTATCTTTAATGTAAGGCATCTTATATTTTTTTTATTAAAAGGTTCTTCTTAAGAGTATATCATTCTAATTGATTGAACATAATTTTATTTCAGGTACTTTAAAGTAGCAGTTATTTTGTTTTTCTTATTGTTTATATCATCGATAATTCTTTCTGGCTATTTATCCTACATTTATAATTATATTCCTACGTAAATATAAATATTAATTATTATACATATTTCCGGTAATGTATAGTTTAAGTTTACTTAAAACCGTTATTCTTTATAATAAGCTAGTATTTTACAGATTGTCGAGTTATCCAAAAGTATGGTTTAATGAAAGGGTTAATTTATCAACGAAATGACGATTTTTTATATTACAGATTCGACAAGCAATTCAATATATTTGAACCATTGTACTTTCGACCATGGATTAGGATAGGACCTTACCTAGTAGGTGTGATTGCTGCGTATATTGTTCTGAAATTAAACAACAAACTATTATGGAAAAAAGTAAACGCATCTTCTGACCTCTTATCTTTTACAAATACTTTACGATAAAATTATTTTCTTGATGATGTTGATGATTTCTCTAATGTTGATACAACTGATTTTAGAAAACAATAATACTCTTTTGGATACTGGGCAGTTTATGCAATTTATCAGTACTTTTTGGATTATATCAGAATAGATTATCAGTTTTAGCTGCTGCTTTTTATGTTGCTCTCGGTAGAAATGTATGGGCAATTGGTATAGCATGGATATTAATTGCGTGTTGTACAAATAATGGAGGTATAAATAAATATCTGATTCGTTTATTTTACTCGACATTATTACTTTCTTATCGTTATTAATAAAATCAATTCGCATTTTAGGTATAGTGAATCGTATTCTTTCGTGGAATGTTTGGATACCATTAAGTAGATTGACTTACGCAGTCTTTCTGATACATCCACTTGTTATAAGCTCTGTAAATTTTTTAAGTGAAACATCCATTCACTTCGATGCTCTAGCAATCGTATGTATTATTTTTTAATTTTTGATTGTACCTATAGATTAAATAAGTTTTAATTAATTATTGTCATGTGTGTTATTTTACTTTATTTCCTAGGTAATTTCAGGTCTGGGATATGTAGTAGCAAGTTACGTATGTTCTTACGTGATATCGTTGATGTTTGAAATGCCGTATATTTCCTTGATGAAAGAAGGAATGAAATACTTAAACAAATAACATGAGTATTTTTGAAGTTATACTTCTTTTGGAGCGTTATAGAAAAATTGATAAGTGCTATTTTTACCATGTGCGCGCTTAGCGACATGGAATTAATAGCATAAAATTAGTCGATAAATTTCCGTTAAATAAAGTATGGACTGACATCTATATTTAAGATATTTATTTTGGTATTCCTCTCAAACAAAACGTCTCTTATATCAATACAAACAATATTATTTATTTATGTGTTTTTAATTATTACACACAGTGGTGATTGATATTAAATAACTTTAAATGTCTTTAAAGACATTGTTTTTCTTTAAATATTAGTAATAAAAGTTGTTTTTATAATCTTTTTAAAATTAATTTTGTATCTTTGCGTTTAACTAACAATTAGATAACGTTTCTACTAGACTATTTGTATCATATATTAGCTACCATAGGCCTCATTTATCTCAAATGGCCATTAAATCACAAACAGATTAACTAATGGACGTGAATTTTAATTACATTTCAATATGTATAAATTGTATATATATAGTAATATTAAAGTTATTTAAATTATTTAGATTACCAACCAGGGTTTTTTTTATGCCATAAGGCTTTTTCTGACGACCCAATAAGGTATAATACCTTGTAGTATTAGCTCTCAACCAAGTGTTTTATTTCTTATTTCTTATTTCTTATTTCTTACTTTAATTAAACCCTTCTTCTTCCTTATTTATAAATAGATAAATTAGATTAAACTTATTGTATTTGCCAAAATTCCTCCAACATGGAGTCCTCCTGCGATTGGATTAAGCTAATTATGAGGAGAGTGAAAATGTGAATTAAAATAAAATAAAACACTTGGATTAGCCAACAAGTGCAATGCTTTATTGGCTCGTCAGGGAAAAGCCTTGCGGCATAAAAACCCTGGTTGAAGTATACAGTTGACGATGATATTGCTCTAACTTGCTTATCGGCAGCTATCGACGATAACGATATTCCAAAGGCAGAATAGATTTCTGACAATGTGTGCCTTCTTCCTTTTTAGCTGGTTATTCCGCTGATTTTTCCGTTGCGCAGGAGTGTAGCTCTCTTCGATGTGATCGCTCGCAGGTTCGTGGTAAAATAGGGAAGTGTTAGAGAACACGGAGCTTTTATAGAAAAAGGCGATGAAACTCGCGGACTCATTGCGGGAGAAACAGATAACGTAGCTGTCGATGTATATGATTTGCTTAATAGAAATGATGGGAGAACGCGTGTTAGATGAACGAAGGTACTCTTACAAGGGGATCGTTGCGCGCCTTGGTTTTACCGCTGAATTAAGATGCTTCTTTGTCGCTATGTCTCGACACGTCCCGATGATCTCACTCACTCGCTTCCGTAGGATACGCAACATACCGCCCCCCTTGAACGGACCCTGTTCAAATCTTTAACATTCGCAGAATCGTATACAAATTCGTTACAAGATATCACTCTAATGATTACAGTACATATAATCTTGTTATATAAAGGTATTGCTATAATAGTTGCTGAATCGTTCAAGTCTTTTTTTATTGTTTCGGTATCATTGAGTAAAGGAGATAGTTTTTTGAAACTTCGTTTTAAATAATCATTAACGGTTTTCATTATTACTTCTCGCGTTATACGGGCGGCGCCTGTATGTAACTCTGTCACTCGACCTAATGGCCATTTTAGTGGAGAAGAGCTTTCTTCTCGGAGAGTTATCAATGTGCCTTCCTTGTGCTCTTTCTTACGGAATGTTTGTTCGCTTAGACATTCCTTCTTCCATCTAGTCCAAAAGTGTTTCCGCATTTTTTGTATATATTGATAATATGGTAATCGACTAGATGGCACGTCCTTGTAATCGTGATCTGGCCAATTTATTAGCGAATCATCCATTAGAAAATGATATGGTGGTATCACACTCGGGTTATTTGGATTGTTTGATAACGGTGCGATAGGAAGAGAATTTAGGTCAGTCTTTATCACAAGAATACAAGTTATAAATGATGCATGCGTAATTATTGTTTTTTTAATAATACGAATCCGGTAGCGTTTGAACGATTTTACCAACGCCTTTTTTGGCATAACGTCGGCCCTAAGAAATTGTTTTGCTTTATCGTTAGCGGAGCTGATTCAACATGCGCGTTGCTAGAAAGGATGTAGACGTTATTATTCCTTGTATTATTGTATTCATTCTGTATATCCTTTCGTATTCATTTTTGTATCGACGCCAGAGAATGAATCGAACCCTGCAGTCAAGCGGATCCGTTAACATTTTTCGATGCGTTTTTGTTATATCCACCGTGAGTGCGATTACATGTGATTTAAATCTTATGAAACTCGTAATAGGAGTGTTTTGATTAATTAGAACGACCATTGATGCGTCATTTAAAGTAAGGCCGTTACTAAACTTTGCAAATGCGTTTAAGATTATCCGATGTTTCGTGATAATACTAGAATGTTTAATTGACTCGTGATATGTAAAGTAGTGTCCCTTATTACGGAAGGGTTTGTCGATTTTTTCCGTATAATCCGGATTTCCACCCTTGTATAGGAGTTCTGTGTATTGGTTGCGAATTTCTAATTTATATGTTAGTGTTCGCTCTAATGTATACAATCGTTTCAACGGGTTAGTGTACGAATTTTCTAACCGGTTTTGCTTCTTCTCAACTGATAACATATCATCTATCTCGTTCGAGATAAAATCGAAATAGAAATGAATTTCTTAAATGGTTGCAAATTCTTTTGATTCATGATACATAATGCATAATACAGAATTGTCACACAAAAAATTTACAAGTCAAGTAAGATAGAATAAAAAGATAGAATTTTGTGACAATTCCGTATAAAACCCGGAAGTGGGGACTCGCACTGAAAAATGCAAGTATGCCACGTGCCATTCCGGGGTCCTACCTACTTCTAATTAAAGTTTCACATTCACTCAAAAAAATATACACGCATACCCACCCACACACTCAACGGTTCTCACATATACCACCAGGGTGCAAAAGTAGCCCAGTCAACGCGGGCCCACCACGGAACTTTCTTACTAACAGCTTCAAAATTTGATCTAATTTTCTAGTCAATCTTTAGTGAATCTGAAAACTTAAGCCACACAACATTTACTTCTCCATCTTCATTGTATTCAATATGAAATAACTACAATTTTCCCGAATGCCAATATATACTCTACATTTGTAAATAAAATAAAATATAACTTCAATAAAAACTTTAATAAAATAAAGATAATAAATATAATTTAAATAAAATACAATTATTAACAAAATTAATAAAATAAAACAACAAATAAGAAAAAGAAAAACTCTTGGTTAAGTAAATACAAAGTATAATACTATATTGGCTCGTCAGACAAAAAGCCTTGTAGCTTAAAAGCTCTGGTTGATAAATTAAACATAATAAGGAATTGCGGTTTTAACAAAAAATTAAACACGAATCTCACCTCTTGCTCGCTTCGCTTGTATACGGATTCAACAAAAAGGTTCACCTCGTTTATGGAAGTATAAGGAATACTTATACTTTTCTTATTTCGTTCTAGCTTAAATCGCTTTGTTCGTCGCTTTCTTTGTAAATTCTTCGCTGCTCATCTAAGACGTATCGTCGTAGGCGTCCAGTGGAAGAATAGGACGAGTGCTTTGTTTAATAGGCCCAGCAGGGCGTGCTTAGCAACGGTTTAAAAAGTGGGGAGGGACGATAAGAAAATTTCGTTATTTTCAATCTTTTCAAAATGATTGAGCCGCGTATTTCGAATATACGTTAAGAATCTATAATCTTTATAAATGGTACATAAATCGTTATTACGTTGAGTGCCTCACGAATTCTGAAGGAAATCCTCGTCAGGCTACGCTCGTTATTTAGTATTGAAAAAGAAGTATAACTTCAAAACAATCACAATAAATTCATATTGCACAATACGTTTCCATTCTTTTATGCTACACTCTCCATATTTTTATAATTAATTACAGATTACCTATCATAATGATAACATATTATTATTATTATTATCGTTATTAATTTTCCTTGTTAGTTTTTAATTTTTCTAGTTTATTAATTAATGTTATTATTATTACATTATTAGTATTATTATTATTAATTTTATTTTTACATAGAATATAGTTGATAAAGAAACCTGTTTCTCTTCCCTGCTTGATGATCAATAATATTTTCTAATGTAAGAAGATTATTTTTCTTTTACTATTATATTTTTATTCTCATTTATTTATTGAGGTTATTTAATTTTATATATATTGTTACGGCCCTGTTTCGAGCCGTCCTTGGAAAAAGGACGTGAAGGCCGTTTCCAAGCTACGAGTTGTTGATCAACAGAATTTGACAGGAGCTCGGAAAGCACGGACGTGTTTGTAATTCGGGAAACTGTAGAAAGAGTCTTAACGGTTGTAAGAGTTCGCGCTGTTTAATAAAGTTCTATTCTTGTTGTTTCACGAAATCTGTGTTTTGGGCGGGAGCGTTACAATATATATATTTATAGCGTGACCAGGTAAAAAGGAGGAGGATTGAAAATATGAGTAGATAAGCTACTAATTATTCTTTTCTATTAAGTTAACTAAATAACTTCAAAAAAAGAAAAGAAAAATATTTTCAATCGATCGATATTATATATATATAAGAAAGAATAAAAAGAATAACTTCAAAAATATCAAAATATAGATATCAGTCCACACTAAATATAAGAGAGATATATCGAATTACTTCACGCGTCAACAGCCATGGCGCGGTTACAGCATTAGTTCTCGCTCGATCATTTAAGTAAAGCAGCGCTGAGTACGATTAGTACTTGGATGGGTGACCCGCTTGAGAAAAAATGGGAAGAAGAAGAGAAGACAACTTCATGCCGTAAATTTGAAATCGTTTTGCCGCGCATCGTAAATACTGACAAACTTCGTGGTGTCGTTTTTACTGACGCTCGGAACAAAATCCACTCCCATTACATTTTCCCAAACGCGCCAAAAGAAGTATAACTTCAATAAATAATCATACATACTTGTAATGAGTTCAAATGTAATAGATTAAATACCATCGTTTTTTATTCAACGACCATGCCGCGCTGAAAGTACTGATCCTCGTTCGATCACTGAAGTCAAGCAGCGATGGGCACGATTAGTACTTGGATGGGTGACCGCTTGGTGGGTGGGAACAACGTGTGCTGTTTACGTCAAAACTTCGCCTAGTTTAATACCAAGCTGGTCCCAAGCTCAGACAAAGGAAGAGTATTTTTTCGAGGGAAAGGCTAGTAACACCTACCCTCGGTAAAAACAAAAATAAAGCGTTTCCGGCAATATCTTAAAATCTATTATAACAGGACCGAAGTTCTTATAAAAAGAAGAAGAAGAAGAGAAGAAGTGTTTTTTTTTCTTTGGATGTAAATCAATACACATTATATATTATTGAGCATTCTGTCGGTAAATGCTCATATAAGCTGCTTACAAACGCACATTTTTTTAAATAATGCGAAATAAAAAGTATACAAAGTTATAATAATTTTATACGAATCTATTTAATAAAAAAAAAATCATTTCAAAATTCAACTAATTTGCGGTCACTGAAATTACTTTTACCAGCATCCTTTGCGAAGAATCAACTTTCTATTCTTCTAGAAAACATGTTAAGGAAAAGAACTCTTTTTAAAGGCGAACTATATTTAGCCGATTTTACGTTGGTAGAAGTAAGAGATCGATTGATGACCATCGGTGGTTATTAAGTGGAACATTCATTACAATGATGTAAATCAGCAATTCTTTTATCATTTATGATAGTCCTTCGTTAAATATATAATATAATTATATTTTCTTGTTATTGTTTTTTTTTAGGTTAATAGTCGTACTCACATTTCTATTAATTATAATAGAAACGAACTACGATGTCCTGGTATACCAAAAACGATTGAAGGAAAATAACAATAATCTTCAAGACAGTAAAGCTATTAATTTTCTAGTAATAGGTAAATATACTTAATTATTTGTAATCCTGTTGTTACAACATACTATTGCGCTAATAACATTCCGCAAAAAATCCTTTGGATGTATCCTATCGTCGCATGAGTTAAGACTCCTACATATTCCGATAGTTTAAACGAGACCTTTGCATGAATGAGATACTTATTTGAGTGCCTAGTAACAAAAAGGATTATTATAGTTAATACTTATGGATAAACAAATTCTTATTTAATATCATAACGTTTTTTTTTTAGATGAACTTTAAACGCTAAACGATAATAATAAGGATCAATTGGAATAATTAAAATACCACAGTTTCTTTTGTAAAATATTCATAACTTTTTCCGCATATTCGAACACGAAAATAATATTTAGTTTGTATTTATATTATTATTAATTTATATTAATATTTAGTATGTATTTATATTATTATAAATAATAATAAATGAGATTTTTATATAATATTTACGAAGATTTTTACTTTCAACAGGATAATGATCCTATAAATACAGCAGACATTGTTAAGAATAAGATTACATACAATACCACTCACACTTTGTTTTCTTGTCTTTTGCTTTTTGTCACTTTGTCTTTTCTTTAGATTATTGCAATTTGCCTTGCCAAATTATCACAAGTACCTAGAGCATGGCTACTTTGCCATTTATGTGAACTACTGTAAATAGTTTCGATTTGTTTTATACTACTGATTAAATGCTACTCATTGTTTAGTTGTACTACTGCGAAAAAATTTGATTAGAAAGTCGTGTCGATAGGTCACAATATACTAGAATTTTTAAATATCTTATGAAGGGATACTCCCAAATATTAAAATAAACAAACAAAAAACATGTTTCTGTTACAACATTCTAATAATTTACATTTCTTCTTTTCTCCATCTGAATCTGAACACATGCATAGATCTTCAATGACTTAGATTAGTATTATGAATATCGTAATATACAAATTTATAATTATGAAAATAAATTGTTATACTTACTCGTAGTAAGTTCAAATGTAATTGATTATTACCATCGTTTTTAGCTCGTTGGATGTAGATCAATGCATATTATATATCACTGATTATTTCATAGCATCTTCTCTCTCCCCTAGACCTTGAAAAGTATTTGTATGCGCAACTACTGCACGAGTCTTATGATTGCAAAGCATTCTATCATTCTTAAGAAAATAAGCAAAAAGAGAAAACTGAGAATAAGCAATGATATTTATAACATGCGTTATCACTCTTTTTCGCATTTAAATTCTATCTGTCGTCTCTTTTCCCGCCCAACTTACGTAACACAGTAACCACAAAAAACCGTCTGTTTGACATTTACTTCTTACGCCTATGAGAGTAGAGATATTTTACATCAAGCATTTTATTTTCATACAATAATTATTGATTTAGAGAACAAAGCACAAGTACTTTTGTTAGTTTTTCTCGTTGCAAAAAAATTAATATTTTTTTTTATATTTCATACACTGGTAATCGTTTTGTTAGCACAAATTATTATGGTTTATAACCGTCAATTTATTGAATATTCTAACTATATTTATTAAAATCGATGAACTAAAGTCTATATATCGAAAGAAAACTTTATTATTTCACACAAGTCTTCACGTGAGTCCGCAATCCAAAGTGTCTCATTGACAATGAGATCTAAACTGTGCGGTGCGACAGTTACTCAGAGAGCCAATACTTAATAATTTTCCCATTTGAACACATATACAGTATTTCAAGAAAGTATTTGAGCACCTACAATAGAATACTATATTAATTATTATTATTTTTAATAAAGTTAAGGGTGTAAATTTAGTTTTCTTCGAAAATATGAAAATAAAACTTAAATCGATACGAACTTTGAGTTTTCTGCAATACCTATTTATACTTTTGTTGGTTATATATTCTGTATTATACAGTACCGTATTTTATTTTGAAGCCGCTGTAGTTTATAATTATTTAAGAGAAGATTTTGTATTGTATTTTATTATTTTTACGATGTTTTAAATGTAATACAATCAAATTTTATCTACAAATACACAAATTAATCTTTTACAATATATTTAGATAATGGTAAAGTATCGAAATTAATTTATTTAAACTGATATAAATATTGATTTACAACGATAATAAGTTTTTTGTTTATTAGTTAAATTATTAAATACTTGTATTTTGACGTGTTTTAAAGTTAAATAAATGTTATTTAACTTTAAAGCTTAAAATTTATATGATTTGTTTTTCCTTATTCACAACAAATATACATCACTCGATATTCCCACGTGACGACATTGTCGAGTTATAACAAAAAATAATAGAGTACTAATTAAAGCGTCAGGCGTTCAACATCATTGATGGAAAAGGTGGCATTATTTCAGGCAAAAAATGTAAATATTAAATAGCTTTTTAATGTAATTTTTTACAAGATTCTTGTAGAGCATAATAATAAGTATTTAATCAGCTTCTTCACTGCATCATTCCGATTATTTATTCTCAATTTATTCCCATCAATTTGAGCATTTGTAGTCTATCAACTTAATTCATTATAAAAGAAGAATATTTTCTTTTTATTGGTAATATTATAATCGTTATACCCATAATACCGTAATAAATAATATAAACAACGATTAATAAATTATATTCAAATGACTTTTGTAAATAATAAAGTGTAAAATTAATGTTTATTTTCGATAAGGTCTTTAGATCCAACCTAAATAACAAATTTTTGGATTACAATATAAATTTTTTTCACATAAATAACAAATTAATATAAGGAATATTAAAGAATCTGATATACTCTGTTAACATTTAGGATTGTTTAAAAGAAAGTACATTTCTTTTATCGTTTTTGTTAAAGGAAGTTCTATTATAAGAAATATTCATAAGTTGGATAAAATATGAGTCGTCGATATCAAAAACTAATCGGAATGGAAAACAAAAATGTTACAAATACAAGGTTAATTGGATAAATAAGAAAAAAGATTTTTTAACATGAATAATGACGCTCATAATCGTTATGTTAATATCATTTATTAAAATGAAAAAAACAGTTATTATAGGAGGGATAGATTATATAAAGACATCCTTCTAACGGCAATCAAACAGTTGTAGTTTTTCCGTCAGGTGGAGTGAAATCTTCCCAGCGCGTATACTCAGTTTTTTCACGGTCTTCGTGTATTATTAATCGAATATAGTCTTTAAAAATATCATTGTTTGTTGATCTTCATTTTATGTTTCTATCCTTCTAAATATTTATATTGTTACTATTTTGTATTATCTCGGAATATCTTTGTTCATCCAGTGTAACGACAAAACAGATACTTTCAAAAAATGCTAATGTAGCAACTAAATAGATTTCTTTCAAAGAGTTGTACATCAGTGTTACAAAAAATACAACGAAAGTACGTAAGAACATCACATAGGGAAAATGGAACGTCCAGTAGTCCAATTGCTAAATTATTTCGCAGCATTTATTTTCTTTCTTAATTATTGTACGGCAGATGAAACGAAAGAATTGAAGATCCGTACGATGCCAGTTTATGCAATGCTAGCAAACGCAGAACTTTTAAATTCAACTCAATGTAGAAAGGAACTGATTGAATTTCGAGAAGCCATCGATCAGCAGTTATTATGGAGCTTAAAAGGTACATGAAAGCTACGAGATAATTTCTATTATTAGGAATTTATATTATTATTGTTGAAAATAATTATTCATTTTACTATAAACGATATTTTTGGTATGATTATTTTATAAGGCAAAAATTTAAATAAGTAAGTTCGGAAGTCAAGGAAGGAACAATATTATAAAGAAAAAAAATTTTCTTCTTTTTTTAAATATTTTTTCACAGGAAAAGGATCGTTTCCAAATGATTCGAACTTTGTATAGCTTCCATTTAATATTTCGACTATTTAAAATACATTTTCTTCTTTCTAATTTTAAAATTGTAGATTGACAATTCATTTTAAGTCTTCTTGAAAGTTTAAATTTTGAGTTGCAAACAATGTACATATTCTAACATTGACTGTAACCATATAAAACAGACATATAAATAATTTATTAAAGTTTACATTAATATGCTATTAGTAAACGACCATATAAAATGCTTACGCTTTGCAAATTTTTCTACATAATGCGAAACAAAAGAATAAAAAGCTATAATTAATATAGATGACTCTATTTATTAAAAAAAATCAGTTTAAAAATCAGCTTTCTTTCGACTAACAAAATGGTTTCTTCTTCCTGAGTCGCACATAATAAATAGTTTCGATCAACAAAAAGATGAAATTTGTATTTTATTTCTTTTATCAAGTAATCGATGCGAGCGGCGATCCAAATACAGGATTCATTTATGGAAATAATTATTGGTTGGGTAGTAAAAGTCAATGCGAAGCTGCCGGAAACAGAAATCCTTTTCTACTATCGGAAGAGATATTACGAAACAATTTGAGATTTCGTCATATCGAAGATGAATTTCCACCTTTTGAAGTGAAATTCTTTGCTGCTAATTTTCAACATAATAGCACCTTACAATACCACATTGAAGTATTCAAGGAAGTAAGTTTCTATTGAAAATAAAAATAGTGATTTTAACAATCTTATTAAATATTTTGATATTTTTTTCCCAGGATTTGATAATACTCGGTATGTGCTTACCAGCATCCTGCTCGACGAATCAACTTTCTATTCTTCTAGAAAACGTGTTGAGGAAGAGAACTTTCTTTAAAGGAGAACTATATTCAGCCGATTTTACGTTGATTGAAGTACGAGATCTAATAGATGACCATCGATGGTTATTAAGTGGCACATTCATTACAATGATGTAAATCAACAATTCTTTTATCATTTATGATATTCTTTCGTTAAATATACAATAAAATTATGTTTCCTTGTTGTTGTCTTTTTTTAGGGTAATAGTCGTTCTCACATTCCTATTAATGATAATAGGAACGACCTATGATGTCCTAATATACCAAGAACGATTGAAGAAAGATAACAATTGTCTTCAAGACCATGAAAATGTTAAATCTCTATCGATCGGTAAATCTATTTTATAATTTGCAATCCATTTTTTCAACATACTTTTGAGTTATTTTCATTACATAAGAAATTATTTGTACGTACCCTATCTTCGGATTGGTGATGGGTAACGAGCGGGTTATTATAGCTAATTCGTATGGACAAACAAATAATAATTTAATATCAAAACGTTTATTTTTTTAGAAGAACTTCAAACGGTCAACGATAATAACAAGGATCAACTAAAAAAATTAAAATACCACAGATTTTTTTGTAAAATATTCCTAGCTTTTTCCGCATATTCGAACACGAAAATAATATTTAGTATGAAATCTGAAGATGCTGGTATTCCGACTATACACGGATTAAGATTTTTTTCGATGATATGGATTATTTCGCTGCATACAGGATACTTTCCAATGGATATTTTTGGTACAAATATTACGATTGAATTTAAGTTACATTAAAATAAGATATTTCAATTAAATTTATATATGCTTGTATATTAATTCTCTTTAATTTTCTGTTATGTTTATTAATAGACAATAGGTCGTTTCTTTTGAAAAAAGTAGATGATTTATTTTTTTACTTAATATACAGTGGGCATCTGGCAGTAGATACATTTTTTTGTTTTGGTGGTTTTCTTGTCTCCTACTTGTATTTAAAAAAAGTTATGGGCAAGAATACACGAACACCGCATAATTTTTTAAATGTAACAAAATTATATTTTCTCGCTCTCATGAAAAGGTTTATTAGGTAAGACCATTTTTTTAATTCCCTAAATCTAATATAATTAAAGTATTTTATGCATAAGTTTTTCAAATCCGAGGACAATAAAAACAATTTTTTTATTATATAAATAATATAAACTATGTTAGTGACTCTTATTTTGGTTGTTCATAAACACGATTTTTTGTTCGAGGATCTTTATATATGTGCATAGTAACATACGGGGTTATAATAACCGATTACAAAATATTAATAAAAAAATAAAAGAAGTGAAATATATTTGTTATGAGTAATTTTCTACAATGTCGGACATAGTGTAAATTCCACGCAATTTGTAGAAAGCAGAATTTATTTCACAACTTGATTGGTCATGCTATAAAATGTTATGAAGGTTTTATTCAATTTAAAAAATTTTCTATCGATTTCTAGAGTACAGTGGTGAAGGAAGTAATCTCAAGTAATTTTATGTGTAACAGTCAATGAAAATTAGAAATGCTGTGTTAAAATTCATTGAAAAGATTCAGTCAACTTAAAATATGTGTTTTAGTTGTCCCTTTATAAAGCAGGGAGTTGGAGGTTTGAAGTTATTTGAAGCTTAGAGAAAAAAAAAACGACAAATTAAGAAAGGACAAAGAAAGTTCTAGAAACAAACGATTTAGGGTAGTTTATCCGTTGTAAGTGACATTGATCGAGTATTGATTCTTATACTACAGCGATGATGCATATTTCGAGAAAATTCGATCTTTATCTATATTTGATGGAAGCTCAATTGACAACGGATAAACGGTTCTGAGATCACTAATTTTAATCGTATTAATAAATATATTTTTTTAATTTACATGGACTTTATATTAAATTTTTTTTACTTGGATATCCGAATATCAAAGATTTATGAATTTTTACATAAATTGGATCAAAATTTGAATTATAATTATTTGGAATTTCTTACTTATTTTTTCTACTTCTGCTATTTTAGATTGTCACCTACTTTCATTATATTAATCGGATTAGTGCAGATAAATGTAACGTGGTACAGTAAAACATCGCTCTTCTATATAACGGAACGATCACACGAAAATTGTCAGAAATATTGGTGGAGAAATATCCTCTATATTCATAATCTTTTTAGTGTACAAGATATGGTATGAACCTATGTGAATAGCAATTTTAAAAATTCTTCTATGATTAAGTTAATAATATAGATACAATATTACTTATCAATACCGATCTTTGCAGTGTATGAGTTGGAGTTGGTATTTGGCGAACGATATGCAATACTTCCTTACAGTAAATTTTCTGTTATTCTTATCTTCAATGTAAGGCATTCTACATTTTTTTCTATAAAAAGTTCTTTTTAAGCGAAAATAATTTTATTCAATCAAACATAATTTTATTTCAGGTACTTTAAAGTAGCAGCCAGTTTAATGGGCTTATTGTTTACATCATCGATCATTCTTTCTGGCTATATATCCTACATTTATAAATATACTCCTATGTAAATATCAATATTAATTATTATACATATTTCCGGTAATGTATAGTTTAAGTTTACTTAAAACTGTAATTATTTATAATGAGCTAGTATTTCACAGATTGCTGGGTTATTTTATTGAATGCAAATATGATTTCGTTTAATCCAAATAATTGGTTTCAGTGGAGAATTTGTCGTGTCTGAAAGAAAAAAATTTGAAGCTGTTGTTATTAAAAAATCCGTGAAAAATTGAGATTTCTATCTTTCTGTTCTCAGTAATACATCGACAGTTATATGCAATTTATTGCATTAAACTCATTCCTTATTAGCGACTTACAGACTTACTAGTGACTAACGAAAGTATCTAAATACTTGCCTTACTTATATGAAATAATTTATTAATTATTATATGTATATTTTTTTGTTCGACACTTACTAACATATTATCAACATTGGATGTAGGTATGACACTCTAGATTATATAGGTTGTCTAGTCAAGTGAAAGACCCTATATATGGGCTGTTTTCTATTTAAAGTCAATATGTCCAAGCGAACTCGTATAAAAAGATACTCGCGCAAAAGTATACTTTAATGATAGGGTTAATTCATTAATAAATTGAAGATTTTTTGCATTACAGTTTCAAAAGACAATACAGTCTTGTGAAAGAGCTGTATTATTCACCATTGGTTAGGATAGGACCTTACCTAGTGGGTGTGATTACTGCGTATATTCTTTTCAAATTAAACCATAAATTATTATGGAAAAAAGTAAACACATCTTCTGATCTCTTGTCGCTTACAAATACTTCACGATCAAATTATTTTCTTGATGCTGTTGATGATGACTCTAATGTTGATACAACTGATTTTAGAAAACAATAATACTCTTTTGGATACTGGGCAGTTTATGCAATTTATCAGTACTTTTTGGATTATATCAGAATAGATTATCAGTTTTAGCTGCTGCCTTTTACGTTGCTCTCGGTAGAAATGTATGGGCAATTGGTATAGCATGGATATTAATAGCGTGTTGTACAAATAATGGGGGTATAAATAAATATCTGATTCGATTGTTTAACTCGATATTATTACTTTCTTATCGTTATTAATCAAATCAATTCGCATTTTAGGTATAGTGAATCGTATTCTTTCGTGGAAGGTTTGGATGCCATTAAGTAGGTTGACTTACGGAGCTTTTTTGATTAATCCAATTCTTATAACTTCTATGAAATTATACAGTGAAACTTCCCCTCACTTTGATGATCTCCCATACGTATGTATTATTCTTACTTGTTTGTTTATATTAATAGATTTATATGAATTTTAATTAACTGTCATTATGTTTTCTTGCTTTGTTTTACAGTTAATTTTAGGTGTTGGATTCGTAGTAGTAAGTTACATTTGTGCTTACGTTGTATCGTTGATGTTCGAAATGCCGTATGTTTCTTTGATGAAGGAATGGATGAAATACTTGAACAAAAAACATGCGTATTTTTAAAGTTTACTTCTTTTGACGCGTTAGAAAAAAAATCATAAGTGCGAATTCTTACCATGCGCCACGCACAGTGACATGAAATTGACAGGATGAAGTTAGTTAGTATTTATGATGTGCGCGCACAGCGACATGAAATATTTGCCTGAAGTAAGTCGATAAATCTCGGAAAATATCGATGGACGGAAATATCGGACGGAAAATATCGGTGACGACTTGGCAAGAAAAAAAGGAACGTGCCAAAAACGGACCAAAATGAAAGCGCTAAGAATATAATACTGGAATGTAACTTCCATAAACAATAAAGACCAGAAAGTACTAGGAGAAATAGAAAAACGCAGACTAGATATCTGTGCTCTCTCTGAAACTAAAAAAAAAGGCAAAGGAAACTTTAGATATGGAAAATACGTCCTGTTCTATAGCGGAAAAATCAAAAATGGAAAAGCCACTTTGGGAGTGGGCCTACTAGTACACGAGGGATACGAAAATAACGTACTAGAGTCCAAATACATCAGCGATAGGATACTACAGGTAACGCTACAGCTCCAAAAGAAGACACTGACACACATAATCAATGTATATGTCCCCAAATGACATCAAACCTCAAAAAGAGAAAGAAGAATTCTACGAATTGCTGCAAGCGTACCTAGACAACATACCTAGGCAAGACGAGACTGTAATACTCAGAGGCTACAAACTTACGTCCACGTTGCTTTAGATAGTGCCTTGTTCGAAGCCTCTAGATAACGATAAATTCGAAAACTATTATCTAAGAGAAGCTATCTAAATAAAACTAGGGAATAAGAATATGCGATTTGTCAAATATGAAAAGAATTTTGCTGGCAACGTTGAACGTTGTTACCAAAGAGGGACACCTCTTCTCAAAGTAGGAAATGATCTTTGCTCTTCCATTAGCCGTCTAGTAGCTCCGCTTAATTAAAATTTCTTACCAACTTCACCAATTAATCTTTATTTAACTTTAACTGATAATTCGATTATCGTTAAATTGTCTTTATTATTCGATTGTCTATCAAATCTGTCTTCGTTATTGGATAATTTATTTGTAATATTTTGTATTTGACTTTATTATTCTATATTTCTATTTAATTCTATATTTCCTAGATCTAATTTCGATTACTGATACTTTCTTAATAGTAATACGTATCGGTAACGAAATTATTATTCAATTGCGATTAATAAATTATTTGATTATTTGACTTGATTGTTAACTAATATATAATACTACTTATGTTTATCTATAAATATTAATGCATAAAATGTTTAATGTAATGTTTGCAAAGTATGTTTTTTGTAACTAATTCTATCAATCAATAACGCAGGGATCTTTTTATATATGAGTGTATATTTTATATATATTGTAGTTAATTTAGTAAAGTTTATGAATAAGTTGTACTCCATTTAATACACGTTTAATTAAGAGTATTATAAAATTAAAGATTCTTACTTTTTTTATTGAAGAAATTCTTATACCTAAGGATAACTATCTCTGATATAATCAGCATTGTACCGTCCTCGCATTATTTATCTACGATCGCTAACTGGTGGTACTGGTAGTAACTAAAATGAAACTGGATAGATAAAAAGGGAAATTTTGAGCTTTTATATACTTCTGTACTTTTTGCTATTATTGAACTTCAAAAATTTGAATAATAGACAATAATAAAAAAACAGTTATACATATTCGATCAATCACATTACTTTTACTTGGATATTAATATAATATAATATTTTATACTTATTGTTAAATTTATTTAATTTGTTACATATTTTGTGTTCATGGTTATGTTGGTAACCTCAAAAAAATATAAGTAAAATAATATAACATTTAAATATATTATCTCTTTGTAATAAAATTTAAAAAATTTTAAATATGCATGATCTAATTCATCCTAGTGTAAGTTTGCATATTAATTTATCAAATTTATTTTTAATTTGTAATTATATATATTCTTACATAAATATTTAATATTTTATCTATTCTTTTTTTTTTAGTATTATTATATGGAAAAATTAGGTTGCGTTGATCCTATAAAAATTTCAAATGCATTTTATGTATATATGCAATTATGCGAAGGTAAGAATAAAATATACGATTATTAATTTCATAAAATATTTTAATGCGATTGAGAATTTTTTTTTATAGCTAAAAGATTTTGGTACGTGGATTATAAATATAATCAGGATGTAGATTTACTTTATTTAGAAACTAAGAGAAGTAAAAATTCAAATCTTGAAATTTATGTACCATGGGCTATATCATATTCATTAACCATAGATCTAATTGAAAAAATACAGCAGAAATTAGAAACAGAACGGTAAAAATAGAAATTTTTTTACGTACACTTTTTCTAAATGTTCATTGAAAATTATAAATTTCTATTACAATGATAAAATAAATCTAAGTTTGGACCAAATAACAGAATTATATGATTTCAGAATAACATTTGTATTTAAATCTGCGGACAGTACTAGTGTCTTTTATAGTGTTAATACTGGTCTTGTAAAACCGTTATCTCCAGCAATGAGAAAACTATTAAGAGAAAAAGAAGAGAAAAAAATAGCTCTGGAAAAAAATATCAAGAAAAATACAACTAATTTATACGAATTAGCAAAATCTATAAACACAGAAAATAAAAACATTGATCTTCAAATGACAGATAATAGCGAAATTAAAAATGATGAACCGATTGATGAAACTTCATCTGTAATAGAAGTATAATTTGAAATACTTAAGTAATTTCTTTATATTTTAATATGTATATATCTATTTAAATCTTTCGATACTACTGGTGACTACAGTTACCCAATGTTTGACACTCATGACATACTACCAGTGAATATAATCACCCAACATTATATGCTCACTGTATATTAATAGTGATTACAGTCATTCAATGTCATGCCTTCACTGTATACTAATGGTGATTTTAATCACCTAATATCATATGGTTACTGTTTACTAATGGTGACCATAGTCATCCACCATCATCGATATTTTGCTTCGGTTTACAATTTTTAAGATCTAAATGTCTTAGAATGCATTACATTATAATATCCCATCTTTTATCTACTTTGTAATAAAATGTACATTTGCGTTGTAACTGGCTCGTATAGTATTACCTTATTCATGATGCAAATATCTGTACAGCGAAAGCATACTCGCGAACGACATAGTCATATCAAAAGAGTTAAATATAAATATATAGTCTTCCATAATTTGTGTCATATTTCTTTTCAATATAGTGTCTGATTTCTTGCATCAAAAAAATAGAAAATCAACAAGATGAAGACAAATTGATGACAGTAATAATCAATAAATTATTAAATAAAAATAAATTACTTTGCAAAATTATTATGGTGATTTAAATTAATTTTAAAATATGAAAGAAATTATTTAACAACTTAATTGAATTAAACTTCTTTAATGCGTTCGCTATTAGTATCATCTATCTGTGATATACCAATTTTTGTTTAATTTATATTAAAATATAAATGAGATATATATTTCTTTTTATTACTTTCCCTTTTATGGGTTAGAGGGAATTCTTACATCTTTGCACAAAGTTTTCCAAAGCAATCATCTAATTAAATACCAATCCCATGCCCATCGTTGCTTAACTTCAATAATCTAATGGGAAATAGTTTTTTAGTTTTTTCAATGATTATAAATGAAATGTTAAATAAACAACACAAAAGATACATTATTCAAAAATTTATTCTTGAATCGTGTAATGTTTATATATATATATTATATATATATATATATGATAATAAATTTGAAGAGAATATCACTAAGAATTATGTAATGTATTAATGGTGATATGTAGTAAGCTGCCACTGTAAATATATGTATCAAATAAATAAACGTTTAGAAATCTTTATACGTGTGTATATCTTATTTTATGATAATAGTTCTTTAAGACGTTCTAAATTCTACAAAATACGAGGCACATACTACATTTTTATTTGTTATAACACATAATCGTAAATCATAGCAAACGTATTAATAAAAAAATTACTACTTTATATCTTAGTAGCACTATTTACGTACTTATATATTTATATATATATATATATATATATAAATAAGTACCCCGAGCTCATATGTGCTATTGAAAATATTTCATTCGTTAATTAAAATTTATCTACATGGCTGTAACATGTAAATGTATTATGTACACCTTCCAAACAATATTTTTGAAATAATATGCAAATAATCATTTTCTTTGCATACTCTTTAAAAAAAAAAAAATTGAAATATTTTTCTTTAACGCTCATAATACATTTTAATTAATGTTTCATATGTTGATTATAAATCATAGTATAAATGAAAAAAAGAAGATCTTATTATTTTTATTATGCGAACAATTTATCGTGATAAAAATTATTCACTTTGGTAGTCGAAATCTGTAAAGAGTAAAATATATCTGTGTGTCATATGTACGTATATGATAGAGTACGATGAATTACATTTTCTTTGTTAATTATTTTTTTTTTATCATTTCAAAATGTATTTATATTGTTCTGATCGTATTGTTATATCAGTATGCGTTAGGCTCATGGCACTTATATATTAGAAACCTTGTGATGATCTTTCTCCTTACTTTTTATTTTATACTTACTTTTTTGTTATTACAATAAAATGCTTCTAATTAGAAGTAATATTTTTCTATAATATTATTAATTATGCGTGAAATTTGGTTCCGCTGGGTGTTACAAATGTTACTACGCTAGATTGTAGTAATTTCTTTTGTTGGAATAATACAACAGCACGCAGTTTTGATATACAGGATGTTTCGTTATTACGAAATTTGTGGAGCGAACTTCAAAAATGAAGAAGGAATACAAAATCGATGGAAAAAGTTCATTTAAACATGTATCCTATTTGACCTTGATTCAAAGTTATAGCTACTTTTGTTTCAATAAGAAAAATATTCAGAAAGTACTAAAAATGATTATTCTCGATCTGTATTTGTATTTACATGCTTCATTTTGTTAATTGAATTTAATTATTTTAATTTAATCAGTTCAGTTTTAATCTTCAATTCTCCTACTAAAAGAACTTCATTAATTTTTATTTGTTCTATTTATTAAAGAGTTTCAAATGCGTAATTAGATTTTTATTTCTGGGGTCATTTGAAAATAATTGTGTATTTGACATACATTGCCAGTATTGAAGAACTTTGAGCATGTATAGAAAAAAAATTGTTAACAGATTTGACGCATACCTGGAAGTTTTGAAAAACTGCAAAATTCAATGATACAAAGACAATTACAACAAGCTTGGATACAAACCAAAAGTAATCATTTCGAGCACTTTCTATGAAGATAAATGTCATGGGTTATTGGAATATAAAAGTGTCTATTATTACTTTGAAACAAGATTAAATAAGACACATATTTATATGAACTATTCTTATTATTTTTGTGTCCTCTATCCACACATTAGAAACACCCTGTATATGAGCACCTTCTTACAAACAGGGTTCAATTATAATTTACAAGACTTCTTTATAAAATAGATACCAAGTTATTACTTTATTAGAGCAGTAAGGCATCTAAAATTCGAGATTTAACTCGATACTATCACATGTCATTCGGTTATTATTATTTCCTTTTTATATATTGCTATAAATTTTTTTTTCAAATATAATTTTTATCGTTTTGTTCTGTTTTCTTTTTTTTTTGCTATTGTTATTGTTGTTTTATAAAAATCATAATTACAAAATCAGTTTTTTAATGTCGAAATTTACACTGTGAGAATGTTTCAAAGTAAGTATGTTTAATCTTGAAGTATATCACAGAATTCTATATAATAAAATCGTGTTTCGTATAAAATAATAATAATGATATACATTAATTTTCATTTAATATT
This sequence comes from Polistes fuscatus, assembly GCF_010416935.1. NCBI lineage: Eukaryota > Metazoa > Arthropoda > Insecta > Hymenoptera > Vespidae > Polistes > Polistes fuscatus. The sequence continues at coordinate 330,445 of NW_025113086.1, read as the reverse complement.
TATATATATGTATATATAAATATATATATATATGTTTAAACATTGTGAAAATAAACAAAATAATTTTAATAAACATTAGATATCGTAATGTTAATATTTAAATTTCGTTCGAACAATTTTATACGAATAGAAAAGAAAATGTATATTAGATTTGTCAAGTCCAATTCTAATATATCTTTCATCGAAGGCGTATAAAAAAATAAAATTTAACGTAAATCAAAAATGAACTTATATAGTAAGGAGAGTTAATATTACCGCAACATATTGAGAAATCATAGTATACAATAATAAAACAACAAATACTGTTTCGTATGACAAATTTAAAGAGTATATATCATTTAATATTAATTCTCAATTGCCATGGACACGAATGTGGCAGATTATTCGTATGTTAAATCCGTTTGTGAAATTAATATTTTATTATTTAACATAATGATATATGTATATATATACCATAAAAATTATTTAATATATGACATACGAGTTGATACAAGTTATATAAAAATATTAAAAATAATGCACGAATTACTTCCCAAAAAATTAAAATGTAATACACTTATCTCTCAATTATTATTATTACTATTATTATTATTATTATTATTATTATTATTATTATTATTATTATTATTAATAATATTATTATTATCAAAAAGTACAAAGAATTTACATTAAAAAATAAAGATTAACAATGATACAAAGATGCACATACTAGAAGTTGGACTTGAAATTATTATTTCTTTTCTTTTTTTGTTTAATATGTGAAAAATTTTAACTTCATGATTTAATAAAGAATCATAGTAATACTACTCCTTGAAAGATACCTTTGTAAAAGATATAACGCATAAATACGAAATACGTAGATATACATGCGTTTAAACATGATTACATGCAGTTAAAATAAAATAAATTGTGAGCGAATAGAGCATACAATATATAAAACAATACACACACGTGACATTTATTTATTATTTTTTTTTCAGACACAAATAATATTCGCCGTTAAATTATGCTGTCAATTTTATCGTAAATAAACGAAAGAAAAAAAAGAAATTAAAATTCATCTCTCTATCGAAATGATAGTAAGCCACGTTAAATACCACATTATTTTAGTATTTAAAGTATCGATTGTTAATTCCGATCAACACATTTATACTGCGCTTATTTAGTCGTTTCCATTCGATATCGTATTAGTGCTAATAATTGTAAGAAATTTTTTTTCTTTTTAATTAATTTTCCATCGATGTATAAAATCTTACAATTGAAAAACGATAATTTTTTGTCAAGCATAAATATATCATCATTGTGCCACGATTTAAAGTAAATAGCCATTTGTAAGAAAATAAAATAAGAAAAGAAAAGAAAATAAAACAATGTTATACTAATAATAATAATAATAATAATAATGATGATACAAAACAAATTATATAGTGTCTGCGTGTGATTAAATGACGTGCCTTACTTTCAAAAATGTGTGCAATGTGATTCTAATGTGATCATCGTAAATGACCAGTGCTTAAACGTGTCTGTTGTACAATATATACTTATATAATTTTATACGTAAACTATTCTTTTTCATATTCTTCATGCACTTAGTGGGAAAGTTTTGTTTATTATTTAAAAATGCACATGCAAATAAATGTGATCCTTGTCTCGATAATATTTATCTACATCTCTCACTCTCTTTCTCTTCCTCTCTCTCTCTCTCTCGCTCGCTCGCTCTCGCATTATATATATGTATATCCATAGTTGACGATAGTAATTTAAAAGTTACTTATTTTTATGTTATTTTTGTTTGTATATTTTTTTTTTCGTTTTTCCTTTTAGACATATATGTTTTTACTAACATATACATGTAATACAAATGTTACTACGAATCCTATCATTTTGTTTCTGTTCATATATTGGTTTCCAAGATAATTAATTATATTTTAATAACTTACGCGATGCAAACAAAATAGAATAATATAGCCATACATGTATATGCCTGGCACTAATTGTAAAATAAAATTTTTCTCTTCTATAACATAATTCAGATGAAAATCCGAGATTCAATGGTAAATCATAAGTTTACAGAAGTTTTGATTTCTATTAAGAATAATAATTATTGTAAAAAGCACAATGCATCAATCTTCTTTCCATAAGAATTTTCATTCTTTTTTCCTATGTTTCTCGATGTAAATTAACATAGTTTAATCTAAATTATAGGATACAAATAATGATGAACTATTATTGGAAGAACATAAAATTCCATATTACTATAGTTAGCACCAATCAGCCATGTATGTGAAATCTTTGAAGAAGCTTTGTTCCATATCGCTGAGAGGTCTGGGATCCTTAGGCGGAGTGAGCTGTGGTTTTTCTGATGTAAATTCTTCATCAAAATTACTAACATCTTCCACAGAATGCTGTATAAAATAAATATATATTTTAATATATCTTTATAATTATAGAAAATATATACAGGGTGTTTAGTAATATCTGGGATGCATTTCAGACAGTGACAGATTAACACTTTGACTACCATGTTGGTCATATACGACCGGCCATGATTTCTTCTGTGACGCCACGGTGGTCATTGGTGACCAGAGTGTTTGAACATTTACAATTGTAAAAGTTGAATGAAAATTTACAGTTAGGGTATTTTAAACATTACCGCTAATTAAAATATACTTTGAAATAGAAAGTGCTCCATTGAACAATTATAAATTTTTATTGGAACATCGAAAATAAAAAATTAATTTCTATGAAATCTTGAATAATACAAAAATTACCGTGGCGAAACATGTGAATTCGGCGTGGCAGTCAAAGTGTTAAGCAGTCACGTTGTACCCCGAAATATCAAAGAGTCCCAAATGGAGACCTCGAGGTCTTAGAATTTCTTTTCATTAGGGTTTGAGAAAAATGACGTATTTTTAATAAATTTAGTTAAAGTGTTATGATATGAAATTTTTGTTTACTTATTTTCTGTTAATAACTTAATGAGAGTTTTTTAAAACTTTTTTTTTTTAATTTGAGTTTGAAGGCTTCGACATTTTTTTCGCTTGGGACCCTCACTTGACTTGATCCACCACTGATTTCAGAAATGAAAAGAAAATGTAAGGGATTATTTCGAACACCTTCTATGAAAATAAGTTGTCGTGGATTATTAGAACACAAAAGCCAATGTAACTTTGAAACAAGGTTAAATAGGATAGATATTTAAATAAAACTTTTTCATTGTTTTTGTGTTTCTTGCCCACTCCTGAAGTGGGTCTTATATATTAGAAACACCCTGTATATCGTATAAAAACATGCGCAAAAAATCACTTACAATAACTGGTACGAAAGGTGGTTTCACGCGTCTTAATAATAAATCATCCCATGCTATGTGCCTAAAGAATGCTTGTTTTTTAACATCCTCTGCATCTCTTTCACTACTACCTAATCTTCTGTCTGGATTTTTTCTGAGCAACTATTATACATATAAAATAAATTTGAAATAATATTTACTATAAATAATGAAGAAAATCTTAATCTTGTAATAATAAGAACAATTATCTTACCCTTCTCATTATAGCTATAGCTTCCAAAGAAAGGAATCTTGGGTAACGAACTTCATCATTTACTATCGAATCAAATACTTCTTCTTCATCATCACCAGGGAATGGAGACTAAATATAAATAAACATAGAGTATAAAAATGAAACATCAATTATAAATTTCGTATGAATTTTGAAATTGTTTATAGTTTTATACCTCTCCAACAAGCATCTCAAATATAAGTACTCCAAGGCCCCACCAATCTACAGCTCGTGTATATGATGTCTCGGTGAGAACTTCTGGTGCTAAAAATTCTGGAGTTCCACAAAAAGTCCCAGTTCGGTCGCCGTAACCCATGCCTTCTTTACAAAGTCCAAAATCTGCTATTTTAACATATCCTTCCGTATCCAATAATAAATTATCTAATTTCAAATCTCTGAAAATAAGATTTATTTAATATCATAAACCATATATCTATGCTGTTATGTTAATAATAAGATATTGTTTTGTTAATTTACCTATATATGATCCGACTTTCATGTAAATATTGCAATCCTAAGACAACGCAAGCAGAATAAAATACAGCGCGTGGTTCTCCAAAAACGTCTGCATGTATATGCATCATAAGATCACCACCAGCTGCATACTCCATTACGAAACAAACGTGTGCCTATATATAAAATACAAATTACTTTTTAAATACCACAATTATAGGATATGAGATAATATTAAAGAAAAAAGAAGAAGTTCATACTTCGGTTTGGAAACAAGCGAACAAATTCACCAGGAATGGATGACGCGTAGCATTAGCAACTTCAAATATTCTCTTTTCGGAAAGCAGTGATTCCACTTCGTCTCTTGCTATAATATCACCTTTTTTCAATGCTTTGATAGCAAAATATTCTCCTGTATTTCTGTACTGTGACAAAATAACTTTTCCAAAATGACCTCGACCAAGAACAGAGAGTAACCTGAAGTTGTCCAAAGTCATGCCAGTGAGTTGAGAATGTCTTCTAGATTCATATGCGCTATCTCTATATTGCAAAGGCCTGACTGGCAGTTCGTACACAACCTGTAATCGCATAAATTTTAATGAAGTTTTCATTAAAGATAACTTTTATCTTCTATTATTTATAACACAAAATTAATGAGAATTAACAGTAAATTTTTACGAGTAATGAAACAACTTATCAAGTGTCATCAATGTTATCGATGTGATTGTTATGTCATTAGATATAACATGTACATTATTTACATAGTCATTTTAAATAATGAATCCGAAATATATAAAAATATGATACACACGTTAAATATAGCAAAGTTAAGCATGTTAAGCTATATTACCTCATATGCAATGTCATCTACAAATAACTTAATGATAATGTATACATACATACATACATACATAACATTCTCATATCACAAAAATCAGACACTGGCGAAATAAACCTTGATTATATTATAGTTTGAGATGTGATGATAATATAATGAAAAAATAATATATAAATGGTTCATAATAAAAGAAATAATAAATATTATTAATTAAGCATGCAAATTAATCATGCAATAATTAAAAGTAGATATTTGTGAGCAGGCGTCGGGGATTATTGGATGTCGAATTAAATGATTTTTTGTTTTTTGTTTTTTTAATTATGATATTCGTGTACGATAACATGTTTGTACAATAAACAAAGTAAAAGGAATGTTTGTTATGAAATCATCGTTAGTATTGCAACGATTTAAAAAGATACTTTGAAAGATCATTTCTCTCGTTTAGAAAATCGTTATTACATGATTTTAACATGAAAAAGTAAATCAATTAACATAGATGAAAATGATAATATTAATATGAAAATATTAAAGTTTTAGATAATATAAAGTAATATTTCATACTAGAGGTATATACCTCATCTTCAGGAAACTCGACCACGGGTTGGGGCGAGGGTGTGCGTGGAGAGGGTGGTGCAATCAGCACAGGACGGGGCTCTGTCACAAGGGGCCTCAAATTTGCACCCTGAGACCCCCCTTTCTCCTCGTTGTGCAGGAAATCAAACTCCCTTAATGCACTCTGTAACTACATTACTACCTGCTTAGCTCTAAAAGCCTATTTAAAATATTGCGATGTGCTTTTAAATCAAAGATAACTACATTATAATGAATATATATCTACGAACACAATATAATGACGTGATATATATACGTAAAATTTGAAAATTTTTCGAGCTTCAAGAATGATCATCTTTTGCAGACGTAACACATTATTTGTAAAAAATAAATCAAATGATATTGTTACACTGTATTTAAACAAAACAAAAATAATTAACGATTGATAGCTTTTATGACTTTACACAAAGCAATATCACGAAAAAACAAATTAAAGAAATCAGATAACACATAAAATACAATTATAAATTGTCACGAAAATATACATAAATTAATTTTATGTATGCAATTTGTACTTTTTGACTAATAAGAAGAAGTATATAAATAATACAAATATTTTGTATCAATAAATTTGACACAATAAAAAGTGCATTTAATTAAGAGCATGCTTGGTTCAAAAATATGTACCCTTATACATAAATATATTAAACTATTATTAAATTAAAATCAAATAATCCTATTATACTTCTTTTTTTATAGAAATCTAAACCCACAACCAATATCCCAAACCAATAGTCTACTGCCTTCTATAGAAAATATAAAATTCTATATATATATATATACAGGGTGTCCTGTAACTGGCAGTACACGCAAGCAGGGGGTATAATTCTATAATACATGAAAATCTAAGTCGAGAATATATATAGAATAAAATTAATTCATATAAGGCTTTGTTTTCGAGAAAAATAAGTTTAAAAATTATCAAGTACACATGCACTTTTTTCAGTTTCAGTTCAACGGATATTACTATTTTATTCTCGGATATTTCTGAAATCATTTTTATGCTTTTTAATATGTTTACAAACATTGTTAGTATGATGATATCTCTGGTATAAGTTCTACTTTTATGCTCATCGAACAAGATTTTAATTTTCCAGGGTTTTTAATTGCAAGCTCAATAAAGTGTACGTGTACTCAACAAATTTTCAAACTTATTTTCCTTAAAAATACAACTTTCTATGAAAAAAGTTTATTTCTTTTATATTTTCGACTTACAATTAATTTTGTACGTAGAATCACTTCCTGCTTGTTTGTATTATTAGTTACAGGACACTCTGTACATTATTTAAATATTTTTTGTAGCATTTAAAACCAAGACGATATGAAATCTATTCTAAAATAAATTATAAGCGAAGCTAAAAATAATTATTTTAGTCTGAATTTTAATTAGCCTGAAAATTAATTAGCATCTATTGAGATATATAGGATATCCCAGGATTTGCCAGCCAAACTACAAGAGTATATTCTATAAGTAGAAATAAAATATAGAAATGTTATTTAAAGTCTGGTTTATTATAAAGTTATAAACAAATAAAATTGAAATAGATAACAGAAGATTTCCCTGAAGAAAGGTACCACACATTTCTCTGTATTTATTAATATTCATTCCCAAATACGCAATTTAGGTTCATTTCGACCTAGGAGTGAATTTTATGATATTTGTTCAGCCCTGGGAAAGTAACAATGCTCTTTAAGAATCTTAAACTTTGTCGATAATACTACTATGCAAAGCATTCGACGTACTTTTTCATTTTAACTACAGACATCATGAAATACAATTTAAAGAACATTGCGAGCCGATAAAATATTTGCTTATCATTACTCGATTATTCAAGAATTACTTTCAACAGATTACCGGAAACAAGTTGAATTTTATAATTTTTATGTGAATGCAGTAGGAAGAGATACTATGGATAAACGAAACGATTTTTACAAGACGGAATATATTCAATTCTCATAATAGTCATATATGAGTTTATAATAATTTATATTTCACTCAACGAAGAAACTTTCAACACGAAATTTAGTATAATATTTCGATGGATACGTTTAATGACCTACTTATTAGTCCGTTAAATCTACTATTATCTATTTCAATTTTATTTGTTTATAACTTTAATAAACGTTTCTAACCGAACTTCAAATAACATTCTTTTCTTATTCCCACTTGTAGAATATGCTTTTGTAGCTTGATCGGTAAACTCTGGAACACCGTGTATATGTATCTCCATATGTATATATTAACAAATAAATAAAAAATAAATAAATAAATAGCTGCGATAATACTTATTTTATATTATAAATAATCTAAAAATAAATATATATTTAAATTATATGTATAATTCACCTCCTGGTCTAATTTTGGTGGTGGTGGTGGTGCTGGCAGAGAAGGTTTCTTAGTAACCGTTGGTGGTGGTGGAGGTGGATGTTCAGGTGGACGTGGCAAAACTGGACTACTAGTTGAAGTTGCCATACCTAATGGTCGAGCACCACCTAAGCCACCCTTTTCAGGATCCGGTAATTCTCCAGGTGTTTCAGGCTTATCTTCTATTGAGGTATCAAAAACAATTTGTAATGGTTGAGGTCCTAAAATGATCAATTTTGATTCTCCGCTTTTATCATAAGGATTACATGCTATTATAATTATTAAAAATGATAAATACATACCTGATGGTGGACTTTCAGAATTTCTTGTATTATGCAAAGATGGTGCAGAACGTTTAAGAAGTCTACCCCAGGTAGCAACATTGATATTCATTTGGTTAGCCCGTGGGAAATTTTTAACTTGTTGTTTAAATATTTTACGTTGACGTTGCAATTTAGGTTTCCTTGATATCATTGGATTTAAGAATTTAATTTCAGCAAATAATAATCCTTGAGGCTCCAGCTGTAATGCCATTCCGTGTCTCACATCGTCAATAAATTCTTCTAAACGTAAAAATTTCACTGCACACAATGATCTCCAATCTTTCCAATAAATGCCTATTTCGAGTTCCCTTGACTTATCTAGTTCGATAGAAAATCTATAAACAATACAGAATTGAATATTTTACATCTAATATCAAAGGAGAATATTTTTTCCTAATATATTACTGCTATTATATACAAGAACTTAATGAATTTCAGAGAATGGCTATATTAATAATTGAATTAAAAAAATACAAATTATAAAAATTATAAAATAATACGAAAGTGATAAAATATTCAAATTTTATCAAACAAAATAAAAATAATAACGGTTTGTACAATTTTCTATTTTAATAATTAGATTTGTGATCAGTTAATAAAACGTTACTTAACTTTTTGAAGCACGGAATTATAAAAAATAAAAAAGAAAGGATTGCACAAAAATTTTATTCTTATAATTACTAGGAAATTTCTATTACATAAAATGAATAAAAATAAAATAAAAAGTTATTTAAGTATTTAATAATAGAGAGTTACATAAATAGTCTCCCCGTGCTGTTGTAAACCGTTGTGTTTCAAGTTATTTTAATTTTCTCAAGGCAGTATAAAAAAATATTCTACTATGCATATTTAGGTATTAAAAAAGGAGGTCACAATTAACTCTAATATGCTTCAAAGAGTTAAGATGATTATATAACAATATAATAATATACCTTTGGTCCCAAGCCTGCTGGGAACACGGTCTCCAACTAGTTTGTGCTACGGTTTGATTATCAAGTTTTATAACCGCCATAATATCGTCTGCAATTCATATAACGAGCATTAATAACGATCAATTAAATATCAAACAATTGTATAAATAAAATAGACAATATGAATTTTAACTTACTACTCGTCTCGTCTTTAACACTATAAGATTTACTCGAACTACGTCCTGTTACACCTTTGACAAAGCTACGTAAATCAGGACTGGCAGGATGTTCTCTTCTCGTACGTCCAGGAACTTCTTCCGCTAAATCTTGGCATCCCATTAATCTTACCTAAAAATAAGCATACAGAGATATTTGTTAATATAATTAAAATTATTATTTTTATAAAATAAAAATCATAAAATGAAGAATTATTTCAACTTTTTGACTTCATTCTTATATTTTATCAGATATATTTTATTCATTGTTATAATCACTAATATATTTTAAAATAAATCATAGATCTAATTAATAACCATAAATTAAATAATTTTATAAATAACGTAAGTGTTTACCTCCAATTGGCCAGTGACTGCAGCACATCTAGAAACAGATGCAGGTACGGTAGCCCTGCCTTCTAATGGACCACGAAATGGTTGTAAAGATGTGTAAGTAACAGGAACAGGACTTGCCGACTGTACACTGGCTAGTTCTCTCTTTAATTGGGCAGCAGTACCACTGTCTGGTGGTAATTCTTGTCTTCTAAGCTCAAGAGATAATCTAAGTAAGTCCAATTTTCTACTGGATTCCGCGAGACTTGCCTGAGCCTAGGATAATTCGAACACACACAGCAGATATTATTTAATCGATTTTATCTTTTAATCAAAGAAATAAACTGTAGATAGATAGAGAGAAAGAAAAAAAGAAAGAAAGAAAGAAAGAGAATGGAAGGAGGATAATCGATGATACAAAGTAAAAAAAAAAAATAAAGAAAATGATTTGTGTGAAAAATACATACGCACATAGAAACAATATTCGGTAACGATCGAGACAACAATAGTTAACATTTATTAATAGAACGATCGACGTTACACGATTGTTAAATTATGTAAATGCTTCATAATCAGCAGAATGTTCGACAGCCTTTAACGATACAATAGCAAATAAGAAGATAATAGAAAATTATTATATGTCCTCGTTCTGACGCACTTGGAACACACATTTGATATTTTCAATTATAATGAGACGAGGCATACATATACATTATGAATTCATTAATAAATCTATTATTTAATAATAATTATTATAATCATAATAATAATAATAATAATAATAATAGTAATAATAATAAGCGTGCACAAAAGTCATAGCAATGTAGAGCTACGTAAAGCTCGAAGAATGAGAATCATTCGAAGAAGCTTTGCTTGAAATTAAAAAAAAAAAAAAAAGAAAAAGAATTATGGAAAAATAAACGAAGTATCAATGTCCATAACTTGTAGGAGCTGGTCGAATAACATTTCTTTGGGCGTTGGTTGAACGAGCGGAGCGTTTGTCGGGTTCACCGAAGGAACACGATCGTTCACGAGTATTATCTTCTTCGAAGTATCGTCTGCAGTGTTCGCAAGAGCAGTTTGGATTTTTAGCAGGACCTACGTGATGACCAGGTTTTCGAAAAGCACCAATTACGGAACCAAAAATCGATGCTTTCACGATGTGATCCGTTCTTTCACCTTGGGGTGTCATAAATGGAGAGGTCACCCTTGAAGGTACTTTCGAAGGAAGAGGTGAAGGACTTTTCGAACTAAACAGACCAATCTGATCGCGAAGTTTATACGTTCGTGAGCCAAGTTCACTTCGCGTCGTGGAATCGGAATGATCGTCTGAAGGATCGCAACGTTTAAGTTCTTGATGATGTACGACATTTGGGGAAACGTTTTCAGCAGTTTCCGGATTTATTTGACTCGTAGGAGAAACGATATCCTTTTTTTTAGATGCTTCCTCAGAATGATCCTTATTCGCTATAAAGGTCCAACCTATGGTTCCACTGTCATCCGATTCAGCAGCAGTGTCATCAGAGGACCAACCGATTTCATGCTTCTCTAAATATTCCCTCATCTTCCTGTTCCTTAATAAATGCTTACGCTCGATCTGCGGTGATCTCCAAGTTTTATCCTTCTCTTCCGGTTCCGGTTTATTACCCCAAATGGTCTCCATTTTACGTATCCTCTCGCGATCGGACGAATTGGCGTATTCGAAACTATCGCATGGAGTCAACGTTGGTTTACCACCATTGACTATAGATTCTATGTCGGAAAATGTATCTTTTGCGGATGTAGCAGCTGCAGAATCGTAATCGTCAGGAAAGGGCAATGCAATCATTGACGATGCTGCAGACCATGGTGTTGAATCAATATCTTTAAGCGCGCTGTAAGAACTAAATTGCGATGGATAAAGAGAACTTAGTAAATCGTCGCTTTCGTAACCTTTCGAGCTAGCCAACGAGGGCATTCTCATGGGAGCGTTTTTGAAACTTTCACATCGTCTCTCAGCAGTTCGCGCGAGAAACGCCTTATTATCTGTAAACCCACGAGGTAAATCGTTATCCGTAGTTTGCTGAGTATGCGTCACTTTGACGTCCTTGTTCTCGAAGACGGTCATCGCTGTGGTGGAACGTTCTTCCTCGCTTGACTCGGTACTACACTCCTCGTCTGAGCCAGTGCAATAAACGTCGATGTGAACCGTACGAGATTTACGTTTGGTGTTCTCGTCTACGGTTGATGCGTCGGATTTTTCAGTATCCGTGGTAGTTGCTGTAGTCGTTGAAGGTTGCGGTGTTGTATCGATCGAAGCTCCAATAGGTGGGTTCTCTTGCTGAAAAAGTTTTAAATATACGATTCTTTCGTTGTTGTTCTTTCAAATTGAGTTAAGTACTTCGAATTTTAATTGCTAACGATTTTGTTATACCTTCTTTCTCTTTTGTTCATCAGCCAAGTATATATCCAATGCCTTTCGTCTGACTTTCCCTGTTTTTGATGTAGTCAAGGAGGAAGACCGAGATTCAATATCCGTCGTTTGCGAAGATGCATCTTTACTAATGGTCGTTCTTTTGTTCGCTGTTTTCTCTAACACACGTGTACAGAAATGAGTGGTAAATGGACTCGCAGTACTACCTTCGGCACAGTCTTCACAGACTTCAGGTACGGTACTGAAACGTGAACGAGCAGAGACGTGTTGTTGATGATTATGATGATGATGATGATGATGGGACGCCGCCATTCGATTGGAATGCCAGGGTGGCCGATCAGCTTCCAGTGTGGAAAATTTCAAAGGTTCTCTCGTTTGTGATCTCGTAGTTATGAACTCTTCGTTACTTAAATTTTTCTTGGGATCAAACGCGGCGAGTACGATGTTACATGTACTCTTACAGCGCCGATTGTATTGTTGCGAGGATCGACGGGATGGCAAACTCGAATAAGATTGTGGTGAAAATCGTTCACTGTTGTATCCGGAATCATTAAATCCTCGATTTCTTGACAAATTCGAGTCATCTTTCATTGAGAATCCTGAACGCGGAATTGTAAAGGAACCAGATGGTTGATTTCTTGGTGGTGGTGTTGACGTGAACAATATATTCCCACGTTGGAACCCATAAGAATTCGGTGGAATTGTACCCATCGATGGAGTCATCGAAGGTACTGGTGCTGTTGTTGTTGTTGTTGTTGATGGAGGATTGATATTTGGCTGGCTAGTATTCCAACGATATATCATCCTCACACCATTGGAATCAGTCACAGTTGATGATGCACCTACCTGTGACTGTCCAGAATCCGAATTGGTTTGAATACCGCCATGACGAATCGTAACTTCTGCTCTGACCAACCATGGTGGTGGTGGTGGTGGTGCTGCTGCTGTTTCTGAACATCTCGCATCAGCATCTTGCGATCGTTTTCGATCGTCTTCTTTCTCTTTTTCACCTCCGTACATCCTACGATCGTCCTCTTCTTCAACCTCTTCCACGCTGTCATCCACCGCAGGACATCGTCAATTCCTGAATAACTTACGGCTGCGATCGGCCAGGAAAGGTTTTCTCGGCTTGTCGAGATTTCCGCTTGAAGATTTCTCCTTTTCGCGTTCAACGTTGTTCTTTTCTTCATGGATTTGACGGGTGTCCTCTTCTTCCACGCGTTAACGGGGAAGACACGAGGAAGTAAGATCGAAAAAAGTTTTCTTTTACGATTACGATGTTGATCTCGTAAATTGGGTGTTACTCTTGAACAACGAACAAAAAAAAAGAATCACTCACACTGCCATTCGTATAAGGAAGTAGGAAATTTCCAAGTTATATTGCGCCTCTCCAATTTCTATTTTTGGATTACAGTTACCTCTCTCTCTTTCTCTCTCTCCCTCTCTCCCTCTCTCTTTCTCTTTCTCTTTCTCTGTGTGTTCGGAAACTGTTTGTTGTATATCAGTTATTTCGTTATTACGAAATTCTTCGTTCTTGTAATAGACGTAAAGAACGCGTCGGCAGGTTACTATTGGCTTAACCAAGTACAACACGACAATTATTTGTTGGCGCAAGCGCGTATTAGCCTTTCAATAATATAACATCTAATCATATGATCGGTTACTGAGTGAAATCTTCAGAAAACACCAAATTGTATTTCTATCGCCCACCACCAAAGCGACAACAAAGCAAATTGATAAAGCGACGACACGGCGTATAATTAGCACAATATAAATTTGGAACGACGTGTGTCAGTTGGCGGGCACATAAATATAACTCAAGTCGTACGATCAGTTGAATTTCTTTATTTTCTGCTCGGACTATGTGCCCCCCACCCACCCGAGTGTTTCTGGACGATTGCCGTGTAAATAATATCACAGACGCGAACGAACGTTCTCTTTTGAAATATTTTTGTAAAAGAAAAAAAAAGGAAAAAAAAAAAAAGAATAAAAATAAAAAAATATTTTCCTCACAAAACTTTGTTTTATTTTTCTTCTTCTTCTTCTCTTCTATTTCTTTCTTTCTTTCTTTCTTTCTTTCTTTTTTAAACTGGACGTATATTCCTGGAGATAAATGATTTAGAATAGGAATATAACAAACAAACAAGAAAAATGGCCTATTCAGTCTTCTCAATGGTTCCAAAAGGAGAGTTGTTCCTTCTTTTATCAAGTTAATCACAGTAAGCCAACAAACAGGCCGGATGCGAGGAGAGTCAGTCTTCGAATTGAGGTCAAGCAGCAGTTTCGCGGCTTTCAATTATCCAAGCTTGGGAAAAATATTATCTCTCGGTGTTCTATTATATCCTTCGAAAGATATGATATCCCACCTCGAACAACTAGTTATTGAATGATTGGTACACATGTCGTCGTTCGTTTATCGCGTTACTCCAAGCGACTGGATTGAGCCAGTTCTCCTCGAAAGATGGTAACTAAGCGCGACCCGAAAAGGCGTCACACAGAAGGGGGTAAGGGGGAAAGTCAGGGGATTTGCCCGTGCTATTTTGAGACAGTCGAGTTATACATATAAACCGTGCACCTCCTCAAACCCCTCCCCCCTACCCCTCAACTTCTACTTCGTCCTACTCGTCGTCGTCTTTTCCTAGTCTTCGTCTTCATTTTCATTTTCGTTCTCTTCGAAGAGTCAACTAAGAGGAAAAAGAATAAGTAGATATCGCGAGAAGAACACTACTCTTAACTCAACGGAATTTCATTTCTTGAGAGTCCAAAATCGTTCTCGAGGTTCTAGATTACTATGAAGTGTATATGTATGTATTATCGAGTAACTGAAGATCTGAGAAAATCAACATTTTTATAGTTTAAATGTGTAGAAACTAATGAATCATGGGATCGAGACTGGACTGTGATTTGAATTTGGATCATTCAAATTTCGAGTGGGGTACTCTAACCAATTGAGATAGTCTAAGAGAATTCCCTATAAATATCATTCTTTAGTAGCGTTCTTATTTATTATGTTAACATGTCCTACTGATAAACTTCTACATTTTGGTTAATGTTGATGAGATGTGACTACTCTATTCAGATTTTTAACGATTTACTCCATTAATTCTTAAATTACGATGTAGATTTTTGGATCTAAACTTCATTAACAATTAATAGTTGAAATAATCTAAAAGGACTTCTATAAAATGTATTCTTTAGTAGCGTTTGTACTCATTATGTTGACAGTGTATTGATAAAATTCTATGTATTGGTCAATATCGATGATATGTTTCCACTTTGTCTGTTGTTTTTTAACGATTAATTTGATTATAACCTAAATTATGTAGTATGTGGATTAATAATTTATTTGATTTCATTTGAATGTCTACTTGGAATGAATCCAATTTGAATATTCGGGTAATTCGACTTGCTGTGCAAAATTATCCGACTATTAATATAGCTCAACAGATTCGAATTGTTTCAACGAGTGTAATTTCACTTTTGAAATTGTTGGCGTATTAAAAATGAGAGCGAATATAACCTAAATTTAAAGCTAGATTTTTTTATTATGTATTTTGATTGATTAAGTTGATCTAACATAAGAGATCCTATAAGATTTTTTAGTAGTTTTTTTTATTTATTATGTCAACACGACACAGTATCAAACTTCGAAATTTTTATCAATATTAATTGTTAACATAATCGAATATCTGTTATTTATCGGTTTATTTTATATTCCCAAAATATGTACTACGGAATTTAACAATGCATTTAATTACGTGTAAATGATTACTATGATGAATATTAACGATTTACTTTCTCATATAACCTAAAATAGTCACTTAGAGATTTATTTGATAATTACCAGAATTATGCACTGCATTGTTTAGCAGCGCATTTAATTAGATCTAAATGATTATTTGGAATAATTTAAGATACGATTTGATTTGCAATGAAACTATAATCTACTATATTTTAGTCAATATTTGACCATTTACCTGTTCACATAACCTAACAGTCATTTAACAATTCATTTGATGATTGCTATAATTAGGCACTAGTGTTAAATAAAGGATTTAATTACATCTATATAATTATTTTTGCATTTAAATATGATAAAAACGTTTTCCTCTAATATTAATTTAGCTTAACAACAGCTTCGGCTTATTATAACGAATGTAATTTCATTTGTAAAATTATTAAGGCACAAAAAATAGGCTGTAAATGGACCAGGGTTAAAACCTGGATCCTTTTATTTTTCATACGGTGCTTTGACTATTTGACTATTTGAACTAACTATTCGAATTTGACTATTGAATCAACCTAATGTGACCTGTACAATTGACTTTTTTAGTAATTTTCTTGTTTATTAAGTCAAAAATATACTTATAAACTTCTAAAGTCTAGCTAATATTGACGGTACGCTCATTCCAACTTGTAATTTTACAATTCATTTAAATAATTCAACTAACAATACAAATTAAATTTTGATTTTACTTCAATAATTATTAAAAATTTATTCAATTAAATATGACTGACTAGATGGACTAGATCCAATTTTCTCTACTAGCTCGTTATGCATACAAAGTTATTCTCAAAGCAATTAACAGATTCGATTAGTTAACAACGGGCGTATCCCAGTTTCGAAACTATTAACGCTCGAAATATAGGCTACGGCTGATTCGAAATTGAAACCATGACACTATTTATTTTTAATACAATGCTGAATAATAAATTAAACTATTACTCAAAACTCCATTAAATTTATTCCTGCGTAATCCTTTAATTTTATTAACATAGTATCCTTGTAACTTCATTTCCGTCGAATTCAAAATTTTACATCTTTTTGTTTGAAACTTTTTCGTTTCAATAATTCATTTGATCATCCTAACCTATAAAAGATTGAATCAAATTTCAAAAACTAATTAATTTATATAATTCAATCTAACTTGTTACATCGATTAAATCCAATTTGAACATACCTGAATAACTTGACTAACTACATCCAAAGTTATCCAACTATCAATATATCTCAAACCTATTAACAGATTCGATTTACTAACAGCAGGTGTATCCCAATTTCAAAATTATTGATGTACCGAAAAAATAGGTTACGCATAGATCTAAATTTAAATAATATCGTAAATCTTCTGAATTTCAAATGCAATGGTTTAACCAATTGAGTTATTAAAACCCTATAAACTCAATTCCTTCGTAACTATTCATGTCAACATTACATACAATAATTCTTACATTAACTTGCTGCATTTTGTAAAAATTCACCTGACAACTTTTAAACAATCTTTCAGACATCATAGTACGAAACGATCGATGAGTTTAGCGATCATGTTCACGTCGAACGGATGAAATCAATAGCACCTGTTTGATGTTCAACCTTTTGTATGTACGTATAACAAAAGGCTTTTCATCGAACCCCACATGAAGTATATACGAGCTTCTAATTTCCTTCTTATTCATATATCTACGTGCATATGTATTTATGGTACGTATGTACATCGTATTATGTGTTATGTGTAATCCATATGGAAGATTGAAAAGTGAGATAGAAGAAGAATACGTACTTCCGTCAGAGCCTTCTTATCAGCAACTTTGGCACTTTGCAGAAGACGTATTACATTCTTTGCACCTTCCACAACAGCTGCTTCGATTCTAAGCCGGTGTCGCAACTCTTCCACACGTTCTTCCAAAGCAAGCTCCAAACTGGGCTCGTACCTATCTGCAAAAATCATTGCAAAATAATCCTTGAGTTCATATAAAATAAATCATCATTTATAGTTTTCTTGTGTGATTAAATAATATATTATATATTATTTAATATATAATAATAATAATAATAATAATAATATTTAATATAAATTTAGTAAAAATTAATTTACAATTATAGTGGATCTTGAACTCAAAGAAAATAATTTTATATATATATGTGATTTCTAGAAAATATTAATAAAAATAATTTTGTCACTATAACAATTACTGTTATTATTGCGATTAAATTGAACGGCCACCAATATAAATAATAATATTATAATAATTAAATAATTATAAATAATAATAAAATAATAATATATTAATAATAAAATATATTAAATATATATATTCATTTTATTAATATTAATAAAATGCACTCTGTAATGTAAAAATGTAAGGAATTTAAATTCAATTAAATATTAATTTTATTATATAATAAATAATAATTTTTTATTTTATATTAGATTGATAAGCTCATGCGGTTTTTTCTAAATAAATAACACGGCAAAAACCGTACGTATTATACTTATTGATTAAACTGATATATATATATTAAAATATCACAATATTAAAAATATAAATTATTTATTTATTATATTTTAATATAAATAAAATTTAGACCTCACACACACGATAAAAATGATATTTTAAATCTATTATAGTTTTTAATTCCAAATAGAAAATCCTGTTCCAAGTCACAAATCGGGTGACCAAAATAACAGATATCCGAATTTGTTTGTGTCGACAAACTTTTCAGATTCGAACTTGACCTTTTCGTAACCTTGACGCAACCCTGACTTGAGCCCAACAAAATTCCCAACCCGATCTGAGCCAATTGTTCTGAATACTTTGAACGAAAATATGTCGAAAATATTTTAACACTAATGTAAGATCAAAAAAACTAATCAAAAAGATTAATTTAAGTTAAAGGAAACTTAACTTTGTTTCTTTTTTAATTTTAACTACAGATAAGGGGTTTGTTTTCCTTGTATAATGTGTTTACTCAATTATCTGCCATTTTGATTGATCTTGAAGAAATTATCATAACGAATAGTGGAGAGTAAATGATACATAAAATGTATAAGATAGTATTTTTTTGAAATAATAATAATAATAATAATAATAATAATTATTATTATTATATTATTATTATTGCATGAAACAAAGGAGACTAATCTTTTTGGCAAATAAAAAATAAATAAAAGAAACAACACTATCAAATTCAATCTTCAAACAAAAATGTTTATATAGGATTTCTAGGAAATATTAATGAAAATAATTTCATCTCTATAACAATTACTCTCTTATTTAATGCGATTAAATGGAACAATCACTAATATAAATAATAACGTTTTTTTTTTCATCAGATAAATCTAAGATCATGTCGATTTTTTCTTCTATTTCTATAATAATCATGTTTATTATGAAAAATAAATTTTAATAAATTCATATTTCTTTTTCTTTTATCACTTTTCTAACTTTAAAAAATAATAATAACTAATCTACATTTTTCAGATCTAATGGTCTATTTAGCACGGATTTTTTGATATTAATTTCATTAAATAAATATGTAATAATATTAATTAATAATAATTAATTAATAATAATTAATTAATAATAAATGTATTTTCATTAAAATTTGACATTTCTAATTTTATCCATTAAATTTGAAGACAATATACTAATAATCCCGTAACTGTTACTTTTCTATCATCAAAATAATTTTCTAATGTTTATATTGAGAAGAAAAATCCTGGTGGGTCAATTAAATCACATGAAATAAAGTCTTATTTTAACTTTTTCTGATTATATCGTACCAATCATTTGAGGAAATAATATTTTGGATTTTGTTTGCATGTTATATTCGATAACAACAAAATCTGAATCATCTGGCAAATAATTATATTCGTTTACTAAAAAATTACATTTCAATTGATTCAACTTGTTTTTCTATACTTAAAGCCAATTTTAATAAATCTAATATAATTTTGATATTTCTATTTTATCCGGTGCATAAATTTGAATATGTTATCATTTTTTGATTATTTTAATTAGGTATGATAAAATTTTAAGAGACCCATGAGAGACCACACTTTTCATGCGAGTGTGAATTTGATATATATGAGATCACATTAAACAATTTGAAGTTCTTATATACGATAATATCTCTCATCGTACAAAAAAAAATCAAAAGTATTTAATTTATTAGAATTTATTTATAAAAAATTAAATTACATATAAATTTTAGAATTATTTTATTATATTATTAATTTAATTTATATAAGTATATTAATGGAGTTATAATCGAATTGTCTTTCAAAATTGTTTATTTTTCATTGACCAAAAAAAATCTTGATCAATGTGTTAATAATCATAAATTTATGCATAAAAAGTTAACAATTCAATTCTTGGTCGCTAAAACAATAGAAAAAAGAAATTCAAAAAGTAAAATTAAATCGAGTTGGCTTCTGGCTGAATTGTTGGTAATTCCTAGTGTTAAAGACAGTTGCCAGTATCCACAGAAACGGCACTTGCAATGCAAATGAAAGGTCGCCTTGACGGAGGTAACCGAACTTGTATAGATAGGATCAGTAAAACATTGTTGTTGGCGGACGTTTGCCAGAGGTATCGCAACGAATCAAAAATATTGCGCCAGAAAATGAACAAAATTTAACTGACACAGACCGAAACTAATGCGAAAACAGGGCCACCCGCGTAATAATGTGAGACAATTCGAATAGAAGATTACGTTACTGAGATTGATTAATTACTGTAATTAGACTGTTACGAATTTGATTGCACGTAAAATACGTTATAAAAGCATACGGAATTTATGCTCATCAAATATGCAGCACAATGCGTGTATGGGGATTTTATGCCCGTCAAATATGCAAAAAGCATAATATATATAGAACTTGTACACTTGAAATATGCAAAAAGCGTATGGGATTTATGCACGTAAAATATGTAGAAAGCGTATGAGAGATTTATCCTACCGCTTATAAAATATAAGTATACGCATGAAAAATATGTGCATATAAATACATGGATATGTTCAACATAGATTTATTGGTTATTTCGCTAGTTCCATCATAAATCAAATTTCATTCACCTATACTTTTAATCTACTTTTATCTAACATTCTCTTTTTTTACTTTCTCTGTAAATTAAAATATAATATTTCATGATTAATGTTATGATTAAATTGTGATAGTTTACAGGACAATATTATTTATTGCTAATATATATTGAACAATTGTAATTAATAATAATAATAATAGTAATAATAATAATAATAATAATAATAATAATGATTTGGATTGAAATGATTAAATATTGAGAATGATTTAGGACGGCAAGTTTAAACATGATTGCACTGTAAATAACTATGGCTGTATTTGCTGTTCTTTTTAAGCCTCGGCTGGCGCCTCGGCCAAAAGTATTCAGGTCTCGTATAACAAAATATTATATATTTTCGTTCTAGACATACAAATTACTATTGTTTATTAAATAGGCTATTAAAAGTCACCACAAGACAATAACATTAATCGAGGACGTAATTTAAACAAAAAAATGTCAAATTTAAAAGAAATTGTTAATATAAATATAAAAATGCGTATATTGTTAATTAACAATTAATATATAGTATAATAATTAAATTACTTTCTTTCTCTAATTAATTTCTTTTTTTGTAAATTGAAAATATATACAAATTTATATTAAATAAAAATCATAATGCTAGAATATAATTAGAGGTTATAAAATGATTATGTTAACAAAAGAACCAAATTATAACGAGTATTCATAAATAATGGACAGTATTTCGATTTGTAATAATTTTTGTTTATACTTAGACATTCTTTTTTAAATAAAAGTAAAGATATCAAATTTCTCAATAAGTTGACTAATTTTTTTCAAGATGGCGTCAATTTAGGAATAGTGCGTATGTATTGTAATACGCGGAATCGAAATTAATTATTAATATTGTTAATCAAGTGTATTACCCACAAGCCTTTTTTTATAAAGCAATTATAATATCATAGTAACATAAATTTTAGAAAACCCAAATTGTAAAGAAAAAAAAAAGGAATCATAGGAAAAGTAAGTATCAAAAAAAAGTAAAACACTTAAGAGCGTACCGTAACTCTTTTTGATCGTTTTTGTAAACGAAACTTATCTTTCTGTATAATAATTTGATTTTCTTAACAAAATAACAAAAAAACAGAAAAAGGAAAAGCAAATTAATCAAATAAGTAAATAAAATAATTGTATAAATTAAGAATAAAATACAAAAAATTTATGTAAAAATAGTAGAAATGATATTATTAATTTAAATTAAAAAAAAAAAAAGTGTTTTTTAAATTTAACAGATATTTTTTAATATTATTGATCATTTGTGTAAAAAACTTGTATTATTTTATTTAATACCTTTGTTGCCAGTTGATTCGCCATTAGGAGGTGGCGCATCACCTCGAGCATGTTGTTGTTGGCGCGCTTGTCGCACCTTCATTATGCGCATGCGTAGGAACTCGATTTTAGCGCGGGAATCATCGAGCATCTGCTGAGCTTCTTGAAGTAATTTCTTGTCTCTGTGACCACTCGTCAAACTCTGTATCATATTCTCCGCGCCCTGTTTTACCTACAACGATAACAAAACATTCAATAAATAGATAAATTGATAAATAAATAAATTAACATAAAAATAACAATAATCTTGGAATTCTAAATTGGTATTAATAAGTAATTTTTTTTTTTTTTTACATATACAGTAGGATCTTAATTTATCATCGTGATTTGAAATGATATATAAATTATAATTATTATTATATTACATCAAAAACTTTTACAGTATATATATATTTGTATATATATAAATAAATATTTACAGTAAGTGCCAAGAATAATTTTGTATCTCTTTTGTCAATTTAAAACAATAAATGTTTTATTTTAATACAATATTTCCAAATTCTTATACAGAGAAACATATGTTAAAAATATTAAACTTGTCAATTTATATAAATTTTATTGTAAAAGAGTCTTTTATAATAAGAAATGTAAAATTTTACGTGTAATTGATAAAAAAAATTAGTCTCGCAAGATACGTTTAATTGTCTCAAAATAATTAGAAAATTTAAAGGAGGAACAAGCAAGTATTATTTACAAAAATAATGATTGTATTTTAATTAAATCTTACGTAGATGCAAATATTATTGACAGACTAATGTTTGATCATTTAAATAAAATTTGCATTACAGTGAAATCTCATTAAATATATATAGCTCATAAACAGCTTGTTTCTCACCAATCAGGAAGAACCATCCTCCCCCCACCTCTGTCATTAGTTTCAAGATTGTTTTACATTGGTAGCATTTGATTGGTTTATGCTCTTTACCATACATATAAAAATGTCTTGTTAAATATTATATGCACGCGTTTATAATATTTTAAGATCAGACGAGAGATATTTTTCAAGATTATAGAAGAAGATTTGAAAGAATTATGTTTATTAGTCAGACACATTCAGTGACAGTAGAAAGTGGTGGTGGTAATGCTGAAATTGGCGGGAAATTGGTTTACGAAAAGCGTGGTTTGCAATTAACGAAGTTTTACTGTACGAGCAAATATCAGTTATTTCAAATTTACAATGGGAGCGAGTACGAATATTTCTGTGACTAAATATGTATATTTATTCGTTTTTATTACTATATATATATAAACATATAATAAATGAAGATACTTATACATAAAATTATTCGCAAAGATGAATAATTCTTCCATGAAAAGAGATTGAACGCATGATGATAATGATAATAATAATAATAATGATGATAATAATGATGTTGATGATCATGATGATGATGATGATCGATACGCTCTAATTGTTTTAAGCAAACGGAAATAATTTGCTACATGAAGAATAGTATATCATGTTCTTTCTAATACTTTTTTTAAAACGCGCATAGAAAAATGATATAGAATTAAATGCATATCCTAAGAATAAATGTTTGCAACTTACGATCTGTTATACATAAAAAAGAACAAAAAATTTATGTACCGTATAATAAATTTCAAGCATCTAATTAACCTTTTAATTAATATACGCCATTAAAGTGGCTTCTCGATAAGCCATTATGGTGGCTCATAATTAAATCTTATTTTTCAACATATATTTTCATTGTCTTAAAAGTTAACGTTGTTTAAAATGTTAAATGCGTTAGATGCAAAAATCATTGAACTTGTCATTATTGTTTACCTTAACAGACGTTTTGATACACATGTTTTATTTTTTAGCGTCTACAGCTAGATTTCGACGTAGTTAAAAGATCAATTGTGTGCCTATAGTTATGAAAGTGGTATAAAAGTTAAAAATTTAAAAGAAGAATAAGTTTATTATTCATTTCACATCACATTATTTTCAATTAAATTAATTCAATATAATTTTCACGATATTGTCAAACATGAACCTGTAGATAGTTTTTGTTATTTTCAATATTATTATATAGAATTCATATAGTGTTCAAATGTAATCCTTTAAATATCTCGAAACAAGAGACCACTTTCATAATTATGGGCACAATTAACAATTAAAGAATGAAAATGAAAATAGACAGACCTTTCTAACCAAACGCTTCGCCATTTTCATTGCACTTCTGTCAAAGGTTGTCAAGTTACTATGCCTCTTTACCAAATATTTCTAAGTATTCTCTCTAACGCTATCATCCTAACAACTAAACCTATTAGCCAGCTAACTCGGTGAATACTTGGTGACGTCAGGTGAATCCATCTTTACGTTGGTATCTAGTTAGAGATCGATCATACTAGCTAGAAAACAGTTAAAAATTCGTTGACGTTCGCGAGTTGGCCCAATGCCATTAAATCGATACTTCGTACCATCCCTAATTCCCTGACAAAGTCAGTCATTGTGACTTATATCGATTTCTTCCTAATACGAATTAAGAACACGAAATAATATATATTATTTTTTGTTTGATTTTATTTTATTTTTATTTAGCTCAATTATTATCTGGATTAACGTTTTTTCTTTTTTTTTTCGTAAATGCAGGTTTCTCACTCTTTTGCAAATCACATTTTTACTTTCTTTTGTAAATTACATTTAATTGTTTGCGAATTAAATGTATTCCTTTGTTAATTCGATTAAAATTTTGGACGAATTGAAATTGTATTTTTGCAAGTTAAATTAAAAACTTTTTGCACATAACATTAAACTTTTGGCAAATTAATATTAATTTTTTGCAAAGTAAATTTAATCTTTGAAATCTTCGGGTTTTTCTACAAAATTGTTCATTCAGATTTTCATCTTTCTTTTTTTTCAGTAAAAAGAAAGGAAATAATCTTTGAAATTACACAAAAATGCAGCAATCACAGTCTATTAAAATTATTCATTCAACAATCAACGATTTATGTACATTTGTATAGTCCAGTTGTTAAACAAGACTTTCTTTTCTGTTTATAGATTTTTGGTATATTTATGTACATTTGGAGGTTATTATTATAATAACTGTAGATGTTTCAATTTTACAATTACATCAAAAATCCTTAAATTTGATAATAAAGTTAAAATTAGTTTAAAATTTATAGCATGAGTGCTAAGAATTTGACAATTTATAAAAAAAAGATTTACAATTCTGTTATGACACTAGTAAAATTTTCATGTAATATTTCACGTTTACTTGCTTAAAGATCATTTCATTTTCATTTATTAATTTTTTTAATACTTTTATTTTTTCCTTTTATAAAAGTTATAAAAGAATTTAATTTTCTAAAAGGTTTAGTTTGGTTAAAGAAACATTAAATTTTTCTACAAATAAATCTTTTAATATATGTCGAAGAAAATTAAAAGAAAATAATTTTGTAGAGAAACTTAATTTGCACAAGAATTTGAATTTGATTAGCAAAAAGTTGTATTCTGATTTGTCGAGAATTAAATTTGAAATGCAAAACATGTATAATTGAAATATTTTACGTACAACCTTAACACTATTTATAATAAAATATTGAATTTCTTTAACAATAAACTTACATTTACTTTAATTTTTATTGCCAAAATGTAATAATTTTGATAGAAAAAGAAATTCAATTTGCAAAAAGATAAATTTAATTTGATAAAACTTGAATGAAAAAGTACAAAATCTATATCATAGAATTAAGAGAGTTAATTGAAAATCATGCATCATTCGTGATAATTTATTTCCACAGTTTCATGACGCAATTAGAGTCTATCATTAGCAGACAAAAAATGTCTCAACGCTGACTCATGACTAATGCGGCCACAAGGAAAATCAACTAGGAGGACGATTATCATCGTTGAGAATTGATTTGAGTGAATTCACGTTGACATTTCGAGATAGCTTATCAACATTTGTGTAATAATAAATTGTAGGAAAAATAAAACACATACGCACATTTATAACACATACATAAATAGAATAATACCCAGTTACTGATGATTTTTGAATTTTGTCAGTAAATTTTTTTACTAATCTTAATAAAACAAAACCAAAATTTGTTCACAAAGATACGAGCAATGTTAATTTATTCGTTTGGAAACTTGTATTAAATATTTTTTTTTCAATGAATACGAATTTTATTCACAATATTTATAATCATATTTAAAAAATAAGGGATGTATATATTTTAAATATTTATATTTTGTTAATATTGTGATAAATGTGCAAGAGCATGCATTTTTCATCAATATTGCGAATAAAATTAATGTACATTGGAAAACATAGAATCAGTTTCAAAATGGTGGATTAACATCGTCCTATTCTATGTAAACATAACCTATTTGAGGCATGAAATTAATTCAATCGGACTTGTATGGAATTTAAATATAAAAAAATCGTTTCAAAAATCGTTAGAAAAATACTAAACAAATAAATTCATATAAGAATTATCGGAAATAATTCCTTTCAGACATGATGCAGTAGATTCATGTATATTCACAAGTTGAGCGAGTACTTCAATAAAATTTGATTGAACCGTATGTGGTAAGGTTAGTATAAATGAATAAAAGTTTTATTAAAAAGTTATGAATACAATATATGGAATATAAAAGAAACGATATCAATTTTACGGCTACTGTGATAAAAATATAAAAATAAATCTCTCAGCAATATTTTTATGTTTAGTTTGTTTATATGAAATTTGTTTACTGGCTGAGGTCGTCAGGGTTACATCGAGTTTACGTCATAATGATTATCATATTTGTTGAGAAAAGTTTTAAGGTCATTCCAAAGTAAGAATTATATTTTTAGCAATTCCAAAATTAATGAATATATTTACTTTATTTAAAGATGTCTACCACACATTCTTGACAAGTTACAAGTTTAACAATTATCGGGAAATTGCATTTATTATTCTGTGAATTTTATTTTTATTTAATTTTAATTTTATTCAATGTATCATTAATTTTTTGTTGTATCAAATTATCACGTAAATGTTTCGTGACATTTCTTTACGAATTCATTTTTATCTGGTTTCATTTTATAGAATTTATCATAAATTTTTGTTATCAATTCATTACAACCAAATTTATGATAAACTTGTTTGATAAACTTTTTTCTTCCAAATTCTCGAAAAATAAAAATTGAAAGGCGTGAAATTAGATGACCTTGGAGATTAAAATATTATCTCATTCCAACCTTTGAGAACTGATTATTTAATAATCATTATCAGTGCTAACAAGCATAATTTTATAATGAACCATTAAACATTTTTTTATGTAATACTTTTTTGTTATTTACATCCATAAAATATAATGGCAAAATTCGGTTATCAAAAACTAGAACACCCTGTTTATTAGAATGGTCATTATTTTGCATCTTATAAATGCAATACCCACAGTACAATTTAAATCAAATAAAGAAAATAAAATTCTTTTAAAATTTCAACCATTTATTTAAATAATTAAACAACGTGCTTAAGAATGCTAATTTTATTCAATTTAAATAATACAGTAATGTTAAATACTTTTAAACATGATTTACTAAAATAAATAAAGAGAACTTTAAAAATATAACTTTTGTAAAAATCTTATACGATGTAAATACAAAAGAAAAAATATGCGCTTTTTGATGAACTTTAATATCAAGAAAATAGGCTGAAATTTGAAAATGATTTTTATTTATTTATTTCGAATTAAACCGAAAGTGCATTTATTTACATTTTTTAGAAAACCAAATAATAATCTTTTATTGTCTAATTATTATTTATTATATTCATATATTATATTTATTGTGTTTATATTATTGTTTCTAAAATATGTAAATGTTTTTATCTATTAATATTTCTGTATATAAAAGCTTATGTTTATAAAGAAAAACCAACGGAAAAATAATAGTAACAATAATTAAATTACCTTTAATTCGATGTTAAGTTGCTTTTCCAAAGATAAAAGTCGAAGATCCGTGAACAGACCTTCCTGACTCGGTGACGAAGGCCCCATTGGTGACAGAGGTGTGTCTAAAATAAAAATAGTCATTGTATCTCTTGGCGGAAATGAATATCTAGTAATGAAATTCTTTTATGGCTATGCCCTACCCAGTCTCATAGAACTCGACCGATCAACGTTTATCATTTATATATACATATATATTATGCTTCGTATATTTATCATAAATAAATATAAAAATTGAAAGGATTTTTCTCAGAGTACCAGTACCCTCATCTAAGGTGTGTCAAAAATTTCAAAGTTTGTAATTTAACAAACCGAGACAAATATTAGCCTATAATGTTTCATATATTTTTTCATTCAAACAATTTTAAAAATTATTTCAGAACTTTTGACTCACCCTGTATAGAACGATTTTGTAAGAAGGGTTTTCTGTATAGCACAATTTACAAATTAAAGGAATATTTGTTTATTAAAATACTTTTAGATGTAACGTTTTGATGGGAATCATTCAAACAATTTTAAAAATTATTTCAGAACTTTTGACTCACCCTGTATAGAACGATTTTGTAAGAAGGGCTTTCCGTATAGCACAATTTACAAATTAAAGGAATATTTGTTTATCAAAATACTTTTAGATGTAACGTTTTGATGGGAATCGATTAATGTTCAAAATATTTTTCTACAAAACAATGAAGATAAATTTGTAATAATAAATAAATTTTAAAGAATACTTCTGGGTAAATTTTTATATTAATTTTTAATATTATTATTATTATATACATTGTTTAATTTTGATTAATAATCTTTTATAGAAATCTTACAAAAAGGGTAGAATATTATTCTGATTTCAGTTTCATTTGTTTATATAAATTTGTAATAAAGTGTTTCTAATCGAACTACAAATAACATTTGTTTGTTAGTTCCACTTTTAAATTATGTTTTCGTAGTTTAGTTTATAAGTCCCAGGACATCTCATAAACATTATTATTATTATTATTATTATTGTATTTACACCATTTATTATTTTATATTGCTTATATATATATTAATTAATATTAATGTAGGATTCCAGTTAAGTTTAGTATGTTATTAGTATACACATATAGTACAAAGCATTATTTTATAATATTATATAATATAATATAAATATAAATTAAATAATATTAAATATTATAATATATATAATATGAATAAACATTTAAATTATTTCATCATTATAAAAGTTTCGTGTTTTGTAACCATAATGTTTGCACATAATAAGAAATTTAAAAAAGAATGGAAATATTGTTCACCTTCTTAATTATATCTCTTTCCCTTATAGTACCATTTATATTTCTTGTATTATGCAAAGACCTATTGTAATTTGCATTAAATGTCTTCAGCCAATGACACTTAAATCGATTTCATCGGATTGGTTGCTAATAATCACTATCACCAACGATAATTCAATTCTGACAGAACAATCGAGATATTGTATTTTTCATCATAACCTAACCTAACCTAACCTAACCATAACCTAAAAAATAATTTTTCATCGAATTTCAAATGATATCAGAGGTTGAAATAATTTAACATTCAATTTATCCAACCAATCGGAATGATCGGTTTTTCGTTTATAAACATTTTTATTTAGAAATTTAATCGAACGTTTGTTTCGAAGCGTTATAGATTTTTATCTCGAAAATCACGAAGGTTTTTAAAATAATCGTTTAAACAATAATTGCCTGATATTAAAAAAACAACAATAATATAAAATTTGTTGCTTTTCGTTTAGCGGATAATATCAAAGTTATCTTTGGGATTTTGTTTTTAAATAAGTAACTATATTTTTTGTAATACAAATATAGCAACATATTTTACGTATAAAATCGAGAAACTTTTGTTTTACAATATTTTTTATTATCAAACTTTTATTGTTTTTTTTTTTAAATATACATACGAACAATTTTTTTCCAAAATTTTATTTTGCTGCCGTTTGTACCGTTATTTTTTTTTTTTTTTTTAAGACGCGTTATAAATGATTACTTTTATTATATAAATTTCTTTTTTATCATTCTTTTTTAATCTTTTTAGAATAAATAACGTAAAGTATACTTCAGATTTCAAAATAATTGTCTATTGTTAACACTTTTTCTGTTACGTTTATCTTTTTATGTGACACACACTTAAACTCATTTTTAGGCCAAGTGATATTTTCACCACTGACAGCAGATAACGTACGGGAGAACAATTGTTGATATCACTATTACGTAGGTCTATGACGATATTTGCGATAAACGTACGTGGTAGTGCGATGAGTTATCAGTTATGCAATAAAGCTTTTTTCCAGTTGCGTGTTTTAATAATTCAAAATTGACTAGTTAGATATCCGTATTTCTATGAAAGAAATAACAAAAAAACATGATTAATAGGAATTATAAAAATAAAAATATTTATTAGAAAAAGTGATGCACAATATACACTCATAATTGATGCATATACGTAAATATAACATAAAAATTAATTGACAAAAATATTTATTTTATTAAAAAAATTCGTTTTCTTCGAAATATGTAATAAAATATATTCGTTTATTATAAATAGAATATTTAAAAATTCAAGGCACGAACTACGAGGAGTATTAAAAAAGCCCAAGGCAAACATTTGTTGTGAGATAATATAAGATCGTTAATATTTTCATGACATTGTTACACGACTACAAAGTCATTTGAGATATAAGTAAAACAAACACCGATAAACAAGACATTAAAATTTTATTTAATGTTTCTTTAATTATAAAAGTGTCTTTTAGTATACAACGAGCGTTCAACTTTGAGTGACTAAAGTCATTTTAATTATACAGCAAATGATCTATAGTGATGTAAGTGACTATAATTAAGTATAAGGCGAACGTTCAACTTTGAGTGACTATAGTCATCCTTATTTAGTACACAATTATGATTATATTTTCTATTAATATAAAATTTATATATTTCAAATTAGTTGATTATAGTAAAGTTTAGTATTTAACGAGCATTTAATGTCGAATATAGTTATACTTACAATTAGTGCATATATAGCAAGCTTCAATAGAAGAACTACAATATATGAGTGACTATAGTCACTCGTAGCAAAAAGCATGCATAAAATATTTTAATATAATCATATTTATTAGTATACTGAGATATTGTTCCACTTCAATTGATGATTATAGTCACATTAAGTAAAACACGAATGTTTAAATTTGAGTGACTATAAACATAATTAGTATAAAACGAACGTTCAATTTTGAATGATTATAGTTGCTCTTTGCACATAACGAGCGTCAATAACTATAATAATAGCTATAATTATATTTAATATAAAACGAGCGTTGAATGTCAAGTGATTATAGTCATCATTAGTACACATATAGCAAATTTTTAATTATAATTGCCCTTAGTAGGCAGTATGTGTTAAACGTTAAGACTACAGAAATATTTAATGCTTAGCAAGCGTTTAATTTTGAATAAATATAGTTACTCTTATTATACAATAAGCGTTAACCAATGGATGATTATAGTCACCTTTAATATATAGCAAATATTCAACTTTAATTGACTATAGTCATTCTTTAATACATAGCGATCGTTGATCATTAAGTGGTTATAGTCATCCTTAATAAACAATCAGCGTTAATCATTAGATGTTTATAGTCACTTATAGTCTACAATGAACGTTTAACAGTAAGTAACTATAAACATCTTTGGTATATAACAATAGATCAAGTTTTAATGATTATAGTAACCTTTAGCATACAATGAACGATCAATTTTGAATAATTATAGTCATCTATAATATACAGAGAGCATTTAACTTTAATTGACTATAGTCACCTTTTAATATAGATAAAATCAATTTTGAGTGACTTTAGTCAGCCAAAGTTTAACTTTGATTTAACTTTACACAACGAACGTTCAATTTTGCGTAAATTTAATTACTTTTAGTACACAATGAAGGATCAATTTTGTGTGACTTTAGTCACCTTTGGTAAACAAAGAGTAAAATTGATTCGACAGTTAAATCAACGCGAAAGTTCCCGAGATCCACTTCCCGTATATTCATCAGAAGAAGGCAGAACAAAACGAAGTTGACAGGAGACTCCCACGCATTCTGACACCTGTCGTGGTTAACACAAAAATTACTTGAAAAGAAACTACTCTTCTCTTTGTTTAGCTTCACGTGTAGACCCCGTTAGCAACGAATTTCTCACTGCTTACTTTTCATCTCTCTCCGAATCGCGGAGATAACATTCGCTTCGTACGATGTAATATTAAAAACAGATGAAGAAAGACGTAGGGGAAAGGCTAAAGTTCAGATCTCTCACGTGTCTCGATATAATGTTCGTGAAAATAACTTGTCAGAGGATTTGAAATTTTTCTCTTTTTATTTCAAATTATTTTTTTTTTCTATGTACACTATATATGTTCATGTATACGAAGGATAAAAATTTTCTTAGACAACTATAGTATTTGAAATATTTATGTTACTACAATACGATTAAATTAATTAAATTAAGAAGAAGATATATTGATTTGATGGGGTTGATATTTTTATTCCCATAAAATTTTTGTTTCAATATCATCTTTTTTAATAATACCAGAAATGTGTGATATTTATTTTTAAATAGATGATATAATATTTGTACTACAACAATGACATAACTTATAAAAAGATGAATTCAAATGTATGAATTAAATTGAACACCCTATATAATCTTAACGTACTTCGACCTCTGCCCCGAGGACTTAAATCATTGAACGTAATTATTATAAAATTAATTATTACAAAAAAATGATATATTCAATATTCAAGAAACAATTTTTCTTTCCTCTTTAAAAAAAAAAAATATGAAATTTATCCGTCGCTAACACATACAAAAAAAAAATACGTCGATCAGAGTGATAATAATGAAAAGATAAATCTACTGAAAGGCATGCAGGTCGATTACATAATAAAGCGTCGGATAAGACAAGAAGAATCGAATCGAATTCAATCGAATCGAATTGAATCGAGAAAAGGCGACTCCGATACTGCGAAATGGAAGCTGATTTATGCGAGTAAGATATTATAAAGAAAGAAAGAAGCGTTTCGAAAGATCAGTTTATAAAAGTCGGTATAGTATATAAGGGCCACGTTTCAGGATATCCGGTTCTGAGAGCACAGACCGGTTACTGAGTCTAATAACCGAGTGAAGCGTTTTATATACCTTTACAGGTGTATACTTACACGTATATATACATACGTACATTTATACAAGTATGCATTTACGACGAGTATATATATTGGACCGGGGAAAAACTTTTTTCGTATTTAAATGCATGCAAATGCGAAAAACGTGTTTTTTTTTTTTTTTTCATATTTTATCATATTCACCCATTTCTAGATGGTTTTATCCTTTTATCATTTCTATGTCGAATGTTACTCGAGATATCAAATTTCTTACGCCAACTATAATGTCGAGCTAGAACTCGATATTATTATAAAGTTTTATCTACAATCATTTAAAATGTTTAAATCTTAAATTTAAGGGTGCATACATTTATTTTTAGTCTAATATGTCGATCTTGTACAATTTTTTCCTCCATTACACATCGACTTTTCCAGTGGATTGGTCGATTAGATACGAAATGCATCTTCGATATTAATATTTTCAGATTGAAAAACATTTCAAACCAGTATCGTATCACACATACACCGAATATATCACACAATCATACCCAGAAATATCATAAATTTTTGTACAGATTAAAATTCTTCTTTAACATATTTTCATTCTGTTTCACATATAATGAAATAATTTTTGAAGAATTAAACACAAATATTACAACGTTTTTTTTAATTACTTCTTTGTGAATGTTCCTACTTTCAAATGCGCGCAAAAATGTTGTCAGATTTGATTAATAATATAAGAAGCAATCCTAAACAGTGTACCGAAAAAATGAGCCTCTCGTGGGTCGTGGGGACTCGAACTCAAGATATTTTGTTTTTCTATCGAGCACTCTACCACCTGAGCTATTAAGACGTATGTATGCGCAATTTATAAAATGCATACAATAATGATTAGATTGTCCAAAAAGTCCGTACAATTTTTGCTATTTAATCATAGCATAAATTTTCAATGAAATTCAGTTTCTGCAATTGTAATAAAGAATGAAGAATTTCAATGGATTTATTTAACCCCTTAAATATCAAAAAAATTTTCCATTTCGGTCATAATTAAATGTGGGCGTTCCTACGCGTAGCGAGACAGGAGCGTATCAAAAATAGGCCGACATGAAAACCAAACCCTATATTTTATTCCTTTTATTCTTCTTTCTTTTCTTCAAATAATTCCTAAGTAAATATTTTACCCCTATTACTGTTTCTATTCTTTAATAATAATATTTAAATTTTTAAAATACGTAACCTCACTTTTTATCTATAATTCTCATTATAACCTCAAACAATAACACTTTCTCGTATTGTCGATTTTATGAGCATACGTCCCTGGTTTCTGAAATTAACGATAGAGAAGGGAACACACGGATAAACTCTAATTTGATTGGTTATACCCTCACTATCGCTTACACGTAAATTTCTATCGATTTTGAGTCTCAAAGGATTCTGATGAACCCTTGTAAAAAATTTCGAACGGTAAAAAGCACGGTACAATGCATGATTGTAGTTCGCAATATTTTGATTTTTTCCGAATATTATTTTTGTTACATTGTAAATATCATCGTGTAGGATTATTCCTTAAAGATGTGCTTGATATATAATCTGGAAAATATTTTTTTGATAAAACGTGTAATATTCAGTTTAATTGGTCGAACATTTTTTAATATACAGAGAGTATTTTTATAATAATTATTTATATTTTTCTTTTATTTTATTTCGTCTTGGTCTTAAAATATTTTTAACATTTTTAAATTTATGAATGTTATGAATTTTATTTTTATTTATGAATTTTAAATTATGATTTTAGTTTTTATAGAAGATTTATTCGCATAACGAGTATACTTCATAACTCGAAATATTGACGAATATAATTGTTCATTTAATTGATTATTATAAAAGCTTTAATCTATGCATTTGTAATCTTCCAATAAATCATCTACTCTTTTGGTTCAATTCAGATGAAATTTTGTGTAGGTGTTCCTTACATGTTCTGAAGATAATTATTGATTATTTAATTTTTAAAAATAATAATAGAATACAAATGAATATTTTTCTACGAAATGACATCTGTGTATTGTACATTCTAATTTAAAAAATATACAATTTTTAAACTAATTAAGGTGTAACATTATTTATTTTAATATATTTAAGTTAACTATTCCTGATATGTGAAACAGCACCTTATACGGAACACTTAAATACCTCAGAAGGTAAACAATGTTAACCATTTCATTTTTTAAGAGAAAACAATCATATAACATTAAAATTTTTTTTTTTTTTTTAAGTAATTTTAAACACTTGACGAAAATCTCTTAATTTTGTTTAAACACAAGTCTCATTCATAAAAAGACTTCTCTATATTTGTCATGCTCTTAAACTCAGGTGCTTAACATTAGAAACAGTTACCATACTGTTCAACTTTGTTTTAGCTCTGACGTCACGTTTTACAGTGGAATATAATAATGTATATATTCATATATGTATGTGTATATAAAAGTATGTGTATTTATAGAAGTATGAACGAATCTAGTTATAAATGTACATAACGTATATACATATATATTAAAATACGTATATTTATAGAAGTATGAACGAATCTAGTTGTAATGTGCATATATTTATGTCTCTATATATATATGTATTTATTTATTATATTTATGTAAATAAAATTACATTTATTGATATAAGTATATATCAATATAAATAGTAATATATATATATAATATATAATAAATATTATAATAAATAATAAATAATATATAATAAAAAAATAATATATAATAAAATTATAATAAATAATAATATATATATATTACTATTTATTTTTTTACTATTTATTTTACTTTATTATACTAGTAATATATATATATATATTACTATTATATTATATATATATATATTATATTATATGTACATGAAAGTACTCGACTATGTAAAAACTGTCGTTTATATACGAATTATATATTTTAACGAAATATTTTCAAATAAAAAGCATAGATCTATATAGATCTTTTTGATGATCTAGCTTTTTAACAAGCGCTGCAACCGTACAGTTGCAACTTGGATAAAATAAAAGAAGAAAAAAAAAGAAGAAAACATTAAAATTCTATTGCAACGTTAACGAGCGTAGCAACGAGATGCATAAAACGCATTTGCGGAGCAAAGTGTGTCATAACCAACGCACTCGTAGATTCCACGACAGGAACCGACAGAAGGGCAATTGCAGTCATCCGTTCGAGCAATCAATTCACTCTTTGCGTAATGATACTACTACTCTCGTTCGTCTTCCTTATATAAAGATCGTTTAAACTTGTTTATAGCTTCATGAATATTATTCGTATTATCACATTGTGATAGTGTTGTTATAATATTTTTTATTATTATAATTATGTTATGATAAATTGTTATGTAATGAATGATAAAATACGATTAAAGATTTATCAATAATGTGTGTTTATTTCATGCGTTATCCTCATTATGCAATTTTTTGCTTGTAAATGATAATTCGATGATTATTTTCAAAGTTATGTATTTTTCATGACGAACATTCAAAATATCATATAAAAATATATATATCATATAATATATAAAATGTAATTAACTACAATTTTTATTTTTATTTTAATATTTTTATTTAAATTTTTATTTATATATATATCATATATGATAAAATATAATTGACAGTGATTCATAGAAATATTTGGATACTACACTATGACTAATATTTTTGGCTTCATATTTTGGTTGTTTGTAATGCAATCGTCCTGGCTATTATTATTAGCAATATGACATTTACTAATTTTAGAAACAATATATATTTTTATTTTTAAATACTCACATATACTATATAATTTAAATTATTCAAAAAAATAATGTTAATTTAGGATAATAGTAACATTTTTAATGAAAATATTCGTAACAATAATATTAAATATTATTCCATATTTAACAATAGAAGGAATGAAAAGATTAATTAGGAATTATTTGAATAAAAGAAAGAAGAATAAAAAGAAGAAAGAAAAGAGAACAAAATATTGTGTTTGCTTTTGTTGTCGCCCTTTTTTGGTACGGTCCTGTTTTGCTACGCGTAGGAACGCCCACATTTAATTGTGACCGAAATGGGAACTTTTTTAAATATTTAAAGTATTAAATAAATGCACCAAAATTTTTCTTCCCTAACTACAATTGAAGGAATTGAATTCTATTGAAAATTTAAGCGATGAGTAAATAAAAAAAAATTGTACGAGCTTTTTAAACAACTTAATCATATTATATGCAATTTTTTGAATTATGTTTACGTAAGTCTTCATAGCTCAGGTGGTAGAGTGCTTGAACGGAAAACGAAAGATCCTGGGTTCGAATCCCCCCACCCTAATTTTTTTTAGAAATAATCCGAAGTCGAAATTTCCAAATTGTTTTATCCTTTTTTAGTTTATGCCATTTATCCATTTTCTGCCAATAGACTTAAAAGTAATTGTAAGTGTGTAGTTTGAAATATAAATTAGGGTTAAAATACAGAAAAAAATAATGCAACGTATATTGGTGGATCACCCTATATAACTCAATAAAATAATATATATTATATACCTAACATTTGTAAAAAAAGAAGTAAGAAATTTTTGAGATAACCTAAATGGTGTTTAAAGAGTTGCTTTACCTAATTGAAAAAGTTCTAAATTTTTCTTATTAAGTATTCTTTAATTAGTAGGAATTTATATCTACAAATAACAAACTTGATATCAAAACATTAATAATAAACCAATATTGATTTTTCGTTTATTTTTCTTCTCTCGGTAAAACGATTATTTGGATATCTTATAAAAATTCTATAATAATAAATAAACAACCATAATTTATAATTTACGTAATTACAATTATATATGACATTTTAATTAATGATAGTAATTTCATTAATTATAAACAAAATGAGAAAACTGAAATTAATCATTTTGACAGATTAGGTAGATTCTAATGTTAATTAGAAAGCGTTTCATTTCCCAGCAATAAACAATGAAAAATCTTAACAAATTTGTACAACTAGAAAAGTCAATTGTAAGCGTTTGAAAGTAGAGACAAAGAACTTCCGATTACGCGTTATTATTACCTGTACGGGTGGTACCACGTCATTAAGGTGAGCTCGCTAATTAAGCAGAAAGCACCATTGTACTTTAGCATCTGACTATTCGCACACGTTTAATTTATGAAGGTACATCTCGAAGATACACGAAGGTACACGTCCATAATCACACACATGTACACCTGCGGCCATAAACGGAAGATAGCATAAAGGTTTATATTTTATTCGCTCAAATTATTCTTTATTCCTTTCTTTTTTTTTAATTCTTATAATAGTTAAGATCTTATTTTAATTTTTCTTTCAAACAATTTCAACAATTCTAAACGAAAAAATGTTTGTTGAAAAATTTTCCAACCAGAAGAAAACAAAAATACAAAAATCAAAAACAATTTCCATCATATTTTTCTAAAATTCTCTGTTGGAATATAAAAAGAAAAAAAAATATTATTATTTATATATTCGTACAAATATAAAATACTATAAAATTCAAATTTATCTCTAAGCCAATGCCCATAAAATAAACAAAACTATAGATTACAAAATTTCATGTAATCCCCCCCAACTTTTAATAAAATCCTAACCTTAAATTTCCCAAACTTTCTTACCCAGAAACAATGCAGACTAATTCCATCAAATTTCCTAGTTCTCGGGAGAAGCCCGATAAATCTGAAATACTCTAAATTCCAACATAAACTTCCTTATAAACCAACCCAATAAAACCAGCAAAACTACATCAAAATATTTAAAACTTTTCTACAGTGCAGACTAACTTTCATCAAAATTCCCAGTAGAATTCAAACAAATATTACCTAATAAAGTTCAATATTATCTCTGACTTCAAAAGTAAAAAATGTAATTCTTATTTATTGAAATATTCAACATCACGTATTTAAATATTAACTTCCTTATAAACCGACTGGATAAAGTCAACATAACTATAAAACCTAATACAACTAAAACTTTTCTACTCATAAAACCAAGAAAACATTTAAACCAGTATGGGAAAATTAATAAATATAAAATACTATAAATTCCAACGTTAATTTCTTTATAGAACAACATAATAAAATCAGGAAAATTATACTAATTAAATACTCAAAACTTTCCAACCTGGAAGCAATTACGACCAACTTTCATTTAAATTCCTAATTTTCAGGAATCAGAAGCAGAATTCACATATAATATTAGCTTTAATAAAATTGTTAAATAAGAAATACCACTCGTATTCATTACATATAAAATAACAAATTCCCACATCTATGGAATAAACATACAAACCCAATAAAATTAATAAAAATACAAATAACAAGAAAACAAATTTAAAGATTATAAAATCTCCATTAATCCCTTAATAAAATCCTAACAACGAAAGCAATTCAAACTTTCCAATCCAGAA
This sequence comes from Polistes fuscatus, assembly GCF_010416935.1. Lineage (NCBI taxonomy): Eukaryota > Metazoa > Arthropoda > Insecta > Hymenoptera > Vespidae > Polistes > Polistes fuscatus. Next base: position 290,606 of record NW_025113086.1, on the reverse strand, counting down.
ACAATTCCGTTCAACTTCCATTAATTAATTTTCTTAATTTTCTGGGAAAAAAACCTAATAAATATCATAACAGTTCAGTATCCTATCTATCACAATTTTTCAAATAAATAATAAATATTATTATTAATTTCAATCCAAATAAAATACTCTAAATTCCCACATAAATTTCCTAATAAAAAAGTCCAATAAAATTAACAAAACTACGTTAACAAGGCATTCTAAACTTTCCCACTGAACAATATGAAACAATTGTGTTCAAATTTCGATCAAATTTCTTAGTTCTCAGGAGAAATCTAAAGATTATCATCAAAAGAAATAAACAGATATCTTCCATGATGGTTAACTAGTGCGTTCTACGCCTATGCGTTACTGCACAATACAGCACAGCACAGCACAGTACAGCAGAGCAGAGCAGAGCAGATTATATATCATAATAAATATCATAAGAGTTCAATATTCTTCATATTACAATTTATCAAATAAACAATAATATTTTTATCCAATAAAATTAACAAAACTACGTTAACAAGGCATTCTAAACTTTCCCACTGAACAATATGAAACAATTGTGTTCAAATTTCGATGAAATTTCTTGGTTCTCAGGAGAAATCTAAAGATTATCATTAAAAGAAATAAACAGATATCTTCCATGATGGTTAACTAGTGCGTTCTACGCCTATGCGTTACTGCACAATACAGCACAGCACAGCACAGTACAGCACAGCACAGTACATCAAAGCAGAGCAGAGCAAATATATATCATAATAAATATCATAAGAGTTCATATTCTTCATATTACAATTTATCAAATAAACAATAATATTTTTATCCAATAAAATTAACAAAACTACGTTAACAAGGCATTCTAAACTTTCCCACTGAACAATATGAAACAATTGTGTTCAAATTTCGATCAAATTTCTTAGTTCTCAGGAGAAATCTAAAGATTATCATCAAAAGAAATAAACAGATATCTCTCTCTCTCTTCCATGATGGTTAACTAGTGCGTTCTACGCCTATGCGTTACTGCACAATACAACAATACAGCACAGCACAGCACAGTACAGCATAGCACAGTACAGCAAAGCAGAGCAGAGCAAATTATATATCATAATAAATATCATAAGAGTTCAATATTCTTCCTATTACAATTTATCAAATAAACAATAATATTTTTATCCAATAAAATTAACAAAACTACGTTAACAAGGCATTCTAAACTTTCCCACTGAACAATATGAAACAATTGTGTTCAAATTTCGATCAAATTTCTTAGTTCTCAGGAGAAATCTAAAGATTATCATCAAAAGAAATAAACAGATATCTTCCATGATGGTTAACTACTGCGTTCTACGCCTATGCGTTACTGCACAATACAGTACAGCACAGTACAGCAAAGCAGAGCAGAGCAAATTATATATCATAATAAATATCATAAGAGTTCAATATTCTTCCTATTACAATTTATCAAATAAACAATAATATTTTTATCCAATAAAATTAACAAAACTACGTTAACAAGACATTCAAAACTTTCCCACTGAACAATATGAAACAATTGTGTTCAAATTTCGATGAAATCTCTTAGTTCTCAGGAAAAATCTAAAGATTATCATCAAAAGAAATAAACAGATATCTTCCATGATGGTTAACTACTGCGTTCTACGCCTATGCGTTACTGCACAATACAGCACAGCACAGCACAGCACAGTACAGCATAGCACAGTACAGCAAAGCAGAGCAGAGCAAATTATATATCATAATAAATACCATAAGAGTTCAATATTCTTCATATTACAATTTATCAAATAAACAATAATATTTTTATCCAATAAAATTAACAAAACTACGTTAACAAGTCATTCTAAACTTTCCCACTGAACAATATGAAACAATTGTGTTCAAATTTCGATCAAATTTCTTAGTTCTCAGGAGAAATCTAAAGATTATCATCAAAAGAAATAAACAGATATTTTCCATGATGGTTAACTAGTGCGTTCTACGCCTATGCGTTACTGCACAATACAGCACAGCACAGCACAGTACAGCAAAGCAGAGCAGAGCAAATTATATATCAATAAATATCATAAGAGTTCAATATTCTTCCTATTACAATTTATCAAATAAACAATAATATTTTTATCCAATAAAATTAACAAACTACGTTAACAAGGCATTCTAAACTTTCCCACTGAACAATATGAAACAATTGTGTTCAAATTTCGATCAAATTTCTTAGTTCTCAGAAGAAATCTAAAGATTATCATCAAAAGAAATAAACAGATATCTTCCATGATGGTTAACTACTGCGTTCTACGCCTATGCGTTACTGCACAATACAGCACAGCGCGGTACAGTACAGCACAGCAGAGCAGAGCAGAGCAAAGCAGAGCAGAGTACACACGTGCATCGTCAGAGACAGTGCATGTGCGTTGTACACAGGCAACATGCCCGAATAAGGCGAAGCCACGGAGTGAGACGGAACTCAGGGAACGCGTTTGAAAGACTAAACGAGAAAGAAAGAAATAAAAAAAAAGTAAAAGAATAAAAGGGAAAAAGAGATACAAGGAAAGGAGATAAAATATATATCGGTGTAAGAAGGGAGAGGGGAAACGTAACGAGGATATCGTCTGGAATCTGTTCGACTCGAATTCAGAGCCGCTAGTTGCCGCTTTTCATGGAACAATAGAGTGAAAACGGCACGAGAGAGGAGTAGTCGGAGAAGGTGCAGGAGGGGGGAGCGTGATAAAGGAACAAGAGCGATGAGAGGGTACGGAAGGGGGAGGGACGTAAAGGGAAGAATAGGAGGGGGGAGAGGAGTTAACTATATAGCGCCGTGGGACAATACGCACATCGAGAAGTCCGCAAAACCGTGCCATTAGCGCAACGCGGGAACACGTGCCCCATTATATTCCACGTTCCATAGGCCGCCATGACGCCATGGGACAAAGACTTTCCTTGTTTTCGACTTCTTTTATTTCTTTCTCTCTTACTTAGCCTCTCTCTTTCTTTTTCATAATTTTTATTTTTCTGAGGGATTTTTTCTTTTTTTTTTTCTTTACTGTTCAGTCTTTTTCCGCCTTTAGGTGGCATGGGCTCACTGTAGTGTAGGGCTCTCTCTCCTTCGGCTTGTTGGTAAAGTTGTGTTTGTTTGTGTGTGCGCGCATGCACGCACGCGACACGATGAATAGAATTATTGATGCAAGTATGTATATATAAGCTAAGCGGAATGAAAAAAGGAGAAAGAAAGAGAAAAATAATGAAACTGAAGAGAGAGGACTCTCTCTCTCTCTCTCTCTCACTCTTATTTTCGTCCTTTTGAGTTTCCTCTCTTTCGTTCGCCACTTTTGTCGGTTCAACGACTCAGCACTATACTGTGAGAAAGAGAGAGAGAGAAACAGAGCACGTGATGAGTTGTCCGTTGTGCGCATGCGTGGTTCTCTAAGCGCGGTTTATTTCGAATCTTGATGAGTAATTGTTTCTTTTTTTCTTTTTTAGATCTTTATAGATACTCGAATATTTTATCTTTCAAATCAAAATGTAGTTTATACGGAATGTGTTGAATTTCTTGTAAGAAATGTTAAATAATGGTGCATAAAGTTTTTAGTTTTATTTCCTCGAATATCGGGTTTAATAATTTTCGAAATAAAATATTTGTTTTTTGTTCGGTTTTATCCCATAATTTAAATCATATTAAATAATTGTAAGTTACACGATTATGTGTATTGTACAAAATTATATTATGGTTTCTAATCGATTTCTTAACATGGATTACTTCTTTGTTTTTTTGTCAACATTTTTTTAGGTTAACTTTTTCTTTCAGGTTATGAAATATAGTAGTTTCTAGACTAGCAGTTTTACGTAGATATACAGAGTGTCCTGTAATTAGCGGTACAAAAGAGTAGAAGATAATTCTACATGAAAAACTAAATCGTTAATGTTGAATAATATTTGCTCATATAAGATTTTGTTTTCGAGAAAAATAAGTTTGAAAATTTGTCGAGTAAGCGTGCTACTTGATTCAGTTTCAGCACGAAGAATTTCATTATTTCGATAGCCGAATATTTAAGAAAACATTTTTGTGCTCTTTAATGTGTTTACAAACGTTTTCAATATGATGATATCATATATAGGATATTTCGTAATATTTAAAACCTACTTTAATATTGTACAAAGAACATTAAACAATAAAAAAAAGTTTATATAAACGTGTGTCCTATTTACTTGTTTTAAAAGTTATAGTCACTTTCGTGTTCGAATAATTTGTAAAAGTTTATTCTCATAGAAAACGATCCAAATGATCAAGGGTTCGCAAACCCTTAAATATCTTATTGGCCAATCTAATAAAATAAAAATAAATGGATATATACTATTTGTAAACAAACGAAAAAAGATTTAAAATTTTTAGTATTGTATTTACTTTTTTATTTTTTCATTTTTTCATTTCTCTCTTTCTCTCTTTCTTTCTTATATTTATACATATATATGCATATATATATTATATTGATATATAATATAATTACATAATATAATTAGTATATAAATATCGTTATTACGATCGAAAAATGCATATATATTTAATATTTTAATTAATATCAAATTATGTGTGTGTGTGTGTGTGTGAATGTTGTCTCCATTCTATTCTAAAAAAATCATTATTTTTATTAAAGATTGACCATTTAACCGGTTTGGTATAAATAGGTATACATAACCTATAAGCATGGTTATGTATATATATATAAATAAATATATAATATAATTAATATACGTTATATTAATAAAATAAAAATAAATAGATTTATATTATTTTCAAGCAAAGAAAAAAATGTTAAAAATTTCGAAGTATTGTATTTACTTTTTTCATTTTCTAACTTCTCTCTCTCTCTCTCTCTCTCTCTCTCTCTCTTTATCTCTTGCTTTCTTATATATATATATAAAAATAATAATTTTAACGAGCACGTCGTTCGTTCGTTCAACGATGCGCGATAAATCGAAGGCCGACGCTTCCTCTCCTCCATTCATAAGTTTTCTCGCATCACGAACGCGTTCCTTCCCCACGGCAACGTAATTCATTACAGGCAGGCGTTCATAAACCGTGACCGGAGGGAGCTAGCTAATACTCCTCCTACATCCTACGTTAACTTACCAAAGAACTCGATATTATTCTTGTCGCGAAAATAGATGCGTATACTGCTTACTTATTATCGAACTGATTAAAACAATTAACACACATCGTTCGAGAGTTAAAGTTAATTCAAAACGCAAAAAACTAATTCGAAACGAATGTTCTTGTAGAAAAGTTTGCCGAAGGCCATCTTGTTTTTTGTTTTATAGGTTAATATATAAAGGTATAGGTTTTTTGTTGTTTTTTTTTTTTAATTAATCATTAGTTTCAGTTGAATATTTAAATACGATTAATACGAGTAACCATTGTGATGTTTATTTTATTCGAATAAATTTTTGTATAATATTAATTAATCTCGTATTATAACTGGTTTATTGACTGATTCTAAACTTTAAATTTCAAATATCTGTGTTCATAGTGTTATTACTTTTCTTCCTCCGATTTTTATGACAATTATTACTATAAATATTATAGTATTATCAACTAGGAATTTGTTTATTTATTATTTAAGCCACTATTAAATATAAAATACGTTTTTAAAACGATGTCAAACGCCATCTTGTGTTTTTATAAGTTAATATAATCAATAATTAGTAGTACTAAATCGTTTTTGTTAATTATTACGATTTGTACAATTAATTTCGAATAATCCAAATATAGTAGAAAGTATAATTTATTATAAAAATGTATTTAATATTATTAATAAATCATTTAACCCCAAATGTATTACAATCGATTAAATAACTGACTTTCAATTTTGAATAAAAATTTAATATTTATTATTTATCTATTGTCATTTGATTTTAATGGTAATCATAATTATAAATATCGTTATTATCATCGAAAAATGTATATACATTTATTATTTTAATTAATATCAAATTTAGTGTTGTCTCCATTCTATTCTAAAAAAACATTGTTTTTATTAAAGATTGGCCATTTGACCGGTTTGGTATAAATAGGTATACATAACCTATAGGATGGTTTATAATAATTTTATTAATATATGAATAGGTAATTAAATAATATTAAATAGCTTGCCATTTCTACTTAAACGTGAGCGTTCTTATAAAACACATTTGAAGGCCATCCAGTCGATTTACATATTTAAAAATAACCGATAACTTATGTGTGTGTTGTATTACTTTATAAAAATTTATTACTGCAAATCGATTAATAAATTCGAAGTAATGCAAGTAATAATGTAAAATACGAGTTAATAATAAATTATTCAATAATATTATAAATTATTTAATGTAGTAATAAAAAGTATATTATATTTATTTAAATGCGATTATGCCTTTAAAATGCTTTTGAAAGTCATCTTATTTTATATATTAGCATCATCGATATAATGTGCACGACTGTAAATTATTAAAATTAATTAATATGAGTCGAATGATAAATTTGGAATCATTTAAATAACAATGTAAAGTATTATTAATAAATAATTTTTTTTATAACATATATGCATTTATATTATTATTACTATTATTATTTAGATAAATAAGATATTTATTTTTTTACAGCTTGTGTTGGCCTATTAAATGAACTTTGTTATACATTCTACTATTATTATTTATTATTACATATAAAAAAAATAAATAAAAGCATTTTTTATATGAATCAATAATTGCCTTTAATTACTTGTTGTTTATCTTTTTTCTTTTTTGATACAAATACAAAAATACAATTTTAAAGAAAAGAAAAAAAGACAGGTGTTAATCAGACGCTTACGTCAATCGAATGTGTAGCGAAAAAAAAAACACAGATCTCCTATTATAAAAATCAACTGTAGAAAAAAGAAGGAGAAAAAAAAAAGAAAACAGTATTAGCATATCGTCACATTTACTACACGACTGAAAAACTTTGATCGCTAATTTTCTATTTTAAAACCCATACTCGTTCTTGTCAATTAAATGGTACAAAATAGTGGCAATATATTCTTATAGAACATAACAAATGATTTACAAAATACGATTAAATACTCTTCCATAATACATAATATTTTATAACATATATATGTGCATACATATATGCTTATATATATATATAGATATACCATTCTAAGCGATTAGGTAATACAAGAAAGAGATAGATAGATAGAGAAAGAAAAAGTGAGTAAGTGAGAGAGAGAGAGAGAGAGAAAGAGAGATAGAGAATGATTTGTGACCTGAACGAATTAAGTAAACGTTCTTTTCACCACAAAATGCGAACAAGGTGTCAATTTACATAAATTACAGCGCCAAAACGTTATCGGAAATGTTTTACATAAAAAAATCCGAATTACGAAAAACTCCTATATTTGTACATATATATATATATATTTAGGCATATGAAAATATACATGCATATATAAAATAGCTATAGATACACGTCTGTATAAAATAAAAATAATTATATATGTACGATGACTCCCAAAAGTATTTGAACGCTATGATTAACTTTTTGGATTTATATTTTGATTGTTTTTTTATCAAACAATCGGTCCGGTTATTGTGTTTTTAATAATAGATTATTTATTAATCTCTTGGTAAAAATATATAATTTATTTTTATACGAAATTAAAAAAAAAAACAAATTATTAATCAATTTAACTGTGATGGACGAGTGTACTTCTAGTGGGGGGAAATGGCAATATTTAGCGCGTTATGACGAGTATAAATTTAAATATTATTATTTAAGAATATAAAGAATAGTAGGTGAAAAGGTTAGTTGAGAATTATTTGAAGAAAAGAAAGAAGAATAAAAGGAATAAAATATAGAGTTTACTTTTCTTGTCGCCCTATTATTGGTACGCTCCTGTCTTGTTACGCATAGCAACGCCCACATTTCATTGTGACCGAAATGGGAACTTTTTTTAATATTCAAAGTGTTAAATAAATGCACCAAGATTCTTCATCCCTTATTACAATTGAAGGAATTGAATCCTATTGAAAATTTATCCAATGATTAGATAAAAATCGTAGACTTTTTGGACAACCTAATCATATTATATGAAATTTTTTGAATTGTATTTACGTAAGACTTCATAGCTCAGGTGGTAGAGTGCTTGATCGGAAAGCGAAAGGTCCTGGGTTCGAATCCCCCCACCCTGGTTTTTTTTTAAAATAATCCGAAGTAGAAATTTCCATATTGTTTTATCCTTTTTTTAGTTTATGCCATTTATCCATTTTCTGCCAATAGACTTAAAAGTAATTGCAAGTGTGTAATTTGAAAAATAAATTGGTGTTGAAATACAGAGAAAAGTTAATACGGTAAAAAATTATAATATATAAATAGTATAATAAAAAAGTATACACATATTGGTAGATCACCCTTATATAACTCCAATAAAATAACATAAAATAAAAATTATTATACATATAATATGGAATGTATATCATTACACGTCTCCGTAAATAGATGAAAACGATTCGATAATTTGGGCCAAAAGTTGTTCTTTCATACGCAATTATTCGTTTACAATAAATAAATAGACGGCATAGTAATAAAATTAATAATTTATTACAAAAATAAAACAGTCATTTGGAAAATTCTAATAATAAATTGTTGTTTTAGATTAATAATAATTTAAAGTTTTATTAAGACAACAACTCACGTACAAGGCATGCATTTTGCAAGAATCCTTATAAAATAAATGCCCCAAAATTTTTTATACCAAATAATAATCAACATATCCTTAATTCTATTGAAAATTTATGTGTTGAATTAGATAAGAAAAATCGGAATGCTCCACTTTTTTCGATAGCTGAATTAAAACAAATACTCGAATATGAATGAATAAATATAACGATAGAATATTTTATTTTGAATTATAAATAGTTGTCAAACATATGACACGGTATAAAACAAAATAGTTAAGTCACGAAATATTACAATTATTTTTTTTTTAAATATTAAATTACGTTAAATAAGTGATAAATTATGTTTAATAATAATAAACATAAAATGTGATATTATCTCGTTTAATAATTTTTATTATGAAATATACGTAAACTTTTAAAATAAATTATATGTCTTTACCAAAGTTAATAATTGAATTATTGTTAAAAAAAAACAATAATCTTGGTGATTATTTCATAAACGACCGAAATATGCATTAATAAAGTTAATCAGACTCTGTAGCGTTTGATTATTTTTGAGAGTGATTGTACACATCCGTATATACACAGAGTTCACTAAAAAGGATATACGCACACTTTACCGATGGGTTGCTATAACAGTAACGAGTGACGAAAAAAAAAATAAAAAATAATTTAATAAATAACAAAAGGATTTATATTATAAATAAAAGAAAATTTAATATCAAAAAAAATATATTTCTGTAATCCTTTTTTTTTTGTCTGTCTTGAAGTGTGTATATACATTTTTTTCTTTTAATATATTCTGCATACATTAAAATCTACACATACACGTACACATACGTGTATTTATACACTTATAAATTTGATATCGAGTGAAATGGACGTTTAGTTTTATTAGCAACGCAGCCACCGTTTTACGCCGTTCGGGTAAATTACTCGAACGTATATCAATTTACACATTGAAAATACGACATGAAAAAAATGATATCCCAACTGACAGCTTGCTCGGACTCGACCATTTAACTTTCTTCAAACTTAACTCTCACATACACACTAGTAACATATTCTTCCCTGAGGGCTTGCGAATCGGTTTATGGCGACTTACGATCCGTGTAATATCTCTTTTCGTGTATAGTAAAGATATACTCGTATAACACGGTTTCTTTTTTTTTTTTTATTAAGAAAATTTTAAAAGTTATGACTGCCTATATACAGGCTGAAGCAAAAGTAATTAACTACTTTTAAAAATCAATCACTTCTTTTCAATGATTAATTTCAATGATTTAAAATTGTTTAACTACAAACATAGAATTTTTTATCCTAAATTGCATATACTATATCATATACAAGGTTTTTCAATTAATTATCGAATACTTGAAACATTTGCATTATCTTTCATTGTAGGATAAAAAGTCAGAACAAAAGAAAAAATTGTTTAATATCTAATCGAATTTATAATATTAATATAATATTATTATGAATTTTTCAAGGTGATCTATTTTAAGATTTCAAGGTCATCGGTGTTTTTCTTTTTAATCGAACGATGTTTTTTTTATTATCACATTAACTTAGCTTATAAAAAGATGAATTCAACGATATCATATTTAATTTGAATATAACTTACATTTTCACAGTAATGTAGTACATTATATTATAATATGAGAAACCACTATACAACATGTGTATACAAACCTCTTACGTTTATTAGAAATATGTGTTTACAAATGCATAGATAACCAATGTTTGTGTAACTTATATGACTTGTATAAGACAGAATTATATAACATGTTGCAAAAATTGAACCAGTTTATGTAATAAAGTATACACGGTATATAAGGTGTTTCAATTAATTTTAGTACTTGAAATATCTTTAATATTTTTTATGACACAAACGAAATATTACACGAAGAAATTACTTGATCTTAAAACGTTAACATTATAATTTGTATGAAATTATTCGCAGAATCTTTTTTTTTTTTATAAAATTTCAAGGTTATTGATCTTCTTCAACCTTTTTGATTATCAAAATTGCCAAGAATCTTCGTGTGAACGATTGTGAAGATAAAGCCAATCAAATTTAAGTTTGTCGTTGTATTAGGGTAGCGGTATAGTGTTAGTTTGTCCATGTGACCCTTTCTTTATCGCTAGTTTCAGAAACCAGGAACGTATGCCCAGAAAATCGACTATACGAGAAAGTGTCATTGTTTGAGGTTATAATGAATTATAGATAAAAAGTAAGGTTAAGTAGGTTATAAATTTAAGTATTATTATTAAAGAATATAAAAAGTAATAAGTAAAATGGTTAATTAAGAATTATTTGAAGAAAAGAAAAAATAAGAAGAAAATGAATAAATAGAAGAAAGAGAAGAGAACTAAATATTAGGTTTGCTTTTCTTGTCGCCCTATTTTTGGTACGCTCCTGTCTCGTTACGCGTAGGAACGCCCACATTTAATTATGAAATTTCTTTGATACTTAAAGGGTTAAGTAAAATTATATTTTTGATAATTAAAGGATATTTGATATTATTGTAGAACTAACTTCACAGTAGTGAACTGGGGACACTAAAACAGTGAAAAAAATTATATAAATAAATATATAAATTATATAAAAAAAATATATATATATATATAAATATGTATCTGTGTTCTTATTAATGTCACGCATTTTGTTAATTAAATGTAATCATTTTAGTTTAATTAGTTCAACTTCCATACCCAATTCTCTTACTAAAAGTACTTTATTATTTTTTATTTTCTGTATTTTAAAGGTTTCATGTGCGTAATTAGATTTTTATTTTTGAGATCACTTGAAAACAATTATATACTCGCCCCCCTCCTCTTCCTATTGTCAATATTAATAAATTTAAATTAAGTATACAAAAATGTTATCAACAGAATCGACGCATATCTGGAATTTTTGGAAAAACTGCAAAATTCGATGATACAATAATTGCAAACTTGGATACAAATTGACGATTACTGGAACACAAATGTGACTAGAACTTTGAACCAAGGTTAAATAAGACGCATGTTTATATGAACCTTTTTCATTGTTTTTGTATACACTGTCCGTTTCTGAAATGAATTTCACATATTTTCAGGCACCCTGTATATTACAAGAAACGAATTAATTATATTCTGTAAATGCGTTTCCGAATGCACAGATGTAATTGATACTTGCATAATCAACGCCTTTTGCATTAAATGGACCATGTAATTAGTATCAATGGTACTTTAATTTAACATCGTAATATTTTATTTGATAGATATTCCAACAGACAAATGAATAATAACGCGTTTCAAATGGACGCATAATCGTTATTTGTTTAATCAAAAAATTCTCGGACAAATATTCTACGAGACAACAATGTTTAATCAATAAATATGCATATTAATAAATAAATATTATAAAAAAAAAATAAATAAATAATCTTTTGTAAATATGTATCTCCAAATTCATGTATAATCAATATTTGCACGATTCGTATATCATAGAATATTCAGCCTGAACTAAATGTTATTATGGGGTGATGGTGGTGGTGGGGGGTGGAGAAAATAAAAAAAGAAAAAAAACGATTAAAAAAAAAAACCTAAAATAATAAAAACATCTTTGACAAATTTGTTTCCAAACGTACCACATGTTTAATGTTTGTGTTACAAATAAATGACTCGTATAACATGTAACATTCAGTGTGTTAAACGAGAGTAAACTTACATTAGTTTATTTCAAAGAGGAAAGCGTAGTAGCAATTTTCAAATAAATATTAAATAAAATTGTGACATATTATCGATTGGAAATCGATCGTGAAAAGCGATATTTTGTATGTCTTTATTTTTCTCACACAAACATAACAAGCGCGCGCGCGGGCACACACACATATATATATATATATATATATATATATATACAACACACACACACAAAATCTCAAAATAGAGAGATAGGTAGGTAAAGTAAACTAGATTGTGTTTCCGATCATCGAACGATCGTAGGCGTCGATATCACCGTTCATATCCTGTAGAAACGATCTCAACGCGTTCGCAAACCTGCCATCCTCCCCCACCCTTCTGTGCCATATAACGGAGACACTTCTATATTAGTTCTTCAGAAATATACACCTATATATATATATATATATACGTTATATATACGCATATATAAACACGTTGTTGTGTACGTAACATAGTGTGTATAATATTACAATGAGTGAGTGAATAAGTGTGTTGTGTGTGTGTGTAACGGAAGAACGGATATGCGAACGCTGTCGTCTAAATGACACACACGTTCGAGGTGCAACGAGTTACGAGATGCTAACACGTGACTCACAGTGCTTTATCGGTGATATTACCATGTACCATCACATATGTACATTACATTGTACATATATACTACATTGTGTAACGATCATCTAACAATAAAAGTACAAACTTTACACTGAAGTTGGTTATTGAACCACGATCTCTGTCTCCATTTTTCTCTCTTTCTTTCTTTCTTGCTTTCTTTATTTTTCTTTTGTTATCCTTTGTCAATTTATTTCCTGTTTTATACTTTTTCGTTTCGGGTAATTTTTGATCAGTCTTTTTCTCTCTATCTGTTTATTCATTATTTTTCTCTCTCTCTTTTTATTTATTTTTATCTATGAATTTATTAATTTCTCTCTCTCTCTCTCTCTTTATTTATTTATTTTTCTTCTTCCTCTCTCTTTCTTCCTACATATTTATTATTATTTTAATTATTACATATTATTATTAAACATTAATTATATTTCATATTGTACACCCGCCATTTTAAATTAAATACAAAATATATATATAATTATGTGTAATTAAAATAAAATTCTAAATATTCTAATATTTATATATATAAATAATATTAAAAATATATTAAATATATATTAATATTATATATATATATATATATTTCTTCTTATTATTATATATTATTATTATTTAATATTTTTATTACATATTTTAATTATATATTTATTATTATTTATATATATTATTTATATCACATTTTCCGACTATTTAAAAATATATATATATTTTAATTAATATATTAATAATAAAATTATAATAATATATATAATATATATTATTAATATATACAATATATATATTATATATTATATATTTTATTATATATTATATTTTATTTATATTATATATATATTTTTAAATAGTCAGAAAATGTGATGTAAATAATATACAAAATTTTAATAATATCGGACAATCTTTTTTATTTGAAAAAAAAAAAATACATAAAGGAAAATCAAATTTTCAGTCTTCCAAATGTTCATAAGTAAATGCATCATTTTTTGTATTAATTTCTCTTTGACTCTCCCTCTTGTTCTCTATTTATTTATATATTTATTACATTTTAGTTTCTCTCTCTCTCTCTCTCTCTCCCCCCCTCTCTCCTTTGCCCATCTATCATTTTGTTTTTCTTTTGTATACCAATTACTAATTTCTTTTTTTTTCTCTACCGTCTCGTTTCGTCTTTTTTTTTGATCTTTTTTTTTCTATCTCTTTTTCTATTAATCACTATCAATCAATCCTATATTGTCTCTCTCTTTCTCTCTTCCGCTCTATCTTCCTCTTACTCTCAACGATGATTAGTTTTCATGCGGGCATACTTTGCTCACGTATCAATACGTGCTCAAGTTGCTCGTAGGCATAGCACGTTCTGTGTCTGAAACTATGATCAAGGAAGGAAACTTCGAGTACGATACGTAAACTAATAATACCGATAAGCATACAAGCAACTAGTTTTTCACTTTCTTTTATGGAAAATGTTTAAAATTAATTAAACAAAACAAAAATAGACAACGGGGAGCAAAACTGTGTAAACACATTTTAAACTAGAACTAACTTTATCCTAAAATCAGAAATTGAAATATTTTTTCGAGTTACTTGTTTGTGTAACACCATTTAATTTACAATACAAATATTCAGTAAAAGCTCTTATTGCCAATTTCCTGCACCGCTTTATAGTTTTTCGCAATGGTGAACTATGAGCAGCCATTTAATCAGATTAATCAAATGAAGATTTCCCTAAATTATAATTTACTACTATTTTTTTGGACAGTTTGAAACAACTGATAATTGTAAAAAACGTTTACAGCGCCTCGGGGGTCACTGGTAATCCCCACCACGAAAAATGCATTAAACACCATTATACCACTCATCTTATTTGCTGTAAATAATATTTCAACATAATATATAAATTCATATTGGAACCGTGGGCTAATCACGTGAAATGCGTGCAGCAGTCAACGTGTTAAGGTTATGTTCTCCTACGTAATGAGGTGCAGTGCAATATACTTAACCCACCCCTCTCTTATTTGCAGAGAATTTTACAGTACAGAGTAATAAGTACTCTTAACATAATACTCTTCAAACATTTGAGTATCAAAGAAATTTTCAACTACGTTCATAACCAAATGTGGACGTTTAAAGGGGAAGCGGGATATAAGTGTACAAAAAATAGGGTTACGAGAAAAGTAAACCTAATATCTAGTTCTCTTCTCTTTATTTTTTTTATTCTTTTTTCTTTACTTCAGATAATTCCTACCTTACCTTTTTACCCCCTTATTAATGTTTATAACCTTAAATATTAATATTTAAATTTATAACTTATTTATATAACCTAACTTTTTACCCATCATTTTTTAACCTTAATAAATTTCATAACCTCAAATAATAACGAATTCTTGCATGGTTGGTTTTTTGATATACGGCCCTGGTTTCTGAAATCAGTGATGGAGGAGGGGTCATACGAACAAACTAACACTATAGCATTACCCTAATTAACGATAAACTCAAATTTTATTGGTTGTACTCCTACAACCGCTCGCAAAGATTCCTGGTGGCTTTAAAAGGTTAATATTTCTCTTTGATATTTTTGTTTTTCTTTCTTTTATCCGAAATGTTTATAATTATAAAAAAAATATTATATCAAACATATGAAATATTATGAAATATTATGAAATATTATGAAATATTATTAAATGTCGCACCGTTAATTCACAATTAGTAGAAAAGATGCTATACAATAGAAGTACATTTACATAAGTGTAAATAGGATTACTAATCTAATATTTACATAATGTGCTGCACATAATTTTTTTTGTTATAATAATAACAACAACATTGTCCCATTCTAACTTCCATTAAATACTGATTTGAAAAATCAATTACTATTTTCTCAAGATTTATTCGATTAATCTTTATCTTTAATTTTTTTTTAAATTGCAAGAAGTCCAAGAAATAGTTCATAACCTAGAAGAAAAAATTGATTTAACAGATCTCGGGAAAAAAAATAATTTTTAATTTCAAAAATTATCTAAAAACTTTAAGCCCACCCTATACAATTTATCATATTTTCGATATAAACCAATCAATTTAGCATGAATTTTGCATTACCATTAATTACCCAAAAAAATTCTATAATAAATTTGTATACTTCGATCATCAAAATTACATTCTGTATAATGTATTGGATTCATATTTTTAAACATACATAAATTTTTTGTTTAAAAATCGGCAAACAAACGTTTTTTTTTCGATCCAACCTAAAATTAATTTAAGTTTTTATCAAAAAAAAATATTCAATAATATTCCCATACTCCAATACAAATTGATAAGAATTACATTTCGCAAAATGTATAATATATTATACTTATAATTGGTTTCGAATAAAACAAATAATCTGTAAAACAAGTAAAAACAAGAATAACATAGATCCTTGAGTAAAAACGCAAGCAACTAACGTAAGATGGGAAAAATCGAGCTAACAAATCCGCGAGAAGATGGTTGGCCCACGCAAAGATAAAAATAGCAAGTGGAATTACGTGGACGAGTATAAGAAACGAGAGAAGGTTAGTACCGAAAAGCTCGTAAAACGGGTCTGCTTGCAGTAAAGATCGGCAAAGCTACGGACACTTGGTGTTTCAAACGAGCAAAGGTTAACTCCAAAGGAAGCGTCGCGTACGTCGCGATTAAAAATTTTTATAGTCTTTGATCGAGTCCGATAAGAGTACTAAAGATATGTATATACGATATACATATACAGGGTGTTACAAATTTAAACGATCAAACTGTGAAACATTAATTTACGTTTTAAAAAGAAGATTCCAAATATTTGGAAAGTTTGTTGGGTTAAACATTTAGTTTCGAAATAATGAACGAATTTGGTATAAACTAAACGAAACTTTGACGTAATACTGACGTAGTCCTTAACACGTATTGATTTTTTACTCTTATGTGGATTCCTCGAACAAAAGGTCTATTCCAGTGAAATTACTTCACACGTGGAACTGGTGCGAAGAATTAAAAATGCAGTCGTATTGAAAACTCTGGAAAATTGTCATTAAACGCGTTGTGTTATTAATTCTATTGTCAATCGATATTATGCTTGCATTCGAACAAAACAACGACAATATTATCAAATGTGTCTTTAAAAATTTTTGTACTAATTTTTTTATAACATCGTATTACTTTTATAGAATTATTAATTAATGACACGAAAATGATATGTTACTACATGGTTTAAAAAAAAAATAAATAACCTACGCAGATTAGATAAACATAGTCGACCTTCCGTTTTCTTTAATGGAAAATGCGTAGTTGCTCATTCCACATATACAAAATTTGTTCGTAATTAATTTAAATTTTGTAATTAAAGTGTCTATTAAGATACTTTACATAAAATTTGAGTTTTTCTTTTTAGATATTGATTAAGTGTTCGTAGTTTGATCGTTTAAGTTTAAGACACCCTGTATATAATATGCCTATATAAGTTTATGCAAGTAGTTACTACTTACATTTATACAGATATTTGCCTTCGAGGCGCCTTTTCCAGGCAAACGTGATTCTTGTGGCCTTCGGAACGGCCTCGATTCTCCACCCACCTTGCATTTTCGATTATACAATTTCGAAAAAGGTTGAGAAAATATCGAAGAGAAATATTCCAGCAAATCGAGAATTATTTTTCACGTTGAAACATAGGCGAATAAATGTGACGTTAATATATTCATCGAATTATACGCTAAACAAATTTTTATAAGGAAATAAATAAAATATATCTTATATTATATTTTATATACTTATTTTAAAGTATATAGAAAAAATTTAGAAAAATATATACAGTGATGTAACATCGGCCAATAAACGTAAGCTTTAATATGTGCATTGAATTATACACTAAACAAATTTTTATGGGAAAATAAATAAAATATATCTGATATTATATTTTATATACTTATTTTAAAGTATATAAAATAAAATATATTTGATATTATATTTTATATATTTATTTTAAAGTATATAGAACAAATTTTTAAAAATATATACAGTGATGCAACATCGACCAATAAACGTAAGCTTTAATATATGCATCAAATTATACGCTAAATAAATTGTTATAAAGAAATAAATAAATTATATCCTATATTATATTTTATATACTTATATTAAAGTATATAGAAACAAATTAAAAAAATATATACAGTGATGTAACATCGGTTAATAAACGTGAGCTTTAATATATTCATCGAATTATACGCTAAATAAATATTTATAAGGAAATAAATAAAATATATCCTATATTATATTTTATATACTTATTTTAAAGTATATAGAAAAAATTTTTACAGAAAAATATATACAGTGATGTAACATCGGCCAATAAACGTAAGCTTTAATATGTGCATTGAATTATACACTAAACAAATTTTTATGGGAAAATAAATAAAATATATATTATATTATATTTTATATACTTATTTTAAAGTATATAGAAAAAATTTTTAAAAATATATACAGTGATGCAACATCGACCAATAAACGTAAGCTTTAATATATGCATCAAATTATACGCTAAATAAATTGTTATAAAGAAATAAATAAATTATATCCTATATTATATTTTATATACTTATATTAAAGTATATAGAAAAAATTTTTACAAAAAAATATATACAGTGATGCAACATCTGCCAATAAACATGAGCTTTAATATATGCATCGAATTATATGCTAAACAAATTTTTATAAGAAAATAAAATATATATTATATTATATTTTATATACTTATTTTAAAGTATATAGAAAAAATTTTTACAGAAAAATATATACAGTGATGCAACATCTGCCAATAAACATGAGCTTTAATATATGCATCGAATTATATGCTAAACAAATTTTTATAAGAAAATAAAATATATATTATATTATATTTTATATACTTATATTAAAGTATATAAAAAAAAATTTTTTTAAATTAAAAAGAATATATACAGTGATAAACAAAACTGTACACAATTTATAAAAATTTTAAAAATGTTTATATTGATTCAAATACACAACGCTGTACTACGACCAATAAAGTGATATTTAAAAGTCAATATTATATGCTATCTTTCAAGATCTTACAATGTTTATTTTAATTTTGTATATCCTTGAAAATCGGTTCTATTCAATTTTTCACTGCGTTCGAAATCAGTCTCTTACGAGCATTTAAACTTTCATCATTATAAAAATGATTATTCACTAGTGTTGTTTGTTTTTAATTAATACACACGAATTACCTTCTCACACTATTAGTTGTGTAATTGATGAAGTATTTTTTAAACACGTTTTCAATATGAAACCAACATCGATGGAAATAAAATATACATCTTTTCAAATTTAAAGTCAGGTTTTTTCACGCGATAAATTGCAAGAGAATGTAATGTTAGTTATATATACATGTTTAATCAATCAACAATTTACAAAACTTATAATATTATTAATTAAAAAATTTCATAATATTTGGAATTATCATTTATTATTAATAAATAATATTTAATGAATGAAAATAATAATTTATATTATAATATATAATTTGTAATATATTATAATAATATTAAAAATTTATTTTTATTTGAATAAAATGATTAAACTTGTCTTCAATAAAATTACTTGTAATTATTTAAAGTACAATAATTTTTTTTCTCGTTATAATAGAATAAAATATTATACATAGTAGAACCTAATCTATGTAATATACATAAATGAGCTAAAAAGGATGAAAATCACGAAATTAGCTTACATTAGACTGAAACCTACTTTAAAAATGAAATTGTTGCAATCCTAACATCGATGGAAATAAAATATACATCTTTTCAAATTTAAAGTCAGGTTTTTTCACGCGATAAATTGCAAGAGAATGTAATGTTAGTTATATATACATGTTTAATCAATCAACAATTTACAAAACTTATAATATTATTAATTAAAAAATTTCATAATATTTGGAATTATCAATTTATTATTAATAAATAATATTTAATGAATGAAAATAATAATTTATATTATAATATATAATTTGTAATATATTATAATAATATTAAAAATTTCTTTTTATTTGAATAAAAATGATTAAACTTGTCTTCAATAAAATTACTTGTAATTATTTAAAGTACAATAATTTTTTTTTCTCGTTATAATAGAATAAAATATTATATACATAGTAGAACCTAATCTATGTAATATACATAAATGAGCTAAAAAGGATGAAAATCACGAAATTAGCTTACATTAGACTGAAACCTACTTTAAAAATGAAATTGTTGCAATCCTCTCGACAAAATGGTCCAACGCATTTTGTTAAACTGCACCAATGAATGCAAAGACCCCTGATTACGTGGAACATCGTGTTAATCATCGCTAATTTATGCCTTGCGACTAACAATGGGGCGAAGGGGGAGAGAAGGGGAGAAAGGGGGATTCGAGTAAAGGGTAATGACCATGGACCAACCAACATTTCTGTGTGTTTCACTTTTTCGTAAGAAACTTCACCGATGTTGGTTCACGTTAACGCGACAAAAACGAGTTTAAATATTTTTAGACTCACTTTTATTATTTTTGTTGCGCATGCGCATGCGCACGCACGCAAACACGCACGTACGCACTTGTTAATCGTGTTTATATTAAAAATTCAAAAAATAAATTAATAATTACATGCAATAGTATTGTACAAATTCCTATTAATTGTAAATTGAAATACATTCTGTCGCATTATTAAGAATTTTTGAATTTTTAAAAATACCAAATTTTTAAAGTAAAAATAATTCGAAGACGATTCTCAATGCTATTAACTTCGTTTCAATTATTAATGAAAAAAAAAAAGAAAAGAAAGATAAAAATTTCAAGTTAATCTATCAATGTTATATTTTCAGACAATAAAAAGAAAAGAAACATAATAAATTTAGGATTTAAATATAAAATGTAGACATTCTAAAGAATTTTTGAATACCTCAAATACTCTCGTAAGATAAATCACCCGTTACACTTTCAGCTATATCGAAAACATAAATAACTGCTTGCAGTCATGTCTAAAAATAAGAAAATAGAAAGAACCAAAGATATGAAGTTGAAGAAAATATGTGTGCATCGATTCATCGAGTAATGTATTGGAAAGTTCACGTCGATATGACGAGAAAGACGGAAATGACGGATGCAAAGTTGAAAAGTGAGGTTAAAATGGTTCCGAAAATAACTATTTCCAATTATCGTGTATTGATTTTAACTCCAACAGTTATTAATATCGTAAAAAATGTCATAACCGTTATGAATATTATACTAATAATAATAAAATAATAATAATAATAATAATAATAATAATAATAATAAATGTTTCTATTCAGCATTAAAACAACGAATACGACTTGATTTACAATTTCCCAATAACAATTTTAAGCTATTTTATTTATTCATTTTTACCATTCATATACGTACTCATAAATAGTATTTTAAAATTGTTATTAATATAAATATTCTCACTGAAATTTGTTTCGATTTTAGATCTTTTAAAATTGAAATTAAATTGATAGAGAAGCGTATAAAAATGTTTTGTATTGATACAAAACAGAAAAGTAACAGTTATAAAAGTTTTATGAAACAAACCGAACAGTAGCAAATATTAAATCAAACAATAGCTGATGAAAAACCGAAAACTCAATTTTTAAAGAAGGATATAGTATCGAACCGATTCGTAACCGATAAAATATCAAACAACCATTACAGAACCAAAAAATAACAATTATAAAATCGTTCGGTATTAAATCGAATCCTAACCTATACGAAACAAAAAAATATTACTACTTTACTTACTTTCATATTTAAACAGGTTAGCACAATTATTTTAGAGTTTAGCTAATTATTTCAGAAATTAATAGATTTCACGTTTTAACGTTAAATACGTATATTATTTTTCTTATTTTTCTTTTTATGATTAAATTATTATTCAACAAAAATTAATAAACATTATAAATCAAAGAATTAAATGAATCCATTAATCTTTCTCCCTTTCTTTCTCTAACTGAACGTATTTATCTATGGTTTTATTTTTCCCTTCTGTATCTATCAATCTATCTATCATTTTATCTTACTCTCTCTCCCACTATCTATCTAATTATTTATCTTTTTTGTTCAATCATTCTCTAACTCAACGTATTTATCTAGGGTTTTATTTTTCCCTTTTGTATCTATCAATCTATCTATCATTTTATCTTACTCTCTCTCATACTATCTATCTATTAATTTATCTTTTTTGTTCAATCCTTCTCTTTTTCTAACTAAACGTATTTATCTAGGGTTTTATTTTTCCCTTTTGTATCTATCAATCTATCTATCATTTTATCTTACTCTCTCTCTCTCACACTATCTATTAATTTATCTTTTTGTTCAATCCTTCTCTTTCTCTCTCTCTCTTTCTCTAACTAAACGTATTTACCTAGGGTTTTATTTTTCCCTTTTGTATCTATCAATCTATCTATCATTTTATCTTACTCTCTCTCTCACACTATCTATCTATTAATTTATCTTTCTTGTTCTATCCTTCTCTTTCTTTCTCTCTTTCAGTGTCATACTGATTCTCAAAGGACACGCTCGATTTGCTAACCGCACTAATAGTACGAAACAAGAGATATCTCTCTTGTCGACGAATGGCACGCACCGTTGGAGTTTATAAAGCGACAAAGTCGTCTCGACGCCTCGTTAGTGACCAACCATTATTAAGTGTCGCCCCCCGTTAACGAGCCATAACGATTCATCCGAGGATTCTTTCACCAAAATGGTTCGTTGTTACATTCGAAAACTTTGCCGTTATACTTTATATATTTGATTTACTATAATAAATCCTTTTCTAACGAGCCACTAACCAAAATCGATTTTAGAAACCAATCAATGTATTTTCAATATCTTTAGTAATAATATCCAGTTATTAGTTACTATTAAATATCTAGTTATTTATTGATAATACCTATAAATAGATTTAGTTACTGTATCTAGTAAATAAATTTAGTAATTATATTTAGTGACTGTATAGTAATTATTTGCAGATTATTCAAGTATTTATCTGTACAATTTTATCAGAATATTATACAAGTAAAAAATAAGAACACGAATGTTATAAAACTGCATGAACTGTTAAACGTTCTATTCGAAAGTTATAACAAAAATATGCGTATAATAATTATATAGTAACTATATCTAGTGACTATATTTTGTAACTGTAATTAGTAGCTTTGTCAGAATTTTGCTTTCAAAGTTAATACAAAAAATAAGAATTATTTTTCTCACTCATATTTTTTTTGCATTATATATTTTCATTTTAAAAAACTTTTAATTTAAAATATTTGTATTAAGCATATTTCTATATTTAATATAGCTTACGATAAGTATAACAATATATACTATACTTTAGTGGTGTTACTATATATAAATATATTATTATATTAAATGTTTATAGAACATTCTTCTTATAAACAATACTTCCTACATGAATTAATTATTACCATTGTATTATTTATTACTGTATTATTTATATTGTTTGTAATATTTATTACCATGTATTTATATATTATATTGTTATTTATTACCATGTATTATTTATATTGTTTGTAATAGAAGATTAAATTGTAATTACGTAAATGTATTTAAACGATTTAACATTTAAGATAAGATAAGAACATTTTTCATTAGCAACGAATTAAATAGTTTTATAATAATGACCGAAAAAATACATGTATAATCTAAGTTGTTAGCATATATATTATTATTATTATTATTATTATCTAACATGTGTGTAAATGTGTGGGTGGTGCGGAGGTGTTAGCACGCGCGCATGTTTAATGCACGAGTGTATGTGTGTTATTTCAATTCGTACTATTTCACTTGATTTTACGTTCACTTATGCAATCGTGTAAGAAACTTCATTTCGTAGCTTTACATTCACCGAGCCAGATCACACGTCGAAAGTTATTTAAATTCGATTGCTAGTGCGGAGAAATTTATTTAACAGACAGACAGATTCGATTTAACTATCTATTCAATGTAGAAACACCGGTACGCGTCTGTACTAACTTTCGATTACACTATGTCTAAGGAAGTATTTCGAATAGTTTAACGAGTCTTCGAAACGACTTCATACTTTATGGTATTACTGATAAAAAAATATTTACATACGAACGAGAATAGCAATTGCTCATAACATTATTATTAATTCCGACTAATAAATTTCTAATATAATCATGAACAAATGTAAACGAATATTAATATACTATAAATATAACTTTGATGTTGTATATGTTTTTTATACATATGAATTATACTATACAGGATGTCTTGAGGTTTATTAGCCTAATTGTGGGAACATATTCTATAAACAAAAAATTTAACTAAATTTTTATCTCAAGTTCCGTTAGAAACACTTTATGGAATAATGACAAACAAATGATTTTATGGGTAATTTAATTATTATTATTTATGGGTAATTAATTATTATTAATTTAAATGGGTAAAAGCAAATTTCTTGGAAGAATAGTATATCATATATCGTTTTCTATTTATTAATATTTATTATTATCAATTATGCAATTTGGTTTAATTACGATTTAGGAATGAATATCGTGATATTTGTTCAGCCTTGAGACAATGACAATGATACTCGAAGGAAATCCTACACAAACAATATGATTTACTTTATTTTAACTGCAAGTATCACGAGATACGATTTGGAGAATCAACAATACGAGTTGTTGAAAGATTTTTGTATTGTAACTCAGCTATTCAAAAATTACATCCAATAGATTATCGGAAATCGATTGATTTTTGTAATTGGTATGTGAATGCTACAGAAAAGGATAATTTTTTCTTATGAAAGATATTACGAATAAATGTTAAACAACTTTTATAATTCAATTTTTAGAATAATTATTTCTGTGCCTATAATAATCCATATTCCACCAAACGGAAAAACTCTTAACACAAATTTCGGTGTAACGTTTATAATAAAATATATAGCATAATTTAATAATAAATAATATAATATTATAAATATTATACAATATTTACAATAATACCAATCTATTCAATATTGTATTATTATTATTATTATCATAAATCCCGCCAATGTTTCTGCCCTTGAACAAGATCCTAATATTATTATACCAATATGATATTAATTATTAAACCAATAAAATAATATATCATACTAACGAATACCATAATTCGCAAATTAACCTTTTATAATTCCCTCAACAAAAATTAGGTTACATAGAAATTAAAAAAAAAAAAAAAATACAATTAATTACTAATGAACCTCTTGTTAAATAATTTTTCACTAAAAAATTATTAATAAAATTTTTCTTTTAAGACGTATCAACAATGAAAGAATATTATTATAATCGTCGATCGATCGAGTCTAACGCGTAGCGTTACATAAAACCCGTTTAAGCTGTTGGGCCTGGCACGAAGCAACAACGACGACGACAACTACGACGACACGGTCGATGTTCGTGCGTTCGAAGGTTCGAACCAGTAGAAGAACGAAAGCGAAGATGGTATCTCTCTGGTTATGCACTAAAAGGAAAGAAAGAGAGAGAAAGACACACAGATAGGTGGGGTGGGGATACGGGGACTTAAGAAGGTGGGGTGGGGGATACGGAGACTTAAGGGAGTGGGGTGGGGGATACGGAGACTTAAGGAAGTGGGGTGGGGATACGAGGATTTAGGGAGGTGGGATGGGGATACGGAGACTTAAGGAGGTGGGGTGGGGGCTGGCAGGGACTTAAGGGGTTGGGGGTGGGAGTGAGGGGGCCTGTGGAAGGAGAAGAAACGAGCTTTACCTTGACCGTTGGAGTGATTTTGTTGCGGCGACTGCGGCTGGCCCTGCGTCAGTATAATTTGACTTTCGAGCTGCTGGAGCTCAGCTTGGAGCTCGTTCAGCTTGCTGTTGGCCTTCTTCACGATCGTCGCGACATCCGAGAGTGCCTTGCGATCGGTAGCAACCTCTCGAAGTTTCTCAGCTCCGGCTTTTATTTTTAATTCCTAAACAAATATGGAGAGACAATATTTTAGATTAATGATATAAACGTTAACAATGTTATAATAGTATAATATTAATATTGGAATATAAGTATAGTAATTGTTTGATCATCGAGAATATTCGTATCGTTTTTTTCTATCTAGGTTTTGGTTAAATTTATTTCTATTGACTCAAACGTTACTAGTTTATCTTGATCATTTACTAGTTCATGTTATAGTTTTGGTTAATCGTTTGGTATAAGAATATCCCTTTAATATGTCGAAGATTATAGGAACAATCAAACAAGCAAAAATAATAGACTGCAGGAAAGATAATGAAAGATTTAAATGATGTTATAACAAATGTTAGGTTACCAAGAAAGTTCATGGCATTATATTTTAGGTTTCTTTTAAAATAATTTATTTCTATCGATAATAGAACACAATTTTCTTGATTACTTTATTCATTAAGTTATAATTTTGGTAAACAATCCTGTACAGGAATCACCCCTCCTATTCGTCGAGTATCATGAGGATAATGATTATGATTTTTATTTTTTATAAATAAACTGAACTTTTATTTATTTGATCAGTGATATATAAAATAAATTATAGGAGAATACAAAAATTGCGTTCAATATAATTAGGTCATTAATTGTAAGTACGAAATGTCCGATTTTGAATTAATTGTAGGAATAAATCTGACAATGAGTAATAGAACGTTTTATACTTAATATCATAATAAATAATAATTTGTTGATAATTATAATATCAGCAGAATTGCATCAGAATTCTATCAGGATTGCATTAGGTTTGCAAAGTAATATTTTATTATAAATGCTAACAATTTATTTAAAATACCGATCCAATTAATAATAACATATTAAATAGTAACTTATAGTTGCATCAGAATTCTATCAGGATTGCATTAGGATTGCAAAGTAATATTTTATTATAAATGTTAACAATTTATTTAAAATACTAATCCAATTTTACTCGTAACCCATTAATAGTAACTTATAATCAGAATTACATCAGAATTGCATTAGGATTCTAAAGTGACATTATAAATGCTAACAATTTATTTAAAATACTGATCCAATTAATAGTAACCCATTATATAGTAACTTATAGTTGCATCAGAATTACATCAGGATTGTATTAGGATGTCAAAATGATATTTTATTATAAATATAATGTTAACAATTTATTGAAAATACTGATCCAATTAATAGTAACCTACGGTTACATCAGAATAACGTCAGAATTCGAATAGGATTGTAAAGTGATAATATTTTTTTAGTAATAAATACTGAAAATTGATTTAAACCATTTATCCAATTAACAGTAACCTATACATTTACACATTTATTAATTGTTCTTTATTATATAATAATTAATACAAACACAATAAAAATCTGAAAGGTACGGTAGCTTTTACTCAAAAATTCTTACAAACTCGTCGAGTTCAATATGATCGATCTATTACTCGCTCGAATGCGCTTTCATCTTTCAACTAAATAACTTCCTCCGGCGTGAACTAAATGGAACGTAAAATTACACTCTCCAGTATCGCTTTATTTCTTACCTTTCTATTTTATTTCTCTTCTTTTTTTTTATATATATATATTTTCTATTATTTTCTTCTATTTTCTCCGTGGTGTTTTACCAGAAGAAACACGTCTCTCAAGAGATGCTAAGCTAATCGATCGCGAAACTTGCTTGCTTGCTTGCTTGCTACTCGTCGTTAAAAGTAACGGCTTGTACTCGAACGGGTGGGTTAACGGAAGTAACTTTACAAAAACATTGCTAATCTTTATTTCTATAACTATAGACCAGTCATACTCAACCGTGAGCCCTGGCACGTCAGTCAAATATTTCCTTTTTTCTCATTCTTGTGCTTTTTTTGTGTTGTTTAACCCTCAATGGGAGCAAGTGTAACATTCAGGTCACCTGCTAATTTTTAGACATTTTATCTAATAATTTTAGTTTTTTTTTTTTTTTAATGAGATGGTGTATATATATATCTTAATTCTATAATGTCTTCGAGACAACTAATACCAATATTAATGATGATTGTTAATACCATCAACCTGAAATAATAAAATAAGTGATGTGCAAACTGTCTGCAGTAGAAGCAAGCGACACCATTTGTTCCAATTGATATTATTTGTGCTTCTGTGTAGGTGTTTATCGAACAAAAAATAATCTATATGTTACCGGCAATGTTCGAAAAGTCAGCATTCTACAGAATACCTAGCGTTTTTAGACAATGTACGAAATATACGATATGAATTATTACATACTTTTCCTAGGCATTCTATAGAATGACAAATGCTATTTATTAACAAAGTATGAAAAAAAGTTCTAATAAGGCTAATATATAACTATATAAATATATAATATATAATATATAATATATTTATAAAATATAATAAATGACGTCCATTCCTCAAAAATACAAATGTTATTCTGAAAATATAAATATTAAATAAATAATATAAAAATAATAATAAATATAAAAAAAAATATAAAATATATATAATAATAATATTAATAATAATAAATAATTATAATAATATATAAGGTTAGGTTGTGTACAGTGTATTCTGTTTATATACACCGTGCTGTTGTATAAGCGACCGGCGTGTTGCGTGTGTGTGCGATCGGCGCACCGACGTGTGTGTATGTGTGTATCTTGTACGTGTGAGTATTATTCTATCTCAAACATAATATAAATATATAAATAATAAAACATAAAAATATATAAAAATGTTATTCTGAAAAAATAAATATTAAATATATGATATAAATATTTTGTATATAGCCATCAAAATAAAATTATTTTTCAAATAATGTTATTAATATCAATTTTGTACTACTACATAAAAAAAAAACACAAATCTCACATACACAAATCTAAGATACAAGGATTGGATTTATGACTTTATATACCACCACCTGCACATCACAGTTATTTTAAATCTCTTCAGCATACACAAATTGAAAACTGAATAATTTATCTATTTATTTATATATATATATATAAAAGTTTAATTTAATTTTTTTTTTTTTTCGAAATTTTTTAACCCCTGTTTTTGAGAAAAGAAAGAAATTTCAAAGGAAGCATTTAGCACACCAAAGTTAAATAAAACGTGTTCAAGCGCACCAAACTCGGTTTTTCGTAGCACATACGTTTATATAACATCCGTTTATTTTCTTTCAAATTTTTGAAAGAGATGTTATTTATTCAGGTTTTCTGCAGTAAAAATAACAATCAAGATAACATAAAATAAACTAAATTAAAAATAAAATAAAATAAAATAAAATAAATTAATAAAAAAATTATTTAACAAAGAATAAAAGTTGAATATAATTTTTAAAGTACACAGATTTATTTTTATTCCAAGAGAAATTTACTTTTCCTATGAACTCGTGCTTTCTTAAGAATTGAAAACGTCATTTAATTGATTTTAAAAGTGACCTAAGTTTAATCAAAGTCATCAAAAACATATTATTTCTCAAATAATGTTAATTATGCTAATTGGGATGATACATTTGACACCTTTGGAAATCCAAAAACATTGTTCTTTTATGTCATCTCATTTGTTATTTATATTTTTCAATTTAATCTAACGCAAATCCTTCAATATCTTGATTCGAACATAAGGTAAAAGCCCCCTCGGTTGGCCAGGCCTCCTCTATTGGCCACTTTATGCCACAACAGTGATTATAAATTATATGCTGATGTGCACATGGTGACAGTTTATAAAAAAAAAATTCTAATTTTAAAATATCATTGAAAGTAATTCGGATTATTTTAAAAATATATTTAAAAACGAAAAAAAATAAAGTTGTGCAAGACTTCTGTTTTTGGATGGTTTCTTGTTAAGTAAGGTAAGGATACTGTGATTTTTATTAACCTATATATTTCATTTTTGACAATAGCAACCAAAATATTTTTTTTTCTGCAATTAACATAGCTTAAAATTATTATAGAAATTGAAAATTAAGTGATTTTTAATTATTCTCCATTAAAAATATGGTGGCCAAGCATGGAGACAGTATTATTGCCTCTGTTTTTATCATTAGCCAACTTATGGCTATTCGCTTTGAGGTTATATATATTTGTACATAAAGTATTCAACTAGTTCTTTTAACACTAATGAGTAATTAATTTCTTTGTACACGAGTTTTGAATTATTCAATTTTGATTTATTTAATAAATTAGTTATTAATTAATTATTTATTTTAAATAGGAAACATGGCCAAATGAGGGGACATGCGTGGCCAAAAGAGGGAGAAAGTTGGCTAAAAATAGGGACATTGCAAATCTATGTTTTTTTTAATTTATTATTAAAATATTTATGAATAATTTGTCTTTTCTTTATTTTTATTCAAAGCTGAAAGCTCAAGCTTACAGGTTAAACCATTAGTTTAGATGTAAGTTATTTTATTGAATGAATATAATTTTTCTAAAAAAGAAAACGGCTTAACTGGCCAACCGATGGGGCTTTTAACTTAAATGGAATTACGCCACTTTCAAAATAAACGGCTCATTATTCTGTATTCGGATAAACGATCCATATACGAATTACTCATGTTCAGATAATCGATGTTCTACTTGCAATTAACACATCTTAGAAATCTTAAACTTCATTTGTATTAGTTTTATCATTAGAGAAAGTATTTTAGATATTATCGAAGTATCGTTATGACTAGTTTATCCATCAGAGATCAGTTGCATGTTGGAAATTACAGTTGAGTACAAGTTAAATTACAAGTTCCAATTCATAAATAGATGCATTTTACATATAGAATGGCAAAACGATTTCTAAATATTAGGTCAGGGGAAAAAGTTTCTTCGTATTTTCCCTGTTGGCAGCTTAAAAATCTCATAACTCTGATAATAATTAATCGAAACTGACAACTTAATATATAAAATTAAATGAATAAAAGTATAGTTATTATTAAGTTACAAAACATATTATAAATCAATACAAATTAAACGAGATAATAAACGTTTGATCGAAAGTATGGTACATTTAATTATTTTCTAACACGATATTGCGAAAACATGATGCAAAAATTAGGACAATTTACAACACGGTTTTCATGTTACACAACTCAATTAATTTGAACAAATCTAATAAAGCACAAATTTCGTTGTTTTAATTTGTACCGATTTTTAGAATCCATTTCGATAAAATGTAAAAACAAATGAAGCGTGTTAGAGGAGGATTTTAAATTCTATATATCATTTTACACTTTCTAGAAGAACACATGTAAATTTTAGTAACCTAAATCATAAATCGATATTACTATCAACGTTCCTTAAGTTTAAGGTTAAGTCAAAGGTAAACAAATATTGTCATATTTCTTGATATTAAATTATTTATTCGAATGTAAATAATAATCCGTCATTTAATAACATTCAAATGATAATAACATTAAGTATCAATGCGGAAAAAAAAGAAATTAAGCGCCATCTTCCGACCGTTACTTTTCAAATTTTCAAAATTTCAATCCAAGCTGTTATTTGTTCAACAATTTTTGGTACACCCTATATATCAGTATTTTCCATTCGAAAACAGTGCGCTGTTGAGAAAATTACTGACGGTGGACAGACCGTTACTTTTCAAATTTTCAAAATTTTAATCCAAGTTGTTATTTGTTCAACAATTTTTGGTACACCCTATATATCAGTATTTTCCATTCGGAAACAGTGCGCTGTTGAGAAAATTACTGACGGTGGACAAACCGTTACTTTTCAAATTTTCAAAATTTCAATCCAAGTTGTTATTTGTTCAACAATTTTTGGTACACCCTATATATCAGTATTTTCCATTCGGAAACAGTGCGCTGTTGAGAAAATTACTGTTGGTGGACAGACCGTTACTTTTCAAATTTTCAAAATTTCAATCCAAGTTGTTATTTGTTCAACAATTTTTGGTACACCCTATATATCAGTATTTTCCATTCGGAAACAGTGCGCTGTTGAGAAAATTACTGACGGTGGACAGACCGTTACTTTTCAAATTTTCAAAATTTCAATCCAAGCTGTTATTTGTTCAAGAATTTTTGGTACACCCTATATATCAGTATTTTCCATTCGGAAACAGTGCGCTGTTGAGAAAATTACTGTCGGTGGACAGAAATCGCGCGGTTCGGAGTCTCACAATCAGGTAGAATAAATATAGCGTACGAGAGAGATGGAAGAGGGGGAGGGGATCAAGGGGAAGGAGGAGGAGATGAAGGAAAAGATGGAGGTGGTGAGAGAGAGAAAGAGTGGGAGAATATTGGCGTACGATCGTAGCGAAAACTCGTTTCTACGCGACTCGCAGAAATCGTTCGTTTCGGAGTCTTCTTTCAGACCACCCTCAATCAAACAACAACCTTTTCATCCAACTTTAGATACTAATCTCATTTATTCTTATTTCTATGATTTAACGAGACACATTCATTAACGAATTTTGTTTTAATATTAGGGTAAATCAAAAGTTCGTGCGTTTTTTCTTTTTTAATTAGTATTTCCAAAGTAAATAAATTTTACAAAAACATTTACATTATGCGGTTTCAAAGTAAAGTTTCAACAGAATAAACCCACGAACTTTTCACCCTAATATAATACTATGAGACATTTTTTGTTTTCATTTGTTAATATTAAAAGTTGTTCTTTAAAAAAAAAAAAAAAGAACAAATCAAAATAGAAACTTCTTTATTAATTGCTTGTAATTTTTCTTTTTAAATTAATTCGATACCTTTTTTAAATGTCCATCGGAACCATGGGATTTGCTCTATGTTTGAATAATTATTTTTATTAATAAAATTAATATTATAAATAAGAAAATAAACTATTAAAAAATATTCTAGAAACTTTCTCAAGAGTGGCAATGCATTTGTTTAAGATATTTTTAAAAAAGAATAACGTTAAAAAAATCAGTCTCCGTGGCATTAGTAAAATCTACCATGCCAACGGAGGATTAAAAGAAATATGTAAATTTAACTGTATTCTATATTAATATTTTGTTTGCTCTATGTTTGAATAATTATTTTTATTAATAAAATTAATATTATAAATAAGAAAATAAACTATTAAATAATATTCTAGAAACTTTCTCAAGAGTGGCAATGCATTTGTTTAAGATATTTTTAAAAAAATAATAACGTTAAAAAATCAGTTTCCGTGGCATTAGTAAAATCTACCATGCCAACGGAGGATTAAAAGAAATATGTAAATTAACTGTATTCTATATTAATATTTTTGTTTGCTATATGTTTGAATAATTATTTTTATTATTAAAATTAATATTATAAATAAGAAAATAAACTATTATATAATATTCTAGAAACTTTCTCAAGAGTGGCAATGCATTTGTTTAAGATATTTTTAAAAAAATAATAACGTTAAAAAAATCAGTTTCCGTGGCATTAGTAAAATCTACCATGCCAACGGAGGATTAAAAGAAATATGTAAATTTAACTGTATTCTATATTAATATTTTGTTTGCTATATGTTTGAATAATTATTTTTATTATTAAAATTATATTATAAATAAGAAAATAAACTATTATATAATATTCTAGAAACTTTCTCAAGAGTGGCAATGCATTTGTTTAAGATATTTTTAAAAAAGAATAACGTTAAAAAAATCAGTCTCCGTGGCATTAGTAAAATCTACCGTGCCAACGGAGGATTAAAAGAAATATGTAAATTTAACTGTATTCTATATTAATATTTTTGTTTGCTATGTTTGAATAATTATTTTTATTAATAAAATTAATATTATAAATAAGAAAATAAACTATTAAAAAATATTCTAGAAACTTTCTCAAGAGTGGCAATGCATTTGTTTAAGATATTTTTAAAAAAAGAATAACGTTAAAAAAATCAGTCTCCGTGGCATTAGTAAAATCTACCATGCCAACGGAGGATTAAAAGAAATATGTAAATTTAACTGTATTCTATATTAATATTTTTGTTTGCTCTATGTTTGAATAATTATTTTTATTAATAAAATTAATATTATAAATAAGAAAATAAACTATTAAATAATATTCTAGAAACTTTCTCAAGAGTGGCAATGCATTTGTTTAAGATATTTTTAAAAAAATAATAACGTTAAAAAAATCAGTTTCCGTGGCATTAGTAAAATCTACCATGCCAACGGAGGATTAAAAGAAATATGTAAATTTAACTGTATTCTATATTAATATTTTTGTTTGCTATATGTTTGAATAATTATTTTATTATTAAAATTAATATTATAAATAAGAAAATAAACTATTATATAATATTCTAGAAACTTTCTCAAGAGTGGCAATGCATTTGTTTAAGATATTTTTAAAAAATAATAACGTTAAAAAATCAGTTTCCGTGGCATTAGTAAAATCTACCATGCCAACGGAGGATTAAAAGAAATATGTAAATTTAACTGTATTCTATATTAATATTTTGTTTGCTATATGTTTGAATAATTATTTTTATTATTAAAATTAATATTATAAATAAGAAAATAAACTATTATATAATATTCTAGAAACTTTCTCAAGAGTGGCAATGCATTTGTTTAAGATATTTTTAAAAAAGAATAACGTTAAAAAAATCAGTCTCCGTGGCATTAGTAAAATCTACCGTGCCAACGGAGGATTAAAAGAATATGTAAATTTAACTGTATTCTATATTAATATTTTTGTTTGCTATATGTTTGAATAATTATTTTTATTATTAAAATTAATATTATAAATAAGAAAATAAACTATTATATAATATTCTAGAAACTTTCTCAAGAGTGGCAATGCATTTGTTTAAGATATTTTTAAAATAAGAATAACGTTAAAAAAATCAGTCTCCGTGGAATTAGTAAAATCTACCATGACAACGGAGGATTAAAAGAAATATGTAAATTTAACTGTATTCTATATTAATATTTTTTGTTTGCTCTATGTTTGAATAATTATTTTTATTAATAAAATTAATATTATAAATGAGAAAATAAACTATATAATATTCTAGAAACTTTTTCAAGAGTGGCAATGCATTTGTTTAAGATATTTTTAAAAAAAGAATAACGTTAAAAAAATCAGTCTCCGTGGAATTAGTAAAATCTACCATGCCAACGGAGGATTAAAAGAAATATGTAAATTTAACTGTACTCTATATTAATATTTTTGTTTGCTCTATGTTTGAATAATTATTTTTATTAAAATTAATATTATAAATAAGAAAATAAACTATTATATAATATTCTAGAAACTTTCTCAAGAGTGGCAATGCATTTGTTTAAGATATTTTTAAAATAAGAATAACGTTAAAAAAATCAGTCTCCGTGGCATTAGTAAAATCTACCGTGCCAACGGAGGATTAAAAGAAATATGTAAATTTAACTGTATTCTATATTAATATTTTTGTTTGCTATATGTTTGAATAATTATTTTTATTATTAAAATTAATATTATAAATAAGAAAATAAACTATTATATAATATTCTAGAAACTTTCTCAAGAGTGGCAATGCATTTGTTTAAGATATTTTTAAAAAAATAATAACGTTAAAAAAATCAGTTTCCGTGGCATTAGTAAAATCTACCATGCCAACGGAGGATTAAAAGAAATATGTAAATTTAACTGTATTCTATATTAATATTTTTGTTTGCTATATGTTTGAATAATTATTTTTATTATTAAAATTAATATTATAAATAAGAAAATAAACTATATATAATATTCTAGAAACTTTCTCAAGAGTGGCAATGCATTTGTTTAAGATATTTTTAAAAAAGAATAACGTTAAAAAAATCAGTCTCCGTGGCATTAGTAAAATCTACCGTGCCAACGGAGGATTAAAAGAAATATGTAAATTTAACTGTATTCTATATTAATATTTTTGTTTGCTATATGTTTGAATAATTATTTTTATTATTAAATTAATATTATAAATAAGAAAATAAACTATTATATAATATTCTAGAAACTTTCTCAAGAGTGGCAATGCATTTGTTTAAGATATTTTTAAAATAAGAATAACGTTAAAAAAATCAGTCTCCGTGGAATTAGTAAAATCTACCATGACAACGGAGGATTAAAAGAAATATGTAAATTTAACTGTATTCTATATTAATATTTTTTGTTTGCTCTATGTTTGAATAATTATTTTTATTAATAAAATTAATATTATAAATGAGAAAATAAACTATTATATAATATTCTAGAAACTTTTTCAAGAGTGGCAATGCATTTGTTTAAGATATTTTTAAAAATAGAATAATGTTAAAAAATCAGTCTCCGTGGAATTAGTAAAATCTACCATGCCAACGGAGGATTAAAAGAAATATGTAAATTTAACTGTACTCTATATTAATATTTTTGTTTGCTCTATGTTTGAATAATTATTTTATTATTAAAATTAATATTATAAATAAGAAAATAAACTATATAATATTCTAGAAACTTTCTCAAGAGTGGCAATGCATTTGTTTAAGATATTTTTAAAAAAATAATAACGTTAAAAAAATCAGTTTCCGTGGCATTAGTAAAATCTACCATGCCAACGGAGGATTAAAAGAAATATGTAAATTTAACTGTACTCTATATTAATATTTTTGTTTGCTCTATGTTTGAATAATTATTTTTATTATTAAAATTAATATTATAAATAAGAAAATAAACTATTATATAATATTCTAGAAACTTTCTCAAGAGTGGCAATGCATTTGTTTAAGATATTTTTAAAATAAGAATAACGTTAAAAAAATCAGTCTCCGTGGCATTAGTAAAATCTACCGTGCCAACGGAGGATTAAAAGAAATATGTAAATTTAACTGTATTCTATATTAATATTTTTTGTTTTGACTGGCTGTCAAACTCTAAGTGTTGATACTTAAATGTCATAAAATGGCGGATGATTATTTACATTCAAATCAGAGTTATAAATAATTTAATATGAATATATCGAAATAATTTTTACATCTAATAAATATTGAATACTTATATCTTTATTATTTTTTTTCTTCTACGGGTTTGAAGGGTCCCCCATTTCCTTTAGAATTAAACCTTTAAAAATAAGTCTAATAATCTATCTGCATTATTATACTATTTAGTTGAATAATATGAAATAAAAAAACAATTAACATACGCTAAAAAGACATCTACGTGAAAATAAAGTTAATAAACAAATGACATTAAACTAATAATAGATATATTAAA
This sequence comes from Polistes fuscatus, assembly GCF_010416935.1. Taxonomy (NCBI): domain Eukaryota; kingdom Metazoa; phylum Arthropoda; class Insecta; order Hymenoptera; family Vespidae; genus Polistes; species Polistes fuscatus. The sequence continues at coordinate 253,340 of NW_025113086.1, read as the reverse complement.
TATAGAAAAACTTACGAAATAAAGAATAAAAAACAATAAAACTTTAGACACATACCAGAGTAGAAATAAATACATTTTTAAAAATATAAATTATAAATATATAAATTATGTATTTTTTATACTTTTAAGATATGTTTAAAATATACAAAATTTATATTATATATACCCAATATAAAAATGATGATAAATTAAATATCTATTAAATATATATAATCCTATAATAAATAATATATAAATATGTCTTATATATTTCAAGAAATATATTTATTTCTACATAGAATAATTTAGCATAGAAATGTAAATATAGATCGAATATTACAAAGGTTATTAAATATTTATGTATATATAGGATGATTATTTGAATTCACAATCAATGGTATAAATGAAAATAAAATTTACTTATAATTAGATAAAAAAAAAGAACGGAAAATTTGAAATAAAAATTTCGTTGTTCGAAACTTCATTTACGATTAAATCAATATTGAAGATTCGTCAAGTAAAAATCACGATTAAACGGTCACTTATACCTGCAAATATCACTGCAGTACCTGCATTGCGCTATTTCGATTTATTACCTTAAACCAGTGGTTCTCAACCTTTCAATATTGAACATAACCTCGAAAAATGTGTAAAGAACTGACATATTATTTATAGAAATAAATAAACTATAATAATGGTATAATAGTAAAAATAAAAAATACAATATATAAATTAAATCATTAGTTTATATTAGACATTAATGCCCAAATTTTTTATTTCAAGTTATTACGACGTAGGTGCATATTACTATTTTCCATGTATAACCTCCATTTATTTCCCAAACTATACGACCAGCAAACAACATTCACAAGTCTTATTGGCAGACAATGAATAAACAGAAATACACATATAAATACACGCGCGCAGTAACAAGATGAAACTAAAGGTAATTTGGACCTCGGGTTGTCTAGACCGGAACTCGAACCCAAAACCTTTTTTGCTTTCCAATCGAGAACTCTATTCACCTGAGTTATGAAGATCTATGTATATACAATTCATAATATTGTATATAATATGATATATTATTTTGGTTAATAAATACGTGAGATTTTTAATTAACTGATATGGTAAAAATATAATAATAATATATTCCTCTTAGATTATATTAAAATTAGAAATATATTATTAAGAACTACATATAAAGTAGGACCTCGATTAACCGGTTCGCATTTATCTGATTTCTCGATTAACCGAAGTCTTCACTATCGGGTGTCTCTGTTATTAACCGAGATCACAATTATTTCTTGTCAAGTGTTTGTAAATATTCGACCATAATCGAGATGTTTTCTATAAAATTTTGTTTTCAGTATTATTTTACTTTCTATTATCACTGGTAGTGTGTACTTTTACTGAAATATTTTTTAAAACGCAGAAATGAGTTCTAAGAAGAAAAGATCAGTGACGTAATCGATATGCGGAACGATAAGCGGACTAATTTGCTGCGAAAGGGGCCCTGGAATACCAAAGAGTCTGGAAGAGTCCCCGGGATCTTAAAATGTTTTTCCATTAGGGTTCTATATAAAAACTATATTATTTTAATAACTCTATTTAACGTGTTTTCGTATGATACGCAATGATTGGTACATTCTAAAATTTGATGACTTAAGTTGATTAAACTTACTGATTACCGATACTAACACCTGCTACACGATTATCTTCTCCTCGGTTAATCAATCTTATTTGCTATCAAAATCGCTTTATTGCTAATTGATTCTAGTCACAATTTAACGGTGTATAATTACTTTATGTTATTATTAAAATATATTGCTATCGAATCATTATTTACATAAACCAACCACCAAACGTTTTCTCTTTCTGAAGAACATTCTTAAACGATAATATAGGATAAGTGACCTAAATACCGAGAACTACCGCAAATTATTGATGACTTTTCTTTTTTGTTAATTATTTAATGGTAGTTTTTTAAAACTTTTCTTTTCTAACTTAAATTTGAATTACTCAAAATTTTTATCGTGTGGGGTCCCCACTTAACTTGATCCGCTACTATAAAAGTTGTAGTTTCGTTGAAATAAAAAGTTGAAACATTATGAATAATAGATTCAAATGACTACGTAAATTCAGTTCCTATCGATTTTGGTGTAAGAGAATCTACCGTAAAGGAATGGAAGAAAATACCGAAGAAAATAAAAAAAATAAATCATTAGGAAGGTGGCGATGTTTAAAATTAGATTCCACAATATCTAGAATAACGTGACAATGTTACGAAGGAAAATTAAGTATAAAAGAAATTTATGTTAAAAAGTGAGAATTATATGAGAAATTAATAAGGTAATAAAAATGTATACCGATATAAACAATTTAAAAAAATATAAATATTATTTTTTAATACATATTCATTATAATGTATCGATATTTCTGTTACTATAAAAAATAGCGGTTTTGTTAATCCTAATAACGCTTGTTAATTAAAGTCCTATTATATAATAATGAATAAATATATTTTTGCTAATAAATACAAAAATATTAAATGTATTACTTAATAGTTATAACAAAAAAATGATACTTTGTAATAAGCATAAAATAAGTATAAAATAATATAAATATATTTTTTTGATAAATAAAAATTGTTAAAAAATAATCACATTGTTAAAAATAAAAGTATAAGAAAATATAATCTATGTTCAGTTAAATATTACTAACTAATATTTATGCTAATCCGAATTATTGCTCGTCAAACAAATATTTTATGGAACAATGCCCAATAAATTAAAAAAAAAAATTTCTCATCAAAAAAGATGAAATTGTAGTTAATGACTTTTGGCTGAATATAATCAATATTTTTTAAAAAATATAAAAATACTAAAATAATATTTTATTTACTAATAAGAATAAAAATCAAATGAAAAAAGCAATGTATAGCAATACATTTTTTTTATCTAGAAAAAAATTCTCAATCTATAAAACAAATTATAATAATTATTAGATAAACATATCTATTATATTAATACAAAAACAAATTTTTATAAAAATATTTCTTAATTTTTTATTTCTTTCGAATTTTTATTTACACTCAGAGTAACTATGACTGCAGCTGCTAGATCTCATAGATTCAACGAGATCCCCCTATTGGAGGTTCAATCGTTAGAATCTCAGCAAACTGTTAAAGTTATCATCATTGTGTATAAAACCAACCTTCCCTGGAATCGAACCCAAGCAACGGAACGGGTCACCCATCTATCTCCTAAACGTGACCAGAGTTGCTTGACTTTGATGATCGGATGGAAACCCGTAACTCAACATGACTAAACCTTCGACACTATCGTATAAATACTTAATTTATGTTTTCTAAATACTGATTTTAAGACTTCGTAATTGCACATACATATTTGAGCAAACAAATCCCAAAACTACTATGTCATTAAAATTTAAACAATATCAATTTATTTCTAATTTGTGTCCAATATACAAGAAATTAGGTTATATCGTCTACGTTCCGTCAAAAATCGCTAACTACATTTTTATTTTTTTATTTTTGTATTTGTTTTTATAAGAATACTACTTTTTTAAATTTATTAGTCATTACTCTATGAAAAGCATCAATATAAGTGTGTAAAAACATCTAAAAAAAGAAGTATACTTTCCAAAAACTTAATTTTTTCTATTAAAAATTTGCTTAACGAACAATAATTTGGATTAGCATAAATGTTAGGTTAATAACTTTTAAATGACATAGATAATCTACCAAATTTACGCGCACACACGTGCGCGCGCGTATGAATATCCGAGCTATAGAGAAAACATTTGCAATATTTGAGTCAATTCTGCGCTCTCGCGTGACTTAATCCGCCACTGATTCTATGACACTATGCTCATTACATAAAAAATATTTCTTGCATCATAATAAGCCTAAGAGATATTTACATAGATAGCTTTACTTAAAAGGACCACCCTGTATATTAAATACTAAAAATTAAAACATTACTAATTGATCAACCGAATGCAATAGAAATGCAAAAAAAGAAAGAATTATGGATATAATACTCAAAATAATATTTACAACAATCTAACCAATTTTTCTAAAATCCGTTCATTCATGAAAAAAAGAGAAAACAAAAAATTATAAAAAAAAAAAAAGAAAAGAAATTATGCTCTAATTTCAAAATTTTTTTCAAGACAAATTGAATGGATTTAACGATCAACAAAAAAGAAAACAAACAAGGAGAATCTCAACGATGTGTCAAAGACACGATTTTTAATGATACGATGAATCACCTCACGTGGAGGCTTTAAATTCCTCGTACAAACATCGTATCATGTTGCGTAGTAAACTTTCTTCATATTCAAAGCATACGTGGAATTATTTGAGAATTGTTCTCAAATTTCGCATGAACTCGCATAAATTGGCTGATCTATTTATTATTATTACGTTTTCTTCTTTTATCATTTCGTTGAAAACACTCATCATCGAACCTTTAGTTTTGTTTTCTTTTCTTTTTTTTGTTGTTTCTTCAAGAGACGAATAAAGATGATGATCAAATTTGGTACGAGAATAGGGACAGGGAGGGGGTGGGGGATAAAAGTGGAACAAACGCGTGGGTGACATCAAGTATAAATAAAAACAAACGAACCGTGGCTCGTGCTAGTTATCATCGTCTGGCTGATTGTGAGATGATTGATCAGCTTAAATGTTATATCTTTTAGTCGTCGGAACAAATATGGAACTCCATTAATATATCATACCAGTGTTTCTCAAACTTTCGTTTACAGTCCAGTAATACTGGTCTGTACAAAAAAAAATGTCGGTCCGATTAAGTAAATAAGATATTTAAGGGTTTGTGAACCCCTGATCGTTTTGACTACCTTCTTTAAACATAAGTTATCTCGTATTATTTAAACACTAAATTTGCTGTAATTTTGAAACAGGGTCAAATATGATATTACATGTTGATATAAATTTTGTTGTTTGCATTGTTTTTGTGTCCCCTGTTTATTATTGATGTTGTTTTCCACATGTTATTAGGTCGGATCATAAGTAACTTTCATTTTTTTTTATCAGACGTTTATTTCGCTTTCGTTAAATAACAAAATTATATTTATTTAAATATTTTAATAATAATACTTAAATTTTTCTAGCCTACATAACCTAACTTTTTACCTATCATTCATTATAACCTCAAAAAATAAGACATTCTCGTATTGTCGACTTTATTAACATACGGCCCTGGTTTACGAAATTAACGATGGAGAAGGGGACACATGAACAAACTAACACTATACCGTTGCCCTAAACCAGGGTTTCCCAAACTGCAATCTGTGTTTCAGTACCGATCCGCAGAAAAATTTTAAAATAGAAAAAATTTTTTACTACTTAAATTATTATTCTTATTAAAAATTATTTAGATTTATATTGAAATTTATATAATTTATTGAATTTAATGAAATCTATTAAAAATAAATAACCAGATTTTGTATTAAAAACGGAAATCTGATTTAGATTGCTAATTTATAAAACTAATATATTTTATTTAACATTATTATATTTATTATATTTACTTGTATATTTTTTTAAATATAAAATTTTTATTATAATTCTTATTTATATAAAGTTTAAAAATAAATAAACATTTAATTTACTTTTTCAAAATTATTATATACGATGTTATATTTATTTTTCTTTATTCGATAGAGTTGTAGAAAAATATTGAAAAATTTCTTTTTTCAATTATGGTTTCAATTACCTTTGTACATTCATTTTGTCATTATTATTAATTAGAGATAATGAAAAAACTGAAAGATAATTTTTTAAAAGATTATTATCTACTGAAAAGTTTTCAACTAAAGTGGATATTAAAAACCAATTATGTGCAATTGTTATAAAATAACAAGTAATTGTTAGGAACAATCTTTGAACTAAGAAAATCTCTTGAAACTTCATCACTTACAACTAACTATCATTAATGGTTTTCTGGTTGCTTCTAAAATGATATCAATCATTGGCTTGTCATATTTTCACTTCATAAAAAACACAGTTACTGACACATACTTATAATTCTTCATTATAGATTAAACTAGAGAGATATAACACAAAGGATGAGTCAATAAAAACTGTTATTTTAAAATAACTCGTTATCTGTTGGTTGTATCAAAAAATAATGCGAATGAATAATATAGCATTTTAAAAGATTTATCAGAATATTATGAATATAATTTTATTTATATATATATATATAGTGTCTCACGATTTAATGATCAAACTGTAAGAACATATTCTACAAGTGAATATAAGAAAAAATTATTTTTTTTTAAATTCGATTAAACACTATGAAAAAATTATAAACAAATGAAATTTAAATGTTGAACAACAGATTTCTTATAACAATATTATATCGCTGTGTATTTATTAATAGTGTAAATGTGGGTATTATTGCGGCTGAAAATCTACGGTTGCCTTAAAAAACATATTTTGAATAGTTAATAAAATATATAAACTTTTTTTTCTAATAACGAATATTTAACATTATTTAAAAAAAAAGGTTTTTAAAATAATAAAAATATATTTGAATAAAATAAAAAGTTAATTAATGAATAAGACCTTATGCGTGAATTACTGCGCATCTATTACTGCGCATGTTCAATTATTGCGTGCCAAATACTGCGGATGGAAAAATAAAAGCAAAAGAAAATCAAGGGAAACTACAAATTGCTAATCATTACAAAGTTTGTTTTATTATTTTATATTAAATTATATAATAGCGTTTTCAAGTCATTACTTATTTTTTTATTTATGGATTTATTTGTCCCATAATGGAGGTTAGGTATAATAGATTAATAATATTAAACATGGATGACATTTATTATTGAACGGAAAGTTTTATAGGTTAAATGTTCATATAAATTCAACCGTAGTAATTCGTGCAAGAAGCTTGATATTATATTATGAAGTACGAAGTAGTTAATTTCAATTGAAAATTAATGAAATTTTGATCTTCATTGAAAATAAGTATAATTTTATCTATCAAAACGTTAATAAGAAATATTTTTTGTTAATACGTTGACTGCTGCGTGCATTTTACGTGATTTGCCAACATGAAATTTTTTATTATGTTGAAATATTATTTACAACAGATAAGGTAAGGTATAATCGTGTTCAATGTATTATTCGTGGTGAGGGTCACCGGTGACCCCCACGGCAGTCAACGTGTTAATCAACAATGTTTTTAAACAGTTAATTATAGAATGTGCTCCCGCAGTTTGATTGATAAATTCCAATGAATTGCTAATAGAAGAACGAATCAAAAAATAAAATAAATGGAAGAGTAATAAAAACAAAAAATATATAATTGAATGAAATAAATGGTTTAAAGTTTTCTTTTAAATAAAATAAAATATTACATAATTTATGAAACGTTTTTTTTTTTGATACAACCACCAATAGATAAAAAGTTATTTTAGGCAATAGTTTTCATTGATTAACCTTGTATATATTTCATAATAATAAAAGAAGACGGAGAACTCTCCTTAATGAGAAATTAATGACTTCTGTTGAACTGAGAAATGAAAATTAAAAATTTGTTTCTAGATATAATCTCTCATAAATTCATTACTCATGTTATTCAAATTATATAGATGATAGTTAACTTATTACTAATTTAAAATTTCTATTTAACTTATATCTGACGATATAAAAGTTTATCATGTTATATCATAAAGTTTCAATTTATTTTTTTATTTAAATTTTAAACTTAAACGATTAATATATACTTTTAAACAATTGTTTGTTTGTATTTTTAAATTACAATTATTTTCATTATCAATTAAAATTATTTTAAATATTAAATATTTCAATTGTTATAAATTAAATTTAAACAAATTTTTTGAAAATTAATTAATCTTTAATAACTTTTCTTTTAGTTTTTATAAATTTTATTAAAGTATTATTTTTAATAATATTTTTTATATTTGAAAGATAAAATAATTTAAATTATAAAACTATCTAGCTTTAAATTAATTATTTTTTAAATCTGAACGGATGATCAACGTTGATCAATAATTATAGTCAACAAAGTTGTCAATACAAAAAAAATACTTTAATATTATATATTTATTAAATAAACCATCTAGTATTATTCATAGATTTTTGTTACCCTTAACTATAGAAAAAAACCCCATATACGTAATATAAAATATAATCAAAGAAATTTAAAGATGTGAACAAAAAAATAAATAAAAAACACAATTATCATCAAAAAATGAATACAATTTTTTACATTCGTATGCACCATAATGGTTCCAAGTAAATAAAATGCAACTTATTGAAAGAAATATCCGAGAATAATTTCCTATTTAAGAACATTCCCATCTTCGTCATCGACATTCAGCGACACGTAATTTCCACATTTCATAAATATAAAAAAATTTTCACAAGCTTGTGCAATCAAATGAGGAAATTAAATACGATATATTTATTCATTTTCTTTTTTCTTTTTAATATATTCAAATTACATGAATTGTACGTAACCTGGCAATAGATATAAGTAATTGATAATTGTATTAATTTTATTAATTGTTTAAATAAAAGAAAATAATTATAATAGCGTTTGGAATGTTAAGAAATTAATAAATCTATATAAGGTAAAAGCCCCCTCGGTTGGCCAGGCTCCCTCTATTGGCCACTTTATGCCACAACAGTGATTATAAATTATATGCTGATGTGCACATGGTGACAGTTTTTAAAAAAAAAAAATCTAATTTTAAAATATCATTGAAAGTAATTCGGATTATTTTAAAAATATATTTAAAAACGAAAAAAAATAAAGTTGTACAAGACTTCTGTTTTTGGATGGTTTCTTGTTAAGTAAGGTAAGGATACTGTGATTTTTATTAACCTATATATTTCATTTTTGACAATAGCAACCAAAATATTTTTTTTTCTGCAATTAACATAGCTTAAAATTATTATAGAAATTGAAAATTAAGTGATTTTTAATTATTCTCCATTAAAAATATGGTGGCCAAGCATGGAGACAGTATTATTGCCTCTGTTTTTATCATTAGCCAACTTATGGCTGTTCGCTTTGAGGTTATATATTTGTACATAAAGTATTCAACTAGTTCTTTTAACACTAATGAGTAATTAATTTCTTTGTACACGAGTTTTGAATTATTCAATTTTGATTTATTTAATAAATTAGTTATTAATTAATTATTTATTTTAAATAGGAAACATGGCCAAATGAGGGGACATGCGTGGCCAAAAGAGGGAGAAAGTTGGCTAAAAATAGGGACATTGCAAATCTATGTTTTTTTTAATTTATTATTAAAATATTTATGAATAATTTGTCTTTTCTTTATTTTTATTCAAAGCTGAAAGCTCAAGCTTACAGGTTAAACCATTAGTTTAGATGTAAGTTATTTTATTGAATGAATATAATTTTTCTAAAAAAGAAAACGGCTTAACTGGCCAACCGAGGGGGCTTTTACCTTAAATATTAGTATTATACAATTAAATATGAAGAATAGAAGAAAATTACGCGTTTTAATGGAAGAGAGTAGAATTATCAAACATAATTGAATATACTAATCGATAAATGGAGTATACAGTGATTTCATAACAAAATTGTAAAGTATTTATTGTAAAATAATCTCAAAATGAAAGAGAATTAGAATTTGATCTAATCAGTTGCCATTCATCGTTTGTTAATGCCTTTCCGTAGAATACTCTTAAGTGAGGTTGTTTCCCATCTACGTGTGTGTGTGTGTATGTGTGTGTGAGACTATAGATAAAATTTTTATATTAAATAATAATACTAGTTTAATTGAAGATAAAAAGTATTAGTCCACAAGCTTGGATTTTTATTTCTAAAAACTGAACCTATTATGGTGAACCAAAAGTTCATGGTGTTTATTGTGTTATAAATGGATTGTTTTTGTAAAATTTACTTTTGGAAAATTCACTTTAATAGATTATTCGATTATCCATCTACTATTAAACAAAAAATGAAAATGAATTTAGCGATCAGGATAACGTTAACATATAAAAATTAAAACGAGCTGCACTTGGAATCCCCATAGTCACCAAATGATTTTAGATCACCACATTTGACATGTATAAATTTAATAATGTTTACAGTAAGGATATCAAATGGTCGTATCGATTAGACGTCAAGCAGAATTGTATCATCCTAGAAGTGTAGAAAACAATTGAGTGTCATGGAAGAAGATATTTTAATTAGCAAAATGAGGCCAGGGACAAGAAATTCATGACTTTTATGCATGCAGTCAAAAGTATCGGAAAAGATCATGCTGAATTCTTTCCAGTAATCACTGATTCATATAGATTAAAATTTTAATATAAAATCGCAGTGAGAAGAGAAATTTGGCTCCACCTTTTCAACAAAAAATGGCTTCATCAGTCCTGATGTTATAGAAATTGTCGAACATCGTAAAGATAATTATGATTTTCATGAATTTTTTTAATGTATTAAAAATTTATGTTATTTATTAATATTATAAGGTCATCTTACACATATATTTAAGAACATTTTCTGAAATTTTGAAAGATTTATCTCGAAAACTAGCGGTGATATCAGCCGTCACAAATTGTAGGTTTTCATCCGACTGAGCAGTTTGTGTACATCTTGGAAGCCACAATTTTTATCAGAAATCAATTACAAAAAAAAATTACGTTTTTTATATGTGTATCTTCTATTTGAACCTCATTTCCCTAAAAAAAAATGAAAATTTGTATTTTTTAGAGGAGTGTGAACATAAAGCATGATTTTTTACTATTTTTTCATGTATTGTTCATTATAAAAAAAATACTTTAAACAAAGATATCGCTTAGGATTCAGGTTCAAATAGACCGTAATTATATAAAGAAACTATATTCCAAATTTCAAAATGATTGGTTATAAACTTTGTAAGCTAAAGTGTACACAAATCCGAAAAAAGTCGTTTTGAGAAAAACGCGTTTGAAAAAAGCTCGACCGTTCCGTATTACATGCCACTTACATATACACTTAATCGTTTATAACTTTTGAACGACTTGGATTTTTGACTTGAAATTTTATGGCTATATTTTTTAATAATTTTACAAGCGATTTATAAAAAAAAAAAATTAAATTTTTTGAAGCCTCTACACGTATTTCCCCCCTTAAGTCGAGTACCGAATATCATTTTATATTTTTATCATTGAATCTGTTGTTGCATTTTACCCCATCAGCCATATTATTTACAGAAGCAGTCAAAATATTATTAACACGATGGCTGCCGTGAGGTCACCGGTGACCTCAACACGACCGTTAGTAAAAATACATAATTAGAGTATAAATATCGATTCTGATAATTTTGTAAATAATACCACTGTTTTTATAAGGTTTTGGAGAAACTTATGGTATACGGAACATGCAAAAATAATTTTTTTATTACAAGGAAAATTAGTTAAAAGTTATTTGTTTCTATAACATAATTGAATTTACAACACGAGTACTTATTGAAAACTATCCATTTTCAGATTTTTACAAACAAAGATAAAATTTCGAAGAAAATATAAAATAGACAAATTTTAATCGAAGGGGTTTGTGACTATTATAAGCTGAGTAAATAAAATATATTTTTTTGTGAAACTCGATCCCTTTGGTTTTTGTATATGTCCTCTGCAAATAAAATCAATCGTCATGGTCAGAAATTATTCTTTGCTAATTATTTCTCTATCTTTTCCGTATTTCGATGGAACAAATAATCATAAAATGGTCTACAGCGCCTCGACGGTCACCGGTGGTCACCTTATCATAAATAATAGATAAAACACAATAATACAACGCCGTTTATCAGTTGTAAACAAAAATTTCAACAAAATATGCATCCCATAATAGAAAAAAAAGTGTAGGCGTGGGAGAAAAATCACGTGAAAAGTGCCGGCAGTCAACGTGTTAATTGTTTTGATACATAAAACTTATCTTGTAAACCAAGTAAAGATACTCGCTTATCAGGGTCACCAGGAATACTAATATGTACAAAGAGTGGCATTATTATTAGAATTAAACTATCTCGACGAGATCAAAATTTCCATCAATAGCATTTAGTATACTGGGAATCAATTTTGCTTGTTTTTTTATTTATAGGTTATATAGGTTATATATATATATATAGTTATTTTATTTATATTTTATAAGAGGATATTCCTCAGAGTTGTCAAAGTTTTAAATGAAAAATACATGCCATTTTTTTCATAACATTTATAAATATCATAACTTTGATAAAAATTGATGAATATTTGTTTGAAATTTGGTACAGTTGTAGGTTATACACAAAAGCTTATTTTCTCAAAATTGGCTCGCCAATTCAATGAAATATTTTACTGCGAGAACATCTTTAAGGGGTTATACGCAGTTAGGATTTTCAAAAAATCGATTTTTTTTTTTTTGCATTTTCGGAATGTACATATATTTAAGTATATTCTCTGAAAATTTCAAATCGATCCGACAAATATTCTTCACTTCATGTAAGCTGCAAACAAAAATTTTTAACTATGTGTAAACGTCTCTTTGAAACTTTAAACGCGTTTTTCTCAAAACGGTATTTTCAAAGTCGGTGATCTCGATTTTGCAAAACCGGCTTAACCGATCGGTTTCAAATTTTTACACAATCTTCTTAGATATATTCTTCAGGTATTAAGTATAAGGAATAATTTTTAAAAAAATTTATTACTATTTTTTTGTAACAATTTAGAGCGAAAATTTTAGTCAAAAACAACAACTTTTTTTCAAATAGACGCCATTTTGTCAAAAATCAAAATTTGTATTATTCCTTGGTTTTAATACCTGCATTAATCTATCCTTTAAAAGAATCCACCATATTTTTTAATTTCGGATAATCCAAACCGCCAAAATGGAGATCACCGCCAAACGTCTTTTTTTAGAGGACGTTCAGGAAATCATCTACAGGAGCAGTGCAGATTAATATTTTTACAGAATCGACGCGCTATTGTATTCTCAAAAGTTCACTCTATTTGAATTACCAACAATTTTTTTTGAGAAATAAAAACTGTTTCTAGAAAAAATTCATGAAAATACGTATTTTTCGAGCCTCGCAACTGCGTATAACCCCTTAAGGTATACTACTGATATACCAAATCTTGTACTAATCTGTTTGTGTTGAACCGTAAGGTTTTCTTGTAAGTTTAAGACACCCTATATATACATACATACCTTACGTATTTCTCTGCGTATGTGTTCCCGGAGCTCATCGAGACGAACCGGCAAGGGCACCTGGTCACTGCCAGCAACACCGTACTTGCTCGACAGTTCGTAAAGAACTGGGTGCCTGATGTAATCGCCCTGAAAACAAATTCGAACATATTCTCAATTATACGTGGTAAGTAAATTTAAGTGGTAGTTCTTATTTTGGGTATTTTTAAATTTTTATACTTTCAAAGAGACTCATATGGTTCGAAATAAAAAAAAATAATATTCTCCGAATTTCAAGTTTTTATTTTTAATTTTAATCTTTGCTACAAAGTGATTTAAATTTACTTATCTAAATAACATGGAATTTTTTTGGCAATTTTTTGTTCCGGCCAAAATAATTGATTAAAAAATTTGAATATTTATAGATTTTATCTTCATCATAGTAGCTATCTCATAGATTTTTTGTACAGATTTTTAGCTATTATAATTTTGAAGTTGCATCTAGATGAAAAATAATATTTATCATGATATAACCGAGATAACGGTAAAGTTAATGGAAGAATACACTAATATACTGGTTAAAAATGAAAATAAAAAATAATTTATCATTCAGCATAATATCAGAATTAAAAGACAAAAATTCCAGATGATCGAAAATGTATAACGATGATGGATTAGCTATAAGCAAAATTAATTATTAATCTGTATAATAAATTTAATAAAAAGAAAATTTCTTTTCTTACTCTAGAAAAAAAAAACAAAATAAAATAAAATGAATTAAATATACTTTACAATAACGAAAATAGAAAATAAACTAAAAAAAAAAACATAATAGAAAATAGTGAAAATAAAAATAAAAAAATAAAAAAAAAAAAAAATACAAAAACCTAGAAAATAAGAAACAAAAAAAAAAATAAAAAAAAAACTAGAAAAAAAAAACTTTCCCCGCCGAGGAATCGATCCATCGACATCAGGAACACGAGACCATTATTATCACTAAATTTACCAGTTATTTTGATATACCTATTTCTACCAAAACCAATGAAAATGGTGGACTGGTCTTTAAAAATAAGTGCCTAGTGAGGTAAAAATAGCAATAGCAAAAAATATATTTGTTACGAATATAATATATAAAGATAATATAAAGTTCATAAAACTGATTCTCTTCAGTTATAGCTAAAAAAGTCATGATATCATTACGGAAAAAAAATGTTACATGCAGTAGGAATTTTAAATTGAAATTGCAAGTCAAAATGACTGGTCTGATAAATTTAGTGTTATGCTACCATAGAAAATGAAATAAAGTGAATATAAGAATTTTTGCGAAATTTCTACCGTCGTTTTTTTCGCAAACGGTTGAATGTATAAACTATGTTTAAAAGTACAAGGAATATTCTCATAGACTATTACAAGTGTGCAAAATTTGAAAAAAAAATCTGACAAGGGTCACTCTGACGATCTCCCACTCCCTTGTAAAAGAATATTTTTTTTTTATTTATTTATTTCGAATCGTAGGAGCCTCTAAAAGCATAAAAATGCACAAAAAATACTTAAAATAAGAATCACCCTAGTAAATGTACATAAAATTATTATTTCCAAGTATAACGAAGACTACTGCTATTGTACTTATTTCTTAGAACGATAAAATCGATTAAGATATGCGATAAAAATGTTATTTGAAGAATCTCGAAGGTCTGATCGATTGTTAACTTTCTTCTCGGAATTATCGTATCTACATTCGTAAAGGGGTTCTTGGTAAAGAAAAAAAAAGAAAAATGATATTGATTTGAATGGTTCGAATTTTTGATTAGCATCGTTAAATTTCTACTATTGTATTTTTAGCGATCTCGTTTTACGTGACATTAAAAAAGATGTTCTTGTTTAAAGAATTATAATATTCGATTGGTAAATAAGTAATATTATGAGAATATTTATTTTTCGAATAACACGTGCTTTTCTTTATCTATATAAACAATTGTTTAACTACTAGTTTTATTATTTTATATTTCTGTTTTTTATTATTCTTTACTTTATCTTTTATAATTATTTTGTATTAGTAATTTATATAGTTTTATTTTAAATAGTAAAAATATTAATTTTACTAATTATTAATATTAATACTGATACACAATTAATAATTATTGGTATTAATAATATTAATATTAGTAATTAGGAATTAGTATTATAATATTAATTGGTATTATATTGGTATTATTAATATTAATACTGATATAATTAATAACTATTGGTATTAATAATATTAATATTAATAATTAGGAATTAGTATTATAATATTAATTGTTATTATATTGGTATTATTAATATTAGTACTGATATTAATTTAATAGAGGGAGGAAAACTATATATATATATATATATATAATAATAATTAATAAATGTATCACAGGGGGGGAAGTTAGACAAGGTAAAAAACAAATCAGAACGTTTTGATCTTGTTGAAAGTTTTATTCCTTTATTGGGACTTCTTCAGCAACTATAAAATATATTACATAACCTTAAAAATACATAGTTCATCAAAACATTTCATAAATAGGTATTAAAGATTACCTCGATCATTAATGTTCAGCCTTCTATGTATTAAAAAGGCATACAATTTTAGGTTTTAATAATAAACTACACTTACCATATATAAATTGTTAAATTTAAACATGTAATTAAACAATGCTAATTTAATCTAGACTAGTGTATAATAGTTTAGCCACTTTGACGTGATAAACAACTAATTGACTTATAATAATAATATATTTAGGTTATGATTGTTGAAGCCGTACCACTATCGAAAACGTACCTTTGAAATTTTGAATTTAATATCATATTAATTGTGTTTTTAATAGTTAATTGTTCAGTAATGTTAATGATATTGATTCATGCAATAAATGTCTTTTTATTGATTACGTGATAGCATTGAGTCCTAACAAGTAAGTTTAAAACTATTTTCATTTAATTTGTTATATACAGGGTGTTCCTAAGATCTGGATACATAAGAAATCTAATTAACAATAATTCGAATTGGATAAAAACATTCGTTTAACCAAAGACTCTGTGCGTTGAACTGTGTTGTTCAATGATAAAACTTTGTGAATGGTTGGGTTACACAAAAAATTATTAAATTTTATTTTATATTATTTTATTCAGTATTATTCATGTTATTTATAATCATTAATTTTTTCAATTAATATTTTATTTTATATTATTTGATTTTAGTATTATTTACGTTATTTATAATCATTAATCTTTTAAAAATTAATGTTTTATTTTATATTATTTTACATAAATTTATCTAAATTTTTTGAATAATAATTTTATAAACAGGGGACTTAAACCCGTAATTAAATAAATAATAATAATAATAATAATATTATATTATATTATTATAATATTATTTTTTTTTTATTATTAATTATAATATTATTGTTAATATTATTATTATTATTATCATATAGAATAAGTTATATACACTCCAATATATAATTATGATGAATTAAATTCATAACTCATATCATCGTAAATTGCCCTTAAACCGGAAATTCTCTGACTCATATCACCTCGTTAAAAAGTTTTTCCATTGGGAATAGATTGCGACATAGATTGACGTACATTAATGTTGGCAAGAAATATGAAAAAGTATCGATTTCAAAGTCCCGAGTTAGTATATATGGACATCGAGACGAGCAAAGATTCGCGCTTTGACGAACGATCGATTTTCTTTAACGAGATTCTCACTCGACTATAAATTTATGTTCGCTTGAGGCTATACTAAACGCGTCTCTGAGAATTCTTTAACACGTTTACTAACGTATATATATTTTGCATAAATCGATGTATTCATCTAATACATAATAGTATTTTAAAAAAAAAAAAGAGAACAAATATGAAATGATAAGAGGGAAAAGTTTATAAACAAATTTTTTTGTTTATCTATATTAATCATTACCTTTTTATTTTTATCGTAAAAAGTATATTTTCAATTGTTTATGTAAAACCCAAAAAGGATGACTATCGTAAAACGTATTAAATTAAATTTGTAAGGTACACAAAAGTATTATTTTACTTATTAATACTAATTTTGAAAAAGGGATAATTTTTTTGATGATAATGAGATTAGAAATGAAGTTTGTTATTGAATGTTAAATATTTTCATTTTTGTAATATTTGAAAATGTAAAGCAATACTTTCTAACAAGTTTAACAATAATATATTTACTTTCCAATAAATACAATAAGATCTCGGTTGATCAGTTAACTGCGAGGACTTTTAAGAAAAATGTGTATTCAAATTTTATCACCAAAATTAATTTTCAAACTCAAAGTATGCGTAGTTGTTATAATATTGAATAAAATTGTAATCAAAATGAATGCTTTATTTTTGTATAAAAGAATAATTGTATTACTAACGTTTATTTATTTATTTATTTATAAATATTGTTTGTGCATAAGAGAAAAGAAAAAATAAATTAATATTAGATACGTGTTTAATTAGAAATTTAATTTTTAAGACAAAAAATGGTCTAAAAAAAATCAACAAAACAAACTTAAGTTTAACGATCATAAAGAAATTATAAGAAAATAATTAATAGAAAAAGTTTGAAGTAATTAAAAAAATTATAATTAATAATTAGATAAAGAAATAATTAGAAATAATTAATAAAGAAACTAAATAGTATTTCACTCTTTTCATGTTTCTGCGACTGTTCTATTTTTCTCGGTTATCTAAGGACAACTTTTGGATCAGATTATCGAACAATTCCATCTCAATACAACGTAGGTAGATATTATTATTTTCCATATATAATCTCCATTCATTTTCCAAACTATACGACCATTGCGCTATTTCGATTTATTACCTTAAACCAGTGGTTCTCAACCTTTCAATATTGTACATAACCTCGAAAAATGTGTATAGAATTAACATATTATTTATAGAAATAAATAAACTGTAACAATGGTATAATAGTAAAAATAAAAAATACAATATATAAATTAAATCATTAGTTTTTATTAGACATTAATGCCCAAATTTTTTATTTCAACTTATTACGACATAGGTGCATATTACTATTTTCCATGTATAACCTCCATTTATTTCCCAAACTATACGACCAGCAAACAACATTCACAAGTCTTATTGGCAGACAATGAATAAACAGAAATACACATATAAATACACGCGCGCAGTAACAAGATGAAACTAAAGGTAATTTGGACCTCGGGTTGTCTAGACCGGAACTCGAACCCAAAACCTTTTTTGCTTTCCAATCGAGAACTCTATTCACCTGAGTTATGAAGATCTATGTATATACAATTCACAATATTGTATATAATATGATATAATATTTTGGTAAATAAATACGTGAGATTTTTAATTAACTGATATGGTAAAAATATAATAATAATATATTTCTGTTAGATTATATTAAAATTAGAAATATATTATTAAGAACTACATATAAAGTAGGACCTCGATTAACCGGTTCGCATTTATCTGATTTCTCGATTAACCGAAGTCTTCACTATCGGGTGTCTCTGTTATTAACCGAGATCACAATTATTTCTTGTCAAGTGTTTGTAAATATTCGACCATAATCGAGATGTTTTCTATAAAATTTTGTTTTCAGTATTATTTTACTTTCTATTATCACTGGTAGTGTGTACTTTTACTGAAATATTTTTTAAAACGCAGAAATGAGTTCTAAGAAGAAAAGATCAGTGACGTAATCGATATGCGGAACGATAAGCGGACTAATTTGCTGCGGAAGTGGCTCCGGAATACCAAAGGGTCTGGAAGAGTCCCCGAGATCTTAAAATGTTTTTCCATTAGGGTTCTATATAAAAACTATATTATTTTAATAACTCTATTTAACGTGTTTTCGTATGATACGCAATGATTGGTACATTCTAAAATTTGATGACTTAAGTTAATTAAACTTACTGATTACTAATACTAACACCTGCTACACGATTATCTTCTCCTCGGTTAATCAATCTTATTTGCTATCAAAATCGCTTTATTGCTAATTGATTCTAGTCACAATTTAACGGTGTATAATTACTTTATGTTATTATTAAAATATTATATATTGCTATCGAATCATTATTTAGATAAACTAACCACCAAACGTTTTCTCTTTCTGAAGGACATTCTTAAACGATAATATAGGATAGGTGACCTAAATACCGAGAACTACCGCAGTATGAAATTGTTGATTACTTTTCTTTTTTGTTAATAATTTAATGGGAGTTTTTTTTATACTTTTCTTTTTTAACTTAAATTTGAATTACTCAAAATTTTTATCGTGTGGGGCCCCCACTTAACTTGATCCGCTACTATAAAAGTTGTAGTTTCGTTGAAATAAAAAGTTGAAACATTATGAATAATAGATTCAAATGACTACGTAAATTCAGTTGCTATCGATTTTGGTGTAAGAGAATCTACCGCAAAGGAATGGAAGATAATACCGAAGAAAATAAAAAAAATAAATTACTAGGAAGGTGGCGATGTTTAAAATTAGATTCCACAATATCTAGAATAACGTGACAATGTTACGAAGGAAAATTAAGTATAAAAGAAATTTATGTTAAAAAATGAGAATTATATGAAAAATTAAAAAAGTAATAAAAATGTATACCAATATAAACAATTTAAAAAAATATAAATATTATTTTTTAATACATATTCATTATAATGTATCGATATTTCTGTTACTATAAAAAATAGCGGTTTTGTTAATCCTAATAACGCTTGTTAATTAAAGTCCTATTATATAATAATAAATAAATATATTTTTGCTAATAAATACAAAAATATTAAATGTAGTACTTAATAGTTATAACAAAAAAAATGATACTTTGTAATAAGCATAAAATAAGTATAAAATAATATAAATATATTTTTTTGATAAATAAAAAATTGTTAAAAAATAATCACATTGTTAAAAATAAAAGTATAAGAAAATATAGTCTATGTTCAATTAAATATTACTAACTAATATTTATGCTAATCCGAATTATTGCTCGTCAAACAAATATTTTATGGAACAATGCCCAATAAATTTAAAAAAAAAAATTTCTCATCAAAAAAGATGAAATTGTTGTTAATGACTTTTAGGTAAAAATAAACAATATTTTTTAATAAATATAAAAATACAAAAAAAATATTTTATTTACTGATTAGAATAAAAATCAAATGAAAAAAGAAATGTATAGCAATAAATTTTTTTTATCTAGAAAAAAATTCTCAATCTATAAAACAAATTATAATAATTATTAGATAAACATATCTATTATATTAATACAAAAACATATTTTTATAAAAATATTTCTTAATTTTTTATTTCTTTCGAATTTTTATTTACACTCAGAGTAACTATGACTGCAGCTGCTAGATCTCATAGATTCAACGAGATCCCCCTATTGGAGGTTCAATCGTTAGAATCTCAGCAAACTGTTAAAGTTATCATCATTGTGTATAAATTTATTATTATACTCATCTACTCCCTCTCTCTTCCTTTTACAGGTATCGAGTTATTTTTCTACGAAAACCTTCTTCCTCACAAATAGCCAATGAAATTTGTCTACTTTTACACCAACCTTCCCTGCAATCGAACCCGACCAACGGAACGGGTCACCCATCTATCTCCTAAACGTGACAAGAGTTGCTTGACTTTGATGATCGGATGGAAACCCGTAACTCAACGTGACTAAACCTTCGACATTATCGTATAAATACTTAATTTATGTTTTCTAAGTACTGATTTTAAAACTTTGAAATTGCACATACATATATGAGCAAACAAATCCAAAAACTACTATGTCATTAAAATTTAAACAATATCAATTTATTTCTAATTTATATCCAATATACAAGAAATTAGGTTATATCGTTTACGCTCCGTCAAAAATCGCAAACAACATTTTTATTTTTTTTATTTTTATATTTTTTTATAAGAATACTACTTTTTTATATTTATTAGTCATTACTCTATGAAAAGCATCAATATAAGTGTGTAAAAACATCTAAAAAAAGAAGCATACTTTCCAAAAACTTAATTTTTTCTATTAAAAATTTGCTTGACGAACAATAATTTGGATTAGCATAAATGTTAGGTTAGTGATTTTTAACCGAACATAGATGATACACCAAATTTACGCGCGCGTATGTGTATCTGAACAATAGAGAAAATATTTGCAAGGGGGGGTATACAAAAAATATTTCTAATATAATAAATTAAAAAATAATAAATATATATACATTTATATATATATATTATATTTATTATTTTTATATTATTTATTACTTAATTATTATATATATATGGAACATTCCACATAAAATCGACCACTTCTGATCCCGACCATTTTCAGTTTGGCTGAACTTTTTCATCATTTTCTACCCCATTGAAAACCTCTCCGAGAATTTTTTCAAATTTTTTTATCCAATTCAAAAAAAGTTATGAATTTAAATAAAAAATGTCTTTTTTTCGAATTACCATAACTTTGTCAAAAATTGACTTATTAAAACATTTTTTTATTTTATTGTTTGGTTTTCAAAAAGAAAATGGTAGAAAATGTTAGAAAAGTTTCAGCCAAATCGAAAGAAGTCCGGGGCAAAAATGATTGATTTAATGTGAAATGTTTCATATATATTAATATTTCTAATATAATAAATTAAAAAATAATAAATATACATATATATATATAATATATATATATATATATATATATATATATATATATTACTATTTTTTATTATTTATTACTTATTATTATATATATGGAACATTTTCCAATAATAATATATATATATATTAAGAGAAGAGAAATAAAAAAATAAATAAATAAATAAATAAAAAATAAAATGAACGTACAGGATGTATGGAAGCGAAACAGGATTTCGCTCTTGGTCGTTTGGTCGAAAGACATCTCTTAACAACGCTGACTTTTTCCTTTTTATGAAGACTAACGAAAGACATTCTCCGTATATATACACACACGATTTCTTTTTTTTTTTATATTTATTATTCACAAATATATTTAAACAAAACTTTCACTGTTCTTTCACTGTCCGATTTCTCATAAAATTGTATTACGCGTACGATTAAAATGATTCGAAAACAAATTCGTCTATTTGATTATATACGATTATTTATTCTATTTAAAAAAAAAAAAGAAAAACAAAAGGAAAAAGAAATATCAACGAAATAAATGGAAAGAATTGAATTAATTAATAAAAAAAAATTATTATTAACATAAATGGAAGATCATTTTTTCGTTTGCACGGTAAGAAAAAGAAAAGAAACAAGTATTCAATTAATAAATTGATTAATACTCTTGCAAAGCACACACTTGAACAACCAACTTTATCGATAATTATGAATCATCCGTGATCGATATAATTATTACACTTCCCGCTGACCTTGGAATTAATTTCACACTTATTGTTAAATAAAACACGTTCACTGAAAACTAATATAATCCGTTCGTTGTTGCAATGAAAATTGTAAGAAAAGAAAGAAAGAAAAAAAAAAGGAAAACAATTTGAAAAAGGAATGTTTAATTTTATTTTCTATGAGAATAAAATTAATCCGTGCGATCTCACCGACGTCATATTCGAATTTGAGTGAATCCAGATCGTGTCGTAAAGACATCACCGTTGAGTCGTTATCTCTTATCTAGCACAATCCGATAACAGAGATTCTCAACTTCTTATGTTTCGTAAGGTAACCTGCTTAAGATAAAGAAATACATTTGAAAAGAATCAATGAGTGTTTAGAAAATAATACCTTCATATCTTTCTATAATCTACGATCAATTTCTTCCGGTGATATACAGACTTCCCCGAAAGTTTTTTTTACTGCTACTTTATATACAGGATGTTTCAAATTTTTTTTCGGCCACAAACTTTTTCAACTTATTCTACAAGTTGAATTAAGGAGGGAAATACGTGTAAAACGATGTTTTCATTATGATTTTCATGAATTTTTTTAACGTATTACAAATTTATGTTATTTATTAATATTATAAGGTCATTTTACACATATATTTAATAACATTTTCTGAAATTTTTAAAGATTTATCTCGAAAACTAGAGGAGATATCAGCGTCACAAACTGTAGGTTTTCATCCGACTGAGCAGTTTGAGTACATCTTGGAAGCCACAATTTTTATCAGAAATCAATTACAAAGAAAAATTACTTTTTTTATATGTGTATCTTCTATTTGAACCTCATTTCCCTAGAAAAAAATGAAAATTTGTATTTTTTATAGGGGTGTGAACATAAAGCATGATTTTTTACTATTTTTTCATATATTGTTTATTATAAAAAAATACTTTAAACAAAGATATCGTTTAGGATTCAGGTTCAAATAGAGCGTAATTATATAAAGAAACTATATTCCAAGTTTCAAAATGATTGGTTAAAAACTTTTTAAGCTAGAGTGTACACAAATCCGAAAAAAGTCGTCGACGAAAAAGTCGAAAAACGACGGGCACTCACTCAATCGTTTATAACTTTTGAACGACCTGGATTTTTGACTTGAAATTTTATGACTATATTTTTAAATAATTTTACAAGCGATTTATAAAAAAAAAATTAAATTTTTTGAAGCCTCTACACGTATTTCCCCCTTTAAAGAAAAAAAAAAGATAAAAACGCGCGGAAACCATACGCAACTGAAGTGAAACTTTTTAATGAAATTTTTTTTTTTTGTTATGTTGGTAATATTATTGAGTTTTTGAATTAAAATATATTTTTTGGAATAATTTTTTATAAAAATTTTATAATTAATAAATTGTTCCTAGTGAATTTTATTATATTATTCTCTTTTTAATGTCGTTTCGAAAACATTTTGTCGTTATTGTTGCTTAAAAAGTTTTAATTGCAAAATGTTTTATTATGAAGTTTTGGTTAGAAACGTTTTATTACAAAGTCACGGGGAAAATGATTTAAGCTTAAAATTCATTAGAAATCTATTTATAAAGCAAACAATTTTTGAACGAGTATCAAGAATATTATTTAGAATTGTATCCATGTTATTTGTAATAGCTTTGGAAAAATAAAAGATTTCTAAAACAAACTTTACTTAATATCTTTTCTTTATTACACAACTCGTAAGACAAACTCCAAAAGTTTGACCGGAAAAACCTGAAACATCTTGTACAGTGCCACCCAAAAATATTCGAACATTAGATAATTACTAAATATTTTACTTTATATTTCAATTGTTTATAAAGTAATCACACATTATTTTTTGGTAATAAATCATTCATTAACACGTTGACTGCCATTGTTGATCATATGTAACCGGCCACGATTTTTCCAGTGACGCCACGGTGGTCACCGGTGACCGTATCGTTCTAACTTTTTATAATTGCAAAGATTGAATGAAAATTCTCAATTACCTCATTTTTAATATAACTGATAAACAGAAGATACTTCGAAATAAAAAATGGTTCATTAGTAGCGTGCGAAAAAGTGATTGGTTCCGAGAGATTTGACAGAGGAGTGGGAGAAGCGCGAGCAGAGTGGGAAATAAGGAAACAGAAGGAGTGGGGGGGGATACGGTTGTATAGCACGTAAAACGTGTGATCATGTAATTTATTAATATATAATACGATTGTTGAAAAAAAAACTTATTGTGCATACATACAAAGATATTTCGCTTGTTTTGTTCTTATCTTACCGTTTAACACATAAAACGTTTGAAAGATTCCGACACATTGAACACATAAAAATTGTTATTAGAACATCAATAAATAAAATATTAGAAGAAATTGCATCTAATCTTGCAGTGTGTTAAACACTTTAAACATAAATGTGGCTCATTAAATGCAATCTGGACATTAGGTGGTCACCCTTTTGATCTGATTTTTAGCAAAACATGTGATTTCGGTGTAGCAGTCAACGTGTTAATCTTGGTAAGCACGTGTATAATTTATTTTCAAAAATTTATAAAATATATTATAAAAAAGGTAATTAACCTTTTGACTATGGTGCATTCCAACTCACAAAGAAAAATTAGGGGATGTTAACTTTTGATCGATACAAAACATATTTATATAATATTAATAAGTATACCTTTAGGTTATTCTCGTATTAATATATTGAAACAAGTTGGCTACCTAATTTCGAGAGAGAAAAGCTTTCAAAGTTTTGCTCGCTTGTTTATATTCTTTTGTTAATTCATTTAGTTCTCAAAAGTGGCGCAATAATTTTAAATAAATCAATAATTACAAATATATTAACAAATTGAATAGAAATCATTTTGTTATTTATAAAATAAAGTTATTATCTCTCTCTCTTAATATGATACTTGAATTACAATTAAAATTTAATTGTGTTCAACAATTACATAATAATATATACAATTTCAATAGTGATAGTTAAGAATCATTATTAATCTCATCATTAAATTACTTAACTTAACTCATCATTAAATTATTTAATATTTATATTCATAAATTTAGAAATCTTTTGTAGATTTATTAATTTTCAAATATACATATATAGGAACCGGAATGATAATTATCATGAAAACAATAAAAACAATAAATTTGTTGTTATATTACCCCCTTGAACTAAATGAGTAAACTAGCGGAGAAATAATTTTAATAATTTTAATAATATAATAATAATTAATTAATAATCATTAATGTAATGTATTTTAATAATACATTGTGGATAGTATATTCCATAGCGAAATTGAATATTCTTTTTCCAAAAAGGAAAATTCATTTATTATATACGTCACAAATGTCAAACAAAATTTTATAATAAATTTGTCTGGTTTGTTCGACATATATTAAATAAATCTACACCTAATTTACGAGACGAAAATAACTGCTTATCAACGGTAATGTATGCACCAAGTTTATAACAATTGTGTAAATTCTCAATAAATCGATCCGATATGTTATATATTATAGCAAATTTATTGCATTTTGCAAACACTGGCTTTTGTCATTCTTCTTATTAAATAGTATAAATATATCTCATAATTTCAGTAAAGTCATTTCTGCTCATTGTTTTTGAAAAAAAAAAAAAAATAATAAAGCAAGAACCCCAAGTTTTATTCCACAAATATGATGAGACATCTAGATTTTGTGTCCGATATGCACCGTGAGTATATAACACAGCAATAATAAATGCATCTAATTTTGTTGTCATTAAGGGGTTATACGCAGTTAGAATTTAAAAAAAATCAATTTTTTTTTTTTCATTTTCGGAATGTACATATATTTAAGTATATTCTCTGAAAATTTCAAATCGATCCGACAAATATTCTTCACATCATGTAAGCTGCAAACAAAAATTTTTAACTATGTGTAAACGTATCTTTGAAACTTTAAACGCGTTTTTCTCAAAACGGTATTTTCAAAGTCGGTGATCTCGATTTTTCAAAAACGGCTTAACCGATCGGTTTCGAATTTTTACACAATCTTCTTAGATATATTCCCTCAGGTATTAAGTATAAGGAATAATTTTAAAAAACTTATTACTTTTTTTTGTAACAATTTAGAGCGAAAATTTTAGTCAAAAACAACAACTTTTTTCAAATAGACGCCATTTTGTCAAAAATCAAAATTTTATTATTCCTTGGTTTTAATACCTGCATTAATCTATCCTTTAAAAGAATCCACCATATTTTTTAATTTCAATAATCCAAACCGCCAAAATGAAGATCACCGCCAAACGTCTCTTTTTTAGAGGACGTTCAGGAATCATCTACAGGAGCGGTGCAGATTAATATTTTTACATAATCGACGCGCTATTGTATTCTCAAAAGTTGGCTCTATTTTAATTACCATCACTTTTGTTGAGAAATAAAAACTGTTTCTATAAAAAATTAATGAAAATACGTCTTTTTCGAGCCTCGCAACTGCGTATAACCCCTTAATTACTTAACTTAACTCATCATTAAATTATTTAATATTTATATTCATGAGTTTAGAAATCTTTTGTAGATTTATTCATTTTCAAATATACATATACAGTTTCCATTTACAATTAATCCCAAAAATACTTTAAATATTTCTTCTTCTATCAATTTTTTATTATAATATATCGTTCAACATATCCTGTCAGATCTGACATACTCCTAAAAATATTATAAACTGATGTCCTATCAGATTTTGAAGATTCGTTTATTTCATCCCAAATAGTTCCATCATAAAGCAGCTTTGATAAATTGGTCCTCTACATCACTTAATGGTTAGGCAATAGGAAGATCAAGGTAAACTCTACCAAGTGTAAACATATCACGTTTACACTGAGGAAAAACCAAATACCGAAACTATAACTAACAAGGAGACCTTACACTGAAATACCAACGGATTTTAACGAGCTTTCGTATATTAATACTATACTTTGATGGTGTTATCGTAGTAAAATATATTTTGTCTTAACGCTCAGCCAATTTTGAGAAAAAAGCTTTTAAAGTTTTGATTTTTGTTATATATAAGGTAAAAGCCCCCTCGGTTGGCCAGTTAAGCCGTTTTCTTTTTTAGAAAAATTATATTCATTCAATAAAATAACTTACATCTAAACTAATGGTTTAACCTGTAAGCTTGAGCTTTCAGCTTTGAATAAAAATAAAGAAAAGACAAATTATTCATAAATATTTTAATAATAAATTAAAAAAAACATAGATTTGCAATGTCCCTATTTTTAGCCAACTTTCTCCCTCTTTTGGCCACGCATGTCCCCTCATTTGGCCATGTTTCCTATTTAAAATATAAATAATTAATTAATAACTAATTTATTAAATAAATCAAAATTGAATAATTCAAAACTCGTGTACAAAGAAATTAATTACTCATTAGTATTAAAAAAACTAGTTGAATACTTTATGTACAAATATATATAACCTCAAAGCGAATAGCCATAAGTTGGCTAATGATAAAAACAGAGGCAATAATACTGTCTCCATGCTTGGCCACCATATTTTTAATGGAGAATAATTAAAAATCACTTAATTTTCAATTTCTATAATAATTTTAAGCTATGTTAATTGCAGAAAAAAAAAATATTTTGGTTGCTATTGTCAAAAATGAAATATATAGGTTATTAAAAATCACAGTATCCTTACCTTACTTAACAAGAAACCATCCAAAAACAGAAGACTCGCACAACTTTATTTTTTTTCGTTTTTAAATATATTTTTAAAATAATCCAAATTACTTTCAATGATATTTTAAAATTAGAATTTTTTTTTTTAAAACTGTCACCATGTGCACATCAGCATATAATTTATAATCACTGTTGTGGCATAAGGTGGCCAATAGAGGGGGCCTGGCCAACCGAGGGGGCTTTTACCTTATATTTATATTATCTTAATTTCAACAGTATATTAAGTGGCGCGCTATCATAAGTGGTAGCGTTTTCGGTTCTTCTGCAACTAATTAGTGTTCGATCCTTCACGGGGGAAAGTTCTTTTTAATAATTTTTTTTTATCTGTTTCCAAATTTGTTTTTCGTATTTCTTAATTTTTAAATATATACAGGAAAGAGAAATGTTAAAATGTTAACTGTAATTCAAGAATTAAATTTTCCTTTATTATTTGCGCAAGATGTTAAAAAATGTATTATTTCTAATTTTTTTCTAATAAATAATTTTCTCTTTCCTGTATATATTTAAAAATTAAGAAATACGAAAAAAAAATTTGAAAACAGATAGAAAAAAATTATTAAAAAAAAAATTCCC
Source organism: Polistes fuscatus (assembly GCF_010416935.1). Lineage (NCBI taxonomy): Eukaryota > Metazoa > Arthropoda > Insecta > Hymenoptera > Vespidae > Polistes > Polistes fuscatus. The sequence continues at coordinate 224,435 of NW_025113086.1, read as the reverse complement.
CCATGAAGGATCGAACACTAACTAGTGGCAAGAAAATCGAGAACGCTACTTCTGACGCTATCGCACCACTTGATAGACTGTTGAAATGCTGAAATGAAGATAATATAAACATATATACAACAAAAATCAAAACTTTAAAACCTTTTTCTCAAAATTGGCTGGGCATTTTGAAAAAACCATTTACCACGATAACACCCTAAAAGTATACTACTAATATACCAAAGCTCGTTAAAATCCGTTGGTATTCCAGTGTAAGGTCTCCTTGTTAGATTCCAAACTAACCCGGAAAAAGCATATAGATGGCAAAATTGAACAAATTCGTTTAAAAAGGAGACAAATGGCTTAGCTAACTGGTAAAAAATCTAAACTTAGCATAAAGAACAAACTAATAATTTACAAAACAATAATAAAACCAATCTGTACATATGGATTACCGCCATTGGGTATAGTAGCGAAAAGCCACATTGTAAAGCTCGAGGCCTAACAATCAATAACCCTACTCAATGGTTAAATAACAAATTTTGTCAACCATTAGATGTAAAACCCTTGCAATAATTAAACTTCATCCCGAACGTTTGAGTCGTGTAACCATAAACAACGAAGTTATTTCAAGTGGTAATAATTAAATGGCTTACCTTGTATATGTGAACACGATAATATTCTTTAACACAAATTTCTCAGGACTCTTTACGAAGCATATTTTATTATTTGCATACGTCCAAGTTCTAAACATGGTTTACACGTGTGATGAAATGTTAATCGAGCGAGATCAGATTATGATAATTCCGTGTAAGATTACTGTCATTCGTATTATTATTATTACAATTATTATTATTATTATTATTATTATTATTATTATTAATATTGCTGTTGTTTTTCTGATTATTTATTTATATATATTTATATTCTCATTATTTATTTTTATTATGATTGTTATATTATTATTTCTATTTTTATCATCATTACTAATATATTAGGTGGGCAAGAAAGTAATTTCGGTTTGCACCAGTTGTTAGCGTTATGTTTGTTTCATACTTTTCTTTCAATGTTAAAATTTTTTTTCTTTTCAGATTTGGTAATCGATACTTTTAGGTCGCTATAGAAACCAATTTCGTGTAATTTTGTTGACAACTGTCTGTTTACTGTCAGTTTTAACATGGAGTGCAAAAATAAGCATTTTCGACACATTTTACTTTTTTATTTTCATAAGGCAAGAAAGCGGCTGAGGCTCACACATAGATATGTGAAGTTTATGGTGTTGATTGTTTAACAGAACGCACTTGTCAGAATTAATTTAAAAAATTTCGTTCTGGAGATTTCTCACTGAAAGTTGACCAACGTTCTGGTCGACCTTCTAAAGTTGATGATGACAAAATGAAAGCGATAATTGAATCGAATCGTCACATAACTGTGCGAGAGATTGCAAAACAGATAAATGTATCACACACAACAATTGAAAATCATATAAGACGTCTTTGACTTGTTAAGAAGATCGATATTTGGGTTCCGCACGAATTGAAAGAAATTCACCTAACACAACGAATTAATGTTTGTGATACGCATTTCAAACGTATTGCAATCGACCTTTTTTGAAACGAATTATCACTGGCGATGAAAAATGGATTGTCTACAATAAAGTTAATCGAAAAGATCATGGTCCAAGCATAATGAACCAGCACAAACCATATCAAAAGCTGAGTTGCATCAAAAAAAGATCATGCTGTCAATCTGGTGGGATTACAAGGGTGTTGTGTATTTTGAGCTGCTTCCAAACAATCGAACGATCAACTCAGATATTTACTGCTAACAACTTATGAAATTGGAGGAAGCAATCAAAAGAGTAAAGGCCAAAATTTGCAAATTGCAAAGGAATCGTGTTCCACCACGACAATGCGAAGCCTCACACATCTTTAGCAACACGTACGAAACTATTGGAGCTTGGTTGGGAAGTGATGTCGCATCCCTCATACAGCCCCGACCTTGCACCATCGAATTATCATTTATTCCGAAGTTTACAAAACTTCTTAAAGGATTAAAATTTCGGTAATAACGATGACCTCAAATCGCACTTAGTTGAGTTTTTTGCTATTAAGGACCAGAAATTCTATGAGCGCAGGATAATGAAGTTATCAGAAAGATGGCAAAAGTTCATCGAACAGAATGGAAGATATTTTTGACTGATTAAAGTTCATTTTTTGTATAGAAAATTTAAGTTTTATTTCACACTAAAAATTCTAAATTACTTTCTTGCCCAACCAATAACTAGTAAACCGGATGTATGTAATAACTGGATCAAACAATTACTTTATGCGCATGTGTTGTTAGTATTGTATATCTAAGAAATATGATGAGATAATGAAAAACTGTTTTTTTCCATTAAATTCAGAACCCCAAGATTGGGCTAAATCACTATATTTCAAAGCAAATACAAAACAAAAAAGTTAATATTTATTTACTGGTGTTATTATATCTGAATAATATTAAATAATGTCATATAATTATATTATTATTAATTATTGTACTATATTTATATTAATTAACAATCTGACCAAAAACGAAAGATTCTTGGTATATCATTGATCTTTCTAATATAGTACTACAAATCATCACTCATGTCAAACAAGCTTACAATAAAATAATAATTAAGTAACATAATTTGTCTTCGTTATTCACATACTGCGTCACAACTGATTGAACTGCATTGTAGTACTAACAGGAACACTCTTTCATAAAATCATTTCGGAATACAGTAAAATGTAAAAAATTAAAAAAACGAATAAAAGTGATATATTACAACTGTATTTAAAGTAAAAAGATAAACGAGATTTACTGATCATTTCAATAAAGCTTCTAATATAAATGGTAAATGTGAATAAAATAAATGATACAATTCTGGTAATGCTTTTATAGATTTATCTGAATATTAAATTGACTGTATATTGTAGTTCATTAAAAAAAAAATAATAAAATATTGCAGAAAATTGACATTAGAGTGTTTATTCAACACAGAGTGTTGTAAATGGATTTGTACTCTGTTTACAAAAATAAAATGCAACAAACTTATACAAAATGAAATTAAACTGATTACGTGTTTACCAAATTTATAAGAGAATTAATCTATGCAAGTAACTCTTATCGTCAAGTATCAAAATAAACATCAAATAATCTGATTTTATAAGAAAAATTCTAAAGCCACATGCTATATAAAAATATCTGAACAATTTTTTTATTTCATTTAACTTACAATTAGTGTATAGAATAAGGTCAATGTTTAATAATTAACCGAACCAAATTATATATAAGTATGTATTTAATTTTTTTTTTATCTGAATTTTACAAATCACTTCCAGAATTTCTTATATTTTTTTATATATGTAAACTTATTATTTGTTTACATATTTTTTAACGGATTATATAACAAATTATTATTGGGTTAGCAACTATAAATGAGTGCGGTTATTTAAATATTAGGGGGACCGGAAAGTAATGTCGTTTCTGCGCATGCCAATACTTGATTGTCATTTGTCAGCTCATTGTTTGGTTCAGAGGCGTACCAAAGACATTGTGAGGTTATAGTGATTTCTTTACTTATAGACAATTGAATTACAATTTTTTTTTGTAATTTTGGGTAAAATGGCCAGCCAAATACCAGAAGAGGTACACATCCGGCATTGCATGCTCTTTGAGTTTCGCAAGGGAAATAACGCAACAGTTGCTACCAAAAACATTTGCGATGTTTATCCAAATGCACTGGACATTCGTAAATGCCAAAGGTGGTTTTCCAAGTTCAAATCGGGTAATTTTGATCTTTCCGACTCGTAGCGATCAGGAAGACCATCAGCGTTAGACAACGACGTGTTAAGGGCGGAAGTGGAAGCAAATCCGTTTCAGACGATCGAGGAATTGTCAAACAGTCTCAACCAACCTTGGTCGACCATCCAAGAACATTTGAAGCAGATTGGGAAAGTAAGCAGAGCAGGTGTTTGGGTCCCGCATAATCTGTCCGAACAGAATAAGGCTAACCGATCAATCACATGCAACTTATTGCTTCAACGACACAACACAGAAGCGTTTTTTGATCGCTTGATCACAGGAGATGAGAAATGGGTCCTGTATGATAACCCAAAACGCAAAAGGCAGTGGCTCTCTCCAAATGAAATCCCTCGGAGTACTGCTAAGCCAGGTTTACACCCCAAAAAAGCGCTTTTGTGTGTTTGGTGGAGTATTCGCGGCATTGTTCATTTTGAATTACTGAAACCTGGACAAACTGTTACTGCAGACCTCTACAGCGAACAATTGCAGCGAGTCAATCAATCTTTAATTGAAAAGTGGCCAGCGATTGTCAACCGAAAAGGCGTCATTCTCCAACATGACAATGCAAGACCGCACTGCGCAAGGCGAACTCTAGAAAAAATTAATGAATTGGGGTGGGAGGTGCTGCCTCATCCACCATATTCGCCCGATGTTGCACCATCGGATTTCTACTTATTCCGAGCGCTGCAACACTTTTTAAGTGGCAAAACATTTGCAAATTTGGATGATATCCAAAATGCCATCTCTAGATATTTTGCCGAAAAACCAATTAATTTTTATCGATCAGGGATTGAAAATTTACTCACTAGATGGCAAAAGGTTATTGACAATGATGGGGAATACATCATTGATTAAAAATAAAGACTCGTTAAAAATGTATGTGTTTGTATTTAGCGTAAGAAAACGACATTACTTTCCGGTCCCCCTATTAATAATCAATCGAGAAAATCCGAAATCACTTAGTTGCCAATTCAATACATAGAGGATAAAGGCCCAGTCTGAAGAGGAATTTCGAGGAGGACGGTGCTCCGAACATATATTCCGAGCTTTTAGACAATATGAGACACTTCTATCAATTAATTAACAATTATTTTAATACTCTAATGCACTCTCTTTATATTTCAGCTTGTTTTAACACATATGTACTGGTTTAAACATTACATTCTTATTAACATACTTTGAATATTAAATAATTTCGATGAAAATTTTCCCCACCGAAGTCATCATTGCTCGAGAACGTTCAAACAAATGTACATTAGTTTAAACAATTACATAAAAATTAAAAGAATACTAAATTGAGAACGTTATAATCTTAAAATTTATTAATTAGGAGGATTATTCCCTTTATACACAAGCTCAAATTTCGGAAAGTCATATAAACAATATTTAATAAAAGGATTTACGTAGAGGACAAAGGCCCAGTCTGAAGGGGAATTTCGAAGAGGACGGTGCTCCGAACATATATTCCGAGCTTTTAGACAATATGAGACACTTCTATCAATTAATTAACAATTATTTTATTACTCTAATGCACTCTCTTTATATTTCAGCTTGTTTTAACACATATGTACTGGTTTAAACATTACATTCTAATTAACTTACTTTGAATAGTAAATAATTTCGATGTGATATTCTTTTCGATGAAAATTTTGAAATTATTATTGGATTGGCAACTAAGTGAGTGCGGTTATTTAATCTATCGACAAAATCCACAATCACTGGAGGTCTTTTTTTAATAATAAATATCAAACTATATATATATATATATATAATTAAATTATGTTTACTAATTTCATAATTTAATTTATTCTGTTTATTGATGTCAAAATTTCATTAATTTTGCTCCCACTGATTTCATAGTTTCATTTATATTATTTACAGCAATTTCACAGTCTCTTTCTTCTGATCATTGATTAGATAATTTCGTAAATTCACTCATTTTCATAATTTATTTTATTGATGTCATAATTTCATTAATTTTGTTCATATTAATTTCATAGTTTTATTTATTCTGATTATTAATTACATCATTTCATATATTCTATTATTTATAATTTCATTTATTCAGTTTACTTAATTCATAATTTTATTTATTCTGTTTATTCATTTAATGCCTTCATGTATTTTGTTCATTCATTTAATGCTTTCATGTATTTTGTTCATTTATTTCATAATTTCATTAATTTTGTTCATACAGATTTCATATAGTTTCATTTATTCTGTTCATTTATTTTATAATTCCGTTAATTTTGTCCACATTAATTTCTTAGTTTCTTTTATTCTGCTCATGTGTTTCATAATTCCATTAATTTCGTTCACATTAATGTCACACAAATACATATCATTAATTCATTTTGACCAATATAATATGAATTGTTTCGACCTAAGAAATATTTGAAGAAAGTGTGTCTATTTTTGGTTCATGATTCGTCTGTCCCTTTTCGAAACTAGCTTGGTCTTTGTTCGATAAGAAAGAAAGAGAATAAGAAATGAAGAAAGTAAAAGAAGAAGTAGAAGAAGAAGTAGAAGAAGAAGAAGAAGAAGAAGAAGAAGAAAAAGAAGGAAAAAGAAGAATATGAGAGCGTATGTGTCACGGATGCGGCCGTTCGGACGAACAGAAAAAGATCTGCGATGAGAGGGGAAGTAAAAAGACTACTAAAGAGAGAGAGAGTGAGAGAGAGAGAGAGAGACGATCGAGAGGAGCAAACGATCATTCGAAGTAGCAACGAACCCCGACAGAGGAAAGAGAAAAGAACCCAACGTGCATATACAGGGTGAAACTAAGCAAAGTAATCAGATTAAATTATTTTCTTATAAATAAGCAAACCAAAAGTTATTTTATTTTTATTATTAATATCGTACTTTTCAAAAGGGAACTTGAAAATGATTATGTAGTTTAATATATAAATTATTTTTTCTTCATTATATGAATTCTTAAGATTCAAACATTTTTTAAATGTTTTACTGATTTTGTAATTTTAGAATATTTTGTAGTTAATTTAATTGTTAATTAAATTAATTTAATGTTAATTTTGTAGTTAATTTAATGAGATTTATGACATCAATAAATAGAATTTTAAAATATTAGTAGAAGTACAAAAATCATTAATTAATGACTAAATCTCATCAAATGACGAACTATTGTTCACTTCTGGAATTCGTAGGTTGCTTGAAAGATAGATAGCATCGGATGATGGATAATAACAGATAATTTTTAGATGATTAAATGTTTACTGATTGTCTCAGAAATAAATATGTAATTTTGGAAAAAATCCTTTTACTTATTTTTACTTATTTGAATACTTACAATTAATAGTTCTAATACTTGTTAAATTCGTCTCACAAGGGGACCTTACACTGGGACCCCCACAGATCTTAACCCTTAACCTTAAAAATGGTTTTAAAATTTTGATTTTTGTTGTATACATGTTTTTATTATCTTAAATTTGACCATTTATCAAGTGGCGCGCTAGCGTAAGTAAGGTAAAAGCCCCCTCGGTTGGCCAGGCCCCCTCTATTGGCCACTTTATGCCACAACAGTGATTATAAATTATATGCTGATGTGCACATGGTGACAGTTTTAAAAAAAAAAAATTCTAATTTTAAAATATCATTGAAAGTAATTCGGATTATTTTAAAAATATATTTAAAAACGAAAAAAAATAAAGTTGTGCAAGTCTTCTGTTTTTGGATGGTTTCTTGTTAAGTAAGGTAAGGATACTGTGATTTTTATTAACCTATATATTTCATTTTTGACAATAGCAACCAAAATATTTTTTTTTCTGCAATTAACATAGCTTAAAATTATTATAGAAATTGAAAATTAAGTGATTTTTAATTATTCTCCATTAAAAATATGGTGGCCAAGCATGGAGACAGTATTATTGCCTCTGTTTTTATCATTAGCCAACTTATGGCTATTCGCTTTGAGGTTATATATATTTGTACATAAAGTATTCAACTAGTTTTTTTAATACTAATGAGTAATTAATTTCTTTGTACACGAGTTTTGAATTATTCAATTTTGATTTATTTAATAAATTAGTTATTAATTAATTATTTATTTTAAATAGGAAACATGGCCAAATGAGGGGACATGCGTGGCGAAAAGAGGGAGAAAGTTGGCTAAAAATAGGGACATTGCAAATCTATGTTTTTTTAATTTATTATTAAAATATTTGTGAATAATTTGTCTTTTCTTTATTTTTATTCAAAGCTGAAAGCTCAAGCTTACAGGTTAAACCATTAGTTTAGATGTAAGTTATTTTATTGAATGAATATAATTTTTCTAAAAAAGAAAACGGTTTAACTGGCCAACCGAGGGGGCTTTTACCTTAGTAGCGTTCTCGATTTTCTTGCCACTAGTTGGTGTTCGATCCTTCACGGGGGAATTTTTTTTTTAATAATTTTTTTCTATCTGTTTGCTAATTTCTTTTTCGTATTTCTTAATTTTTAAATATATACAGGAAAGAGAAAATTATTTATTAGAAAAAATTTAATAATAATAAATTTTTTAACATCTTGCGCAAATAATAAAGGAAAATTTAATTCTTGAATTACAGTTAACATTTTATTTTTTAACAGGTATATAAAAATAGATAAATGTTAAATATACTAACAAACATAACAATCGTATATATTCTAATCATTGACAATTTCATATATAATTTTTTTATATCCATGAGTTTATCGTACATTTATTAATATTTATTAAACGCAGATTCCAGAGTGATAGTTATCGTAAAAGCATTCAATAGTCCATCATCAATTGTCATCAAAAATTTTTCATAAAATGATTCGATATGCATGGCACGCTTCGAAATTATTAAAACCAAATGAAAGAGAAATATTTTTAAACGTTAATCAGGTTTATTTTCCAACAAATCTTTTACAAAATCGTTGTTTATGTAATAAGTCATCTTTTATTAATTACGCGAGATGTGAAAAAATTTATTGTTTCTAATTTTTTTCTAATAAATAATTTTCTCTTTCATGTATATATTTAAAAATTAAAAAATACGAAAAACAAATTTGTAAACAAATAGAAAAAAATTATTAAAAAAAACTTTCCCCCATGAAGGATCGAAAACACTAACTAGCGGTACGAGAAGCAAGAACACTACTACTGACGCCATCGCACCACTTGATAGAGTGTTGAAATGAAGATAATATAAACATATATACAACAAAAATCAAAACTTTAAAACCTTTTTTCTCAAAATTGGCTGGGCATTTTGAAAAAACCTTTTACCACGATAACACCCTAAACGTATACTACTAATATACCAAAGCTCGTTAAAATCCGTGAGTATCTCAGTGTAAGGTCCCCTTGTCAGTATTAAATACAAGATTGAAGTAATAAAATCATTGATTTATCAAAACAAAAAAAGAACAAAAAACAAGAACTGAACAAATTTGGAAAAATTAAAAATTTTCGGAGATTAAGAAATACAAAATATGTTCATAATTTCTGCTAAATAATTTATCGATTGATTTACCAACAATTCGAAAAAGTATACAACAGTGCAACATGCAACATTTCTAATGAATAAAATCATATAAAATTGTTTAATTATACAATATTTTGATTTAAATATTTCTTCCATTAAATTGAAAAAGAAAAAAAAACAAAATACATTATAAGGTGCTGATCAAATTCATTTGAATATTCAATAAAAAAAATAAGTCTAAAAAGAACTATAAGTTTACCTTGACAAATAATTTACTATAATCGTCTTAAGGTTTTTGTTGAATTATGTTATACCAATAAAAAAAAAAACCATGATTTCTCAAACTTTTTAAATTTTGTATAATATAACAATTTATTATTGTAAGAATACACAGAAAATAAACATATGTACCACCATAAAACTATTTCCTAATTGAAATATATTTATAATCAAAGAATAAAAAATAATTTTATATATTTACAGTATTTTTAATTACATTTGTATAAATGAAACTCGTCGTAATATTTAAATACATTATACTGAACATTAATTTAAATATTTTGTGTAAAAATTGTATTATCAAAAATAACTTAATGTACCATATTTTGAGAAACGATGATCTAAACCAGAAGTTCCCAATGTACGCTCTGGAAACTCTAGAAATAGAGATAATTTACATTTTTACAAAATAAAATAAATAAATAACGTTGATCATATTTATTTTCACATCACGCGCGCGCGTGTGTGTGTGTGTGTAATTATATTTATTATATTTTTATGTGTAAATTTATATTTTATGAGTGTAAATTATATTTATTATATTTATATTTATATAATATATAAATATAATTATATATATATAATAAACATTAAAATAAAAATATATATAATATTTATATATATTGATAAGAATATTTAGTTTGATATAAAAGATCTTATGTTAGTTCTTATAGCATTTTCTTCACGAGTACCATAAACAATTATCATATCGTATTTTTTTACTATTACCGAACATAATAAAAATTCATTCTCATCTTTCTCAATACAATTTTTACGCTCATTAACAATAAGGTATTAAATAGGCATTTCATGTTAATGATTTCTAACATCTAACGGGGAACATGTTTACAGATATGACCTGTCGTCATAAACAAAGTCATGATAAGAATAACGTTGAGTGAACATACTTCCTATTTGAAGATAATTCAGTAATTAATCATTTTAAGTCCCATTTAGTATAATACCTTTTTAAAGAAAAATTTGAAGATTTATGTGCATTCGAAAAAAAAAAATAAACATTAAGGGGGGAAATACGTGTAAAACGATATTTTCATTATGATTCTCATGAATTTTTTTAACGTATTACAAATTTATGTTATTTATTAATAGTATAAGGTCATCTTACACATATATTTGAGAATTTATTCCGAAATTTTGAAAGATTTATCTCGAAAACTAGCGGAGATATCAGCTGCCACAAATTGTAGGTTTTCATCCGACTGAGCAATTTGTGTACATCTTGGAAGCCACAATTTTTATCAGAAATCAATTACAAAAAATAATTACTTTTTTTATATGTGTATCTTCTATTTGAACCTCATTTCCCTAGAAAAAATGAAAATTTGTATTTTTTAGGGTGGTGTGAACATAAAACATGATTTTTTACTATTTTTTCATATATTGTTCATTATAAAAAAAATACTTTAAACAAAGATATCGCTTAGGATTCAGGTTCAAATAGAGCGTAATTATATAAAGAAACTATATTTCAAATTTCAAAATGATTGGTTAAAAACTTTTTAAGCTAGAGTGTACACAAATCCGAAAAAAGTCGTATTGAGAAAAACGCGTTCCGACACTTGAACGACGGACGCTCACTTAATCGCTTATAACTTTTGAACAACTTGGATTTTTGACTTGAAATTTTATGAGTATATTTTTTAATAGTTTTACAAGCGATTTATAAAAAAAAAAAAATTAAATTTTTTGAAGCATCTACACGTATTTGCCCCCTTAAATTGAAGAAACTAAAGGTGACCCTAACATCTTAATAAAAAAATAAAGGAAGGTAATAAAAAAACAGATTAAAGCACTGTATGTATACCTTTAGATACCATGCAGCAACTTTCGTTTGAAACATGTTTTTCTTACACTTATTTGAAATCGTCATGTTAAAAGACTCACCCTGTATGTGGAACGAGAATGCAGTGTATAGTAAAAAGTAATTATTATTATCAATAAAGAATGATTATGTTATAAAAATAGTATAAATCTTTCCCTTGTGTCTAACTTTTTATCGATTTGAACATATATTTTCTAAAAGGAGAAGAAAAACCTTTTCTTTTTTTACCAAGCCAAATATTTTAGAATTTGAAATTTTACCCACCTAGGTAAAAGTTTGATAATTTATTGCGTGGTTCACCCTGTATAAAAGAGTATCGAGCTGTTCATGTTGGACAAAGTATGACGCACAAGTTATTTTCATGCATTCCGTAATATCTAACACATATATATATATATAATAAAGCAACAAGAAAATAAGGGGTCAATAATCCTCTAGGGTGACCCTTTTTATCAACCTTACACACCCTTATTTAACACAATATTTTTAGAAATAATTTATTGTTTATATAAATCGATATATTTATTTATACTTTTTATTTATAAATATTAAAAATAGAAGAAAATTTTTTATTTTCTAACTTGTTTCGTTCCATTTTAATCTTATCGTGAAACAGGAAGATAAGTTTATATTTTATATATTTATATATATTTATAGTTATATATATATTTTATAGTTTATATTTTAACAGTTATTAAAATATATTATTTTTTATTTATATAATCATTAAGGAATTTATTTATGTTATTAGATATAGTTTTAAAAAAAATGTATTTAGTATTTTCATGCTCATTCAAAATTATATCATTATTTTTATACACTTATATACACTTTTTATTTTACCATATGTAATATAAACATTGTGTAAATATATTATATTCAATAATAACTTATAATAATTATATTATATTATTATACATTAGTATTGTATAATGTAATATATATATATATATATAGTGAGTCACATATGTATTCGTACTCACTTCAATTGTAAATTTTAAACAATTAATATCTACTTGTAAACAAAAATGTCTAAATTTCTATACACAAATATCTATTTTAAAATTAACACGTCCGTGCCAAGCCATTTTTGCCTGACTTGTCGTTCAAGCCATTTGATGTTTAGCGCATTAAATAAATATGACTACGTGTACCACCGGTGGTACACGTGGCCTGACGGTCAAATTTAACGAAATAAAAATAAATAATATGATGTTAATATTTTACATGTTTGTATATGCATGTATGATGAAACTAATAGCATATATTTATATATTGAATTTATATTATATTAGGAAAATATTTTCAAACAATTGTTTGCGTTTGAAAACTGACAAATAATTGAGTATTTAAAAGAAAAAAAATACACAGTTGTGATATTCGGTTATTCGATCAAAAATTATTGCAGCTTGAAAATGAATAAAAATCGAAAAGAGAAATTCAATATAAATGTTGATATTTTATTATAAAAAAGGAAAATGCTAGTCAGGCTGGTAAAAAAAAATTATTTAATGTTTATATCATCGGTAAGTGTGAGTTGGAAAGTTGTTTCAAGTGCTTTTATCTGCAAAGTTTGATTATCCTGAATCTAGTCAACCAATCGATGGAAAAGTCGATAAAATAATGGAACAAATTGAGCATGACCAGCAGCACATTAGCAGTCATGATATCGGAAAAGAACTGAAAAGTTTTAAACCATTTGATGTAAGTTATGTTAAAAAATAAAAAAAAAAAAAAAAAAATTAAAAAAAAAATATGTTAAAAAAGAAAATTAAAAAAAAAAAAAAAAAAGAGAAAAGAAATTTGTTTCACTTTTGCAATAAAATTCGAAAAAAAATTTTCTCCCAAACCTAATATAATCTTCTAATATGAATTATTCTAATTAATTTTGGTGATTAAAAATTTAAATAATATATAATTTATGTTAAGTATTTTTTTATAAATGTTAATTCTTGTGTTAACATAAAATAAAATATAAAACTAATAATACAATTTATACTTCATAATTATTAACATTTCTAAGAGAAAAGAACTGATCCTGAATATATCATAGAAAATTCAAAATAATGGAAAGGGGAAAAAAAAAAGAGAAAAAAATATAAGAATAAAATAAAAATAAAATGAAGACAGTCAATAAATTTTAATACTTCGGTTGCATATTACAGAAAAAAATATTAAACGTGAATAATACATCAAAGAATTCGTGAAAAAAGCTAACAGTGTAAGGGAAAGAAAATTTTATGAATGTTTTCATTTAAAAATCCTACGCAATTCGATAGATAATATAGTTATGTATAAACATGCACGTACGTGCATAAATGTAAAAATTTTAAGTAAATCGGTTATAAACTGTGGTCTTGATCTGTCCAATAATTTCAAAAAAAAAAAAAAAAAAAAAAAAAAAAAAAAAATTAAAAAAGAAAAAAAAAATGTATTTAGTTTTGAGATATAAACGATAGATAATTCTTAAGTTTCCTCTTTAATCTGATAAAGATTTAAATTACATATTTGTTTATACATTGTCACAGTTATTTATTCAGTCTTCCAAAATTCATATATTTTTGTAACATAGTTTACACGCTTTTTTTTTTCTTGCTTGTGCTAAAAGTTTTTGATTATCTTTTGAATCATCTCTTCTTGTGAAATATAAATTATTCTGGTGTTCTATAAGCAACTGCATCAAGAGATTTCATTATTTTAACCACGTTGTGTTTGTTTATCTTACTTCTATATTCTTATTCTTTATTATCCTTTCAATATTTTGTTTCCCGTCTTTAACATTAGTCAATATTCATTGTGCAATTGATGTGTTATACGTCAATTATTACGTAATTCTGTGCGTAGAATATGAATCTGTTTTTCAAAATGTGCTAACACTTCAGATTTTACAGTACTTAAGATGTTTAATTGTATTTTTATTTTGTTAAGGGGTAATACCTATTTTAAATTTCAAATAATTGAAATTTGGTTTAGTTTGAAATGATTTTTAATGTATTAAAAGTAAGGTGGAAGAAGTTTAACAGAGATGACAAGTTTCGTAATGGTATCTGGTAAACTTTCATTTTTACGAACAATTTTGTCAGAAATTTCACGTCTAAAATTAGATATTTCAATTCTATCGTACAACATTTCTACATAAGACAATATTTTTTTTAATATTCTACGCTCTTCGATGAATAATATTTTGTAGAATTGAAAAATGCATTGTTTTTGTCCTCTAGAACAAAAATAGAAGAATAAATCTGTGTCCGACAGCAAAACAATGTTTTTTGATATAAGATTTTCTTTGCTAAACTGTCACGTTGTTGTTTCGGAAAAACTAGCAATGGAAAAATTTGTGAATCTTGTTGAAAATTTACATGTTCACATATACATAATATTGAACCCAAGAAAAACACTATTGAATTTTGAATAGAGAAAAACTGATTTTTCCATTGAATTCAGCTACTCAAAATGAGATAAATCCATATATATTCATTAGTTATAAGTGTAATTGTTTCGATAAATTTAAAATCATTAACGTGCCCCCCCCTCCTTCCCATTTTATTAGATAATTATGTATAATTTCCAATTGAATGTAATCAAAATTATTGTACGTTTTCTGCTAATGGACGAATATTTCATATGCATGTGTTAGTATTGTATATCCTAAGAAAATTGATGACACAGTGAAAAACTATTATTTTCCAAAATATTCAGCAGCCTAAAATTAGGAATTACCACTATATTTCAAAACCAAATACAGAAACAAAATTGAAACTTGTTGACAAATGTTAACACTAAACCTACCATGCGCGGTCAAATGACCGTTTTTGAAATTTCGTTTAGAATTTCTCGTATACAACGTTACTGTATCTTTTCCTATAATATGCATACAACCCATTTTTCAATATTCATAACTTTTTTTATTGTTTACTTTTCGAAAAAAATTCATAGCATGTCTAGTGTACCACGAGCGATCGTTTGACCGCCTGAAAAATTCATGTTATTTACGACTATATTCTTCGGAAAGCGCTCTTCTGAAATTGTTTTACAATTTACAGTAATTTCGGTTTGCACCAGTTGTTAGCGTTATGTTTGTTTCATACTTTTCTTTCAATGTTAAAATTTTTTTTCTTTTAAGATTTGATAGTCGATACCTTTAGGTCGCTATAGAAACTAATTTCGTGTAATTTTGTTTACAACTATCAGTTTACTGTCAGTTTTAACATGGAGTGCAAAAATAAGCATTTTCGACACATTTTACTTTTTTATTTTCATAAAGGCAAGAAAACGGCTGAGGCTCACAAAGAGATATGTGAAGTTTATGGTGTTGATTGTTTAACAGAACGCACTTGTCAGAATTGATTTAAAAAATTTCGTTCTGGAGATTTCTCACTGAAAGTTGACCAACGTTCTGGTCGACCTTCTAAAGTTGATGATGACAAAATGAAAGCGATAATTGAATCGAATCGTCACATAACTGTGCGAGAGATTGCAAAACAGTTAAATGTATCACACACAACAATTGAAAATCATATAAGACGTCTTTGACTTGTTAAGAAGATCGATATTTGGGTTCCGCACGAATTGAAAGAAATTCACCTAACACAACGAATTAATGTTTGTGATACGCATTTCAAACGTATTGCAATCGACATTTTTTGAAACGAATTATCACTGTCGATGAAAAATGGATTGTCTACAATAAAGTTAATCGAAAAAGATCATGGTCCAAGCATAATGAACCAGCACAAACCATATCAAAAGCTGAGTTGCATCAAAAAAAGATCATGCTGTCAATCTGGTGGGATTACAAGGGTGTTGTGTATTTTGAGCTGCTTCCAAACAACCCAACGATCAACTCAGATATTTACTGCTAACAACTTATGAAATTGGAGGAAGCAATCAAAAGAGTAAAGGCCAAAATTTGCAAATTGCAAAGGAATCGTGTTCCACCACGACAATGCGAAGCCTCACACATCTTTAGCAACACGTACGAAACTATTGGAGCTTGGTTGGGAAGTGATGTCGCATCCCTCATACAGCCCCGACCTTGCACCATCGAATTATCATTTATTCCGAAGTTTACAAAACTTTTTAAAGGATTAAAATTTCGGTAATAACGATGACCTCAAATCGCACTTAGTTGAGTTTTTTGCTATTAAGGACCAGAAATTCTATGAGCGCAGGATAATGAAGTTATCAGAAAGATTGCAAAAGGTCATCGAATAGAATGGAAGATATTTGACTGATTAAAGTTCATTTTGCATCATGAGAGAATGCTTTCAATTAAATTAAATAATTAAATTAGACCTAAAGAAATTGTAAAAATATGTAATTCTTCATTGTACATATACATGGAGAAGTTTTCAAATTATACATTAAATAGTTTGCTGCTACTCGTTGTAATCCAAAACGCGCATCTTCTTGTGACGAATTGGTTGAAAATCGCTTTCGTCGCTTGAAGATAGGATTTCAATTGATTTCTTTTTTGGTACCATGAAGTCAGTGATCAGTTTTTGTGACGACGGTCGACTGATCAATTGCTTGTAAACGTCACGATAGCGAGACATGCATGATCTCAGTTCTTTTTGGAATTTTAAGCATCTTTCCGCATTGGTATCTATTTTAAGAAAATGCGTTTCCAATTTTTTAGAAATCTGGATCCCTGCATATATTTTATCTGCTGTAATAGATTCCAATTCTTCTTGTCCATTTTCATAATCTATCAAACTATTGATAACGTCACTATCATCGACAGTTTGGTCCTCAATCATCTCGTCCAGGTCATTTTTGCCGAAATTATCAAAGCCTTCTCCGCCGATGTTATGTTAAATCCAGATACATCGTTGTCAAGGAGACCACGTAATCAGAGTTCGTCCACAACATTGTATATGTACATTGATAGGAAACATTAAACTGGTGCTAACGCCGCTAAGATTCATAAGGTAAAAGACCTTATAGCGGAACGAGACCCAGTACCGGAACGATTTCAGGATTATTATATTATATCTTATTGAATATGATATGAAATTTTAAGAATTTTTATTTTTTCGAAATTTTAATGGTTTGGGCATGAAATAGAATATAAGTAAAACTTACAAGTCCATCACTAACATTAAAAAAAAATAAAAATTGTAGGACCAAACTTAGTTCGATGACTTAACTCGATTCCTTAAGGAATTTGCTAAGAAAGCAGTCCGTAGTCTTAAGCTCGTAAAAAATGTAAAAAGCAACTTTTTCGGAAGTTTTTTTTTATGTGTCCGCAGAGGTATTTAGAATTCACAGTCTTAAGTGTTAATATGAAAAAAATTCATTAAGGGGTTATACGCAGTTAGGATTTTCAAAAAATCGATTTTTTTTTTTTGCATTTTCGGAATGTACATATATTTAAGTATATTCTCTGAAAATTTCAAATCGATCCGACAAATATTCTTCACTTCATGTAAGCTGCAAACAAAAATTTTTAACTATGTGTAAACGTTTCTTTGAAACTTTAAACGCGTTTTTCTCAAAACGGTATTTTCAAAGTCGGTGATCTCGATTTTTCAAAAATGGCTTAACCGATCGGTTTCAAATTTTTACACAATCTTCTTAGATATATTCCTCAGGTATTAAGTATAAGGAATAATTTTTAAAAAATTTATTACTATTTTTTTGTAACAATTTAGAGCGAAAATTTTAGTCAAAAACAACAACTTTTTTTCAAATAGGCGCCATTTTGTCAAAAATCAAAATTTTTATTATTCCTTGGTTTTAATACCTGCATTAATCTATCCTTTAAAAGAATCCACCATATTTTTTAATTTCGGATAATCCAAACCGCCAAAATAGAGATCACCGCCAAACGTCTTTTTTTAGAGGACGTTCAGGAAATCATCTACAGGAGCGGTGCAGATTAATATTTTTACAGAATCGACGCGCTATTGTATTTTCAAAAGTTCACTCTATTTGAATTACCAACAATTTTTTTTGAGAAATAAAAACTGTTTCTATAAAAAATTCATGAAAATACGTCATTTTCGAGCCTCGCAACTGCGTATAACCACCCCTTAAAATTATTAATTTTTGCTATTCGTCTATCGGTACACTCGAAATTGGCCCGACCCCATACCGGAACAGTCTGTCATGTTTACTTTGCCGCCTGACATATGCAGTGTATTTTGTTAAAGTGCAAGGTCTAGTGCAATAAAAAAATTATTTTTGATTGAATAAGTAATACAGTAAGTACATAAACTTCAGTTTTGAAAATAAAAAAAAATTTTTTTATTTAATATTTTGCTCTAAAACTAATTTATAAAGTTTAACCTCAAAATCTTGTATTTACATTTATTATCAAGTTGCAAATATATTTTTTTTTCTTTTTTTAATTTTATTTATGATTTACTCATTTGATTTGCAATTTTTAAATGTTTTATGTTTCGTTTTCAATATAAAAATTATATTTTTCATAATTAAAATTATATCTTTTATAATAAAATACTATTATTAATAACTTCAATTTTTCAACTATTCATTGACTTAATTATAATTTAGATAAAGCATAATTTTTTCATTTGGAGAAACTTTTATCATTCACTGTTCCGATATTGAGCCAATCATATTCCGCTATTGGGGCTAGTCATTTTTAGCGTTCCGGTACTGAGTCTTTTAAGCTGGTTCGAAAAACATTTTTTTTAATTATTAAACTTTGTATAAGCTTATTTTTAATTTTTTATATCTGAATGTTTGTTCTAAACTATTCATTAAAATTAATTCATTTTACGGGCTGAATAAATATTGCTTAAATAATATAAACTGTCACATGCCCTTCGTCGTTCCGCTATAGGGTCTTTTACCTTATACCGCATAAAAATAAATCGCACAAAACCAATCGCACAAAAACAAAATCGCATAAAAAAAGACCGCACAAAAACAGGTTTTACAGTGTATAATAAAAATTATTACGTCGTATAAGTGATAGTTTCGATAAAGTCAACAGAGCCAACAATATTTTGTGGTATGATTTACAATTGTTTTTTTTTTTATTTCTGGTCTCAATGTTTTTGCCTTGTTTCTTTTATATCTTTATATTTTAGTTTTTACTTTATCATTTGTATATTCATCCCTAAAAATGTCAAGACATTCGAGGAATATCAATTTATTAGATAAAATAAATAGTATCGATGAGGATCGTTCGGAAGATGATCAAGAAGTTACCGATATTGATGATATTTCAGAAAATAATTGTAACTTATTTGACAGCGATACGGACGAAGAGAATATTTTGAATATACAAAGAGGACAAAAAAGAAAGAGATTCATAGTTAGTTCCGAAAGTGAAAATGAGAAAGAGATTGAAACTACTATGGACGGAAATGTTTGGCAAAAAATAACAGAAGGGTCTAATCACGGAAGAGCACCGATTTATAATATTTTCAAGGAAATATCAGGACCGATAGGATACACTAAACGAAATATTATAAAGGGCAGAGTTGATCAATAAGATATTATAAAGTCAATAAGATTAACAAAATTTATAAAAAATACGTATGTGAAAAGTGTGCGATAGAAAATGTTGTAATTTGTAAAAAATGTGCTTAAAATGCATAAATAAAACTTTCTAAATAGAAAAGCGGGGAGCGGGTTTTTATTGTACCACTAGAAAAATATTTTCTTTACTATCCAAATTGGCTAAAATCTCTTTCTATATAAAAATACATATGTTTTCTTTAAATTTTTGAATCTTGAGGAAAAGGTATACATCAAATGTTGATAATTTTAGTGTTAATTTATATAAAAAAAAAAGATTAATAACTGTAAAATATATACATATTTAAATTCTCGTATATAAAATAAAAAAAAAAATTACCACCTACTTAAACTAATAATACTTGGAATGAATGAATTAATTACTTATCCTTATAATAAGAATTAAATGAATCTAAAAATAAAAAAGAAAGAGAAAATGAAATAAAATATATAAATGACATGACATAAATACATAACCGGTTAAGATCACTTCAATTAACTTCTCAAGCTTCATATAATAATCTCTCCTACTCAAAAAAACGATCCACTAGAATGAAAGTATATCAACGAATGGAAAGAGAGCTTTGAGAACGAAAATGTTATCCCTAAGCACGCGGCCAAGCATCGGACAGCTGTTTTATTTTTGGCTTGCGTGTTGGTTCGAGGTATGCCGAAAGCGTTATTGCGAAATCTTCTGGGACTGGGACAAGTACAAGCAAAAAAAATCTATGTTATATAAATCTTACAAATATCTTGTCAAAGAATAAAAAATAAAAAGTTAAAAAAAAAATAAGAAAGAATCGAATAAATGTATGAAGAGAAAAAAAAGAAAAGAAAATTCAACATTTTATTTAATTATTATAACATTAATTAATTATATCATTGTCGCCATTATTAATCTTCCATTTTACCGATTTAATAGGAATTAATATTATTATAGTACGATAAAAAAGAAATATATATTATATAAAAAATTAACAAACAATAACCGTCGTATAATACAATAATAATAATAGTAATAATAATAAACAAATTATAACTTTGCTGAAAATCTTCAAATAAAAAAATGTGATAGAAAAGTATTTTGTTAATATTAATAGCAGTGTTTAGGCACGTGATATACAAATCTTACACACGCATAAAAAAATAAAAACAAAAATCGAAAACTGAAGACATTAAAAAAAAAAAAAACAAATGACAAATTCGATTAAAATAATCGAACATAATGTTAACAATTTTCTTTCATAGTATGGAATAATATGGATAATAAAAGTAGTGCACAGAGAACAAGTAAACAAAAAAATTAATTAGAATATTTAGAATGGAGGAAATAAATCGGCAAGATAATCGATCACAAAACTAGCTCTTACGTGAAATATAAATCTCGCAATTTATTTGTCAAACAAAACTCGTTTTGCAAAAAAAACTTTAAAGGACTAAGTTAAAAATGAAAAAGAAAAATTGAAAAAAAAGAAAAAAATTTCATAAAAATAATCCAACAAAATTGTAATTATATTGTTACACAACCATAAACTATTATAAAACAAAACAAAACAAAAAAAAACTAGTCTTGCAAAAAATCGATAAGCGATTATAAAATAAAAGAAAGAAGAAAAACATCAAAATAAAAATAAAAATTACAACAAAAAAGGAATAATAAAAATTAAAAAAAAAATTTCAAAAAAATAATCCAACAAAATTGTAATTATATTGTTACACAACCATAAATTATTATAAAACGAATCGTGTACGTACGTTGAAAGAAATTAATCAGCAATGGAATCGATCACAAAACAATTATCGAACGTAATTTTTAAATGTTGCAATTGTTTAAAAAAAAATTGTTTAAAAAAAAAAAAAAAAAAAAAAAACAAAAAAACTAGTCTCGCAAAAATCGATAAATGATTATAAAATAAAAGAAAGAAGAAAAACATCAAAATAAAAATAAAAATTAAAAAAAAAATAATAATAAAAATTAAAAAAAAAATTTCATAAAAATAATCGAACAAAACATTAATTATCTTCTTCCAAACACACACACAATATGAGCTATTATAAAATGATCTCTGAACGTTTAAAGGAAATGGACCGACGAGAGGAGAATCGAGCACAAAACTAATACTACTCAACAAATACACATAGATGAGTTCTCGGCCAAGATCGGCTCCGATCCGATGACGCCCGAAGAACACTGAGAGCGGACGTCGCGTTTCACGTGAAAGTTCGGAATCAGAAAACCGGTGTGTGTGGTATGTGAACACACATGTGCACATATACATACATATACATATACATAATATGTATGTGTGTGTGTGTGTGTGTCTCTTAGCTTGAAACTTCCTGTTAAGTTACACACGAGACACCTTCCCTCTCGAACATAACCCTTTTTCTCGTTGAAACAATATTTTTTTTTTTAAATAAGTTTTTTTTAATAAATAAATAAGTTAATAAATAATAATAATAATAAGTAACATATATATATATATATATATAAATTTTTTATATAATTTTATATAATTTTTTATATAATTTTATATAATTTTTTTTTCTTAATTCTTTTAACATTTTTCTTATTATTATTTTTTTTTTCATTTTTAAATTATAATTTATTCTATTCTTGTTTCTTTTTTTTTTTAAAGACCATAAGATCGTTTCGTGATAAAATTATTTTCTTTACTTTTATTCGTTTGTCTTTAATATATTTTATAATTATTTTGTTCTATTTCATACATTTTAAAAGATCATAAAATTCTTCTCTTGACAACACAAGGAATATTATTATATATTCCTTCGTTAAAATGATAATAAAAAAAAAAAAAAACATTTTTTTAATTTAAAAAAATTATTGTTGTTAGAGATGAAAAAGATTCTTTCTGACAAAACAAAGAAGAAGGTATGATGTTATCGTTAAAATATTTAAAAAAGATATTTTTCTTTTTTTTTTGAAGAGATCATAAGATTATTTCTTGACAAAACGAAGAAGAATTAATAGCACTTGTCGAGAAAATAAGAAGCAGGTGTTACCAGAACTTGCTTTGGAAAGTCACTAAAGTTGCTTCAAAAGAGTTCAAAGGAATCGACAGAGACAGTCAAGTGCAGTCTACCTATACGTGTTCCGAAATCATTATACTTTTCTACGTACTCACGTTAAATTCGATCTTTGTTATTTAATGATAATTATCGATCAATCTCGTAATAATTTTATTTAAATTATTTTTGTTTACACCAAGATCAAAAAATAACATATAAAAAATAAGGATAAAGATGGTAGAAAATTAAAATATTACACAAGAAGTTGAGAAAAATTCAATACACGAGTCATACAAAAATATTCTTTTTCGATGTAAATAATAACGATACTTATAAATAAAATTAAATTAAAATTGATAAAAGAAGAAGAAGAAATAAGAAAAAGAAAAAAGAAAAACAATATTAAAAATAATATACAAAAAAGATACTTTTAAACTCACCTGATAATAACTTGATTCCGCCATTTTGGCCACTATACTGCTACAATCACTCACTCACTCTGCTTTCTCTCTATCCGTCTATCTTTGTGCACAAAACGATGCAGTTCATCGTTATATTCTCACGCGCGAACCATCCTCGTCTTAAGTTTATTTATTTATTTATATTTATTTATTTATTTATATATATATATATATATATTTTCTTTTATTTATCTTTATATTTTACTCCTCTCCTTCTTCACATTTTAAACACAGACGAATATAAACATGTTTTCTTCTTGGGGTGTACCTTTCTTTTCTCCAAATAACCTAAGAAATTTGACCGATCGAACGCGACGCGAAGTTGCCTCCACCGAGTCGAACGAACGATAGACGCGACGGAGCCGTCTCGAGACGAGATAGGAAAAGAGAAAATGGGAGATAGATAGAGATAGATAGAGAAAGAGAGAGAGAGAAACATAGACATTACTAGTGCGTTCCCATCGACGACAGCACGGTAACTGGACGAAGAACGTTGAACCAATCGCGAAACGAGTCGCGCGCCACGCTATCCCTACTACTAAACCTTGAGTATACCCGAACAAGCCAATAGCAAAATCGTAACTCGAAGCGAATGAAAGTATCGTCCAATCACAAACATAATATCGAACAAGCACCAAAATATAACTTTTTTTAAGTGTTTTGTTATCCAATTTATAATTATTTTTTTATATTTTTAGTTTTATACAATTGTAAGAATAATATAAATTATTTTAATAATTACATAAGTTAATTTTACTTACATCCTTATTAAATATATTCAATATCCAAGGTCACAATTATTTGGAAACTAATATTTATTTTTTTAAAATAAATCAGATTTTTATATAAATTTATTATATCGTGACAAGCTTCGTAAAGCTGTTTGTAAATAGCTCCAATTACTTCAAATGAACGTTTCTTGGTAGCCTCACGATAATTGTTGCTTTGTAGTAAATTTATTTGAGGTAATAATAATACATCCGGCATTACTAAAAATGCTTCCAATTTGTTCTAAATGAAATTACAAAAACACACACACACATGTTAATATATTAGAATAATAAATTATATTAAAATAACAATAATAAAATTATTTATTAAAATTATATTGATTAATATTTCAAAAAACATGATTTATTTGCTAATGTGAACTCTATATAACACTTAATAGATTGATTCCAAAAATATCAGATAGAACACCCTGTTTACGTCCTAGTAAAATAGTATAAATTGATCAGAGATTTAGGTTTACGAATTAAGAGCTAGTTTGTTCCAATATAAGCGTATCAATTTGAGTATCTGACTGTTAGCCTATATTTGATAAATTAAATAAATTAATACATGAAAAAATTATAAAATTTAAATCAGAACTAATCATTTATCTGTAATCTTTCTAATCTTTGATCCATATATTCATATAATCTTAATGTTGATTGTATTCGATGCATACAATTAAGAAGATACGCAGTCATATCAACTGTAGGTAATCTCGAAGCTGTTTCATTAACTTCTTTTAATAACACATTGATAATACACGATACTATCTGTAAAAACATAATTTTCGTTAATACTGATTCAAGTGAATGTATTATTATGTCAATAATTACTGTATTTACTTGAAGCATATATTTTACTCCATCTTCGGCTATGCTAGCCACGGATAGAATTTCATTCAAGAGGAATAATAATCTTGAAACAGATGGTGCCGATATTAAATCATTTTCTGAAGGTTCAGCTCGTTCTCCAAAAGCTCTCTCTGTTCTAATTTCCTTTCGTAATCCACTCCGAAAACTTGTCTTGACTATACTAAGAAATTGTACGATATTGAGTTTAGAACGCTATCTGGTATAATTTGTTGAATTATAGCATGATACAATCTTATTAGAGTTGTAACAGAATATAAGACAGTAGCTGGAGCTTCGACAGAGACTATGTGTTCTATTCTTAATTGTAGAGGATGACAAAGTCCTTCCGTAATGTTACTTAGACACTGCTTAATTTGATCAGATACATCTAAAATAAATATTCCTAATAATTGTATGTAGCAACTTATTAAGAATATTATTATCGATAGCAATTTCTTACCAGTTTTATCACAATCTTTAACTAAAATCAATATGTTCTCCTTTTCAATAGGAATTGCTTGATGCAACCAGGCAAGTATGTCGCCAACTATCTTTTATGATCATGAGCGTGCATTTCTATAGGATTTGGTGTTCCACCAATGGATTCACCTAACGTTAATGCGTCAATAAAAGATCCTATGAGAGCTGCTCTTCTATTAGAGCAATATTCATCTAAAATATATCTGATAAAAAAGTTTTCATAAATAATTGTAAAAATGAATTATTTTACTAATATATAAATAGTTCAACTTACTTGAATAAAATAAGTTTATCTTGCAATTTACTCATTGCTTTAACAAGTAAAGGTGCTAACTGTTCATCTTCTATATATTTACATTGACTCTGCGTCCATCTGTATAACCTCTCCAAAGCGGCTTCTTGAAGAAGCGTCATTCTTTGCATTATATCTAAAGCCAGCGTTTGATAACCAGATTGCATCAATATTCTGCAGTTGCTATATATATATATATTTCCTTAAAATTTAAATATTATTATTTAACTAAATTACTGGTCTTATATATATATATATAAACTTTTTATTCAAGTCACATCAGTCACCAGTGGCAAACGGTCTTATTTTTCTATGGCTGGCAGATCATCGTAACCCAAATGGAAAGCTCGGCAAAAATGACTTGGGGCTTAATATGTCACATAAACTTGATTTAAAATAATTGACTGAAAAGTATATCGGTACTCAACTAAGAATAGTAAACAATTTTTCAATTATAAGAAACTCTCTGTGTATTTCATGCAAACTTGTTATTTCTAATTGAGATAATTAAATATGTTTCCAACTAGCATCAATAATACATGTCTGCAAATTGTATACAAATGTCACACATTTTTTGTACAATTAATTATATTACTTTTTAGGAATAAAATACTTTTCATATTGTAGTCTTGTATGTTCAATGAATTGGGAAGTTTTAGTTTTTGTAACTTGTAAGCAATTAGTCATATATTGAACTGAAGTAATCACATTGCTAATATATGTGATATATTAGGTTAGGAAAAAAGAAATCCATTATTTTTACGTTTATTTCAAGTCAAAAATAATTGATTTTTTTCCCCTAATCTAATATATTATATTATGCATTTGATATATATATATATATATTATTAGTTTTAAATGTTCTCAATAATGATAAAAAATCTTTGTTAATGACATACTTTTTCTTTTAATTTTATTTCTTAAATTACGACGATCATCATATAATATTTATTGTTTTACATAAAAAATATTGAGAATTCTTTCAAAACTTCAAATGTATTCTAAGTGAAAAAAAAATAATCAAAATAAATTCAATGTACACAACAATCAGATATATTTAAAAGTATACACATAAATTATAGTTATTAAGATACTATTTCATGCTCTATTCTTAATTAGTATTTTTTTCACTCGTTGCAATTAACTAATTTCATAGCAGTTAGAACAGATATCCTTTAATTTATGATAGTCATATAGTATATATCATATAAATGTGATAAAAACAATTTAAGTTTTATTTTATAGATATATATTAACCTTTCTTTTTTGATGACTTTTAAAGTGTGGCCGTCACGCCAAAGCTTGGCGCCACCGGCACTCTTACCGTCACGCCTCTGATGGCGAAAACTGATAACTAAGAAAACCCCACGTATATGAATAAGCGTACCTACTACTGCTACGCAGCCAATCATATTCAAGGAAGATGACAACCTAACCTCTGCCATACAGCAGCATGTTGATTGCCAGGCGAGTTTTCAAGAAAATCTCCATTAGGTCCCCTGAGCACTTCTATAAATTAAAACTTACTCGATGCCGGTGTGTAACATGTTGGGTTCACTGTTATTTATTGTAGTAGAAGATTATCACATTTAGAACAATTTATCAAAGAATACTGTATTCTTTGACAGTTTGTACTGTTCTTTGATAGTATTGTACCACAATCGTGTTATATAGCGAGTTCAACTATATTCAAATAATTAAGTTAACGAGGTGAACAATGTTATATGAATATTTCTTTATTAAAAATGTAACAAAAACTGACTTATATAAATCTTACACAAAACTGAACAAGAATCTTTGGACAAAGAGAGGAACACGTGTTCGCGTTGCTGCCGCTGCGTGTGTTTCTTTCTATGGTCGAGAAGGAAGAGAGCCAGTAGCAACGGTTATTCAGGTACATAGGGTTTTTTTTGGTATTCAATTCCGCCGCCAGAAGCGTGACAGTAGAAGCGCCAAACTTTGGTGTGATGGCCACAGTTAAGTATATATTACATGTAAGCTGTACTCCACCTGAGTGATTATATTGTATATATAATATTTTAAAAAGAAAAAAAAAGATTCTTACCCTCTACCCCATTTGTCATATAATATATATAATCAAAATATATATAATATATTAAATATTATTAAAATATAATGTATATAAAGTATAGAATATGTTTTGTTTTAATATACATATACAAATTATTTAAACACTAATATTTTTGTAAATAAATAAATATATTCTCATGGTGTAAAACATCCTTAGATTTGTTAGTCGATAACAATAAATCAACTTGATAACTTTTTCTGAATAACCTATTTCATTCGAATTAATTATCGTTAGTAATATAAGATATAAAACCTCGTAGATGATATTGAAATAAACAAAAGCGTTACTTTCAAATATCGATCATGTTTAATCGATCAAACATCATCAATTCCTTAAGATAGTAGTATAAAGAAAGTTTTGTTTCTACAATCGTAATGATAAATAAACGATACCTTTTTTTATTTTTAATAACCTTCAAGATAATACTAAGTCGAGAAAAAATATTCAATAAAAATGAAAATGAATTGAAACACGTGGACAATGGTCGTTTGTCCAAAGATATTGTACCAAAAAAATATATCATAGCTGCATCACCAGATTTTATTGAGGACAGATTTTATGGTGCTATACAAATTGATTTACGAATAATGAAGGTAACATTTCGATCTTTTACATTTCGATTAATTGAATCGAATTGTCACTTTCAATATGTCTGACTCAAACTCTTCTTTCCCGCATTTTTTGAAATTAACATTTATATAACTTTATATTTAAAAAATGTAACTATTACATCGACTAAATTATATAAAAGTAATCGAATTGTGTTACTTTCAATACATTTGACCTCTTTCCATTCCTGTTTTCTAGATTAAAAATTTTATAGCATTGCATTCAAAGAATTTAACTATTATTTCAACTAAATTGTATAAAATTGATCAGCCTTATAACGAAATTTCAATCGATGCTATTTATCCTATCGAAGAGTATGAAATGATAGTGATCGAAACTACAAATCCTTTATCACCTGATAATTATATTTTGAGAATGAATTACAGTGGTACATTAAATAATAAAATTAATGGCTTTTATTTGAGCAGTTACATGGTGAATTCTGAAAATGATCGTATCAGGTGATTTCAATGATTTTTATATTTCTTTTTTTTTTTGTATAGTTAACATTTTATAATATTCTTCTTTCTTCGTTTTTTGTTTCGTTGCCGGTTTATTTATCTCACAGAAAATTAGCGGTCACACAATTCGAGCCAACTTATGCAAGAAGAGCTTTTCCTTGTTTCGATGAGCCATCTTTTAAGTCTATTTTTCATATTCGCATCGTTCACGATGGAAAATCAAATTATCATGCTTTATCTAACATGCCAAGTATTGTAAGTAAAAAATTATATCAGTTGGACGTTCTATTCTTATTTTATAAAGTTTATAAAATATTAAAAATCTACAATATACAAAAGTTAGATATAAAAGAGATATAATTCTTTTCTCGAAATTTATTTCTAGAAAGTCGATAAAGCAGATGATAAAAATGATTTGATGATAACTATTTTTGCTCCAACTCAACCGATGTCGACATACTTGGTGGCTTTTCTGATAAGTGATTTCGAATGTTTAACTTCAAGCGCAGATTCTTTAAATGGAACTAGAATACCACTGAGTGTTTGCGTTAGATCGGATTACAAAAATAAAGTTCAATTTGCTTTGAATATTGCTGCACAAGCTATCGAATATTATTCGAATATTTTGAACATTGATTATGCTCTACCAAAATTAGGTATAGCATTAGTTAATTGAACAATGTAATTCATATTAATATATATTTTCTTTCAAAACATTTTATATATAGAGAACTAATTTTTTTTTTTATGAAAAAATGTTTCCATCGATAAGTGGCGTTGGTGATTCCATTATCGGCTAAGTATAAAGTGTTGCATATTTTCAGGCGTTAATTAAATACGAAAATTTAAGAATACATAATACTGACAAAAAAAAAAAGAAGAATTTTTCGATATCGTAATTAATTTTAAAAATATTCCTTGGCTGAATTATTCTCGACACTGTAGTCGTGGCAATAATTTATATTAATTATGCGTTTGGAAGCTTAATATTAATAATAGTTATTCATTTTCTCTATTTTTACTCTCTTATAATATTATTAATACATAATATTATTTCAAAATTCAATATTAGTACTGTTTGATTTTATACCAGTATCCTTTTTATTACATTATAACAGTAATAATAAAGAATCATAAAAAATATATATATAACACTTAAATTACTTTGATAATAATCAACTCACGCATTATATATATGTATTATATAATAAAATGCATACGTATTAAAAGATAATTGATGAAAATTTTGCAGATCTCGTTGGAATACCGGATTTTGCAGCTGGTGCAATGGAAAATTGGGGTTTGGTAACGTTTCGTGAAACCGAATTGTTATACAGCGAGGAACATAGTTCCTGTGAAAATATAAAAAGCGTTGCTCTCACGGTTACCCATGAATTAGCACACATGTGGTTTGGAAATTTAGTTACTATGAAATGGTGGAACGATCTTTGGCTCAACGAAGGCTTCGCAACATACATGGAACATGTTGCAGTCGATTTTATTTTTCCCGATTGGTATCAGGTCTTGTATATTATCAAATTAAAAAACAAAACTACGTGAACAAAATTGTAAATAATTGAATTATTAATTATTAATTGTAGTTTAATTATGATGGTTTTTTTTTTTTTAGATGCAAACATTTCCAGTGAATACCAAATATACGTCAATGATCTACGACATGAAAAAAAACGCACATCCAATAATAAATTATTTGGAAGCTTCCGACGAGATAGGTCAAATGTTTGATCGTATTTCTTATCAAAAAGTACGCTAACATTTTATATATATTGTCTCCTATTATATAATTAATAACATTATTTATTTTTTATTTACAATGTCGTAATATTTGCCAATATCTATTTCTAAACAAAATATACTTTGCATAATATTTGTTTTTTTTTTTTCTCAATTAGAGTGCTGCAGTGATCAACATGTTAGAAAACGCAATGGGAAACGTTAAATTCATTACTGGAATTAGAAATTATTTACAAAAGTATCAATTTTCTAATGCTGAATCGAAAGAACTTTTTGAACTTTTTAACGAGGAAAATCACAATTTCGTTAACCTAATCGATGTTTTAAACCGATGGACGAGATTAACTGGATTTCCTGTTGTTAATGTACAACAGAAAAACAAATTAATCAAATTATCTCAGCAACGATACGTTATTGATAAAACACAAGATGATTCATTCAAGTAAGTAAGATAAACGATGATTTTCATTTTTATCAATCATTGTTCCATATAATAGTTTATTTGCAATAATAGGGAAAGCTGGGATATTCCTTTAAAATACATAACCAGTCGACAAGAAGATGGTATCAAGTTTGCTTGGTTCCCAGCAAATTATTCTTGCGGTAAGTTTTTAATTTTCTTTTTCTTTCCGATTTAACAATATGCAATTTCTCGATTCCATTTTAATTGATCCAAACAATTTTCAAATCAATAAATAGTGTCCGGCTTCAACAAAGTTGACCTTAAGATTTATCACTAAATAAACAAAATAATAAATCTCATAACATTTGGATCGATTAAAATGATTGATTCATACTAAAAATGTATTGATAAAAACTAACAATCCTTTTTAATATACGTGCAGTTGAATTGGTCCTAGAAAAACCAATAAATTGGGTTAAATTGAATCATAATTCGGTTGGTTATTATATTGTTAATTACACAAAGGATAATTGGAAAATGTTCACTAATTTGTTATTGACAGATATTCAAGTAAAGTTTACGCACACATGCACTCTAATAATTCTATTGATTTAAATATATTAATTAATAACAAGAATATGCTTTAATAATTTGTTTTCATAATCTGATGAATAGGTTCTGGATCCAATAAATCGTGCCGATTTGTTGCACGATGCATTTATTTTAGGTGATAATAAAGATCTGTCTTATGATATTGTTTTAAACATGACCACTTATCTAAAAAACGAAAATACTGTTCAACCTTGGATAGTTGCTGGTCAATGGATCAATCGAGTTAACAAATTACTTCATTCAACTAATTTGCATCGTCCATTTCAAGTACAATTCTATTTATTCAATTTTATTATATATTACATAATTTTTTGTAATAATAATATAATAACAATAATACATATTGTAATATATATTGTAATATACAACAATATATTGTAATTACAATATATATTACAATAATTATTTGTAAGTCGAAAAGTTTAAAGTCTGACATACAAATAATTTTTCTTTTTTATCTAGCTTACTTTTTTATTTTTCGACATGATCTCAAAACTTTTAGAAAAGACTATTCATCAACCCGTCCTGTTAAACGTATAATAAAAATTGAAAAGGGGGATATTGACCGTTTTATTTTTATTTTTCTTATTTTTGTTCTCACCGTTATAACAAATATTTATGTAAAATTATGCGATTTAATTTTTCTTTGGCATTTCATATAAAAAAATATAATTTCTTTGTTAATATTATTATTATTGACATCTAATTAATAAGATAACGCATTTATTATAGTACTACATACAACGTTTGATTGGAAAAATGTATCAACAAGTGGGATGGAACGTGAGCGAGAAAGAGGAATTACCACAAAGGTAGAAAATCGATACAAAATTTAATGGTATTATTATTTCTCTTATATTTGATCGCGTACGAGAAATCTTCCTAATCTCACGATCGATTTTTCGAGAGAATTACGGGTAGTTATACTGAAGATAGCATGCGGTGTACAATTCGATCATTGCTTGGACACAGCTACTGTGAAGCTTCAAAAATTTGTTGAAAGTAATGGCACACAAAAATTACATCCTGATGTTCGTTCTGTCGTTTATTCTTTTGGTTAGTTATCTTAAAGAAATATACACAAAAATTTTACTTTAATACATGTATTAAATAAGCCCATAATTCATACGCTTGTGATATCTGTTATTTATTTAAAAAAATAACCCACGAACTTATTGGCCACAAATATATTTTTCTAATTGAAATAATTCATATATTTATTTATTTATTTATTTATCAAGGTCTCTTTGTGCCAAGTGATGCAGCTGAATCAATATTTGACAAAATGTGGGAATTCTTTTTAAGGGAAACAGACGTACAAGAGAAAAAAAGACTCTTAATAAGATTAGCAGCTGTTAAAAACAAAGATATTCTCGCTAAGTATGTGTGTGCTATTTATTTATAAATAAAATTAAACAATAATTATATATATCAAATTATCTCGATGTGTATTTTGTAGATATCTCCAAAAGATACAAGATACGAAAGTAGTTCGTAGACAAGATTTTTTTGAAATTATCAGTAATATCGCTCTAAATCCAATGGGTCTTGATATAGTCTGGGATTTTTTTAAGTAAAATATATCATTTATTATAAAAAAATATATTTTTAACATCAAAATTATATATATAAATTTTATATATTAGGAGTACAAATAAGTTTCCGTAGTTTTGAGAGAGATAGCATTGCACGAGGTTTACGTTAGAATTCGCAGATGATAACCGGCTTGAAAATTAGGTTACTTCTTTAATTTAAAAAAATCTGCAGCTGAGGCTCATCGATTGCTCGTAGAAGCATAAAATGAGGCTGCCTTGAGTGAGAGAGCATGTTATGAGTGGTTTCAAAAGTTTAAAAAAGGTGGTTTCGACGTAAAAGACAAAGATCGCAGTGGAAGGCCAAAAATTTACGAGGATGCAGAATTGGTGAAATTATTGGAGGAAGATTCGTCTCAAACGCAAAAAGAACTTGCACTTACTTTACAAGTCACTCAGCAAGCAGTTTCACATCGTTTAAAATTGTTAGGAATGATTCATAAACAAGGTAATTGGGTTCCATACGAATTAAAGCCGAGAGATGTTGAACGCCGATTATGTATGAGTGAAATGCTGCTAGCTAGACACAAAAAAAAAGGTTTTTCACATCGAATCGTCACTGGTGATGAGAAGTGGATACATTATGATAATCCAAAAAGAAGAAAATCATGGGGACTACCTGGCCACGCGTCAATATCCACAGCAAAACTGAATATTTATGGAAAAAAACTCATGCTGTGTATTTGGTGGGATCAGCTGGGTGTGGTGTATTACGAGTTGCTTAATCCAAGCGAAACAATCACTGGAACTTTCTACCGAACACAATTGATGAGATTGAGCCGAGCTCTGAAGGAAAAACGCCCTCAATACTACTCCAGACACGACAAAATTATTCTTCTACATGATAATGCTCGTCCGCATGTAGCGGTTCCGGTGAAAAACTATTTGAAAACACTTGATTGGGAAGTACTACCCCACCTGCCGTATTCACCAGACATTGCGCCGTCCGACTATCATCTGTTCCGGTCAATGGCACATGCTCTGTTGAAGCAGCCGTTCACATCATACGAAGATACCAAAAATTGGGTTGATTCGTGGATAGCCTCAAAAGATAATTAGTTCTTCAGACATGGAATCCGAACGCTGCCTTAAAGATGGGAAAAAGTAGTTGCTAATGATGGACAATACTTCGATTAAATTTAAACTACCGTTCTTTCGCAATAAATATTATTTTTTTGACAAAAAACTGCGGAAACTTATTTGTACTCCTAATATTAAATTTAATTATTTGTACTCCTAATATATAAATTTAAAAAAAAGATATAATTAGCATGAAGATTATATAAAAATTGTACATATAAAGAAAAAATAAATATAATTAGTCACACGATTAACACAAATCTTAAATATGAGTAAAAACAAAATATGAAATATACAATTTTCTTTATAGAAACCATTGGGAAAACTTAATTGAAAAATTCGCACTAAACGATCATGCTGTGGATGCAGTTATTGGAGCAACTATCTCTTTATTTAAAGATGAACAGAAATTGAAAGAAGTATTTTCTTTAATGATTCGATTAAAAATTGGATCTATTTTTATCTAATACATTAATTACAGGTTGAAGATTTTTTCAATAAATATCCAAATACTGGGCCAAGTACGCACACAAAAAAAAATGTGATCGAAGATATCAAAAGTAACATCAAATGGTTAAATGCAAACTTATGGCAATTTGAACAATGGTTGAACGAAGTTGGAGTCTATCTCCCATAGAGCTTTTATTATAATATATAATTATATATACGTAGGTAGAACAAAGTTTTAAGCCAATTCTTTTCTATGTTTTGAAATTACGTCGAAAAATAAAAGTAAGTTTGATAAAAAAAACTGTTTTAATGTTAGGCTTAAAAATTTTCAATCCACCATCGTACATTTTTTATCATTCGTTGGCTTAATTTTTCTTTTAAACAATGCTTTATATTTTCTGAATGTATGTAGATGGATTGAAAAGTTCTGAGCCTCGCATAGAAATAAATTTTTTATCACTCTTTTATTTAAACAAACAAAAATTAATAAATCTTTTTTGTTGAGGGTCAAATGTTTCAACCTACTTTCGTTTATGTACAATCCTTATATTATAAAAAAAAATATATTTTATATACAATTTAAGCCCGGGAAAAGGAGAAAGGTTGTTGGATCAGGTTAGCTCCCTACCCAACGTAAAAAAAAATTGCGGCTCATAGAAACGACACTCTGCCTCGGAATAGGACTGATCCACAGATGACGACCCATGCAAGGAAAAGGACAACGAAAAGGACAACAACAGAAGAATCGTCAGAATTGCACGGGATACGTCACCGATTGGCCGCAGAAGTACGGGGCGCCCACGAAAACGATGGTGCGACAATTTAACAGTGCAATAGGCAGAGAAACGTCGTTACGGAACAGGCAACTTGCCTAAACTAAAGAATGAAGAAGAAGAAGATATATATATATATATTATATCTTCTTCTTTTTCTTATTATTATTAGGACTTCGTCCTGTCTAGCTAATTAATTTAAACAAAAAAAAAACAATTTAATGAACGATATAGTCGCCGTTTTTTTAAACTACTTGTGCCCAACTCTCAGGTAGCAT
Organism: Polistes fuscatus; assembly: GCF_010416935.1. NCBI lineage: Eukaryota > Metazoa > Arthropoda > Insecta > Hymenoptera > Vespidae > Polistes > Polistes fuscatus. The sequence continues at coordinate 188,564 of NW_025113086.1, read as the reverse complement.
CTTAATCTCTCTATTGTAAAATTCTTGTGATTTTGTTTCAAAAAATTCAGTCATGCTGTTTTTGAGGCACTCTTCATTATTGAAATGTTTTCCAAGAAGAAAATTTTGCAAGGAACGAAAGTAATGATAATCGGACGGGGCAATATCTGAAGAATATGCAGATTGTGGGAGAACATCCCATCCCAACTGACGTAGTTTTTCCACCGTGATTCTTTCAGTATGCGGTCGTGCGTTAACGTGATGAAGAATTACGCCCTTCCGATTAATCAGCGCTGGTCCTTTTTCCCTCAAAGCTGGGTCTAACCTTTCCAATCGTGCACTATACACTTCGCTTGTAATGGTTTGGTTGGTTGATAAGAGTTCATAATGAAGAATTCCTAAATTTCACCAAACACATAACATCACCTTTTTCGTATGCAAGTCAGGTTTTGGCGTGGACTGCGGCGCTTCGCTTTTGTCCAATCATTGTGGCCGTCTCTTCAGATTAACATAAAGCACCCATTTTTTATCTTTGTAACAACTTGCTCTAAAAACGGCAATCGGTTTTGACGAGAGAAGAGCGAACTGCACTCTGTGAACTGTGTTGAAGAAACGACACTAATTATTACTAGACCTAATACTTCATTTTTTGGGCCGTTTTCTATTAATTCTTCTTTGATCGATTGATTCTTCATTATCTGATGATGGTGGATCAAATACATCACTGGTGTTCACATCACTCATTGAATCGCTTGATTCATAATCTTTTATTTCATTTTTTTCCTTCTAAAATATTCTTCAATATTATTTGCCACTTTTTAGGGTGTCACAAACAAAAAATAATCAAATCAATTATATACGGCACTATTGTTGTTGATACGAGTACTATCCTAACCCGTGATCTTCGCTCAGCAGCCTCACTTTTCGCATGTTTCTAACTGCTACAATTTATGCGTTGTCTATGCGACACAACAATTGTTATTAACCCTTTCCCTTACGATCGAATTTCCAACTGTGCGGCCTTAAAGCGACACCAGTCGGTCGCGCGCAGGGACATAAACACAAGCTTGGCTCAGCGTTCGAAACAATACTAATCTCAAACTTCCTATGATTTGTATATACACGTGCGCGGTACAATTAACTTTGCAAGATGTTTGATAAATAATTACGGTTAGTTGGTTATTAAACAAAAAAAGACTTATTGTTGCAAATTGAATAATCCATTATTAATAACTGAAGAAACTGAACGTCGCATCTCTGGAATTTCTCTGTGACCTATTATATTCATGTGGGATTGGAAAAAATGTAAGCAAGAAACATGAAGATATGAATATTCGAAAACGATCGTTGCTAAATATATACGTAGTTCGAATAAGTAAAGTTATTTTTCGGTTGCGTAGAGATATAAGAAATATCGTCCTTTATTACACAGTAACAGAGTATAAGGGTGAAGAAGGAAAAGAATCAAGGTAGAGAGTAAGAATATCAGAGTAAGAAAGTGTAAAACTAGAGTTACGAAAATATTCCTACATTCATATTTGGAACGGCCGCCCAGACAATATTCTGAAATGTTTTGTTTTTTTCGCCCGGTAGACTTGCGACGCCTCCGAGGCGTCTTATTCATTTTTGGTCCCAAAACCTTGCGACGCCTCTGAGGCGTCTTATTCGTTTTTGATCCCAAAACCTTGCGACGTCTCTGAGGCGTCTTATTCGTTTTTGATCCCAAAACCTTGCGACGCCTCTGAGGCGTCTTATTCGTTTTTGGTCCGATAGCCTTGTGACGCCTCTGAGACGTCTTTGTAAGCTAAAGGGTTAATAAATAATTACGGTTAGTTGATTATTAAACAAAAAAAGACTTATTGTTGCAAATTGAATAATTCATTATTAATAACTGAAGAAACTGAACGTCGCGTCTCTGGAATTTCTCTGTGACCTATTATATTCATGTGGGATTGGAAAAAATGTAAGCAAGAAACATGAAGATATGAATATTCGAAAACGATCGTTGCTAAATATATACGTAGTTCGAATAAGTAAAGTTATTTTTCGGTTGGGTAGAGATATAAGAAATATCGTCCTTTATTACACAGTAACAGAGTATAAGAGTGAAGAGGGAAAAGAATCAAGGTAGAGAGTAAGAATATCAGAGTAAGAAAGTGTAAAACTAGAGTTACGAAAAATATTCCTACATTCATATTTGGAACGGCCGCCCAAACAATATTCTGAAATGTTTTGTTTTTTTCGCCCGGTAGACTTGCGACGCCTCTGAGGCGTCTTATTCATTTTTGGTCCCAAAACCTTGCGACGCCTCTGAGGCGTCTTATTCGTTTTTGATCCCAAAACCTTGCGACGTCTCTGAGGCGTCTTATTCGTTTTTGATCCCAAAACCTTGCGACGCCTCTGAGGCGTCTTATTCGTTTTTGGTCCGATAGCCTTGTGACGCCTCTGAGACGTCTTTGTAAGCTAAAGGGTTAATAAATAATTACGGTTAGTTGATTATTAAACAAAAAAAGACTTATTGTTGCAAATTGAATAATTCATTATTAATAACTGAAGAAACTGAACGTCGCGTCTCTGGAATTTCTCTGTGACCTATTATATTCATGTGGGATTGGAAAAAATGTAAGCAAGAAACATGAAGATATGAATATTCGAAAACGATCGTTGCTAAATATATACGTAGTTCGAATAAGTAAAGTTATTTTTCGGTTGGGTAGAGATATAAGAAATATCGTCCTTTATTACACAGTAACAGAGTATAAGAGTGAAGAGGGAAAAGAATCAAGGTAGAGAGTAAGAATATCAGAGTAAGAAAGTGTAAAACTAGAGTTACGAAAAATATTCCTACATTCATATTTGGAACGGCCGCCCAAACAATATTCTGAAATGTTTTGTTTTTTTCGCCCGGTAGACTTGCGACGCCTCTGAGGCGTCTTATTCATTTTTGGTCCCAAAACCTTGCGACGCCTCTGAGGCGTCTTATTCGTTTTTGATCCCAAAACCTTGCGACGTTTCTGAGGCGTCTTATTCGTTTTTGATCCCAAAACCTTGCGACGCCTCTGAGGCGTCTTATTCGTTTTTGATCCCAAAACCTTGCGACGCCTCTGAGGCGTCTTATTCGTTTTTGGTCCGATAGCCTTGTGACGCCTCTGAGACGTCTTTGTAAGCTAAAGGGTTAATAAATAATTACGGTTAGTTTATTATTAAACAAAAAAAGACTTATTGTTGCAAATTGAATAATTCATTATTAATAACTGAAGAAACTGAACGTCGCGTCTCTGGAATTTCTCTGTGACCTATTATATTCATGTGGGATTGGAAAAAATGTAAGCAAGAAACATGAAGATATGAATATTCGAAAACGATCGTTGCTAAATATATACGTAGTTCGAATAAGTAAAGTTATTTTTCGGTTGGGTAGAGATATAAGAAATATCGTCCTTTATTACACAGTAACAGAGTATAAGGGTGAAGAGGGAAAAGAATCAAGGTAGAGAGTAAGAATATCAGAGTAAGAAAGTGTAAAACTAGAGTTACGAAAAATACTTTTACATTCATATTTGGAACGGCCGCCCAAACAATATTCTGAAATGTTTTGTTTTTTACGCCCGGTAGACTTACGATGAGGCGTCTTATTCATTTTTGGTCCCAAAACCTTGCGACGCCTCTGAGGCGTTTTATTCGTTTTTTGTCCGATAACCTTGTGACGCCTCTGAGACGTCTTTGTAAGCTAAAGGGTTAAATGCTATTCTACTACGAGACCTTCTAGCGATTACATCAAAGAGAACTACACTCCTGAGCAACTATTACACCAGCGGGACAAGGGAACAAAGAAGAAGGCACGTGGCCAGAATTATATTCTGCTTTTGGAATACCATCATCATCGATAGTTGCCGATAGGTAAGCCAGCGACACATCATCATCAACTGTATTCCAACCAGGGTTTTTATGCCGAAAGGCTTTTCCCTGCAACGAGCCAAATAAATCGTACTTATTAGTACTGACTGGGCTCAAATATATATTCTAATTTATTTTCACCTACTCTCATTCCACATAAATGAACGATTCCCCACATCCACGTATAAGTGCAGTTAAAACGACAAGAAAACAACCGGTGTACCGATACAAGGTGTCCATCGTTCAACAACAGGTGATCAATCAATTTACTGATGAAGAGAGCGAGTAATTTTCCACTACGATAAGAAGAATCCAATAAAACTGTAGTCATAAAAGATTTAGGAAGACACCGGTGATATTGTTCCGTTCTCACACTGGAAGGAAACCATGTACAATAATATTCTGTCAAAAGAATTGAAGAAGAAATGCATCCTGATTATTACAAATATAAATACAAATAAGAATCAAGTTATATTAAGAATTCTATTATTGTACAAATTGTATTACCAAGCCTCGTACCAGGTAATGAAAGATATTACTGTAAATCAACTTCCTAGAAAATATTAAAGACTTGTATCATCGAATTTCTTTTTCGTAGAGACGCCATGTGAATCAATTTGAAAATATAATGCAGCAGTAGTGTAAAGGATCTTTTAAATAACAAAAAAATTACCATGTATTAGAAAGAAACCAATATTATAATAATTTCTTAAGAAATATTTATTCAAGGTATTAAAGATCTTATTCTTTTTGCATAGGTGTTCAATCAATGTACTGGAAAAGAGAGCGTATGATTTTTCACTACGATAAGAAGAATCCAATAACACTGTAATCATGAAAAATTTAGGAAGACACCGGTGAAATTGTTCTGTTCTCACATTGGAAGGAAACCATGTATAATAATATTCTATAAAAAGAACGAAAGGAGGAATCCATCCTGATTATTGCAAATATAAAGACAAGTAAGAATCAAGTTATATTAAGAATTCTATTCTTGTACAATTTGTATTACCAAGCCTCGTACCAGGTAATGGTAGATATTATTAAAATCGAATTACTAGAAAATATTCAAGACTTGTATCAACGAATTTCTTTTTCGTAGAGATGCCATGTGAATCATTTTGCAAATAGATTGCAGCAGCAGTGTAAAGGATCTTTTAAATAACAAACAAAATTACACTGTATTGGGAAGAAACCAATATTATAATAATTTCTTAAAAAATATTTATTCAAAGTATTAAAGATCTTATTCTTTTTGCATAGGTGTTCAATCAATGTACTGGAAAAGAGAGCGTATGATTTTTCACTACGATAAGAAGAATCCAATAACACTGTAATCATGAAAGATTTAGGAAGACACCGGTGAAATTGTTCCGTTCTCACACTGGAAGGAAACCATGTACAATAATATTCTATCGAAAGAATTGAAGAAAGAATGCATCCTGATTATTACGAATTTAAAAGACAAATAGGAATCATATTATATTCTGAATTCTTTTCTTGTATAAATTGTATTGCCAAGCCTCGTACCAGGTAAAGAAAGATATTACTGTCAATCGACTTACTAGAAAATATTCAAGACTTGTATCAACGAATTTCTTTTTCGTAGAGATGCTATGGGAATCATTTTGCAAATAGATTGCAGCAGGAGTGTAGTTCTCTTTGATGTAATCGCTAGAAGGTCTCGTAGTAGAATAGCATTTAACCCTTTAGCTTACAAAGACGTCTCAGAGGCGTCACAAGGTTATCGGACAAAAAACGAATAAGACGCCTCAGAGGCGTCGCAAGGTTTTGGGACCAAAAATGAATAAGACGCCTCAGAGGCGTCGCAAGTCTACCGGGCGAAAAAAACAAAACATTTCAGAATATTGTCTTCACCCTTATACTCTGTTACTGTGTAATAAAGGACGATATTTCTTATATCTCTACTCAACCGAAAAATAACTTTACTTATTCTAACTACGAATATATTTATCAACGATCGTTTTCGAATATTCATATCTTCATGTTTCTTGCTTACATTCTTTCCAATCCCACATGAATATAATAGGTCACAGAGAAATTCCAGAGACGCGACGTTCAGTTTCTTCAGTTATTAATAATGGATTATTCAATTTGCAACAATAAGTCTTTTTTTGTTTAATAACCAACTAACCGTAATTATTTATCAAACATCTTGCAAAGTTAATTGTACCGCGCATGTGTATATACAAATCATAGGAAGTTTGAGATTAGTATAATTTCGAACGCTGAGCCAAGCTTGTGTTTATGTCCCTGCGCGCGACCGACTGGTGTCGCTTTAAGCCTGCACAGTTGGAAATTCGATCGTAAGGGAAAGGGTTAAGAATAAAGAGAAAAGAGTATTAACGAATGTGCGAAAGAGTATCGACGAGTAAAATAAGAGTTAGAAGAATAGATTAAGAGTTAAAAGAGTATTGTATGAGATAATAAAGTAAGTCAGAGAACCTGTAGCCCAAGCACCACGAACAACGGATGATCTTCTCCGATCCTTCGTGAGCATTACGTTGTGGGAGAGGACCACATCCGAGACACAGAGAAGAAGCGGTGGGAGAACCATTGCCGCCAGTAGCTTTGGAGAGGAGCGTCAGGAGGAACGCAGCACACGGGCAGAGGCGACAACACCTGAGGTACAATGGCGTAGACGTTGTTGTTTCAATTGTGGTGAGGCAAATCATAACCCTCGAAGCAGTAGTTTCATCCCACACATACATATTAACTTTATTGTCGTGAAAATTATGAAATCCATCGTTTAAAACATACATTATCGCTTATAATATGCGATTGAGACAAATAATTTGGGGTAGGGTAAGACTTTTTGTCAATCAAAAGAAAAGGTAAAGTATTTATCGGGATTTTTGGATGCCAGAATTTTATCTTCTTGTAACGCTTTTCTTGCTTATTCTGCATCTTTCAAGTGAACGTCATGTCTTTGTACAAGAATCGATTTTTCTTCGTCATCGATTGTTGCCGTAATTTTCATGACCAAGAAATCGCATCTTTCACAGGTATTTTTACGTGGCAAATGGAAATGTAATTTGAAATCTCGTTTAAAGATTTTCCTGTATGTCCATTGATTAACTGAACTCAAGTTATTTTTCTAACATTTTTCTTATGTTTAATTCAGAATTCAAAAAAATCCGTTCTGAATTTTAGGATCGAGTATAATGACTTTCAAATGCCGGAAAGTTTTTTATGTGTTCTATTACTGTATTTGTCATTAATTCACTAGTTCTTTTACAAAAGCCATCCATTTTTCCACACATGTCTTTCGGAATATTTTCATGCGCTTATAGATCAATTCGTCCAGTAAATATTTTGAAAGTATAATGAAAAACTGCTTACGTACTAAAATGTTTGCACCAGAAGTGACTGAGTAAAATTTATAAGCATATGCCATCAAAGTGCCCGAATAATTTCTTGACCTTCTTCTGTTTACAGTTTTATCTTGAACATTATAATAGAGAACTACGTTTTGCTTATTAAAATCATCTATATTCTAGAACTTATCGAATATTGCTTTACGTTGTAATTCATTAACATGTTCTATACATTTCTTCGAGCAGTAACAATTTTTGGATTCAAATTTTTTTGTTGAAATGAATTTTCCCCTTTTTGTACAGTACTTTTGTCCGCCATTTCGCTTAATTTTGTTTGTTCGTTGCATATATTTTCCTTTATTTTCTTTTGCAGAATCTAAGTTCTCAGTAATAATAACCTCATCTGATAAAGATTTTACCTTTATAATTCTTTATCTCTTTTTACGTTTCATTAATTTGTTTTTCATAGTGGAATTATCTTCATTTTATTCCGATTTTATTTCCGATTTTAAGATTATTCTTTTGTTTATATTCATGGGCTTTATTTCTATGTGAATTTATTTAAAATTAAATCGTTAATATCTTCTTCTTCTTCTTCTTTCTTTAGTTTAGGCAAATTGCCTGTTTCGTAAAAGACGTTTTTCTGCCTATTGCACTGTTAAATTGTCTCACCATCGTTTTCGTGGGCGTCCCGTGCTTCTGCGGCCTACAGGTGACTTATCCCGTGCAATTCTGACAATTCTTCCGTTGTCCATTCTGTTAATATGTTCGTTCCATTCTTTTTTCTTTTTAGTATCCATTCGTTGATGTTTTCCACTTTGCATGTTCTTCTTATATCTTCACTTCGTTAATATAAATGAGAATATTAATATATTCATAAAAATTATATTTATTCAAAGACAAGAAGTACACACTTAACATAGGCACAGTCCTTAGGACGAACCTAACGAACGAACCAATATTTATGCGATTGTATCTAGCTTCCTTTATTTTGTTATTTTGTATCTACCCCTGTATTTCTCTATAAGCTCTCCTCAATAAGCGCATCTACGTCTATCTCTTATTATCTCAAACGCTATATTCTTAACTGGCTGTACCCTGTTCCTATTGAGGAAGTCCTCTTTCTCCTTACTGTTTTTGGTTTTACCAATTCTCTTCTCTTTCTCCTTCAAACTCTCTTCGACCAGTGTCCTACCTTTCGCTTTCCTTACTCCCTCTTCGAATCTTAACGCACGTTTTCCAGCTCCTGTTTCTCTTCGAGAATTATATACCCTGGCGTGCAATAAGCCAAACCCAAACACCAGCGGATGTACTTCAGCTGTACTTTTTCTAATTCAGCTCTTTCTGCCCAACCAAAGAGATCTGCTCCATGGAGCATCATTTCTTTAATGGGGCTATCAAACATCATTATTCTTCTTTTGAAATCGTCCTTGACTTTCTTTCCCCGATGCTGCAGACTTGTCTTACCACTACATTTGCTCTTTTCGCTCTTTCTTTCACGTAGCTCGTCAGGTTCCCGTTCCCCTGTAAGTGTACCTCTAAATATTAGGGGGACCGGAAAGTAATGTCGTTTTCTTACGCTAAATACAAACACATACATTTTTAACGAGTCTTTATTTTTAATCAATGATGTATTCCCCATCATTGTCAATAACCTTTTGCCATCTAGTGAGTAAATTTTCAATCCCTGATCGATAAAAATTAATTGGTTTTTCGGCAAAATATCTAGAGATGGCATTTTGGATATCATCCAAATTTGCAAATGTTTTGCCACTTAAAAAGTGTTGCAGCGCTCGGAATAAGTGGAAATCCGATGGTGCAACATCGGGCGAATATGGTGGATGAGGCAGCACCTCCCACCCCAATTCATTAATTTTTTCTAGAGTTCGCCTTGCGCAGTGCGGTCTTGCATTGTCATGTTGGAGAATGACGCCTTTTCGGTTGACAATCGCTGGCCACTTTTCAATTAAAGATTGATTGACTCGCTGCAATTGTTCGCTGTAGAGGTCTACAGTAACAGTTTGTCCAGGTTTCAGTAATTCAAAATGAACAATGCCGCGAATACTCCACCAAACACACAAAAGCGCTTTTTTGGGGTGTAAACCTGGCTTAGCAGTACTCCGAGGGATTTCATTTGGAGAGAGCCACTGCCTTTTGCGTTTTGGGTTATCATACAGGACCCATTTCTCATCTCCTGTGATCAAGCGATCAAAAAACGCTTCTGTGTTGTGTCGTTGAAGCAATAAGTTGCATGTGATTGATCGGTTAGCCTTATTCTGTTCGGACAGATTATGCGGGACCCAAACACCTGCTCTGCTTACTTTCCCAATCTGCTTCAAATGTTCTTGGATGGTCGACCAAGGTTGGTTGAGACTGTTTGACAATTCCTCGATCGTCTGACACGGATTTGCTTCCACTTCCGCCCTTAACACGTCGTTGTCTAACGCTGATGGTCTTCCTGATCGATACGAGTCGGAAAGATCAAAATTACCCGATTTGAACTTGGAAAACCACCTTTGGCATTTACGAATGTCCAGTGCATTTGGATAAACATCGCAAATGTTTTTGGTAGCAACTGTTGCGTTATTTCCCTTGCGAAACTCAAAGAGCATGCAATGCCGGATGTGTACCTCTTCTGGTATTTGGCTGGCCATTTTACCCAAAATTACAAAAAAAAATTGTAATTCAATTGTCTATAAGTAAAGAAATCACTATAACCTCACAATGTCTTTGGTACGCCTCTGAACCAAACAATGAGCTGACAAATGACAATCAAGTATTGGCATGCGCAGAAACGACATTACTTTCCGGTCCCCCTAATATAAATTCTTTCACCGTTTCTATTTCATGCCTTTTCTATTCCCAATCGTTTTCCTTCTTCTTCCCCCTCTGCCCTTCCTAAAAATGAGCATCTTCGTTTTTATCTGCGTTTAGTTGGAGCCCTTTTCTGTCTAGGTACCTCTCTAATCTTCTTACCATCGCTCTCATTTCTTCTTCCTTGGCCGCTACCATTACCATGTCGTCTGCATATCCAAGCGACTAGAATTTTTGAAGTTATACTTCTTTTGGCGCGTTTGGGAAAATATGATGGGAGTGATTTTTTTCCGAGCGACATCACGAAAGTTTGTCAGTATTTACGAAGCGCGGCAAAGCGATTTCAAATTTACAGCATGAAGTAGTCGTCTTTTCTCTTCTACTTCCTCTTTTTTTTCTCCAGCGGGTCACCCATCCAAGTACTAATCGTACTCAGCGCTGCTTGACTTAAATGATTGAAGCGGGAAGTAGTTCTATCACCGCGCCAAGGTCGTTGACGCATAAAGTAATTCGATATATCTCCCTTATATTTAGTGGGGTTGCAGCGGTTCTGGAGTTATGATTTTTTGAAATTTTGAAAAAAAATTTTTTTTCAACTTTTTTATTAATTTTTCTGACGAGGAAAACTTTTTTATTAAAATCCACGGAAAATCGTATCTTGCGGGAAAAATTCTCAGCTTTTGAATGAAAATATCCATTTTATCATAAACATATCAGAAGACCCTTTAAAATCCAATTAAAATGGAAAAATTGATTTTTCTCGATGTGCGGCGCAAGGTACTTCGAATTTGACTTTTTTTTCTGAAAGATCAAAGTTTTGTGGGATGCGAGCACCTCCAGGCCAAACACTTAAATAGGCATTCGTGAGGAGATTGGACGGTGGGCCCTGGATAGCTCAATTGGTTAAAGAGCAGTCGCCCGGAAAGCGGAGGATCCGGGTTCGAGTCCCGGTGTCACATTACGCCGAACCGAGCAGCCTACAGCCGAGATAGAAACTATTTGTATAAGAATTCTAAAGGAAAGAACCTAAATAAATAAGTGATATAATCTAAAGAAAAAAAACCTAAATAAATAAGTAATATAATCTAAAGGAAAAACCGATAATAAATATCATAAAATAATATAATAAAATAAAATTCTAAGATATTCGGTCTCTTCAAAAGAAGGGGTCTCATGGTCGTTCCCCCCTTAGGTAAACAAATGTAATTTTAAACGGGAAAAATCCCGATAGCTTTGAAAGATACTCTCTCGCTAAGGCGTTACAGGCGTTAAAAGGGGAAAATAGAGATGACCAATAGGGAATCGGTGATTTGATGAGAAACGCCCTGTAGGAAAAGGAGAGTCCTTCCTCCCCCACGATATGCGGGGTATAAGAGACGGGCACCGGACCGGATTCAGAATTATTATTACAAGTTGTACACGGATTATTATTTAGAAGTTGTGCAGGGATTATTATTTAGAAGTTGTACAGGACTTATTATTTAGAAGTCAGTAAGTGTAAGTCTTAAGTGCGACTATATATATATCAAGGTAGTTTTTACTTGTATTTTGTTCTATTCTATTGTGTTTTGTTAAAATATATGATCCATATTTAGTAATACTTCGCACAAAATTGTCATTCACCCCGACCTTTAATCGAACATTTGGCGACCGTGACAGGACTGGGGTCTTACTAGTATTACAGTTTTGTGCAAAAGTTATTTTAGTGCTTTATAATTAAAATGGATCTTTTAAAAAGGAAAAGAACAATGGCTCGCGCTGCATTCACAAAAGCACTTATACACTTTGAATGCATTACTGGATCCAGCAAAGGGATCGAGTAGGGAAGCGATTTCAAACTACCTAGCACAATTGGAATCCAAAACACAACAACTGACTTCAATTTCGCAATCGTACTTGGATCTGAGAATGGAAGGAGACGATTATTCGGAAGCAGAAATCGAGCAAGAGACGAACGAAACCATGGAATATGAAGAAAAATTCTTGGATATCAAGTCCCGAGTCGAGCATCTCTTCAAAGGGACAGAAAATTCGTCTACCTCCGCACCAGCAGCCGTCGCCCTTCCAGCACAACCAGACATAAGAGTGTCTTGTAATTTACCGACGATCCGATTGCATCAATTTAGCGGTAATATAGAAGATTGGCTACCATTTTGGAGTTCGTTCAAGAAAGTACACGAAAACTCCGGGTTGACAAAAGAAGACAAGTTTCAATATTTAATGCAATCTATGGAGCCGAAATCTCGTGCAGCCGCATTGATTAAAAGTTATCCGCCTACCGCTGAAAATTACACAAAGGCGATTGATAGTCTAATGGAGCGATACGGTGATACAGATCTGCAGATTGAAGTATATATACGTCAATTATTGCAACTTGTTCTACGGAAACCAGCCAGGTCTACGAATCATTTCCTCTCCGGTTTATATGATAACCTCGAATCACGTTTGCGAGCGTTGGAATCTTTAGGTCTCACCAACGACACGTACGCGACCATATTGTATCCTCTCGTAGAATCAGCACTACCAGAAGAATTATTGAGAGCGTGGCAACGTAGTTGTTCACTACTAAACGCTAATTACATAGGAGGAACAGGAGCTTCCGCTATTCGTGGAAAAGGGCGATTAACTCGACTCATGGAATTTCAATCACAAAGACCCGACAGCATTCTTCCCAAAAATAAATAAACTGCTGAGGAAGAAAAATCCAATCTCAATAGCTGACCAAAAAATCAACAACGATGACCCTGCATGTTTCAATGGATCAATTGACATCTCGAAAGCTACACCTGTGGACAATGAACTAATAATCACGGATCCAACTGATAAACTGAATATCATTGGAGACTTTTATCAATCGATAAATGCTCCAAGGTATTTGAATACTGGTACCAGGCTAAAAGAAATGGTGGACAGCAAAGCGTCAGCAGCCAAAGAACTACTTAAAACAAGAAGAGATATAAGTATTACAATTACTAACTTCTCAAGTGAAAATAGTGCCATCAACCCAACACATTCGGGCTTTATAATTCCAAATGTACTTAACAACACTAAAAAAGACGCTCCAGAAGAATATAAGAAGGAACAGCCATTTATAAACATCACACAGCTAACAAAAATCCTAAGGAAGCTCCCAAGTAAAACGTCCAGCGGACCAGATGAGATACCGTCAATAGTCCTAAAACACCTACCTCTAAGATTAATTACTGATCTAGTAATTATTTTCAACAATGCTATCAACCATGCATACTTCCCAGACGTATGGAAAGCAGCCAAAGTTCTTCCAATATTGAAAAAAGGTAAAGATCCCAGTAAAGCTACGAGTTACAGGCCAATCAGCCTTACCTCTAACATTGGTAAAGTGTACGAAATGACTATCAACAATCACATGGTCCGAGTCTGCACTGAGGAGAAAATAATGCATGATCTTCAATTTGGCTTTAGAGCCAAACATAGCACTACGCATGCAATTCACAAAATTGTGGACACAATTTTGAATCACCTCCATAATAATCAACGCGTTGCAGTTGCGCTGATTGACCTTGAGAAAGCCTTCGACTCAGTTTGAATCAATGGCTTAACATTCAAATTAATTAAACTTGGTTTTCCTGATTGGCTCACGCTACTCATACTGGATATGATCCTGGGAAGGACTTTCAGTGTATGGGACGGCGTAAACACATCAAAAAAGAGCTACAAAGTTTTAGAGGGGCTTCAACAGGGAACTGTTAATTCCCCACTACTTTTCAACATCTACACAATGGCTCTGCTTCAATCATTTGGCCTGAACGAGTCTGAAAATCTGTTTGCAGTCGCATATGCTGATGATATAATCGCAGGAACAGTTGGTAAAAACCCAGCAAAACTTCAAGAAGACCTCGAAACACTGGTCAATAAAATTAACAATTATTATAAAACATGGAACCTACGTATGAATCCAGAAAAATGTGAAACGGCCGTTTTTAGAAGAGGGTCCAATCATCTCAGCAAAAAAGCACTTTTACAAATCGACGAATTTAAAATAGTCACTCCATCACCAAACACAGGCGAACCAATAGAAATACCACACAAAAAAATAGTCAAGTATCTCGGAGTCCATATGGATCAGCTACTGAGAATCAGGAATCATCCAGACATCCAACTCACCAAAGCCAAGGCCGCCTTCAAGGCCAACAACAGAATTTTTTATAACAAAAATCTAAGTAGAAGAGCAAAAATTATTTGCTACTGTAAACATCCCACTTCTGAAATTTGTAAACATCCCACTTCTGAAATTTGTAAACAGGTAGGGCTGAAAGGACGACGGAGAGATGTTCGGATGGGTGCGCCGGCGGGGGTGGTTCTCTCCGCCGGGAAGGGAGACCGAAGGTGGCGGCTCCGCGGGAAACGCGTTCCGCAAACGCAAGTTCGTGTTGGAAGTGCGGGAGGACGGGTCACTTCCAGAAGGAGTGCCGTGAAGGCAGGCGCAAGGGAAACTAACAGGAACCGGATTTTAAAATTTTTTTAAAACAATACTGCAATTTTAAAAACAATACTGCAAGTAAGTTTAAAATATTGTGCAAATATACTCCATTCTATTTAACTTTCCTGGCATGTGATATCCTTGTTAGACAAACGAACAATTAATCTATATTTCGGAGTATTGTATTTATTTTTATCTTGAATTGTTAATCGTTTACGCGCATAATAATCAGTTTTACCTTCACGTCGCCTCTTGAATTTTACTTAATAACGCTTAAAGTATTGTTTATTTTTAACTACCTTTACAAAACCCTGTAACAAAATGTACTCGCGATCCTGCTTAAATACGTCACTGGCGACTTTACAGAAAATTTAATCACAGAAGAAATCATCGAACTTGCAATTCCACAGGTAAAATTATTAAAAGTAAAATTATTACCAACAAGAAGACAGGGTGACTTCAAACATTATATTGTGCAAATCTCGCCAGACAGTGTCCTAAAAAATTTAGTCAAAGTTAAAAAACTCTGTAGCCAAAAAATTAAATGGGAAAGACTTAAAAAACCGAAAATCCTCCAATGCACCCGTTGCCAAAGAATCGGCCATTCAGCAACAACTTGTGGTATGGAGTACCGCTGTGTAAAATGTGGCGAAAACCATGAAAAAGATGCGTGTTTAATTAAGAAAGAAGATGATAAATCCAAACTCAAGTGCGTAAATTGTGGTAACTACGGCCACCCCGCAAATTACCAAGGATGTAATTACCTAAAATTTGCCAACGTAGCTAAAAGGGACCTGGCAGCTCAATCGTCTCGTTCCCAACAGACCCCAGGTCTACGAAGATCAGCCCCATCTGATAGACTACTCCAACCAGGACTATCTTTTAGACAGGCTTTCATGGGAGGTGAGGCCGCTCAACAACCTCCCTCTCTCAACCAACCGAACGCAAACTTCCTGGAACCACCTGCTTGGGCTGTTGAACTACAACGCTGCGTCAGTGGCCTAGCTCAAGACATACGCACGATGAACACGAGGATGAATAACCTCGAATATGAATCCAAGAGAATTGACTACTTATTTGAATTTTTAAATATCAACAATGGAGCATACTAATACATCATCCACACAACAACAGACTACGAGTCAAAATTCGGTAAATAACTCAAATAGTATACTAAAAATAATGTCAATAAACGTGAACTCAATTCAAAAAAACAAACGTAGATTTGAATTGAACAGCAGACTATCTCAACACGATCCTGATGTACTATTTATCTGTGAAACCAAACTCAAAGAGTCACACAAAGTATCCTTTAAAAACTACTCGTTAATAAGAACTGACCGTCCACGGGGCAAAGAGGGTGGTGGCACGGCAATTGCTATTAGAAACCACATTAAATATGATGTCATTCATTCTCCATCCTCTGGTAATAATCAAACTATTGAATATACAATTATTAACCTTCCAAGTGCAGATAACCCAGAACTGAAGACTTATTTTATTAGCATTTACGCGACTCCTGACAATAAAAATGCCTTCAGAGACGAGCTTGACGCGCTGTGCGTAAAACTGGACCTCTCAAACCCAAATGCAACATTCTTGATGGCAGGTGACCTGAATGCTCGTCACAAACTTTGGGGAGACTCAAAGATAAACGGTAGGGGTAAATACCTAGCCAAATGGGAATTGGAGATGGCTCCGAACCTGAGAGCCAAAATCTTTCCACCCTGTGACGCATCTTATAACCCAAGTAAGTCTTACTTGGACTATTGTATAACTAACTTAAACCTTATCAATCTAAATGAAAATAAAATTCCTATTGCTGACTACGACAGTGACCACAATGCTCTCATCTTCTCGGTTCAATTATCAACCCAGCTCCAACAAAAAACTGACTCAATAAAATACAATATCAAAGCAACCAACTGGGAAAAATTCTGCAAACACCTAGACAAAGAATTTCTCCTATCACCTCCCGATGACAGGAATCTCTCTATCACGGAGATCGACGATCTCATTGAAATGATTTCCGGAGCAATCACAAATTCAATTGAGTCCACAGTTCCTCAGTTTAAAAAGCAAGATAGTGTTTTGAAATATGTCAACTCAAGAATTAAAAAACTTCAAAAGAACAAGTCGCACCTTATCACCAAACTTTATAAACTCTACAAAATTCGACCTCCTGACTATCAACAACAAATCTTCAACACTAAACACACCATAAAATTAATAAAGATAGAACTAGAGAAAGAATTCTCTGCTTCTATCAGCAGTTACTGGAATGGCTTATTAAAACAAGTCAACCACAGGGATCCTGCAACGTTCTTCCCTAAGATTAACAGGATACTCAGGCCTAGACAAAATATCTCGATTGCTAACCAAACGGTTAGTATAGATACCGACCTCATCACTCCTGGCAATGTGGACCGTTCGAAAGCTGTGACCGATCTGACAAATGGTTCAATCACCATCACTGATCCAATCGATAAGCTAAACCTAATAGGACAACACTATCAAAAAATCAATTCACCAAGACATCTGAATACGGGTACTCCTCTAAAAGCAATCATTGATATTGCATACAAAAAAATAAAAGATGAACTTGATGGGATAAGATCCACAGCCCAGACATTTACGACCTTCAGCGCCACAAACAAAGCCTCCCATCCTAATGTTGATGTGAATAATCAAATCATATTCCCAAGCACGTTGGGAGTCAAAAAGATCTTATCAAAACTACCTAATAAAACATCTAGTGGTCCAGACAGCATTCTAGCAATGGTCCTAAAGCACCTACCTGATTCAATGATCTTTGCGCTAACGGTAGTATTCAACAACGCCATGAACGCAGCCTACTTTCCCAATGCTTGGAAATCTGCAAAAGTTTTGCCGATCCTGAAAAAAGGTAAAGACCCTACCAAACCGGCTAGTTACAGACCTATCAGTCTCACTAGCAACCTGAGTAAGGTCTACGAAGTGATAATTAACAACTCTATCACCAGAACCTGTGAAGAGAAAAAAATCATCCCTGATCAACAGTACGGCTTCAAACGACGTCACTCGACCATTCACGCTACACACACTGTTGTTACTGATTGGCTACAAGCCATTCATCATAAAGAACTCGTGGCGGCCGTGCTTATCGACTTAGAAAAAGCCTTCGACTCTGTTTGGCTACCAGGGCTTATCTTTACACTTTCCAAAGCTGGCTTTGAGAGTTGGCTAATATACCTGATCTTTGACATGACACATGGGAAAACTTTCCGGACCTGGGATGGCTGCAACATCTCCACGGTTGTCTTCGCAGTGCTTGAAGGTCTACAACAAGGTACAGTGAATTCCCCCATACTATTCAACATCTACACCAGCAGACTCTTACGCATGTTCGGACTTAACACCATAACCGATAAGCATGGAAAGGCTTTTGCAGACGATTTTGTAGCTTATATAATTGGCACCAACCCACGACTACTACAAGATGAACTCAATGAGCTACTAAATAATATAAATAAGTTCTATCAGCAGTGGAACTTAAGAATAAACCCAGACAAATGTGAGTCTATCCTCATTAGACCACCGCTGACAAAAATGAACCAGAGAAGAACTGACCAAATAGCTGCCTTCCATCTGTCTACTGAGCACCCAGACACAAAACAAATGATTACGGTACCGCACAAAAATGAAGTGAAATACTTAGGCTTCTACCTGGACCACCTGTTAAAATTAAATATAAACGTTGACAGACAACTGACAAAAGCCAAGATGGCCTTCCAGGCCAACAAAAGACTTTTTTACAACAAGAAACTTAACATCCGTGCAAAGGTGATCTGCTACCAGCTCTTGATAAGGCCTATACTCACCTATGGCTCTCCAATCTGGTGGAATATAAATGCTGCGACAATGGAAAAGCTAAGAGTCTTTGAACGTAGTTGTTTACGAGTCTGCTGTGGCACTTACAGAGACATAAATACAAACTTTCGCAAGTTTGTAAGTAACAAAGTCCTCTATGAACGAGCCAACATTCCGCGTATAGATAATTTTATTATCAAGCTGAATCGTGATTACTTTAGTAATCTCCTGTCAATCCAGAATGAAGAACTAAGCAGAGTAAGCAACATGGACCAGTCCAAAGGCGAAAAATACAACGTGTCAGGCTTCATCTTCCCTCACATGTTCATTCACTTTGACCGGAACGATCTGATACAAGATCACAACAACATCCCCATAATTTATCATTATGTGCGTCCAAAAAATGATAAAAGAATCATGTACACAGCTGACAGTTTTAATAAACAGCGACATAATTTCAAGTATTCTACAGACATACCCCCGAGAGACCAACTGCACATCCATAGACTCAACGACGCATACTGGTGGCTCACGGAGGAGACGCCACACCGGAAGCATCTGAGAAAGAGGAAAGACCTAGGGTGTCCCGCCCTTGTGTAGTTTACAGCTGACTGCACACCTTGCATATAGTGTACATAGTGTAAATATAATTTAGTTGTAAGCATATAAGAGACCAAAATCTTGATGAAGTTTTACTATAATTTTAAATCATATATTAATTAATTAAACAATACAGACACTCATAGTGAACTATTCCAATACATTTAATTAAAACACGTATAATTTACTTTAAGAGTTTGTTGGTTGTGAGCAGCCCTACAAGGGCCAAGCAACATTATGTAATATTAGACTAAGACTGGCATTTTATTAAGTTGTTTGCTGCCATGTAATTCTCAGACTTTGTAAGTGAAAATGCAAATAAAAACTTATTAAAAAAAAAAAAAAGGAGCACGCCGAACAGCCTTACTGATGAGTCCTGGGCGTGCTCTTGGGACGAAAGATCAAATAACAACAATCATCATAAAGAACACGCTACAATTGGTGACCCCGACGTCATCAGAAATGTTCCCCTTTCTGATGATCAACGTGATCTGAAGGGGCAACTTTCTACTAACTATTCTACGAACGGACACCGTGATCTCATGAGGATGAAGGCGGGCTTCATAGCCAAATTAAAGCGAGCACAATGTGAAGACGAAAGTCTGCGTGGCATAATTTGTAGCCACAGAAAATAAGTTAAGCGATTATGTCATAAGAAACGAGATTTTCTAAAGGAATGTGAATGGTGACATGTTAGTGGTAGTACCTAGAGCATTGCAGGCGTAAATCGTTCGCCGAGCGCATGAACAGGAACATTTTGCGGTGGATACGACTGTAATGTTAGTGAAAAGGGATTATTGGTTTGAGGGAATAGGCAATGTTGCGGAGAAGATAGTGCAAAACTGTGTTAAGTGTATTTTGACCGAAAAGAAGAATGGAAGATTGGAAGGATGGCTGCATCATATTGACAAGGGAGAGGTTCCCTTCCACACTTTCCATATTGACCACCTAGGGCTTATCCCCTCCACAAGAAGAGTTACAAATATATCTTTGTGCGGTGGATGGATTCTCGAAATTTGTATGGTTATATGCGACTAAGTCTACGGACACGGCTGAGGTGTTACGACATCTACAAAAGCAAGCACATGCATTTGGAAATCCGCAGAGAATCATCTCCGACAGGGGGACTGCTTTAACCTCGAATGATTTCACGAGGTATTGCGAGGAGGAAGGGTATTGAGCATATCAGAATCGCTACCGGAATGTCAAGGGGTAACGGGCAGGTAGAAAGGGTTAATCGTACTCTTTACCTTTATTAGCAAAGATGGCCTCACCGAAACCTGAGGACTGGTATCACTATCTCGAACTGGCACAGCGATATTTGAATGCTACACCTAACAAAAGCATCAAGACGACACCATTTAAGTTGTTGTTCGGTACGAACATGGGAATCAGGGGGGATCCGGCCATACGCGAGATGATAGAGGACGAATGGAGACGGATGTTTGAAGCAGACCGAGAGGAGTGTCGGAGACATGCAAAAGAAGCCATCTTGAAGGCTCAGGCGGAAAACCGAAGGTCGTACGATAAAAAGAGAACAGTCGCAACGCGGTATGATAAGGGTGATCTGGTTGCGATCCGACGGACACAATTTGGACCCGGTTTAAAGTTGTACTCAAAGTATTTGGGGCCATACGAAATAAGTAAAGTACTGAGGAACGACAGTTTTCTGGTGTGGAAAGTGGGGGAACATGAAGGTCTCTACACGCGACGTCTACGGCAGCCGATTCAAAGAAACCATGGGTTCGGGAGGACGAAGAAATCTTAAGAGAAGACGATGAAGAAAAGATGTAAAAATTTGTTGATGGTGGTGGTATGATTGGTAGTATATCTGAGGACAGATATATTTTGTCAGAACGGTCGAGTGTGGTCGATTTCTTTATTAAAAATGTAACAAAAACTGAATTATATAAATCTTACACAAAACTCTACAAGAATCTTTGGACAAAGGGAGGAACACGTGTTCGCGTTGCTACCGCAGCGTGTGTTTCTTTCGGTGGTCGAGAAAGAAGAGAGCCAGTAGCAACGGTTATTCAGGTACATAGAATTTTTTTGGTATTCAATTCCGCCGCCAGAAGCGTGACAGTAGAAGCGCCAAACTTTGGTATGGTGGCCACAGTTAGTATATATTACATGTAAGCTGTACTACACCTATATGCTTTCTCTTGTAATGCTATTTTTGCATTCTGCGCATCAAACCATTTGTTTTCGTATCATATTGTTTCCATTGAAACCATTGTTTCGTATCGTATTGTTTCGTATCGAGGGCTACAAAAGCGCCAGCAATGCTGATGTATCGTATCAAAGGCTGCCAACTTAATGGAGAAAAAAAAATCTCCGTCGGATAATGTTAACATTATCAAAACTTTTTCTTCACCTACGACTGGGGATAATATACTTTGAATACTAAAATACAACCAACTTCAGATTAAAATCCATCGAAAGCGAGTAATATGGAAACAATAACAAATTCTACGAACGATCTCGCCGTTCAAAGGCTGCTAATAACAAATTGAATGTAGCATCGTTACAACAAAGATTTGGGACTACTCATGCTAATTCAACTAGAGCTATGGCGAATCATTTCATAGAAAGCAATCACTCATTATTTTTTAGCAATAAGTAATTTATTATAACTCCGCCTGCATGATCGCAGATCAGCGATCATGTTGCCGGTCCTAAGCCCGGGAAAAGGAGGAAGGTTGTTGGATCAGGTTAGCTCCCTACCCAACGTAAAAAAAAGACTATGGCTCATAGAACCGACACTCTGCCTCGGAATAGGACTGATATACAGATGACGACACATGCAAGGAAAAGGACAACGAAATGGAAAAAAGAACATATAATGCGTCTGGCTACCTGGAACATCAAATCATTTAATAATAAAGATCAAGAAACCCTGAAAGAACTGAAAGATAATAACATCGATATATGCGCCTTACAAGAAACCAAAAAGAAAGGCAAAGGACAAATACAGTACGACGATTACTTAGTGATCTATAGTGGTGTAGAAAAACAAATCAGGGCAAAAGAAGGGGTAGCCATCACAGTATCCAAGAAATATAAAAACAACATACAAGAGTGTAACTACATATCTTCACGAATATTGGTGGTAAAAATGAAAGCGGAAGACCAAAAATTAAATATAGTGTCAATTTATGCATCCGATGATAATAAACCGAAAGAAGAAAGAGAAGCCTTCTACGACCAACTACAAAATTTAGTCGGATCATTACCAAGTAACCAACAAATGATAATCCTTGGAGATTTTAACGCCCGCATCGGAAACGAAATAATACCTGGAATAAAACAAAGGTTCAACGAAAACGTGTTAAATGACAATGGAGAACTAATGACACAGCTATGCACATTTAACAAACTAAGGATTAATAATACATTTTACAATCATAAGGAACACTATAAATTTACATACAGCAACACCAGAGGCTTCAGGTCTACAATTGATTACATTGTTACCAACAGATACGTCCAACCAAACCAAATATTAGATATCAGGACGTTAAATTCCGCGAATGTAGGAAGCGATCATAGCCTGCTATTAGCAAAGATAAGAATGAAGTTTAAACCCCAAAGAAATCTTGCACGAGCAACTCAAGAATTGAAAATAAACATCGAGTCACTATGGAACTTACCAACCAAACAACTATACGAGAACAGGTTGAAAGAAAAAATCGAAAAAACCCAATAAAAGAAGAAGATAACATAAACATAGCCTGGAAGAAACTAAGAACTAATATTTTAGAAGCTGCATATGAAGCCCTGGGAACACGAACTTCAGATTAAAATCCATCGAAAGCGAGTAATATGGAAACAACAACAGATTCTACGATCAATCCCGCCGTTCAAAGTGCTGCTAATGACAAATCGAACGAAGCATCAAATTTGCAAGAAAGATTTGGGACTACTCATGTTAATTCAACTAGAGCTTTGGCGAATCATTTCATAGAAAGCAATCACTCATGCCTTAGACTCAATGGCGACATGTTCTTGGCATCTCCAACCCAGCTGATGGCCCTTCAAGAGGCCTCACAACTCAACAGCTCGCAGATCATCCTTTATGGTGAACGACGCCACGATGGATAATCAAATCAATGGACTCCTAGCCACACCAAACGACAATACCAGACTACCTTAGTGCGCAAGAGGCTCATCCTGGCGTTGCACTCTTCGTGGCAGCTCCAAAGATCGAGTACCATTAAGATTTGGTATATCGGTACTCATCACTCAAGAAACTCATCAGGCAAATATATAAACAACGTTTATATCACAGGGCAATTATATAAAACAACGACTCCACTGATTTTTTCCATATTTCATTCTGCTGCTTTCGAAACTTCGTCCTCGGTATTTTGTCAAATACATCTTTTTAACAATACATAAGGCATTTTAAGTACTTTGTTTTTTAGTTTTCAATAATTTTAGTATTTTCGCCACTTTTTTAAAACTGTCGTTTTTTTTCACACTTCAACACTCACCGTATTAAGAATCAACTTAGAAATCTTACTTATCTTATATTAACTTAGATACAACTTAGAATCAATTTTAGATTTAAAAAGTGACAAATTTATTATGGACGAGGAAGAATAACAATCCTATAATATGTTACACACTGGCAGCGGTGATAAACATTGAGAAAGGATCGAAGAGCTCTGTCTTCTTGCTTCAGCAGTGATACCCTTTGAAAGAATCCAAAGAAGGTTCGTCTTAAATCGTTAAGAGGCTGATAGATGTCCCACGCTAGAACCGTTCTGCAAGAACGTTCAAGAGGAACTGGTGGAGTTAACATCGATGGAAACGTCATAGTCTCCAATGGATTCTTATACTTTCAGGGAGAAAATCAACGAGGATTCAGGAACGAGAAAAGCGAAATAGAAAAATTTCGAGAAAGTGAAGCTGTTCTCTTGGAGTGGAAAGGATGAAGGGATTGCTTGCTGCTGCTTGTGATAACACTTTACGAGACCTAGTCCTTTCTACATTATCCCAAAAAGCAGATACAACAACTGGTAGGGTTGTTAAACAGGGGAAGATACACAATCTTCTCCTTAACCCATCGAATGCTCGTGCGGATGAAGATGTTACGGTATTGAAGGGTAATGGAGGTGTTAAATCTTTAGTTACAGCGTTATCGTCATCCATTACGGTGACGTTGAGGATGAAGCGAAAGCTAAGTCGTCGGCCATGCCACGGCTGTTGGCTGTTGATACGGTCAATTATATGCTTAGGAAGGGTGCTGGGAATACTAACTGAGTCTCCTCGTCTTACGCAGCTACGATGACAGCTCCCACGACGACGACATTGACGTCATCGTCTATAGAAACAGTTGATTGTTCTTGAGTAACAGATGTTTCTCATGTCACAGTTACGGACCTTGGTTTTGGAACACCAGACATATGCGGCGATTAGGGGGGGTAGCACTAGAATTCCGAACATTACCTTACTAACTGGTAATGGATGTGTCACAAGCTAGACAGCAACATTAAAGATTATATTCGGAGAGAAGTCGCGGATGATGCCCTTGCATCATTGGGAGCAGTAAGGTAGAATGCCCAGGGAAAAAGCTTGGAGACTCGCACAACCACCAGTGCGGGTCTCTTAGCGAAGATAGCTTCCCTGGATCCGAAATAACACGTCTACGAATGGACAGAGATACCCCTGGCACAGTCCAGCCTGCCGGGACAAATGTCATTGCAAGGCCGGACGCGAGGGCATCCATAGAATTGGAAGGTGAAGGAACTCGGCGCGCTACGTTTCCCGACTGGAGAACAGGTTGGAGGTCATGGAGGAACACGGACTGCCACGGGATTAGGCAGCGTTCGAGGATGCTGCTGCCCGTCATGCAGATACAGAATAGGTAAGTGGAGAAGACCCTAGGGCATAAGCGCTTAGTCGGAATGGACATACGAATCATTTTCATCGGTAATTTCCCGAAAGTGATACGAGTACAAGGACTATACTGAACTAGACTATGGTTGATGGGTAAATGGTTGGGGAATGGAGTTTGATGTATTTCTTACGGAGTTGCGGCGTGATACTATACCACCCCAACCCCCTTGTGAGGTATGCTTCCTGTGCCCTGGTGTGATAGAAGACAACATTCACATACTCATATACGCAGCGCCCGCACATTGTCGCGCGCACTTGGCCCGAGTTGCTCGTAATGTACGAGCGGCCACGGCGGGGACGTGTCGGCATGGCGTTAAAAAATATCTCATGTTCCGAATGGGGCTATTGAAAATGAGGTGGGAAAACATCTCACGTGTTTGGAGGTATGAGGGTTATTGAGGGGAGTTGGGCTGCGGATATTTGCCCTATATTCCTGAGCAGGACATAATTGGTGAAGTGAGCAAGTGGCTTTGCGAGCCCATAGACTTGGGGGTTCCATAGGACCGGACGCATACATGGATCTGGTTGCACACGGTATTCCTAAAGCGGTTCACCCGTCCAAGCACTAACCGTGCCCAGCGTTGCTTGACTTAGTGATCGAACGAGAACTAGTGCTGCGGGAACAGTGCGGCATGGCCGTTGATTATTGGCTATAATCAGATAACAATTCTCATTGCTCATTTCATTCAACTAACGACAGAGAGCATTTATTCCTGTAAATGGAACAGCAGAAAGCATCTTTGACCTCGACATAATACTTCCGTATCATGGACAGAATTTCAAGCCATTATATATGACATCGATAGACGTGACGAAGACATTCGACTCAGTGACCCATAACACCATATGGGATACACTGGCCACAAAAGTCATTCCATCGCATCTAATCGGGTATATAATAATATAATGGACACATACGAGAGAAGCACAACAAGGCTCACTTGCAGCGGATAGGAATTTGACCAGATTATCCCATTATGAGAAGTCAAACCAGGAAACCCCTTATCGCCAACTATCTTCAACATGATAATGATTGGGCTCCTCAGACTTATTCCATCAGAAGTCGAAGTGATTGTTGTTGGTGAACACTACAATGTATTGACATTCACAGACAATTTTGTATTCTTTGCCTCCAGCCAACCCTCAAAAGCTCCAAATATTACTAGACATAGCCACAAACTACTTGACGAAATTTGTCCTTACGATCAATATCGGGCAAATCGTTCATGGTTGCCAGGAGAAATGTACCGCATATAAAAAATCGGTAGTTGACGGATCTACGCGATTCAGATGTTTTACAGGTATTATCGGCTCTATAAAGAGAGGACGAATGAAGATATTTGGGGGTTCCATTCACACTAGAAAGCCGATCGAGTCGTAGGGAAAATAAACTGTTGAGATGTGTACATTTCTATTGTAAAGTTAAATGTATGTGCTGTAGCGCAAGAGCATGTGTTGGTGTACTACTGTTCGTGAGAGAGACGCACACATGTAAGTCTCCCCACTTTACTTCATGTAAGATTAGTATATAAGGGACAGCGACTAGCTGTATAGAGCTCTCTCTGTTAGAAGAATTAAATAGTTAAAGTAAAAGTAATAGCTCGTGGCACGGAAGAACTTGTAATAGATATAATATATAAGTTTGGGGATAAATCCAAACTGTAAGGCGACTCGCTAGATGGAACTGCTTGACACTCAGACCAAGCTCAAGTCGCCTGGCCGCGGTACTTGAGAGTCGTAACTACGTGAGACGATAAGTAAACTCGTAGAGATATTTTTGTTATATTCATTTATTATTTAAGTTTAATATTTTAAGTTTATTATATATTATATATCGTTTATTATTTATTATTTAAGTTATATTCGTTTTAATCATAATAAAAGAAAGCTGTACATTTTGTTGATTCAGTTTCAACTTAGCATCAACCGTTGTACTAATTATTCAACCGTAGTTACCATCACTACCAAGACAAAGAAATTGTCTTATATATAGATTTATTAAGCTTTTACCACTCATATTATAAGATATTTTTCCTCATTAATTTAACATGGTAGCAGTCCATGGTTATATGCGGTGGTAAAGGTAAGTATATTCAAGAAGTTAGTTATTCTGAATAATATTGTGAAAGCGTTTAAAAATATAAACGCAAAGAGAATCGAATCAACATGGCGGACGAAAGAGAATCCGAAAACCAAGGATTTCTATTACAAGTATTTGATGGGACTCATTACGAAAAATGGAAGTATAAATTAAAATTATTCATGGAACTGAAAGAATGCAATGAAGTTATTGAACTTAATGAAAGGCCACCAACGATCACAGAAGACGTATGGAAGAAAAAAGAAATAAAAGCAAAGAATTATATTGTGAACAGTGTAACAAATACTCAACTAGAATTAATAATTTCTGAAAGAAGTGCCAAAGAGATGATTGATAAATTAGATGGAAACTTCTTAATAAAAAGTAGTGCAGATAAATTATTATGTAAGAGAAAACTACTTGATTTGAAAATGGATGAAAATGAGAATCCAACAAATTTTTATAACAATTTTGAGAAACTAGTAAACGAACCTAAAAATGCTGGTGAAAAGATAACAAACGAAGTTAAGTTGAATTATTTTTTGTTAACACTACCGGGAAGCTGATCGCATATAGTTGATATTGTAGATGCGTTATCAGAAAAAGAAAAAACAGTGGAATTTGTTAAGTCGAAATTAGAATTTAGGAAAAGACAAAGTGAGAATCAAAATCCTAGAAGCAGTTACGAAAATTCAAACGTATTCAAAGCTGAAAAAGGAAAAGATAGAACGTGCTATAGATGCGAAAAGCAAGGTCATTTCCAATATCAGTGTACGTATCAGTACAGTGATAGAAATTCGTGGAAAGGTACACGAAGAGGACAGCAAACGCGGGGAAATGTACGATGGCAAATACATGAACAACAACGAAACGGCAATTTTCAAAACAGAGGCAGAGGCAACCGAGGACGAGGTAATCAACAACGACAAGATCGCTTTGAACCCAAGGTCTTTACATCATTAGCAGAGGTTAGCGATAATAACTGCATTAAGGTAAACATTTGCGAAAATAAGCTAGAATGGATTTTAGATAGTAGATGTTCCGACCATATAATAAATAGTGATAAATACTTCGTAAAATCAAAAACTTTAGAAAACCCGATTAATGTAAAAGTAGGAGATGGTCGTCCACTTAAAGCAACTATTGTAGGCGATGTTAGAGCTAAATTTGTAACAAATTTTAATGAAACTGAAATCAAATTAACAAATGTATTCTTTGTCAAAGAAATGGATAGGAATTTAATGAGTTTCGGAAAAGTCGCCGAAAATGCGAAAATTATATCGTCAGGAAATACTTCAAAAATTTATAGTAGAGAAAATGAATTAATAGGAGTTGCAATCAAAGAAATAATTTATATAAAATAAATACTAGGTTCACAAGAAGCCAAAATTACGTAACTGAAAGTATAGCTAATGGTATGACATTGAAAGAGAAATACCATAGAATGCTCGGACATGTAAATTTTAATTATTTGAATACTTTAAGTAAAAATAACTTAGTCGTAGGTTTGCCAAATAACTTAGAAAAGGAATTTTTGAAATGTGGTACCTGTATACAAAACAAAATGACAAATACTAAATTAAAAAATGAAAGGCACAGATCAAAAGACATAGGTGAAATAATTCACGCGGATGTAAATGGACCACATAAGACTATAGAGTTTAGGGGTGAAAAATATTTCCTAGTTTTAATCGATGATTATAGTAAAGTAGCAAAAATTTATGTTATGAAAGGAAAAAATGAAGTTTATGACTGTATTGTAAGCTACGTAAATCTAGTTGAAAATTTAACCGGAAAAAGAATAAAAAAATTAAGGTGTGATAACGGTAGAGAATTTTTAAATAAAGATATGTACAACTCTGCAAAAGAAAAAGGATTCTATATTGAACCATGTCCTTCGTATGTTCATGAACTGAACGGAACAGCCGAGAGATATAATAGGTCAATAATGGAAACGGCGAGATGTTTATTAGCAGACGCGAAAATTCATACTAGATTTTGGCCAGAAGTAGTTCAAGCAGCAGCTTATCTGAAAAATAGAACGTTAGCTAATACCATAGAAAAGAAGACTCCGTATGAAATTATGATGGGAGAAAAGCCAAATATTAAAAACCTCACATTATACGGTAGTAGAGTTTTTGTTCGAGTTCCAGAAATTAAAAGAAAAAGTAAATGGGATAGGAAAGCAGATATTGGAGTAATAGTTGGTTATGATGTCGTAGGTTATAGAGTTTTAGTAAACAATAGAGTTTTTGTAGCTAAGCATGTAGAAATAATTGATCAAAATGTAAAATTAGTAGGGTTAAATGGTATGGATGACTCTAAACTTTCTTCTACTCCATCTCTCGAGGTGAGTAGGGAATGTAAAACTGAACCAAAAAATGAACGTGAAACTGAATTAGAAGAGGAACTTGAAAATGAAAGAAACGGAAATGAAATCTTAGAACCGAGTACTAACAATGAAAATTTGAACATAATAACGAGGTCTGAAAGAAAGAAAAGTCCAGTAAAAAGATATGGAGATCCGATAACTAATTGTATCTATGTAAACTTTGTAAGTGCTGATAGTCCTGGGAACTATCATGAAGCAATAAATAATAATGAGAGCGAGAAATGGCAAGAAGCCATGGACAAAGAAATTGATTGTTTAAATAAAAATGAAACATGAAAGTTAGTCGAAAAACCGAAAGACAAAAAAGCACTTGATTTAAAGTGGGTCTATACAAAGAAAGGAGACAATAAATATAAGGCGAGAATTGTAGTAAAAGGATTTCAGCAAAAAGAGATAATTGATGATATTTATTCACCAGTTGCGAGGACACAAACATTAAAAATTTTACTAAATTATTGTGTACAAAATAATTTTCAAATTGATCAAATGGACGTAGAATCAGCGTTCCTTAATGGAAAAGTAAAATCAGACGTCTATGTGAAACAACCTCAAGGTTATGATGATGATTCAGGAAGAGTATGTAAATTAGACAAGGCTTTGTACGGACTAGACGAAAGTCCACGCGCATAGTATGAATGTTTAGATAATTATTTAAGCGAATTAGGTTTCGAGAAAAATAAAATTGATTATTGTTTATATTTTATGAAAGTCAAAAGTGAAAAGGTTTATTTAATTATTTTTGTTGATGATTTATTATTAGCAAGTAAGGATAGAAAGTTAATTGAATATATCAAAAGAAAATTAACTGAAAAATTTCGAATGAAAGATATGAGACGAGTTAAAACGTACTTAGGTATGAATATTAATTATGATTGTAGTAAAAATTACATGACTTTAGATCAAAAGGACTATATTGAGTCTTTAGCGAGAAAATATAACCTAGAATATGCGAAACTGTATGCTACTCCAATGGAACAAAACTTAAAATGAGAGCCTGCTTTAACAGCATCAAATGATATAAAATATAGAAACTTAATTGGTGCACTGCTATATATAAGCTCAAGTACTAGACCAGATATATGCTATTCAGTAAATTACTTAAGTAGATTTCAAGAGGACTTAAGAGAACGATCAAGAGGAACTGGTAGAGTTAACATCGATGGAAACGTCATAGTCTCCAATGGATTCTTATACTTTCAGGGAGAAAATCAACGAGGATTCAGGAACGAAAAAAGCGAAATAGAAAAATTTGGAGAAAGTGAAGCTGTTTTCTTGGAGTGGAAAGGATGGAGGGATTGCTCGCTGCTGCTTGTAATAACACTTTACGAGACCTAGTCCTTGCTACATTATCCCAAAGAGCAGATACAACAACCGGTAGAGTTGTTAAACAGAGGAAGATACACAATCTTCTCCTTAACCCATCGAATGCTCGTGCGGATGAAGATGTTACGGTATTGAAGGGTAATGGAGGTGTTAAATCTTTAGTTACAGCGTTATCGTCATCCATTACGGTGACGTTGAGGATGAAGCGAAAGCTAAGTCGTCGGCCATGCCACGGCTGTTGGCTGTTGATACGGTCAATTATATGCTTAGGAAGGGTGCTGGGAATACTAACGGAGTCTCCTCCTCTTACGCAGCTACGATGACAGCTCCCACGACGACGACATTGACGTCATCGTCTATAGAAACTGTTGATTGTTCTTGAGTAACAGATGTTTCTCATGTCACAGTTACGGACCTTGGTTTTGGAACACCAGACATATGCGGCGATTAGGGGGTGAGCACTAGAATTCCGAACATTACCTTACTAACTGGTAATGGATGTGTCACAATCCAGACAGCAACATTAAGGATTATATTCGGAGAGAAGTCGCGGATGATGCCCTTGCATCATTGGGAGCAGTAAGGGAGAATGCCCAGGGAAAAGGCTTGGAGACTCTCACAACCACCAGTGCGGGTCTCTTAGCGAAGATAGCTTCCCTGAAAGCCGAAATAACACGTCTACGAATGGACAGAGATACCCCTGGCACAGTCCAGCCTGCCGGGACAAATGTCATTGCAAGGCCGGACGCGAGGGCATCCATAGAATTGGAAGGTGAAGGAACTCGGCGCGCTACGTTTCCCGACTGGAGAACAGGCTGGAGGTCATGGAGGAACACGGACTGCCACGGGATTAGGCGGCGTTCGAGGATGCTGCTTCCCGTCATGCAGATACAGAATAGGTAAGTGGAGAAGACCCTAGGGCATAAGCGCTGAGCCAGAATGGACATACGAATCATTTCATCGGTACTTTCCCGAAAGTGATACGAGTACAAGGACTATACTGAACTAGACTGTGTTTGTGGGGTAAATGGTTGGGGAATGGAGTTTGATGTATTTCTTACGGGGTTGCGGCGTGATACTATACCACCCCAACCCCCTGGTGAGATGTACTTCCTGGGCCTTGGTGTGATAGAAGACAACATTCACATACTCATATACGCAGCGCCCGCACATTGTCGCGCGCACTTGGCCCGAGTTGCTCGTAATGTACGAGCGGCCACGGCGGGGACGTGTCGGCATGGCGTTAAAAAATATCGAGACTCGTAGGTCTTACGGGGAAGGCAAAAGAACATCTCAACAGCCCAAATCAGCCCCCACAAGGTCCTACGCTAGGGCCTTAAACGTAAAGGTTTCGGCTACTACGCCTGCAACGACATCTCAGTCTTCCGAATCATCTCAGTTGAAAATGGATGAAACACCAATTAAAAAGCATCCTATGCCATTTATCAACGACCTCTCTAATACCTGTACTTATTGTAGTCATAGGCACTACATCGCCTTCTGTCCCCTATTCAAGCATCTAAGTCAGCAAAAGAAGGAGAAAGTCATCGCAGAATCTCGCCTGTGCTACAACACGGACTGCCACGGGATTAGGCGGCGTTCGAGGATACTGCTGCTCGTCATGCAGATACAGAATAGGTAAGTGGAGAAGACCCTAGGGCATAAGCGCTGAGCCAGAATTGACATAGGAATCATTTTCATCGGTACTTTCCCGAAAGTGATACGATAACAAAGACTATACTGAACTAGACTGTGTTTGTGGGGTAAATGGTTGGGGAATGGAGTTTGATGTATTTCTTACGGGGTTGCGGCGTGATACTATACCACCCCAACCTCCTGGCTAGATATACTTCCTGGGCCTTGGTGTGATAGAAGATAACATTCACATACTCATATACGCAGCGCCCGCACATTGTCGCTCGCACTTGGCCCGAGTTGCTCGTAATGTACGAGCGGCCACGGCGGGGACGTGTCGGCATGGCGTTAAAAAATATCTCATGTTCCGAATGGGGCTATTGAAAATGAGGTGGGAAAACATCTCACGTGTTGGGAGTTATGAGTGTTATTGGAAATTGGGCTGCGGATATATGCCCCATATTCCTCAGCAGGACATGATTGGTGAAGCGAGCAAGAGGCTTTGTGAGCCCATAGACTTGGGGGTCCAATAGGATCGGACGCATACGTGGATCTGTTTGCACACGGAATTCCTAAAAGCGGTTGACCCGTCCAAGCACTAACCGTGCCCAGCGTTGCTTGACTTAGTGATCGTACGAGAACTAGTGCTGCGAGAACAGTGCGGCATGGCCGTTGATTATTGGCTATAATCAGATAAAAATTCTCATTGCTCATTTCATTCAACAAGCGACAGAGAGCATTTCTTCCTGTAAATGGAACAGCAGAAAGCATCTTTGACCTCGACATAATATTTCGGTATCATGGACAGAATTTCAAGCCATTATATATGACATCGATAGACGTGACGAAGACATTCGACTCAGTGACCCATAACACCATATGGGATACACTGGCCACAAAAGCCATTCCATCGCACCTAATATTTAATATTTAATATTTAATATTTAATAATATTTTATTGACCCTAGAGCCTAGGCTCCCTAAAGGCCATTAATTATAGTAAAGTACAATATAATGTATAGATAAAACAAAACAAAAATTAAAATTATGTAATTATTATTAGTAGTAACGCACAGTAAATAAATAAATGTAAAAAGAAAATAGTAAATAATACATAAATAAAAGTATAACAGTTCTATAATAGTGGTATAGTATCAATAAAGTAGGTATAACATCTTAATCTGAATTCTTTATAGTCACTTAGAGCTACGATATCTTCCGGTAGTTGATTCCACATACGAACAGCAGTAACCAAAAATGATTTGTCATAAGTCCTGGTTCTTGCATAAGGTAAACATAATACATCCAATTGCCTGACAGCACGACCACGAACAGAAGTAAGGATACTAAAGTTCGTTCTTAATATTTTGTCGTGCTGAAGACGCAACATTTTGTATACTATGCAGGCCATTAAGAAGTCACATCGACCTTGTAAAGTAAACCATCCTAAAGCTCTTCTAAACGGAGTAATATGCTGATATCGTTGCAAACGAAAGATAAAGCGAATACAAGCGTTAAACTTTCTTTGTAATTTGTTCCTGAGATGTTTGTATAAGCTGCTGAACAATAATCAAAGATTGGTAATATTAAGGAGGCAACTAATCTTTTACGCGTAGTCATATTAAACAAATGATTGTTCATTTTAAACCGGGACAGAGACTATGAATGTTTGCTAGGTCCATTGACGGCAAAATTTTCACTGGTTCCGATCCATTTTTAAGGTCTATGCAAACAGAATTAGACGTAATCCAAATATTTTTTTGCTGATGTGAGGAAACTTTTTAATAATATTTTGTCGCAATTTATACAATGCCGTTGGATAACGCTTATTTACAAAAATTGGCGTCTTTTGTGACCCATTGATGATTAAATTTGCTGTAACATCATTGCGTTTCCTCCTGCAGGCAATAAACTTGTCGACCAAATTTGATGAATGGCATTTTACGATGATGTCCCGTTCGTGAACAAAGTTTCCTCTAACATTTTTCTTTGTTTTGTGTCCGATTCTCTCTACCAATGAAAAACTATTTACGCTAACGTCAGGAACCTCTAGAATTTTTCCGAGTTTGGCCACTGCAGCTGGTAAGCTCTCCAAAGCCGCCTCTGGGAGACCCGAGATGACAAATTGGTCACGAAATTGATTAGATTCCATATACAATTGGCGCATTTCTATCTCTTGGATGGCTTGCAGTTGCGGATTGATTGCTTGGCCAACCGTACAAGTTGCGTCCGATGATGACGCCGATTCAATTGCACCAACTCGTTTTTCTAAAGCTTTATAATCTTCATGTAGAGAGTCACATTTGGCATTAAGTCGCTTTTCTAAAGCTTTATAATCTTCATGTAAAGAGTCACATTTGGCATCTATTCTGTCCAGTCTTGCAGTCATCCCATCCAATTTCCTACTAATTTCCTCCAAAATAGAAATAGGGTACTCATTCTTTCCTGAACACATAGGACATTTGCTGGTAACAAAGTCCTTGACTTCGGATCTTGAGTGTAGAGCATATCTAACTTTGACACAAGCCAAGTGAAATTTATGTTTACAAGTATCCCGGGTCGTAGCAGCGAGATTGTCAACAATTGGACGTATACAAATACCACACCACTCTGTAGTTCTGTCAGGCATGGAGTAGGTGGCAATGTTAAGATAATAATAATAGAAATAATATGACAGTACTGTCTGAATACGATATAAACTGTGGTTGAAAACCAACGGCCGAAACACAGATTAATGGCTTTTAACATACACCCAAAATAAAAAACTCCAATGTTACAGATAAAAATAACAAAGCACTGTGTTAAACAGTAGAAAAAACATAAAAATTATTTTAATTATAACTTATAACACAACTAAATACAGCAGAATGCAGGAGCACACTTTTAAACAGCCGTTATATTTTACTGCGCCAACTATATCTAATCGGGTATATAATAATATAATGGACACATACGAGAGAAGCACAACAAGGCTCACTTGCAGCGGATAGGAATTT
The DNA here is from genome assembly GCF_010416935.1 of Polistes fuscatus. NCBI lineage: Eukaryota > Metazoa > Arthropoda > Insecta > Hymenoptera > Vespidae > Polistes > Polistes fuscatus. Next base: position 153,298 of record NW_025113086.1, on the reverse strand, counting down.
GACCAGATTATCCCATTATGAGAAGTCAAACCAGGAAACCCCTTATCGCCAACTATCTTCAACATTATAATGATTGGGCTCCTCAGACTTATTCCATCAGAAGTCGAAGTGATTGTTGTTGGTGAACACTACAATGTATTGACATTCACAGACAATTTGTATTCTTTGCCTCCAGCCAACCCTCAAAAGCTCCAAATATTACTAGACATAGCCACAAACTACTTGACGAAATTTGCCCTTACGATCAACACCAGGCAAATCGTTCATAATTGCCATGAGAAATGTACCGCATATAAAAAATCGGTAGTTGACGGATCTACGCGATTCAGATGTTTTACAGGTATTATCGGCTCTATAAAGAGTGGACGAATGAAGATATTTGGGGGTTCCATTCACACTAGAATGCCGATCGAGTCGTAGGGAAAATAAACAACTCACGTAAGCACTGGAAACGCTTACTAAAGCGCCGCTCAAGCCCCAATAGAGACTGTTTGCGCTAAGAGTGATGGTACTACTCGGATTCTACCATCTTTTATCGCTCGGAATCACGTACTTCAGCTTTCTCAAGAAAAATGACAGCATGGTGCGCAAGGCAATGAGGAAATGGCTTGACCTTCCACGCTAACGCCAAAAACGGGGGACTGACAGTGCCATTTGTGAGATGGCTCATGAATAATTTGTTCCAGATTCCTTTTTTACTCTTCAGTCTCTTTTCCTCAGTACCACCACTCCATAAATGTACACCCACAGAGAAACAAAAATGAGAAACAAAACTCTCCCCAAATCGAAGAAGAGACTACGTGGAGGAAGGGAGGAAATATGCTCCACTAAAGATATCGAGAAGAGATGGGCAAAACAACTTCATGACTATATTGATGGAAAGGCACGCAAATAATCATATAGTATAGCACAATAAAACCAGGGATAACCGAAAATACACGAAGGAACACGATTCTTATCGAGCAGACTTTGTCAATTCTGCAAAAATTAGGATAAACCAAATGTCATGATCCAGAACTGTGAAAGGGAAGCTGAGTCCTCCTCTTCTCTACTCCATTCTATTTTTTTAATACTTGGATCAAGCTATTCATACCAACGTGCTTTGCATCGTTTTTGAAATTTTCTATCTAAAAATGAGGCTATATGACACCATTGATTTTTTAAAATAAGTTGCTATTAAGATAAGTTGCGATTCAAAGACCACTGTGAGTATATGCTAAGAAAGATAAGTAAAAAGACAAATTTTTTGAACAAGATAGGGCAATATATATCCGCTTACACCAGATGTGTCATATATTAGGTAATTATCGCGCCACACTTTGAGTATTGCGCAACGCTGCTTGTAAGAATGGGCGAGACAGAGTTGAACAAACTGCAGATAGCGCAAAATCGAGAGATGCGTGTAATTTTGCAATGTAGCAGATATACGAGGATAGAGGATATGATACGAGCAGTTCAGTTTATGAGTGTGAGACGGAGGTTGTACTATAATGTGTGTATATTTATTATTAAGGCCGTGAATAACTTGTTACCAAGTGAAATGGCAAATCCACTTAAGAAAACTGTGACATCGAAAAAACAGAAATTTCGTTAGAGAAATCTACATCAAAGGCAGATGAGATAGATAATAAGTCTAAAGAAAAGAAACAAGAGGATAATAAAATCTCTTCCAAAAAGGAAAAGAATCTTGTTGATGCAAAAGATGTTAAAAAAAATAAAATTGTTCAAACAAAGAACAAGAAGATTGGGAATAAGCATACTTTAGAAAAAATTGGCGAATAAAATGCAAGTTGTACAATCAAAAACAGGGCGAATGACACGTCAAGCGGGCAATATTGTAATACAATTCAGAAGAACGAGAAGTGCACAAAAAAGTATGTTTCACGAGGGAGTGTGTTGTGGTGTGTCCTATTTGTGTGTGTGTGCGCGCATCACATTATTGAGGTACCTTTTTTGAGGTAAATTAATTAGCGAAAAGCGACTTTCTTCGCAACTTATTTTCTTTTCTTCCTTATACTGCATCAAACATGCCTCCGACCGCTTTGAATAAGTTAGTAGCATTGCAGAAGTTGCGTCTCGCCGAGATCGAAGGAATCCGTAGTCGACTAGCGGATAGACCGCTTGCATCAATTGATGCAGACGGAATCCAGCGAAGACTCAACGCATTAGATAAAATATTGGATGTAGTGCGGCGGACTCATGAGGAGATTGCATTAAGACCTGAGGCCAAGAGCGACCCGTATATAATGGAGAATGAGATAAGAAACATCGAGGGAGCCTACGAATTGACCATGTTCGCGTTGACGGGGCTGTCTCGGCAGCTTCAGCAGGCAGAAGCCCCCACCCCCACGAGGGAGGCTTCTAATCCCGCCGTAACCAGTGAAGACCTGGGCTACACGGAACTCCCTAAGATGTCTCTTCCCAAATTTTCGGGACGAGAGGAGGACTGGGAGAATTTTTTTGATAGTTTTACGTCTATGGTCCACGACGTGCCTGGAATCAATGATGCTACAAAGTTGAGATACTTGAAATCTTGTTTGGAGGGTGAAGCCGCAGTGTGGATCAGGAACGTATCGACTAGGAACTCTAATTATGCCAGCACGTGGGAGGCGTTGCAGACACGGTACCATAATCCAAGGCTTTTTGTATTTAAGAAGGTCCTGACGCTGATGAATCTTCCGTGTCTAAAAAGGGAGTCAACTGCAGAGTTGCAGGCACTTCTTGATAGAGTGCAGGGCATTGTTAGTTCTTTGAGGAACGCGGGCTGGGCAGTCGATTATTGGGATACCATTCTGTTCATCACGTTAAGTTCGCGATTGGATCCGGACACGGCCAACGCGTGGAATGCTGAAGTAGTCTCGAGGGAGAGGATGTACCGGGCGTCGGGTTTGGAGAGGAGAACGGGGGCTGCTCCTAGGTCTTGCTTCATGCCCACGTTTGATGAACTGGTCGAATTCCTAGAAGGCCGGGCGCGGAGTTTCGGGTTATCGGGGGAAACACGAGGGAAGAAACGGACGGCACCTCCGCCGAAATCGGGTCCTCCTTGCAAGGTTTTTCACGCGAAGTCGGAGGGTGCGCCCACTACGGTAGTTAAAGATCCTGCGCCGTGTCGATTCTGCTCTGGTTTGCATCCTCTGTGGAAGTGTGATCGGTTCAAGGCCAGGTCTGTCCCGCAGCGGATTCAAGTGGTTAGGAATTTGAGAGCGTGCTATAATTGTTTCGGAGGACATCCCTTGCGTTCCTGCTTATCTACGGTGCGCTGCTCTGTCTGCAACGGTACTCATCACACTATGATCCATACGTCCCGTGGAAGTGAAACCCGGAGTAGGGCGTCCGAGCCACCTAAGGAGAAGCAGGAGAGTGAGGAGGTTGGCTCGCCGCAGGTGAGTCTACATGCCGCCACATCCCCGGGTACCGTCAAGAAGATCCTGCTCGCTACCGCGCGGGTGTGGGTGGCAGGTCCAAAGGGAAAGGGCACTTGGGCACGAGCGCTGCTGGATCAAGGCTCGGAAGCCTCCTTTATTGCAGAGACGATCACGCAACTACTCGGATTGCCTAAACGACGCATCTGTGTTCCACTTTCAGGACTTGGAGCAGAAGACGTCGGCACAGCCCGGTCCATCGTGCGGGCCAAACTGGGTGAGCTCCCAGTGGATCGAGTGGTAGGAAGTAGGGCTTTCGCGAATTCTGGTCTCGATTATGCAGGTCGGGTACAAGTGCGTATGTCAAAGGGCCGCGGAAATCGTTCTAGTAAGGGTTACATTGCTCTGTTCGTCTGTTTTGCTACTCGAGCTATTCACCTCGAGCTTGTTAGTGACCTAACCTCCGAGTCCTTCATAGCCGCGTATCGTCGATTTGTAGGTAGACGAGGTATCTGTCAAACTCTTTGTACGATCGGAATCGATCGTGAGCGAGAAAGTAGCATTTTGTAAAACGCGCCCTTAGTCCGACATTAGCGATCGTATCCCCACCACTCGGCGCCGAGCGTGTGCGCGCCCTGCTGGGCCCATTATCGAGGACATTCGTTCTAGTCTTTCGCCAGACGCTTAGGAGAATACTTCATTTTTCCAACAAACATTAGTAGACGATTCAACATCCCAGGGGTAGTGCGATCACATCCCAGGGTCGACGATAGAAAGGTGACGGACCGCAGAGGCGGTAATTAACGATAAAGGTGACGGACCGCAGAGGCGGTAATTAACGATAAAGAAAGGGAGAGGCGATACGAAACGGTAAGAAAGTTCTTTATTGGTACCAATCATCTGAACGGATAAACGAGAGGAGCGGCACCACGTGCTTTGCCCGTAGGTGACCGCTGGTAGAGAGAGGAGAAGTTAACCACGGGTTTATCCGTGGTTGATCATCATTTTAACATAATATAATATTCAAACAGGGTTTTTATGCCGTAAGGCTTTTCCCTGATGAGCCAATAAAGCATTAGCATTTTCATTGGCTCAACCACGTGTTTTATTTTGTTTTAATTACCCTTTCACCTTCCTTACAATTAGCTGAATCCAATCGCCGGAGGACTCCACGTAGGAGGAATTTTTGGCAAATACATGTTGGTGCCTCCTGTGAGGTCTGAATTCCTGATCTCTGGTTTGAGCGAATCTGCGTATCTGGTAGCAGTAGATTGAGTACAACGGATTCAAGAACAAAGAGGTTGAGAACATCTACTTCATGAACACCCTCGCTATCCAGTCGAGCTAGTTGTTACAAAAGATTCGGAATAAAAGATAAGTAGATTCAATCATTTGTGCATACGCTCATTATGCGTATCCGCTTTTTAAAAAATTAATAAATATTTCACATTAAATTGCGTCTTCGAACCCTTTAGAAGTTCGCAATTTCTAATATAAGTATTCATTGTCTCATCTTTCTTACCAAATTATTATAATAAAAAATAGGAATCGATTCATACAATTCTATTTTTAAATTCATCGGAAATAACACGTGTTATTAGTAAAATCGTTATTCCTTGGTTCCGAAATCGCTTTGTCTTTGGACAAAGAGCGCGATAACAGTTTCTACGGTTACATCGCTTAGCAACGATACATATTTTCAAATCGCTTTGTTTTCGGACAAAGAGCGATAACAGTTTCCACGGTTACATCGCTTAGCAACGATACTTTTTCAAACATAAGATTAAGCAACGACGAAATCGTGACGTCGGTAGAGCCGATAGATAAGGGACCCACACCCCCTTTTTTACCAATTAACAGCTCAGGACCGTAACCGCGTGATCGGGAACCCAGCGCGCTATTATAAAATTTCATATATCGATTCTTTGCCTTGCCATAAATTAATTAGTCCGCTTTCGAAGAATAAAACAATTAACATCGGTACAAAATGGAACGAAACCAACTCAGTCGGGCACGAGCGGCGTTGAAGGCGCGGTTAACATATTTAGAAAAGGTAATTGAAGAAGGAAAATTACATCCGGACGAGATATCATCTTGCCTCGAACGTATAACTCATCAAATAGATACATACGAACAATTACATCAGGAATGTATAGATAGTGATATGGAGGAAGAGTTCGGTGATTTAGACCAGCTTTTAGATAGATATCACGCAATCAGGAGGACATTGGACGCGAGCAACCCATCCACGGTTAATATCGCGAGCGATGCCAGCACGGCTACGAGTAACATCACGACCGCAGAACGACAGATTAAATTACGACGTATTGAGATACCGCAATTTGACGGAGACCTAGAAAAATGGCTTTCGTTTAAGGATGGTTTTTTAACCTTGGTAGATGCGCGAACCGATATGTCTGATTTAGAGAAACACACCTATCTCCGAGACTCCCTGAAGGGCGACGCGTTCGAGACGGTTAAGTCATTTCCAGCAAACGGATCGTGTTACAAGAAGGCGTGGGAAACACTATTGAAAACATATGATCGGAATCGCGTCATTCTGGCGAGATACCTCGACACCGCGCTAGATTTAGTATATGCAGCAGATAAGTCGGCATTAGGAGTAACGAAACTCAGAAATACGATCCGAGCTCATTTTCAAACGATCCATTCATTCAACACGCCCCACGCCATTTTAGTTCGTATCATCGAGCGACTTTTAACCCCTAACGTTCGAGAGGAGTGGGATCGGCAACTTAATTCAGATAAATACCCAACCCTCGAGGAAATGGACGATATATAGTGCGTTTACCTTTCCGCGAAGAGGGACACGATTATAGCGAGTCACACCATATAGCTTTGCGTCGCTTCCACAGTCTTTGGCGAAAATTAAACACGAACCCCGAACTTCGGAACGAATACGAGCGCATAATGCGAGAATACATAACATTAGGACATATGTCACTAATAGGAGACGACCCGATCGGAGGCTGCTATCTCCCCCACCACGCCGTCATCAAATCAACCAGCACGACGACAAAGGTACGAGTCGTATTCGACGCTTCCGCGAAAAATAGCCAGGGAATCTCCCTCAATAGTACATTGCTAGTCGGACCCACGATACAGGACACATTAGTCGAACATTTATTACGATTTCGCACGTATCGATATGTGTTGACCGCGGATATAGAGAAAATGTATCGTCAGGTGTGGGTACATTCGGACGATCGGCAATATCAGCGTATATTTTGGGTTCACAACGACCAGATTAGGACATTCGAGCTCAACACGGTCACATTCGGTGTAGCATCAGCTCCTTTTCTCGCCATCCGGACTATAAAACAACTCGCGAAAGACGAAGGCGCTAAATACCCAATCGGAGCCGAAATTCTAAATAGAGATTTGTACGTTGACGATCTTATCACGGGAACTAACGATATTGAGACGTTAAGGAAGATACGCGATCAGACTATCGAGATATTAAAACGAGGCGGTTTTCACATGCGCCAATGGGCTTCCAACTACCGAACAATCCTCGAAGGGTTAGAGATGAAAAACGTCGATGTCGAATTCTTCTCCGGAGAAACCCCGGTTCTAAAAACCCTTGGAATTTCATGGAACGCCCATCATGACCATTTAATTTATTCAGTCGCGCCTATAGATCTTCGCGAAAGAACGACGAAACGACGGATTCTGTCGGAGATCGCAAAAATCTATGATCCACTCGGATTATTAGGACCCATCGTGTTAACAGCCAAAATCTTGATACAAGATTGCTGGAAAACCAAGGTCGATTGGGACGAATCGGTACCCAACGTATTACATTCCTCCTGGACAAAGTTCGCGGAACAATTAACACTAGTTGATAACTTAACGATCGAAAGGCGGCTGACTGCCGATAATTATAGCGAATCACAGATTCACGGATTTTGCGATGCGAGTCAAGTAGGATACGGTGGTAGTTTATACGTGAGATCGCGAGATCGAGTCGGTAATATACACGTACGATTGTTATGCGCTAAGAGCCGCGTGGCTCCGCTCAAGGACACGACCATACCGCGATTAGAATTATGTGGAGCGTTGACACTTGCTCGATTATATAGAGAAGTTCGGACATCGTGCGGATTGAAACCGAATAAGATAATTTTCTGGTCCGATTCTATGATTGTATTGGGGTGGCTAAAGAGATCATCTAATACATTGAAACTATACGCGGCGAATCGCGTACGCGAAATCCAAGACATTTGTGTAGGAATCACGTGGCGGCACGTACGAACGGAAAACAATCCCGCGGACGCATTATCTCGCGGTCAACTTCCTCGCGAATTTATAAAAAATGATTCGTGGTTTCACGGTCCTTCATGGCTCAGACGACCGGAGTCCGAATGGCCAACTCAGGTTGAAATAAAGATAGATGAATTGCCTGAAATTAAAAAACTCTCGGTATTCATGACGCGTATCGAACCGGGAAGCATATTTCAACGATTTTCCAGTTACACGCGACTATTAAAAACTATAGCACGATGCAGAAGATGGATCAAAACAAACTTATACCGGGGAGAAATCTCGACCGCGGAAATAATCGACACAGAACTACAGATATTAAGACTCGTCCAAGACGAACAATTTCGAGACGAAAAGAAAAAATTGATCGATACAGGGGAAATTAAGACTACGAGACTCGCCGCGCTAAATCCAATCATTGACGAAACAGGTTTGATTCGTGTAGGAGGTAGACTGAGAAACGCGAATTTACCGTTCCAGGAGAAATGTCCAATACTATTACCATCTCGAAACCATGTGACCGATCTTCTCATTCGAAAGTTCCATGAACAGAATTTCCACGCCGGCATACAAACTACCCTCTATGCTGTGCGACAACGATTTTGGACTCTAGATGGCAAGAATCAAGTGCGAAAAATCATACGTAATTGCGTACGCTGCATTCGATTCCGCGCGTCAGGTATTCAGTATAAAATGGGTGATCTACCGAAAGCTCGCGTCCAAGAAAACATCGCGTTCTCACATATTGGAGTAGATTTCTTCGGTCCCCTCTACGCGAAAGAGAAGAAATATCGTAATCAAGGTCGCGTTAAGATATACGGGTGCATCTTTGTCTGCATGTGCATAAAGGCCGTGCATATCGAATTAGTTAGTGATTTGTCAACAGACGCATTTCTCGCTGCCTTCCGGCGTTTTACGGGACGAAGAGCCATTCCGGCCCACGTGTATTCGGATAACGGTACTAACTTTGTTGGGGCGAACAATCAATTAAAGGATTTATATGCCTTAATCAATTCCGACGAATATAAGACGAAGATCCACAATTTCGCGACCGACCAAAGAATATCGTGGCATTTCAACCCCCCACTCTCACCCCACTTCGGAGGTCTATGGGAAGCTGCCGTCAAATCGTTCAAACATCATTTCAAACGAGTTGTAGGAGAAACTTTATTCACGTACGAAGAGTTGAATACCTTCGCTGTAGAGATTGAAGCCATCTTGAACTCGCGACCGTTGTGTCCCATCTCATCAGATCCAAACGATACGACAGCACTAACACCTGCTCATTTTTTAGTTGGAAAACCACTTAATAAGTTACCGGAGGAAAATTATGAGAATGTTCCATCCAATCGGCTATCCTCATGGAAACACATCACGAAGGTGCGGCAGGATTTCTGGCGACGATGGCACATTGAATATTTGCGCGAGCTGCAGAAACGTCAGAAATGGACAAATTCACAGTATAAGCACGAGGAGGGTATGATTGTCATTCTCATCGACAAGAATCAACCCTGCATGAGATGGCAACTGGGACGGATCACCGACGTGCACCCTGGAGAGGACGAGGTAGTTCAGGTCGTAACCGTGAAAACGATACACGGAACCATCAAGCGTAATGCCACCACTGTGTGCCCTTTATTAAACAATAGTTAAATTACTTCGTAGGTAAACGTCAGACGTAATGTTCACGCATGATTTAAAGACACGATATTTGTATAAATGTGTAAGACGCAAAGTCGACTGGCCAGCGACGTTTTGATTGTATCAAGCGATTCTACGACTAAACACTGTAACTTAAAATGGGTTAACCCGCCATAATCACATCGGGCGAGAATATTGTTGATCGGGACCCTCTCAACGGGGGGAGTATGTACGATCGGAATCGATCGTGAGCGAGAAAGTAGCATTTTGTAAAACGCGCCCTTAGTCCGACATTAGCGATCATATCCCCACCACTCGGCGCCGAGCGTGTGCACGCCCTGCTAGGCCCATTATCGAGGACATTCGGTCTAGTCTTTCGCCAGACGCTTAAGAGAATACTTCATTTTTCCAACAAACATTAGTAGACGATTCAACATCCCAGGGGTAGTGCGATCACATCCCAGGGTCGACGATAGAAAGGTGACGGACCGCAGAGGCGGTAATTAACGATAAAGGTGACGGACCGCAGAGGCGGTAATTAACGATAAAGAAACGGAGAGGCGATACGAAACGGTAAGAAAGTTCTTTATTGGTACCAATCATCTGAACGGATAAACGAGAGGAGCGGCACCACGTGCTTTGCCCGTAGGTGACCGCTGGTAGAGAGAGGAGAAGTTAACCACGGGTTTATCCGTGGTTGATCATCATTTTAACGTAATATAATTTCAGACAGGGTTTTATGCCGTAAGGCTTTTCCCTGATGAGCCAATAAAGCATTAGCATTTTCATTGGCTCAACCACGTGTTTTATTTTGTTTTAATTACCCTTTCACCTTCCTTACAATTAGCTGAATCCAATCGCCGGAGGACTCCACGTAGGAGGAATTTTTGGCAAATACACTATGTGCGAAATTGCTGCTCAAGGAGGACTGGACAAGACAAGTACAATACAGTACATTGTGAATGGTATAGAAGATGAGCCATCTAATAAAATGATCTTATATGGGGCAACGACGATTAGTGAGCTGAAACAGAAGTTTACGTTCTATGAGGCAATGAAAGAAGAGCTGCGAAAAAATCAAAGACGCCGAAGGTGCATAAACGCAAGGAAACGGGGGAACTGCCACGTGGATCATCTACGAGGACCGGCGGTGGAAGCTGTTACAACTGTGAAGGGTCGGGTCATCGGAGACGAGAGTGTCCATTTAGGACCAAGGGTTGGGTTATTTTGCTTATCGGTAATGATATTTTGAGAAAGGTAAACGTAATAATTGACGCGAGTAAGGTCTCCATCTGCGATACGAAGGAAGTCCGGTGATGAACGGTGAGGTACACGAGATTTTTAAAATGGATGTGATTAGCGGGTGTAACGAAATAGATCTATCTCATATTACAAACGCGAAGCATAAGGGAAAAATAGAGGCTTTAATAGCAAATTATCGACCAGAAAAAGTCCGCGAAACAGGTCTGGAAATGAACATTATTTTAAAAGACGAAGAACCGGTGTACGCGCGTCCGAGAAGGTTATCGCCAAAAGAAAAGGACGAAGTAGATGCTGAAATAAATAAATGGTTGGCAGACGGTATAATACAACCATCGTTTTCCGATTATGCTAGTCCGGTGGTATTGGTCAGAAAGAAGGACGGGTCGGGAAGATTGTGCGTCGATTATAACTCCGATTAACTCCGCCTGCATGATCGATGGAGCATCGAAATCAGCGATCATGTTGCAGGTCCTAAGCCCGGGAAAAGGAGGAAGGTTGTTGGGTCAGGCTAGCTCCCTACCCAACGTAAAAAAGGAAATCTGCTCAAAAGGACAAAACTTTGCCTCGGAAAAGGACGGATTTAACAATGACGACCCATGCAAGTAAGAGGAATAAAGAATGGAAAAAAAAACATATATTGCGCTTGGCTACCTGGAATATAAAATCATTGAACAACAAAGACCAGGAGACCCTGAAGGAACTAAAGGACAACAATATTGATATTTGCGCCTTACAAGAAACAAAAAAGAAAGGCAAAGGGCAAATACAATATGACGACTACCTGGTGATATATAGTGGAGTCGAAAAACAAACCAGGGCAAAAGAAGGGGTAGCCATCGCAGTGTCTAAGAAGTATCAAAATAACATACAAGAATGCATATATATATCTTCACGAATCTTGTTAATAAAAATGGAGGCGGAAAGCCGAAAATTAAATGTAATGTCAATCTATGCACCCGAGGATATAAACCAAAAGAAGATTATCGAAAATTAAACGATAAAATTATAAAGGATCGGTATCCGTTACCGCTGATTGAGGATCAGTTGGACGCTTTGCAGGGTGCACGCGTTTTACCACGATTGATTTGGAAGAATGGGTTTTTTCACGTTTCGGTAAATGAGAGTAGTCGAAAATACACGGCATTCGTGGTGCCGAATGGTCACTATGAATTTTTAAGGGTCCCGTTTGGGTTGTGTAACTCACCTTCTGTTTTTCAAAAGTTTATTAACCTAGTATTTAAAGAGATGATAGCTGCAAAAAAAGTATTAACCTATCTAGATGACATAATTATACCTTCCGACGGTGTTGAAGACGGGATAGATAGTCTGGCGCTGGTATTAAAGACGGCGAGCGAATTCGGGCTCGTAATCAACTGGAAAAAATGTGAGTTCTTACGGAAGCGCGTGGAGTATTTGGGACATATTATCGAGGACGGTCGGGTACAGCCTTCAATCGTTAAGACGGCGGCGGTTGCGAGATTTCCTAGGCCGACTAATCGCAGGGGCGTACAAAGTTTTCTCGGACTGACGGGGTATTTTCGTAAGTTTGTGCCACAGTATTCGGTTATTGCGAGACCGTTGTCTAATCTACTGAGAAAAGAAATGGAATTTAAGTTCGGCCGTGAGGAGGAAGAATCCTTCAAGAAACTTAAAGAGATATTGTGTAGTAAACCGGTACTGCGACTATACAGGGTGAACGCCGAAACAGAGCTTCATACGGATGCGTCTGGTAAGGGATACGGGGCGATCTTGATGCAGCGTGACATACCGATGATATGTTTCACCCGATATATTACGCGAGCGGAAAGACTACTCCGGCCGAAGAAAAATATCCTAGTTATGAGTTGGAGGTACTTGCGATTATTAAGTCATTGCGAAAATTTAGAGTGTATCTGTTAGGAATAGATTTTAAGATAGTTACAGATTGTCGTGCATTCACACTCACCATGCGAAAAAGGGATTTGTGCGTGCGTGTAGCGAGATGGGCTTTGCTCCTCGAGGAATTCCGATATACGATCGAACATCGGACAAGTAAGCAAATGGTGCACGCTGACGCGCTGAGTCGTAATCCTTTGCCGACGGTTATGTTCATTCGCGAGGACGGAGGCGGGCTCATAGCCAAATTAAGGGGGCGCAGCATGAAGATGAAAGTCTACGTAGAATAATGTGTAGTGTTAAGGAAATAGATTAAGCGATTATATTATCAAGAACGAAATTTTGTATAAGAATGTGAATGGTGACGTGTTAGTGGTAGTCCCGAGGGCATTACAGGCGCAAATCGTTCGCCGAGCACATGAACAGGGACATTTTGCGGTAGATAAAACTGTAATGCTAGTGAAGAGGGATTACTGGTTCGAGGGAATGGGCAATGTTGCGGAGAGGGTAGTGCGAAACTGCGTCAAGTGTATTCTAGCTGAGAAAAAGAATGGAAAATTGGAAGGATGGCTGCATCCTATTGACAAGGGAGAGGTTCCCCTCCACACTTTTCATATTGACCACCTAGGACCTATCCCCTCCACTAGGAAGAGTTACAAGTATATCTTTGTGGTGGTGGATGGATTCTCGAAGTTCGTATGGCTGTATGCGACTAAGTCTACGGACACGGCTGAGGTGTTGCGACATCTGCAGAAGCAGGCACATGTGTTTGGAAATCCGCGGAGAATCATCTCCGACAGGGGGACTGCTTTCACCTCGAATGATTTCGCGAAGTATTGCGAGGAGGAGGGTATCGAACACATTAGAATTGCTACCGGAATGCCGAGGGGTAACGGGCAGGTAGAAAGGGTTAATCGTACTCTCATACCGTTATTGACAAAGATGGCCTCGCCGAACCTGAGGACTGGTATCGCTATCTCGAACTGGCGCAGCGATATTTAAATGCCACACCGAATAAGAGCATCAAGACGACACCCTTCAAGTTGTTGTTCGGTACAAACATGAGGATCAGGGAGGATCCGGCCATTCGCGAGATGATAGAGGACGAGTGGAGACAGATGTTTGAGGCAGACCGGGAGGAGTGTCGGAGGTATGCTAAAGAAGCAATCTTGAAGGCTCAAGCAGAGAACCGGAGGTCATTTAACAGAAAGAGAACTGTCGCAACGCGGTATGGTGTGGGTGATCTGGTTGCGATCCGACGGACACAATTTGGGCCCGGTTAAAAGTTGCATCCGAAGTATTTGGGGCCATACGAAGTGAGTAAAGTACTAAGGAACGATCGTTATCTGGTACGAAGGTGGGGGAACACGAAGGCCCCTACACGACGTCTACGGCGGCCGATTCAATGAAACCATGGGCTCGAGAAGTCGGAGAGATCTTAAGTGAAGACGAAGAAGGAAAGATGTGAAAATTTTTATTATTTTGGTGGTGGTGGTATGGTTAGTGGCATATCTGAGGACAGATATATTCTGTCAGAACGGCCGAGTGTGGGGTTTTGAATTATCTAAAAGTATAGAGATAATATGTAATGGTATGAGTGTGAGATAGGAATGAAAGAACGCATCGGGCGAGAATAAAGATAGGGACCGTTGCGTTAGGATATTTGCTTAGGATATTTGTTTAGGTTCAGGGTCACATCATCTGGACTTTGTCGCCTTCGTATAGCTACATCGAGGCCTCTTGAGCGTTCTCGATTTTAAGGTGAAGAAAAGGCCGTTATTCATGATGGTGAATCATCGGGAAATTTCTATAGAAGAACGAACGAGAGACGATGGAGGATGTAGGGTATAAGTAGGCGACGGAAAGGACTGGTGGTGCGTTCTGTGGTAGTTTTTGATTGAGACGACGAGGGAAAAGTGTAACGTGAGGTACGGAAGACAACGGGGAACGGCGAAGGATTACGATAGGCGACGACGAGTCGGATTCGGGTGTTCCTTGTGGTTGGCGGACGTAGGGGGTTACACTTATTGTTAGCATTAGATCATTAGATATAGATACTTACCATTCTATCTCTAAAAACATTATACCTTGTTAAGTATTTATTAATAAATACTACCTTATTATTATCATTAAATATATATCACCATTATACATAAATCTTATATATATTAATTTTTGGTCTTCCGCTTTCATTTTACCACCAATATTCGTGAAGATATGTAGTTACCTTGTATGTTGTTTTATATTTCTTGGATACTGCGATGGCTACCCCTTCTTTTGCCCTGATTTGTTTTTCTACACCACTATAGATCACTAAGTAGTCGTCGTACTGTATTTGTCCTTTGCCTTTCTTTTTGGTTTCTTCTAAGGCGCATATATCGATGTTATTATATCTTTCAGTTCTTTCAGGGTTTCTTGATTTATTAAATGATTTGATGTTCCAGGTAGCCAGACGCATTATATGTTCTTTTTTCCATTTCGTTGTCCCCTTGCATGTGTCGTCATCTGTATATCAGTCTATTCCGAGGCAGAGTTCCCAATATGAGGGGAATATATCAAGGAGTACAAACAAATATACTAGGCGTATAAATCCTGAAGCATTTTACGTAGTCACAACTTGAATTTGTTAAGGGAGATGATATAGAAATCATCAACCCAAGCACTACATTTTTGTGGCTTACAAAAAATTTACGTGAAATTTGCAGCATCGACATCGCGTTGGAATGTTTTAAAAAATAACACATTAAAAAAATTACACCCAAACCATAATCAGAAACAACGTGAGAATGTCCTTTTGATTGTGTAAAGGCTATTCAAGGGCACGACAGAATCCCGTGGTTAGTATAGGGGGGTTAAACGAACGTGGCGGAATTCGTCGTGACCCTTGGGCTTTGTAGATTCGTCTTAAACCTAACTGAGAGTAGGGACCTTATAAGTTGGAGACTAACATCGGGCTACTGGACAAACTACAGCGAGCCGTCGCGGTAAGGGCGGTCACTGAACTTTGGAAGAAAAGAACTTACATCCAAGATATGATAGCATTCCCACTAGGCGGTTGGAAAGACGAGTGGGCGGGACTGGTGAACAGGGACGAGATGACTCAAGGTTTACATGTAGTGGACGTTGCTCACTACCTGGTGGGCGATGTCGTCCAGTTCAGTTGGTTGATCAACGGGGTGTTTGGAGCGGCAGGGACTACTACCACGGACGTAAGATTAACTTCCGCGCAAAATCGGCACACGCTTAATGTCCAGTATGCGCCCAACCTTCCACATATTCGGAAAGAAATCGCGGATGATGCTCTTGCATCACTGGGAGCAGTAAAAAAGGATGCCCAGAGAAAAGGCTTGGAGTTTCGCAAACAAAATAAGATTGTACAAGCAAAGAACAAGAAGATTGGGAATAAGCATACTCTAGAAAAAATTGGCGAATAAAATGCAAGTTGTACAATCAAAAACAGGGCGAATGACACGTCAAGCGGGCAATATTGTAATACAATTCAGAAGAACGAGAAGTGCACAAAAAAGTATGTTTCGCGAGGGAGTGTTGTGGTGTGTCCTATGTGTGTGTGTGTGCGCGCAACGTGAAAAAAAGAAAATCATTTTGTAACGAAAGAGAGAGACCAACCACCACTAACAGAGATATTTCGTATAAAACAAAGAACACAAAAAAAAAGAGAAAAGAATAATCTTATCCGATATCGAAGATTATTGCCAGTTGTATATAAGACAGAGAGAAATCAAAGATTTTATTTTTTTTTTCAACAAGAACCAGACGTCGTCGTCACCGTGGTGGTGGTGTGTATGCTATGTGTACTGTTATTATTATTATTAGCAGAGGTGGGATTTAACACGTATATCATAAAGAAGAAAAACTACCATACATTTCCAGAGCAGCTAACAGCGGCACAAGCAGTACTAGCAGCATTAGCAATAGCAAAGATTTCGAAATAATTCTTAACGCAGCCAACAAAATTCTTCAAATCACATAATCGCAAGCAAGATTGCAATATCTTTCACCGGTGCGTAGAAAACATCTTTCATCTTTCTCATCATCATCATCATTGTCGTCGTCATCATTACTTCAATATGGATTCTAAACACGTTATTCGAGTCCTAGCCTAGTCTAACCACTTATAACAAGCCTAGCAAACCTAGCTGGCTTATAATCAACGTCCTCCTACACCACCCCTTCCACGATACACTTCACCGAACTCTCCTACTTCTCCATCACCCTTCTCCTAATAACGGCCACTATCGGCCATTGTCTACCTACTCCTGATCTCGAAAGCACGTACTTGGTTTGTCTCATTTTCATAGTATTTTTTTCTACTGTGCGCACTCAAGTTTCATTAAAATTCTTATCTGAATACTACAGTCTCCCCTTATTTAGCGATTAAAGCAAGGTGCTTCAATCGGCATAAAGCTCATTTTTATTTGTGTATTTATTTTAGACCTTTGTAGCGAATTCCCTTTGTTCAAAAATACTTTATTCCCTATCAAAAATACTTTAGATAAACATATTAAGGCGAGACAAGTGTCAATTCAAAATAAATCTAATGGCATATTAATAAACAGAATAATAGCATAGATAAAAAAAAAAAATTAGATTCAAATAATACGAGTGTTAATGGATAATCCGTAAAAAGTGTGTCTTCCAGTACTAACAATAAAGGATGATTCCAGTAAATTAAATAGTCCTGATTAGTCTCGAGTTGTTCAAATTCGAATGAAAATAGTACAAAATCACCGGGCGTATTAGGTAATAACCATAAATTAGGTGTAGTACCTAAAACGCAAAATCAAAAATCATCAACGTTGTCGAGGGCTACAAAAGCGCCAGCAATGCTGATGTATCGTATCAAAGGCTGCCAACTTAATGGAGAAAAAAAAATCTCCGTCGGATAATGTTAACATTATCAAAACTTTTTCTTCACCTACGACTGGGGATAATATACTTTGAATACTAAA